>NC_089283.1:7184620-7928370 GCF_963678975.1 Dysidea avara | reverse complement strand
GGAATATGACTTCTAGCTGAACTCTCTATAGGGTGACCTGTTCTCTCTGTAGGGTAGCATTTATCTAGCTGAACTCTCTACAGGGTGATCTGTTTGTAGCTGAACTCTCTACAGGGTAATTTATTTGCAGCTGAATTCTATGCAGGGTGATTTGTTTGTAGCTGGACTCTCTACAAGGTGACTGCTTCTAGCTGATCTCTCTAGACAGTGGCTTCTTCTAGCTGATCTCTCTACAGGGTGACTTGTATAGCTGAACTCTCTACAGGGTGATCTGTACATAGCCGAATGCTCTACAGGGTAGTAGCTGAAATCTCTTGTTTCAATCTGATTTCACTGTAGGGTAACTTGTTTGTAGCTGAACTCTCTACAGGATAGTTTCTTTGTAGCTGAACTCTCAACAGAGTGATTGTTTTGTAGCTGAACTCTATATAGGATGATTTGTTTGTACCAGAACTTTCTACAGGGTGATTTGTTTATAGCTGAACGCCCTGCAGGGTGATTTGTTTATAGTTGATCTCTTTACAGGGTTTCTTTGCCACCCTATAGAAAGTTCAGGTATAAAAAAATCATCCTGTAGATAGTTTTGATACAAACAAATCACCCTGTAGAGAGTTCAGCAAGATAAAAGTCACCCTGCAGAGAGATCAGGTCACTGTATAGAGAGATCAGCTAGAAGAAGTCACCTTGTAGAGGTTCAGCTACAAAAAACCCACTCTGTAGAAAGTTCAGCTAGAAACAAATTACCCTATAGAGAGATCAGCTAGAAACAAGTCATCCTGTAGAGAATTCAGCTACAAAAAAAATCACCCTGTAGAGATTCCAGCTACAAACAGATCATCCTGAAAATAGTTCAGCTATAGATACAAGTCACCCTGTAGTAGAAGAAGTCACCCTGTAGAGAGATCAGCTAGAAACAAGTCATCTTGTAGAGACCAGCTTCAAAGAAACCATCCTGTAAAGAGTTCAGCTACAAACAAATCACCCTGTAGAGAGTTCAACTACAAACAAATCACCCTGCAAAGAGATCAGTTAGAAACAATTCACCCTCTAGAGAGAATCCTGTGTAGAGCTCAGCTACAAGCAAATCACCCTGTAGACTAATATAAGTGGTGCCCCTCCTGGCATTATAAGGCTAAAAAATCTCCCTTAAACACCCCAATCCCCAATGTTGTTGTACCCAAAACTATTGAATTTGATAGTCCCAAAGTTAATACAATATGTGAAGTCAGAGTAAATATATAAGAGAGAGTTCAGCTACATTTCAAGTCCCTTAGTAGAGAGATCAGCTGCGAACAAGTTATCCAGTAGGGAATAATAGACATGTAATAAATATGTGTATATAATTTGTATAATTACTGATAAAATCAAAAACAGTTGAAGTATTAAAAATCTGCTTTTGTCTTTTTATTCTTCCTGTGGTAAAGAAAAAGGATAGGTTAAAAAAGCCCTAAAGCTGGCCTATGGCTGGCTTTGGGGTATACAAATACAAAAGAAGGGATATCTAATCAAAAACAGCCAAGCTGTAAAAAAAGGTGTGGCCCCTAAAAGGCCATGGTGAAAAAAGATGTGAAATCCAAGGTGGTGGCCAAGAAATGGCTATGATGGTAGATGGTAAAAATTTTAATAACAATAATTCAGGTGAATTTGGTGCCAAAACACAAATTCACATGAATTGTTGTTATTAAAATTTTTACCATTAACCTATCATCACAGCCATTTCTTGGCCGCCACCTTGGATTTCACATCTTTTTTCACCATAACATTGTAGGGACCATACCTTTTTTTACAACTTAGCTGTTTTTGATTAGATACGTATATAGTACCAAAAACACAAGTAAAATGCAAAGAGCTGTTTCAGATGCTTCAAGTATATAGCTAACCCTAGCTATAGGAGTCTATAGCTAAAGAGGAAAATGTTTTAAAGTATCCAGAAATTTGTTTGCTTAAAATTAAGTTGTGCACGCTCTTCAAACTATAAACCTCAGGTGATGGAGAAGGGATGAACTGTCAAAAGTTACTAGCTATGCCTTATAAATTAATCAAACAATTATATGCTCTATTTACTAGGGCTGAAACATACTCGAGTACTCGTTAAGGACTTTGGTACTTGGATAGTACAATTGGTACTTGAGTACTTGACCCAGCTCACATGATATATTTGTCATGAGGGAGTGACACAATGAAGGCTATAGAGTTTGATTGGCATAATTTCTTGTCAAGAACACTCACATCAGTACTTTAATACAGTGCGTGTATCATTGTTGTTACTTGAAAAAGCTGTGAACTGCTTAAAGTCAGTATAAAACATGCAAATATCCAGTGGGTATGACTACAAGTAGCTAGTATTCGTGAGTATTCAATCATTAAAAAATGCTCGAATACTAAAAAACCATGATCATCTCATCCCTACTATTTACATGTATGCTGCATGGCTATATCTCCGTCTTTAATTTAGAAGTGAATTAAAAGGAACTGGCAAAATCAAAGTAGGAGGCAGAGGGCAAGGGGCTCATTTCAGCTAGTCTCCTCTGCTACAGTTCTGCATACTAACCTAGACGAGCCTTTGCTTTAGTAGTTTCAGTACACCTTAATAATAAGGCTTATAATATAGCTAGCTAGGTATTTAATCTGCTTTGAGTTTAGAAGTTTTTCATTTGCTACATATATATAATTATAGCACAAAGTTTTGTGTAATAGTTATTAATGGATAATGCAATGACTGGTCTGCCTGGTCAGAAAACCAAGCTATTCACATGAATCTACATATTGCATTTTACAAAAAAATGCTTCATGGCATAAAACTAGCTATAGGCACAAGGCTATTATGCTCCAAAAATTGAGCATTATGCTTTTGATCAGTGCTCAAAAAATCACCTATAATACTTTTGAGAATTGCCATTATTCCCAAAATTATGCCACCATAATTGGCTAATGATGCCAGTTTGTTGCTGTATAAGACCATTTTCATTGCTGTTTAAGTTTCCAATAGTCTTGAATTCTTTAGCTGGTTGCTGTATTAGAGTATTTCGTTTCAATGTGACTGCTTTATTAGAGTTAATATTCAGTGACTGTTCTATTAGAGTTTCTGACTGCTCTATTAGAGTATTTCAATCTCATTTAACGTAATTGTGCAATCTGCTACTGTTAAAGCTTTATAATCATCTTAAAATGCTAGCATAATTTCTGATTCCCACATATACCTAATTATGCCAGCATAATTGCCGCATCCCTACTGACAGCTTCGTGATTAACGATAAAATTTACTCTTCACCTGACCCCTACAAGCTGTTGTACCATGGCCAATCCTGTTGATAACGGTACCTGCAAAGGTTTGAAATTGTCTTACTGTAAATTGCACTTGTTTGCCTTCCTTTCGACCAGCAGTGGTGAGCACTACTAAGAAATGGGCAAGCACACTCGCAACCGCGGAAAGAACCGTTCTATTCCGTACAAAAGTGGTGCTAGCAGCGACAACGCCCGAACAATTGAAACTCCAAACTGACAATGAATCGGAAGCCGATAAATGTGAGCATTGTGATAATCAAGCGGATCAACTGCTTCAGTGTGAGTCATGTAATTTTTGGTTTTGTTGTGCATGCCAGAGTGTCCCAGCTGGTATGATGATAGCCCTGACTAGTTATAAATCTCTGCACTGGTTCTGCAAGGCATGTAAACCAGGGATGGCTTCTAAGCTGTCCAACTCAAGTGCCACCTCAAAAATTACACTTGACCTATCAGACCATATAGACAAAAAAATTGATGAATCTGTCACTAAAGCTCTACAGCAACTTTCCAAAATTGTTTCCCAAAGTACTGAGACCATCAAAAGCACTCTGGATTCACTACAACGGTCACCTCCCACTGATCCTGCAGCTCACCTTAATGAAACATCTGCCAATCAATCAACCAGTTGCAACTTCACACCTGTCGACCTCTCACATCAGTACAATGCAGTCTTCTATGGCTTGTCGGAATGTAATATGGACACTCACCACCTAGAAAGAGTCAAGCTAGACCTGGACAAAGTTGCCGAGGTGTGTGCAAGCATCGACTGTAATATACCTAAAAATGCTATCCGTGACTGTATGCGTCTTGGTAAGTATGTGCCTAACTCCAGTAGACCAAGACCGATCCTAGTTAAATTCAATTCAACTATTCATGTTGCAAGCTTATTTTCTAGGAAGGGCTCTTGCCCTAGTGGCATCTCAATAAAGCATGATCTTTCTCCCACTTAGAGACAGATTGAGTCAACACTTCTGAAAGAACGTTGGCAGCTCCTCCAATCAGGTGTGGACCGTAAATCCATCAAGATACGGTCCAAACATTTTTGTAGCTGGAAAACTTCATGCCAGAGTGACAAATGGTGCATTACTCAAAGAAAACCCCTCACCTACAGACCAATCTACATCAGCTGCACAAACCCAATCCAACCTTGACTCCAACTCCTGTCCTGAAGCTATGAGCTCTCAATGACTAGCCAACAACAACAATAATAACAACACAGCACCTAGACAACATGGACCCAACACACTCTCCTGTTACCTTTGGAATGCACGAAGCATTTGTAATCAATTGATATCTCTTCAAACCTTTGTACATGTCCACAACCCTGACGTCATTTATATAACCGAAACTTGGCTTAAAGACTTCATTTTTGACAATGAGCTTCTACCCCCAAACTATACCATCTACAGAAACGACCGCAATGGAAGAGGTGGGGTGTGTGCTGCTGGCGATCAAGAACTATATTTCCTCCAACCTGATCCTCTCACCTAATGACGCCGAAATGTTGGTCATTTCAATATCTACACATAGTAAAACTCTTACCGTAATTCTCTTGTATATTCCACCTAATGCTGACTAATCATACTTTTCTTTGCTGCAAAGTCTCATAAGTACAAACAATCTCAATGAAGACCTAATTCTGCTTGGGGACTTTAACCTTCCCAACATCAACTGGGGCGCAATGTCAGGCTCTACCCCACAGTCCACTGACTTTTGTGACTTTCTTTTTGAGCTCAACCTAGAGCAACTTATCTCCACTCCTACCCACATTGCTGGAAATATACTTGATGTGATACTTACCAACACTACCATCATTAATGACATACAAGTGATTACGCCCTTACCTTGTGGCCTGTCTTCAGACCATTACCTAATACACTTTACTCCATAAGTCAGTGTACGACTACTCCAAAGCCAACTGGGATGGTTTACTACTTTTCTTACAATCACAAGACTATACCGACTATTTTAATACAAGCAATGTTGAGACCTTGTGGAGCTTCCTAAAGCACTTAATATATCAAGCATTATCGATGTTTGTTCCTAGGATTACCATCAAAGCTCATCAGCGCCCCAAATGGTTCACTTCCTCCCTTCCACACCAGTTAAATCAATTGCACTCAATGAGGCAAAAGTATCAGCGTTGAAACCGGGTCACTACTGCTGACCCGGATGACCCACTGACCCGGATAGCAATCCGGGTCAGACCCGGATTTGACCCGGATGTGACCCGGATTAAATTAAGCCGAGGCACGCGATAAGAGCTATGTTTCGGGTATTCTCGAGTGAGCGAGACTACGTTTTGAGCGTTCGATTCGTGTTGAGTAAACGAGTAGTTATGTGATAACTAAGCCGGTAAGTTTATAATTTAAAATCAGTCAGTGGGTTTGGTTCCACGTAGCTACTGTGAGTTTACAGACAGCAATTGGGTGTGGCTTCATACATACTTAGTATTGCAATTTCCCAATATATTAAAATGGGTGTGGCTCACAAAAGCACTTATCCTGTTGCAAGACTAGACCTAGACTATATACAACTCATACATTAATCGATTAGTGGGCGTGGCTCCACGTAAGCTTGTAGACAGAAACGGACACAGTTTCATGCTACAGACTGCATGGGCGTGGCTGAGCGTATGTTTGTAATGCGATAAGTGGGCGTGGCTCACGAAAGAGCTACGCGACTAGCGTTTATAGGTTCCATGTCGTTAAGCGATCAATTTCGTTTCTCACGTGATCCAATCCGGGTCAGACCCGGATAATTTGTAAACCGGGTCAGACCTGGATGACCCGGAGAAAATGTGACCCGGTTGGCCCGGATGACCCGGATGACCCGACCCGGTTTCAACGCTGAAAAGTATACATCAAACCCTTCACCTTCTAACCAGACTAAGCTCCAGATTGCTGAGCAGAATTTTCAAAGTGCTGCCAGTGATGCCAAACACAACTATGAAAATAATCTAATCAACCAATTTTCCACAAACAGGAACAGTTCCATCTACAAATATCTTTCCCTTCTTACCAACTATAGTAGTTTTCCAACTACAGTGCATTACAACAGTTCTAGTGCCAGCACTGATCATGATCAGGCAAACTTATTTAATGAATATTTCTTCTTGGTCTTTACCAGAGATTCCTCATCAACCTTAAATACTGCATTGGACTCTCCACCCAACAGCAACATCCTGGACAACATCACTATTTCACCACATGACGTGTATGATGCTCTCACTGCCCTTGACCCAAATAAGGCCCAAGGAATTGATCATATTAGTCCTAAGGTATGGAAAATAAGTGCACCAGCCCTATACTATCCTGTCTATCACCTATTTGCTAAATGCATAGCGAATAGTACTCTTCCTGCAGAATGGCAGACTCACACTATTACACCCATTTTCAAATCTGGCAATCGTTCAGCAGTGAATAATTACAGACCCATTTCTCTGCTGTGCATTGTGTCCAAAGTCCTAGAGAGGCTAGTGTATGACAAAACCTTGCCATTTTTGTTAAAGCAACTCACAGTATTTCAGTTCGGGTTCTTACCAAACAGATCTGCTATACAACAACTTTTGACAGTAGCAAATACAGTCCAGGAAGCCTTAACTGCTAATAAAAGGGTTGATGTAATTTACCTTGATTTCAAGAAGGCTTTCGACTCGGTTTTACACAACAAGTTACTATCAAAATTGTGGTCTCTTGGAATCAGGGGTAACCTTTGGAACTGGTTTAAGGCCTACCTCGGATCAAGGCAACAGTGTGTGCATATTAATGACTCTCTATCAAGTATGGTGCCCGTCCTCTCAGGAGTCCCTCAGGGAAGCATACTAGGTCCACTTCTGTTTTCAGTTTTTATCAATGACCTACCATTGCATGTCACACTGGCCTTGTTATCTCTATTCGCTGATGACACTAAATGTTTTAAGATTATATCAAATCCTACCGACATTATTTCCTTACAGAATGCACTCAACCAAGCATTTAACTGGAGCAATACTAATGACCTATTTTTCAATGAATCTAAGTTTCTCCACATTCATTTCGGTAAGGATATTGGTTCACATAACTTTACCATAAACGGAACACCCATTGTACAATCCAATTGTGTAAAAGATCTAGGAGTTCACATATCATCATTTTTAAAGTCCTCAACCCACTGTGAATTTATTGCTTCCAATGCTTACAAAAGCTTAGGACTAATCCGGAGGACTTTCTCAACACATTCTACTATAACCAAAAAGCTACTATACCTCACACTGGTACGATCACAGTTGACATATTGTAGCCAACTATGGAGACCCTACTTACTAAAAGACATCTCACTCCTGGAAAGAGTTCAAAGGAGGGCAACGAAGTATATATTAAATGACTATCACTCACCCTACAAAAGTAGACTAATACAACTTGATTTACTCCCTTTAATGTACCAATACGAACTAAGTGATTTACTTTTTTTCATAAAGTCCTACAAAACTCCCTACCCCCACTTTGACATTAATAACTACATATCAATGAAAGCATCAGTATCCGCAACAAGATCATCATCATCAGGCAAGTTAGTCCATCGTATTTCTACAACCAATTCGAACCGTCATTTTTATTTTTGCAGACTACCAAGATTATGGAACTCTTTACCCTCGATTGACCTGAATGACAATAAAAAAGCAACTTACCCAATTTCTATGGCATCACTTTTTAAACAATTTTAACTCTAATAATACCTGTACATTTCATTTTTGCTGTCCCTGTTCTTCATGTACAAACAACACACACACTACCCCTTTTTACTCTATATGTAATTAAGTAGTATATTTTAAGTAGTTAGTTAGTATTTGTAATTAGCTATTGGCAGTTCGTGCCTTTAGCTATCAGCCACCCTACTCCAATCACCAATTATCATCGACACTCTTGTAATCAACTATAATTTTTGTACATGTACGGTGTGGTTGTAAAACTAATAATAATAATAATAATAAAATGTCAGTAGTAGACATGCATACAATTAGTAATTCACCACATTGTTATAATTATATAGCAAATAATTAAGTTTACCATATTGCAACTTGCCAATGTCTGTAAGCTATCATACAGCAGGGGCGGTGGAGCAGGCCAAAGAGTGGGGGGGGGGAGGGGGGGGCAGGCCAGCTGTGAGTTGAAGACCAAAAAAAAAAAAAAAGAAAGGGTCACAGCCTGCTAACAATAGCTGCAGCTGCTCTCCACTAATTATATCTCCTTATTTATAATTACACATACGTAGCTAAGTGATTTGCTACACTGCTTCTCTGAATAATGTGACTGCTCTTGCTCTATTAGAATATTCAGATCCTGACTGTTCTATTAGACTATCTTGATCTTTTCTTGCAAACAGTGTCCCAAAAAAGTGGGGGGGGGGGGCTATGGCCCCCTAGCCCCCCCGTCTATGTCATACAGTATGGTAGTACTTGGGGTTGGGTCTTTCTGACCAAATAAATCACTAAAACACCAGCTTCACAATACCATCCCGGCACCTTGACAATATTGGTTAAATTAACCAAGCGCAAAAGTGCTTTCAGTACGACCCTAAATGCTTCCAACAAATTGTTACAAAACTTTCTAAAAAATTATTCAATGGAATTTTCTACTGACTAACTGCCTGCCAGCCTGATGTCTTCAGGCAAGCAAAACTTGATAGTGGCTAAGGCTCAGTAGCTACGGGCTTGATTTTTCACTGTTCTACGTCGCTTCATCCCAAGGTGTACCTTTTGGCATTACTGCAGTACGTACAATGCACGCATCATGGATTCACTTTCATCCTCTTTTATGTCCCCATTTCTTTTTGCTGACTGCCCAAGGTGTCAATTCATGGTAGTGTGATGCATGGCATCTCTATGTTTGTAAACAGGAATCATCCATATTTTCCATGGTGACAGGATTGATTGTAGAAACGCTTCTGATACTGTTCTTTGTTTGTAACACTGTGTAATAGGCTGAAAATAGGTGAAAGGGAAGCGTAATGGCCACTTCATTTTCGAGTCAGTATTTCATAATTGGGGGTGTTCGAATCATCCGTATTTTTCATGGTGACTAGATTGATTGCAGAGGCGGACCTCTCAACTTGAAACTTGAGTCAACCTTGAGGATCCCAGCAGTCAATATCCATGCAGCAGACATTAAGTCCTTGAGGCTTGTAGCTACGTGCACATTCATTTTAAAAGGAACTGTTTAAAAATGCATGACCGTGAGTGCATGCTGCTGTTTACTGCAGCTCATCATCCACCTATGCTATCATAGCTACAAAGTGTAATTAACTAAGAACACAATTACATACAAGCTTCTGAGCCTGCTCTGGAATCACATGACTCATCATGCAAGTTCTCATTAAACCATTTGCTTGAGAAGACTATCTCCCATCAGTCTATAGCATCTTCATCC
Source organism: Dysidea avara (assembly GCF_963678975.1). NCBI lineage: Eukaryota > Metazoa > Porifera > Demospongiae > Dictyoceratida > Dysideidae > Dysidea > Dysidea avara. Next base: position 7,918,678 of record NC_089283.1, on the reverse strand, counting down.
ACAAAGCGTATCCAAGTACTGTAGCAGAATAGCTGCTTCATAGAGTGATGGTGAGTCATCATTCTATTTTCTTTCTTTCTTCCTATTCTGCTCCAAGTTTCACGTCTACTCTCCTTTTTTTCAAGACAGCATCATGTGTTGCAAGTTGAGTGTTAACTATTTGGAAAAGTCTATTATTGAGAGATTTATATGTGCCTAGGAATTAATCATGTGGGCACTTTGATCAAAATACAGGCACTCGACCAAAATATTGATGAAATACTTTTGATTGTGGGTTTCAGTTTTGTTTTCTGATGAAAACCTTGAGAAATCATGACATCCAGGGCGTGATCATGAGACCTTTAGAAGGAGCCCAAAAACATGAGTCTCACAGTGAGACGGTTTAGAGGTCTGCAGAGGTACTGTTCACTAGGGATGCGGCGATTATGCCGGCATAATTTCGGGTATAATAGGTATGTGTGGAAATCAGAATTATGCTAGCATTTTTGATTATAAAGCTTTAATAGTAGCAGATTACACAATTCCGTTAAAAAAATCGAGATACTCTAATAGAGCAGTCAGAAACTCTAATAGAACAGTCACTAAATATTATTTACTCTAATAAAGCAGTCACATCGAAATTAAATGCTCTAGTACAGCAACCAGCTAAAAAATTCAAGACTATTGGAAGTTTAAACATCAATGAAAATGGTATGACACAGCAATAAACTGGCATTATCAACTAATTATGGTGGCATAATTTTGGGAATAATGGGCAATTCTCAAAAGCATAATAAGTGGTTTTTTGAGCACTGCTCAAAAGCATGATGCTCAATTTTTGGAGCATAATAGCCTCATGCCTACTGTCACAGTGTGATGGGCTGACTGTAGAATAAGTCTTTTTCTGAGACCTTGTGAAACCCACAGATACATATAGAGACCATGCATTCAGTGGCCATACATTGAATCATTGGAATTGTGTATAGTAAAGCCATGGAGATTTTTCTCAATCAGTTTATAGTACAAGTAACTATATGGGAACCTGAAATCTGACGTTTGACCTTAACTGTTATACTGAGCCAACCCCCAACCCACTGTACGATGCACATACTACTACATAGTATTGAAAAGCTCTCCAAAACAAATATTGCACATCAAAAGCTTATACACTTAAGAAGTGCAATGTCTTGACGTGGGTTCTTGAAAATCTATAGCTATGCAAGCATAAGGATTTTAAGTTTGATTAGGGATCATAAAAATGTAGGGAAACAAGGGAGGTTGCCTACACCTTCAGATATATGCTACTAGTGAACATTTAATCCATATACCCATGCCTGAATTAGGGATTAAATCTTCACTAGTAGCATATATCTGCAGGTGTAGGCGACCTCACTTGTTTCCCTACTTTTTATTTATGATCCCTAATTGGACTTAAAATTTCTAATTTTCCTTGTTTACTTTTTGTAACATTATTATGACTGGTGGACCCATGCATACTGCATCAAAGAAAAGGATGGCGCTAGAGTAATGTTTTCGTCTGAACACGCAGCCCAGCTATCAATTGCTGATTTGAAATTATATAGTCATTACACTTCACTTTAAGCTATGTTCAGCCCGTTAATGCAGTGCTACAAATGAAGAATAGTAGGAGAAGTGCCTCTGCAATCAATCCACAAACAAGATGAAACTATTGGCAGTCTATTGAGGTAGCTACATAGAATCCAGTTGTGGTTAAAATGCTTGATTGATATTAATTTTCATGTGTACATGAGTGGAAGCCGCATTATCTGATATCTCAAGTCAGATCTAGTAATTGTACACCATGCAATAATTAATTACACTAGGCATAGCTTTTGTGACAGTCTGAATGTTGTAAATACATATATAATACTGTATATACCTGTTATATATAGATTTATACATTTTTCAGATATGGAGCTCATCTATGCTATGATAGTGTTGATCTGTAGTGTACAATGTTCAGGTCAAACAGGTAAAAATAAATATATAGCTGTTATATAGCTACATGTATGCAGGAGGTGTCGACAGGAAAATCTAACTGAATGAGTGGCATATTGTCAGTTAAAACCTGCCATATCTTTCTACAATAATATGTTAATTAATGTTTTATTCATCAAAAATCTTACACTAAGTTTCAAACTTCCCTGCTCTAGAGTGTCACTTTCATCAAAAATAATTATCATTCATTATAATTATATCACACATTGTTTACCCTTCCAACACTATTATTTAGGACTACTTTTTATGCTAAACACTGAGGATAGTACAATGTGATAACTGCATACTGTATCTGAAGATTAAGAGTACACTGTATACTGTGCTGTGCCTATATATACTTCACCAGTTGGGCACTTGAGGACAGAAGGAAGACCCTATACAAGGTGTTTACTTAGGAGCCAAAGCAAGAATCCATGTAATGAATTCCTAATAGGGCATGGCATGACATGAGCTAATAGCTGAATTGTAAATTTTATTGATCTTGTAATGCAAATCATTTTGATAAGTTGCTCTGTATAAACTATTTCTAATTTTTTGACACTGAGATATTGCCAATTCCATGTTCATGGATAATACGATAGGGTTGTGAATGGAAACTCTGATAATGTGTAGTATACATTTTCCTCTACAACTTTTTGTCAATTACTAGAAACAGAATTTATAAAGAAATGTCATTTCACAGCAATGCTTGTTAGCACTAGTGATATGTTATTGTACATGATGTGTGCTGAGTCAGTATCTTTATATGGTATACATATAGCTCCTATGAACTGAACTTTGCTATTTGAAATAAAACCTAGTTCATTGAAATCATTCAAATTCCATGAATTATGAGAATGAAGAGTTAATAGCCCACACCATGCACAGTGTATGCTTGTACTATAATTGTGCTGTATACCACTGTTAGTGAAAATATTATTAAGTGTACATGTGTTACCTGAATACCTACAGTGTGCTAGAGGGTGTCTCCACTTTGAACTCAAGAAATTTATTGCAATAAATATCTGTACTGTTAAATGTGGTGATGGGTAACAAAATCATAAAACACTACTTTCACTTTACTATAATATTCTTTTATACAGTGTCATGTTCTTCTCTTTCTCACCCTACACATGGGAGGATAATTTGTTCACTAGGAAGTGATAGAGTTTATTCTGAAGGAGACAAATGCTTTTTCACATGTAACACTGGTTATAGGCTAACTGGTAGTGAAACCAGAACCTGTCAGAGTGGGAGATGGAGTGGCTCTACAACTAGATGTACAAGAGGTGAATATTCTGCGACATATACTGAAATTGTGTTCTTCACCAGTAATTCAATAATAATTATTGGTGATAAGTACAAAATCCTATTGAATACAGTGTAGTAATAAGTCTGGATCTTTTATGTGAAATGTACTCATTTATACAAGTAGCTGTAATTAAAGTATATTGTTAAGAGAGAGTGCAGGTAGAATGTTTACATGAGTTACATTTATACTTTTGTAGTTACTTGTTCTTCTATTTCTTATCCTACTAATGGATGGAATGCTTGTAGATCAGGAAGTTATTACTATGCAACTACTTGTAGTTTTATATGTAACACTGGTTATGATTTAACTGGTAGTAACACCAGAACTTGTCTTATTAGTGGGAGCTGGAGTAGTGATAGTCCCACTTGTAGTAAAGGTGAGCAAGTGTAACAGAACAACTCAATAAACACCAACCTTGTAATTAGTGATGTACTATATAAAACGTATTTGTAGGGTAGACATTAATAAGAGTTAGCACGTGAGCACTAGAGGCTCCTCGTGTGTTTTTGTGTGCGAAATTGTATTAAGTCTGATTGTTCCCGGGTTACACAAGTGTGAGAACTAATACTACAGGTATATGCATCACATACTAAAGCTGCTGACTTTACATGGTTATATGCAGACCAAAAGTTCAGAGCACAACTGTTTGAACTTTCACTGCTTATTAGAGATCCGCGTTCATGGAGTGGCTTTGATGCATAACACAGTCACATTGTGTTGCTATGATTGAGAGATCTGTCACTTTTCAAAATTTATATAAATTTTTTGAAGTTTCTAACAAGTTTAGTGATTTCAGTATATTGATTAATATGCATGAGAGCCTTAGCCCTAGCTAGATCTCCGACCGTAACTCTTAGAGGTTAACCTGTATGGGTGATTTTCTGATTCACCCAAGTTGTGTGCAATATTTCACTAAGTGCTTGACCCTCAGTTATAACTAACATCAGTAGGAGAACAAAGGTACAAAAGAAATATATGTATATAGAAAAAATGCATAAATACACCATATACTAAATAGCCACATGCAAGTTAACTATGGAAAACAATTAAAAATGTATGTAACTCACTACTTTCAGACTAGCTCATTATAGGATTACAAACATATACTGCATTTAATCACTACATTGAGAAATCTTGAATATCTTGCCACATGTATAAAGCCATAATTATTTTGTCTATACTGCTAGCTAGAATGTGCAGACAGCTAGTATAAATTGCAAATTTACATGTAGCAGTGGTGGATCTAGGATTTTTGAAAGGGGATTTCTGGGAGGTGTATTATATTTCTCCATAAAGCCATTGCATTAGTAGCCACAACATTAGTAGCTATAGCTATGTAGCTACACCATTATGCTACTATTTAGACATCCTTACTTGCTCATGCTCTTTTATCAATGAAAGTTAATGGTTTTCTTGCATTATGTTTTCATCAGGGTCTCCTCTCTTTCGTTATTTTTTATTTTGAACTCACGCAAAAACAAGCGTCTGAAAAAAAATTATTGAGTGAGCAGATGAGCTCCTGTGCATTTGATCTAGTTGGCCTCTGAGGTGAAAAAGAATACATTTTGTAAGTTAAATGTTACTGTTATGAGATAAAGAGCTATTTAAAACAGAAGAATGGCTTACTCAGAGTCACTTTAGAAGTGAAATTCTGAAAGGGGTTTCTGTCGACATTACAAAACCTTTCTAGATCCGCCACTGCCAAGCATCTGTTATATAAAATCTAACCAAATAAATTAGCATCTGTGCAGTTGTAAGGCTATAATGTTTCAAGTAGCATCTCATGTAATATATCTATACATATAAAGGTTACAGTAGAAGTAAACCATTGAATGCGTATATAACATTAGTTAGCTGTCCATCACTTGCTCAACCTATTAATGGAAGGAGATCATCTTGTTCAAACAATTATGGAGATCGTTGTACTTTCTCATGTAACACTGGCTATAAGCTAACTGGTAGTGTCACTAGGACCTGTCAGAGTAACAGGAATTGGGATGGTACTGAGACCATGTGTAGAAGAGGTGAGCATTCTGTATTTATTCTGTGGTAGTTTAATCAAGTTCTGTGTAGTCCATTGTCCACCTTTAACAAATCTTAATAATGGAGTGATTAGTTGTTTCCGGGGAGATGATGGAATACTTTCCTACCAAGACACTTGTCGTTTTACATGTAACACTGGTTATCGTCAAAGTGGTAGTTCCCAGAGAACATGTCAGTATGATGGTAGTTGGAGTGGATCACCTGTGTCTTGTTCAATCATGGAGTGTTCCTCATCATCACTACCAATGAACAGCTTGTTGACTCATTGCCATAGCAGGACATACCTGTCAAGATGTGATCTACAATGTGAAGAAGGCTTTGTTGGCAGAGGAAACCCGTTATATGAGTGTAAAGTCTTCAGTGGTGGAGTAGCATGGAGGGCAACTGGCAGCAGCTGGATCTGTACAAAGGGTAAGTGACTTATACATTACATGTATGTAGTTATACAATTATATACAGTGATGTACGTATGTAAGTATATAACAGGAGGATATCACCATACTGCACATATTTTGTAGATGCATTTAATTTTACCACATACAAGTACACCGGCAAAAAAATTAGAATTTTTAACTAGAGTATAGGGATAAAAGTACTGAAACAAGCTGGAGTAATGCATGATATTAGATCACAGTAAAACAATAAGAAGTGTTATATCCCTACTGTGCATTTCTGTTATGGTATCTTGAGCACAGTAGGGATATAACACTTCTTATTGTTTTACTGTGATTTAATATCGTGCACTATTCCAGCTTGTTTCTGTACTTTTTATCAATGTGCTATGGTCCCTACTCTAGTTGAAATAACAACATTTTTGTGTACTTGTTTGCTAACTTTTTTTTTGTAAAATATAATTATGATGACTGGTGAACCCATGCATACCGCATCAAAATAAAGAAATGGCACCATGTGCCCCAGTTATAAATTATTGTATGAAAAGTGAAGTTTCCATTACAATTCAAGAACTGTTCGAATAGCACCTCTGCAATCAAAGTAGCTACTATGAAAAATACAGATGATTTCCATTACGAAGGGAAGCCATCACACGCTACTGCCAAATTGACACATTTCACTGTCAGCAAAGATGAATGAGACACAAAGGAGGACACTGGTAAGTCCATGAAGAATGCATTGTACGTACTGCGGTATGCCAAAAGGCACGTGTCCAGCTGAAGCGCCGTTGAACAGTGAAAAAAAATCAAGCCCATAGCTTAGCTGTTATTGAGTTGTGCTTGTTCAAAGGCATCAGTCAGTTACTCAGTCACTAGAAAATTCCATTAATATATATTTTTAAAATTCTATAGCAACTTGTTGAAAGCATTTTGGGTGCCACGCCAAACCTTTGTGGGTCCCTACTATACAGTACTATCGCACCATATGATACTATCGTACTGTGTGATATAACATTGTAGTAATACACTCTTTTTGTTCTATGAATATAATGTCACTATTCTGTGGTTTTTGCTTAAAAGTATTTGTTCTTGAAAGCAGTACGATTTCTATGAATATAATGTCACTATTCTGTGGTTTTTGCCTGGACAATGTTAATCTCTACTTCAACCTATACCAATGACTGAATTAGGGATTAAATGTCCACTAGTATATCTGCAAGTGTAGGCGACCTCCCTTGTTTCCTTACTTTTTATTTCTATGATTCCTTAAAATTTCTAATTTTTCCTTAAATTTGTTTGTTTATTTTTTTGTAACATTATTACATATGACTAGTTGAACCCATCCATACCACATCAAAAGAAAGGATGGCTAATGTTTTCATCTGAATGCTTGCCCCAGGTACAGTTACTGACTCAAAAGTGAAGTAGAAATTATGCTTTGCTATCAGCTATGTTCACCTTGTTATACAGCGCTATAAGTAATCAATCCAGTCACCATGAAAAATAGGGTCAATTCACAAGCCCCAACTACTTGCGATTTGAACGGTGGCCATTATTCTTCGCTTCCACCTATTTCAGTCCATTACACAGCATTATAATTGAAGAACAGTACGAGAAGCATCTCTGCAATCAATCCAGTTGCCACAGAAAAAAACAGGCAACACAGCCACAGGGAAGCCACATCACACTATCACGAATCAACACCTTGCTGGAATTGTCAGCGAAAGGAACTGGAACACAAAGGAGGACAAAGGCAAGTCCATGATGCATGTATTGTACATACTGCAGTGAGCAAAAATTACTTTTCGGAACGAAGCAATGTCGAACAGTGAAGAAATCAAGCCTGTAGCTATATCCATTGTTGAGTTATGTTTGGCTGAAGGCATCAGTTAGTCAGAATAAAATTCTGTTATATAGAATTTTTTTAAAAGAGAAACTTTTCAAAAGGGTTTGGGGTTGGTGTGAAGACATTTTGGGGTTGGCTGTGCCTAACCAATACTGCCAAGTTGGAAATTGAGGCTGGTTTTAGGGTAATATTTTTGGCTGGAAAAGCCTAGTTTTGCATGATCCCTACTATACAGGACTAACATATTGTCGTTTAGCAGAGCTATATATGTTTTATTGTATACTACACACCATTGATGATAGGATGAAACTAACACACTGTCACTTTTTGACATAGAATTCTAATGCATATAAAACTACTGTGAACACTACTGCAATAATTCTCAAAGTGACCCAAAAAAATTGCATATGATCACGTAAAATATTTATGGAAACCATAAAAGTTTTATAAGGCACTTAATCTATAATGATTAATATGTCACTTTTATGCTTTTAGTTACTTGTTCATCACTTACTGATCCTAATAATGGAATGATCACTTGTTCACTGGGAAATAACAGAGTTCCTTCCTATGAAGACACTTGTAGTTTCACATGTAACACTGGTTATGAGCTAACCGGTAGTGTCACTAGGACCTGTCAGAGTGATGGAAGTTGGAGTGGCAATGAGACCATGTGTAGTAGAGGTAACTTTCATTTTGTTTATGCTCACATAATTATGTCAAATGTATTATGTGCACTTGCTAAGTTACAATACATATCACTGCTGCAGTGATGTAGACTGTGCATGTAAACTGACTACACAGTTTCTGAACTGATATTAAAATTACCAGCAGCACTGTTTATGAAACATGTAAATGTTACTGCAAATTAAGCTTCATCTCTGTCCTTTATAATAGTCATATAATGTTTGAATGTGGTATTAGTTATTGTATAGCAGAATATTACCATTACTTATACGCATCAGCTTTATAGTTTTAGTATACAAAGAATGTGGCTCAATTTACAGAAGTGTAGATTAGTTCAGTATAGCATTAATCATGTGATAATATTAATCACCCTGTAGTGTCTTGCCCATCACTAACTAATCCTAATAATGGGACAATCACTTGTTCACTGGGAGATGATGAAGTTCCTTCCTATGAAGACACTTGTAGTTTCACATGTAACACTGGTTATGATCTAACTGGTACTAACCCTAGGAATTGTCAGAGTAATGGGAGCTGGAGAGGTGCTAAGACTAACTGTAGAAGAGGTGAGCTTTGTGTAGGTGGCTATAAAGCCATATTAATAATGCATATATAAATTTATAGTCTCCTGTCCAACACTTACTGATCCTAATAATGGAACCATTAATTGTTCACTGGGAGATGATGGAGTTCCTTCCTATGAAGACATTTGTAATTTTACATGTAACACTGGTTATGAGCTAACTGGTAGTGAAAACAGGATCTGCCTCAGTAATGGAAGCTGGAGTGATATTGAGACTACATGTACAGGTAAAAGTTACAGTAAATGTATAGACAATTTGACTGGCCTTGCAGTTATGTCAGAAGAACATACATGACTTTATAGCGTAGGGTATACCGTATATCAATTAAATTTGGCGGTGAACTAAATTTGGCGAATTGGCGATTCGTCACTCAACCGCCAAATTTAAATTTCGTCAATATTATTTTCAAACATTGGGTCAAGCAGTTGTTGAAGTAGGTTTTCGACAAACCTTCGTGGATGCTGCTGAAACTGGTAGTTCCACGCATGCCGAAATGGGTGTGGCTTACTGACTAGACTAGAACTCGCACTCGATTAGTGGGCGTGGCTCCACGTAAGCTTGCAGGCATGAGTTCGTGCGCAGCCATTGATAAATGGACGAGTATGCCTACAGATAGCAAATAATCCTGAAAGTAAGTGTGACCATGAAAGAAATCGGAGCACAGGTATTCGAGTACAGTAGGTGTCTATGGAAACAGGACCAGAATATTCTTTAAAGCGAGTCAGTACAGCATCGTACTTATGCCATTCGCCTATTTTTCAGTGAGAGCATTTCGTCAAATTAAAATTTTGCCAACTGCAATTTTATAGCAAATCGCCAAATATTAGTTTCGCCAATATTTGTTGTCATACGGTATATCGACTCATGGTGGTAATTACTGCTATCAATGCGAGGCCAATGCAAATAGTTTTTAAATGCTTTTGGGTTTTAATGCCAACAGCTGGAGTTTAACTTCAGCCAATGAGCACTAGGACCTTATACAAACCTGTTCTTTTTCCTTTTGATGAATGGTTTAATAGGACTTAATTTTTATTAGTGCTCTAATTAAGGAAGTTGTGACTTAATAATAACATTTCTTGGAAGCACTTTATATGTGTATTCAATTTAAAATTCTATATGCTCAAAACGGTTAGGTAAAAACAGTGGACCCAGGGACCAAGGACCCGGGGCCAGGGGACCCAAGGGAATCCAACTCTTCTTGGAATTTTATACACTTCACAATATTCTACACTAGTATTACTCTTGGTATTAGTATTTAGTATTTGTGTTACAGGTGAAGAAGGCTCAAGGAGCCTGTAAAGCCTGATCTGTACAAAAAGAATTTAACAAATTTGCAATTACATAGCAAAAACTTATATACAAAATAATTAACTAATTAATAATCATACAATAAAGTAGACCAGCTACTGTTGAGAAAATTTTTAAAATTATTAAGTGTGGGTATATACTTGTACTAGGTACCTCTTCAAGTAGTCTTGTATGGCCAATCCACTTATTTCCCCATCATGGCGTCTCACACGACGTTTACACCAATTAGAAATTATAAGCGCCTCTGAAAAAGTATCTGAAGCTGACTGCATATATAGGCCACTGCCTGCTGCACAATAAACATACTAGTCTATTATTCCATCCAGCTACTAGAGTAGTTTAGGAACATTAATATTGTGCAAATGCATCATGATGTATGAAGAGCTGCTGAAACTTGCTTAGCTCGACTTAGCTAGTAATTGCTAGCTATTTCCCCGGAATATCAGTTTGTTTGTACAATGTTTCTAAACTTCAGCAGCTAGGTGACATAATAGACTAGCATACTCATTGTGCAGCAGGTGAATGACCTATAATTAATGCAGTCAGCTTCAGAAACTTTTTCAGAGGTGCTTATAATTTCTAATTGGTGTAAACATTGTGTGAGATGCCGTGACGGGGAAAAAAGTAGATTGGCCTTGCAAAACTACTTGCAGAGGTACCTAGTACAAGTATAGAATGTTGTGAAGTGTATAAAAGTCCAAGAAGAGTTGGATTCCCCCAGGTCCCAGGTCCTTGGTCCCAGGGTCCACTGTTTTTACCTACCTGCTCAAAATGCATTCAATTTAGCTTTAGGCTGCCAAGTAAGATCAGAATTATCACAATGATGTAGAATTTTATATACTTACAAATGTTATAAATAAGACAAGTACACAAAAAAATTTTGGAATTTTAAACTAGAGTAGGGACCATAGCACATTGATAAAAAGTACTGAAACAAACTGGAGTAGTGCACGATATTAAATCACAATAAAACAATAAGAAGTGTTATATCCCTACTGCGCTCCAAGATACCATAACAGAAATGCATAGTAGGGATATAACACTTCTTATTGTTTTAACTGTGATTTAATATCGTACACTACTTCAGCTTGTTTCAGTACTTTTTGTCAATGTGCTATGGTCCCTACTCTAGTTGCAAATTCCAATTTTTTGTGTACTTGTTTGTTTACTTTTTCTGCAAATAATTATTATGACTGGTGAATGCATCTGAAATGGTGCCGCTTGCCCCAGCTATATCAATTATCATCTGAAATTAGTGAAGTATCCATTGTTTGGATTTGGTTTTGCCTAACCAATACTGCCTCATCATTGTCAGGGAAAATTGAGGCTGGTTTTTGAGTGATGTTATTTTGTGGGCCACACCTACTCCTTTGTGGTCCCTACTATACAGTACTATTGTACTGTATGATGTTAACTGTTGATTTATTATTATTATTACTATTATTATTGGTTAAATAAAACACATTAAAGCATACACACAATGAAACAACAGTAAATATGACAATTAAACAAAAAGGAATATATCTGTCACAACTGTCAATAAGATGTCTCATCAATAGCCGCTCCATCTGCCAAACTTAGTGATCTCCATTTCGTTCGTGATCCACGCACACATAATAAGGCTGCTCGAATAATTGCAAATGATAATCGTGCCCTCACATATCCCATCACAACACTGTGATTCTTTTCCCATTTAACTGATAGAGAGTCTGCAAGCCTGCGTAAAAAAATAATCAGCCTCTGAGCCAAATAAACCATCTACAGAAAAGCACAGAGGCGTGAAACTGGCACGACGCGCCAGACAAGCAGCACCATACTTCCTCCTTTTCTCAACTTCAGCAGTACGAAGGACAGCCTGAGGTGAATGAGATTGATATGAAGGAGCATCTGTGTCAACAACCCGAACATCAAACAAAGCATCAACTTGAGACTGCCAAACACCATGAATTCTTACATCAGCAATCAGGGTATCAGAAGATGGATCATCCACGCAAACCACAGGCTCCTTTTGAACCTGTCTCCAAGCCAATGAAGCTAGATCACAAATTGCATCACGTACCTCATTATGTCTCTGACAAACCAAGCCACCCACACGGCATGTTCCACACTAAAAAGAGAGCCACAACCATCATAAACTGGTGGTAAATTTAACAATGGCTTTCTATAACGCAAAGCAAGTGCATCCCTAAATTCCTGTGCAGACAAATCAAAATGATGACTCCGTAAAGGAAGAACTGACAACCGAGAAGAGGCACATTCTCTAGCCCTCAAGATAGCATGCTGTTGTGCTGCAGCTAAGTTCCCAATCAGACTGTTAAAAACTCCAGAAAAATAGTCTGACTTTAATTTACCAAACATAGACTTTGAGGACTGAACTGAATCAAAATAAGCCCCTAATTCAAAAGTGACAGCACCCAGTATAGACTCACGAAGAAGAGCGGATGAACTTACAGATGACTCGAAATAATGATTGGAAACACCTACCGGATTAGAAAGACCAAGTCCACCCATATGGACTGGCAGAGTAAATAACTGCCTTTCAGCAACAGATACTTCAACTCCAAATAATTCTGGTAAAAAAACAGGAAAAGAGACAGTGTTCAAGCTCAGCCAAAATAGGACTACAGTTAGGAATTACTCTCATAAGAAACATCCATTCAGATTGTAGAGATCGTGTCAAAGCGATAAAAGAAGCCTGAGGTTGAGAAACAGATACAGCAGCCAGGACTCTAATGTGAGCACACCAATGACGAACCTTCTGGAGAACATAGTCCTGGATTTCAACGGTCCTGCCAAGAAATCCACCCAAAAATCTGTGGCCAGTGGCCACTCTAACGCCAAGTCCACCAAAAGCTTCATTAGCAAGAGACAAAGAGGGAACTGCAACCACTACACAACATTTAGATGGCTGAGGGGTATAACCAAACTCAGGGCCCCTGGAACATAATAACTTAAACCAATCTCGTAACTCCTCCAACAAACCACCAGCCGAGGCATCATTCGCATACCATACCTGAGTCCACCTCTGGGGAGACTGCACAGATTGAATCAAAGGAAGGATTCCCACAGCATCTACAAGCATAGATAAGGGATCACCTTGGGTAACTCCTTCCTTACTGAAGAGAAACTTCTGTTGTCCACGCAAAACCAACACAGACCAGCCACGATAAGTGTTAAACACAAAACGAGCACAACGAGGCCAAAGATTACAAACATTGAGAAGCATGGCAATACGGTTCAAAGAATTAAATGCGTTGGAAACATCAATCATTATTATTATTATTATTATTATTACTAGGCCCGGAGCACATATAACCAAGTACAACTACCAACGGGGAAATCTATAAATGGGGCAATCTACAAATGGGGCATGTACAACAGTGCATGACCAGCACAGTGAATAGTGATAGTCACAGGTTTAACGCTAAAATAACTATTTTGCAAAAAAATAAATTCTTGCAGGCTACATAAGTACAAGTATAAGAAAAATTAGAACTACACTGTAGAGTAGGAACAATGTATATGTGTATATGCAAGTAGTCAGCAAATTTTTGCTGATTAGTTAAAAGTATAACGCACCACATATAGCTAAACTGCATGTACTCACTTAGAAGTTTATCAAGTTATCTAGCTTAACACAAGGTTCATTCACTAACTATGTTTACATGGTATTACATGTATAGCTATATTATGTGGTTTGCTTGACATATCATGTGAAGAAACACAAAGAAAGTCACGAAGGAAAGAATGCTACCAGTCCGGATATGATGAAACAAACAAGAGAAGTGTGCTTGACTTTATCCAACCAATACTGTCATGTCTTTATGAAGAAAAATCAAGGCAAGTTTTTGGGTGATGTTTTATCACCAGCTGCGCCCACCCTGTCATCATCTTTACTATGCAGTACTATTGTACTGTATAATAAATGTGCCCTTGGGATGGTGCTACTGATGCAAGTTTTCATACTCAATGGAGGATTGTAATAGTGTTGCATATGGTGACTGTTTTATTAGAGTATTTGACAAGACTACAAAATCTTGTGTACAGAATTAGTGTGTGTGTGTCTGTCTGTGGGGAGGGACAGAGACTGTCAGTTGAGTGGTTTCCACAGCCTCAGCCTGTGCATGGAGCTAAGGTCCATTGGAGAGACAAGGCGAGGCAGGACCTGATTCAAGAGATTCAGTACTGCCTTGCCAAAGACAGGAACATGTAGAGAGATGTGTGCCAGAAGGTGCAGAACACTACTCTTTCTGCACTGGAACTTGTCACCATAAATTTCAAAGTAGACAGGGTATTGCCAGACAAGTATTAAATGACATGTCCACAAGGGAGGAAGAGGTAGCCATGGTTTGGTTCACTAGCAATAGTGTGAGGCATCGTCCAGTGGATGGCTTCACTTTAATGGTCAATGGTGTATGTGTGTGTGAAAGGAAAGTGGCATGTGCCCTGTACCCCCTCCCACCACTGTCAATAGCATTGTAACCTTTCGCTTTTGATACATGCACTGTATATTTGTGGAAATTTGATGTTTAATAACACATAAAATATTATAGTAATGTCAATACAGTACGAACACATTATGTGCTATGACTTCAAGTTCGGTGACACTAAACTAAGGGCAGCCATACAAGGTTAATTTGACAGCATGTTTGTGGTTATGCACAACAAATGCAGAAACCCAGACCATACTGAAAAATCTCAGTGGACTAACTTATGTACGTACATTGTCCAAAGTGGCAGAATGGATCAGATAAAGCATAATACAATTTTAAAAGGAGACTACTGCAATTCATGGAATGTATGCAGTGGCCAAAATGAATGATGATTTTAGATTATGTGGCAGTAGGTTGGAAAACCAGTTACTGATGAGGAAGTTTAAACATTGTAATAGAGTGGACATCAGAGATACCTTTTCCACAGCAGTGTGAACATGACAATCACAAAGTTCACGCAATGTACTTATTCCTAATAGAACAATCACCAATATGTGGTCAGTACAATTTATTGCTTCACACTATCAGAGAGTAGCTGGGAAAGAAATAACACTTATTTTGCTTAAATTATAGTACAGTTGCCATTACAGTATTTTCGCCGGTCATGAGAACTGTGTGAAAAATCGAACACAATGACCATTAACATGAAGGGACACATGCACTTAGCAGGCAGACATTCAAAAGAGATCAATCTAAGAACTAATTGATGTGGCACAACAATACTGCAAATGACAGTCAAAACCCTTCACCTTATGATGTGTGGTGATAAACAAAAGCTAAATAGAGCCTACATTATTGAGGTAACTTTCAACTACTCTATTAGCGTATCTTGATGCACTTGACATTAGTGCTGCCACAATATGTGACTAGATAATATAGCAAATCAACCATATGGGTGCAAGAGCCAAAAATGAGAAAACACCAGCATGAAGTTGCTGCACTATCAGGCTAACAATTTCCATATCAAACTCCTCTTCAACTTGTCAGGTCTGCTTGTGGTAGACTGTTTTCTGGCAGCCTGTATAACCATGCCAGATGTCTGTACAGGTTTGTGAACAGCAGGGAAGTGCTTTTGGGGGTTTATGTATACACTCTGGACAGATGATCAGTAAAGCTGAATGTGTGATGTATGTTTGTTTTGTGAGATTTCAGTCTATTCCTGCCTCTGATGGGCTGTTTTGTGGTCTGGTGCCTTCAATTACCATCCTCATCCATTTTGTAGTCTGTCTCTTACCCACCCTGCCACCCCGACACTCAGCCCCTTTTTGAGGACTCATGATATAGCAAAACTGGTGAAAAATCTATCTAAAATGGTGGGAAACTCTACAAGAGTTATTTTGGCCACCAGGTGTTCTTAAATGTTATGAATTGCTCCATCTTTGTTGAAAAATCCATACGTGTAGTTGTCAAGGCTGGTGAGTAACAATGGATTAAATTATTAAAATACATTTTTTCTCTGAATCAACAATGCACCCACAAGGTGATTTTCCAAAATCCAGTCACACATAGAAAAACTCCATATCATATATCACCAAGGTTTATGTCACGATACAAACTTATATTATGATAACTAACTATAACATGACAAACTCCTCCTTGTAAATTAAAATATCTAAGTTGGACATATACCTCAAGTTAAAGTTACTCATTCTAAAGCATCTTTTACTACAGATGAGAAAAGTGGTTAGCACTCTATAGAAACCTTAAAATCTCAGTTTACTTTGGGGTTGAATTGTGCCCACCACTATAAACCATCAACGCATACTTAATTAAATAACAAATACCATGTCTGGCCTCCCCACAGCATTGTACAGGGTACAAAGTGGTGCATACCTGCTGTGCATCCATATTATAACATATCTGCTGGTTACAGCTTGATATCTTCCGTCTTAGCTGAGATATCGCCATTCAAAAATACATAGTCGCCCATACAAATTTTACAAAAACGTCCCCACACTACAGCGGCTATTTTACATCTGTGACGTAATTTCGGATAAGGCTCATTATGATATCACAACATTTTATTTCTACTAAATACATAACACCCAAGAAAATTTTAAACTTTAGACGCTCTGAAATTGAATGCGAGACGGATTTCAGCAGTTTAATAGAATAGCTACTACTGAATACTCTGATTTGCCTGACTGCTACATTAGCGTGACTGTTCTATTAGAGTATCTCGATCTTTTTAGTTATGCTCGGACCTGGGCCTCGATTCCCGCTACGCCTCTATCAGCCTGGTGCTACCTTTCAGTCCTACCCCTACTTAAATTACAGAAACTTACAACACTTCTAGCCAGTTTAGTTGTAAATCTTGGGCTCAGTTGTTTCACCCTTTCAATGCCGCTCAGCAGTAGCCGTCCTTCTGGTCGAGCAGCTAGTCTATCCCAAACACTAGCTTTCTATGTAGTATGACGGTACCAGTATGATACTCTAGCCAACGGCGGTTCATCCTAATCTGCTGAGTTTATCTTGAAAAAGTTCAAAGTAGTATCTAACGCCAAGTTAAACGCGCAGCGCATAGCTATGAACTGGTTGCTATAAGCTAAAACCGGTTCCGAACAGTTCTCAAACCGGTTATACAAGTTCAATGTTTACTGTTGCACCTAGTGCATATAAACTGGTTGCCGTACACTCAAACCGGTTATACGAGTGGAATGTGTTGTAACTAACGCGTACTGCGTTTGAGGTACTGAAGAGGTGTTACTATGGATAGCGCTATATAGAAAACCTAACTTGGTAATGAAGAGTTGTATTGTATTGTATTAATGCTTTAGTTGCAGAAACAAACCTGTCGTTTTATTTAATGTTCGGATATCGCTTCATCTAATACCGGTTAGTGTTCTGTTCTATACCTTGTAGTTTTGTCTGTGAATCAATTATTTATGACGTCACGTTTGTATTATTCTTATTACTTGGTTATATAATGATATTATTGTTATTATTTTGTTGTACATACTGTGCAGAAATCATCTATGATTATAATGCACAGTTGTAATTAAGTAACTATCTAAATGCTCTCTGATATCTACTTGACATTATTTCAACAACACACTTTAGTAAAATGTTTCAGTAGTGATGTATTCTCTGTGCAAGAAGTGGACTGTGTTCTCCATACAGAAAAGGGAATATTAACTTGAAAAGTGATATACAATTTCTAAAACCACTTACAGAAGCCATATGCTATATTCATATGATAATTTTTATAGCTTAACAGCTGTTGCTTTTTAAAGTTGACCAAAATAGGAAATATAGGCACATTTCACAGAACAATCCCTGTCTTTCACTTAAATGGAATTGTTTACACAGTTTTAAACCATTGAAAATCTGGACAAACAAAAATAAAAGTTTTTTTTATTGTCAGTGTGGTAACTTGTAAAGTAGCCACAGAGTTGTAGCAGAGCCATGAAAAGTATAGTCATCAGAAGTGATGTACAATGACTATGTACTTTGCTTTAAGTTACAAGTATTGGTTCTCATTTATCTGATGCAGTCCAGCAGGGGCATAGTTATAGGATTTCCCAGGCACAAGGTCCCATGCAAGGTGAAATGAGGACCCATATCTGTGGACTACTTGTAACACATTTGCAAAAATGAAAGTGCACACATACATTTAACTAGCAATTGAAATGCTATTTATGCAGCTTATCAAACTAAGATGTTAGCATTACTGCAGGAACTATGGAACTTGAAACTTAGCAGTAAAGGACTGACTCATTACTGTTATCACTATTCCAACCCAGCGTTGACTTTCTTTAGCACTCTTCCCTTCTTGCATATAGCTCCATAGCTGCACTTGTATCCATCGTTCAGAGAACTTAAATATAACACTGATTCTCCTTAGTGCTATCTCCAGTATGACACAGACGAAACTCACTATTCCAGCTCTGGCCTGGAAGGCGAAATCGGTCTTCACCTGTTTTCATCAGTCTACCTTTAGAGGATTAAATTATATACATGAATGCTCCATCTTACGTGGAGCATTAAAATAGCTAACAATTAATATGCATATCTACAGTCAACATTGTTCCCTACCCATTGGATCACATACCATGGTACATGTATAATTGTCACTGCCATGATGCCAATTTATCATAATCATAGTTGCTTGTCACCCAAAGTATACACACATGTTCGTTGTACAGGCAGTCCATTACAAAATTTATTCTATAATTTCTCATTGTGCAACACTCGCACTACAACTGCCTCCCAAGTTTAACCTGGATTGCACATTTGGAAGCCCTTACCGCTTTCAAGGAGTGAGATCCACATGTGTGTTTATTGTTCCCGTCAATACTGCGTTTGTTGTAACCGATACTTGTTGCGTGCAATGATTGTTACATAAGAATGTCTGTGGTGTGTGAATGTTGTGTTTGTTGCAATCAAAGTTTGCTGCATATGAACATCTGTTGTGTATGGATATTGCATTTATCGTGCTCAATGTGGCTGCATATGAATGTCTGTTGTGTATGCATGTTCAGTTTGTTGCGCACAATATTTGCTGCGTATGAATTTTTGTTGTGAACAATGTTCAGTTTGTTGCGATCGATGTTTGCTGCATATGAATATCTGCCATGTATGAATGTTGAGTTTGTTGCAACCAATATTTGCTGCGATCGATATTTGTTGCGATCAGTGTTTGTTGTGTATGAATATCTGTTGTGTATGAATGTTGCGTTTGTTGCGACCAATGTTTGCTGCGTATCAATGTCTATTGTGAATGAATGTTCAGTTTGTTGCAATCAATGTTCACTGCGTATGGATGTTGTGTATGAATTTTGAGTTTGCTTTGCGGCGACCGATATTTTTTGCAACCAATATTTGTTGCGATCAGTGTTTGTTGTGTATGAATGGCTGTTGTGTATAAATGTCCATTGTGTATAAATGTTCGGTTTGTTGCGCTCAATGTTTGCTGTGTATGAATGTCTGTTGTGAACGAATGTTCAGTTTGTTGCGATTAATATTTGCTGTGTATGAATGTCTGTTGTGTACGAATGTTGAGTTTATTGCGACCAATATTTGTTGCGACTGATATCTGTTGCTCATTGTGTATGCATATCTGTTGTGTATGAATGTTACTTTTGTTGCAATCAATGTTTGCTGTGTATAAATGTCTATTGTGAATGAATGTTACTTTTATTGCAATCAATGTTTGCTGCGTATGGATGTTGTGTATAAATGTTGAGTTGCTGTGACTGATATTGGCAGCAACCAATCATTTTTGCGACCGATATTTGTTGCGATCAGTGTTTGTTGTGTATGAATGTCCGTTATGTATAAATGTCTGTTGTGTATAAATGTTCAGTTTGTTGTGCTCAATGTTTGCTGCGTATGAATATCTATTGTGATCAAGTGTTTAGTTTGTTGCCATCAATGTTTGCTGCGTATGAATGTCTGTTGTGTATGAATGTTGAGTTTGTTGCGACCGATATTTGTTGTAATTAGTGTTTGTTGTGTATGAATGTCTGTTGTGCATGAATGTTGCATTTGTTGCGATCAATGTTTGCTGCAATCAATGTTTGCTGCGTATGAATGTCCATTGTGTACGAATGTTGAGTTTGTTGCAACCGATATTTGTTGTGATTAGTATTTGTTGTGTATGAATGTCTGTTGTGCATGAATGTTGCATTTGTTGCGATCAATGTTTGCTGCAATCAATGTTTGCTGCGTATGAATGTCTGTTGTGAACAAATGTTCAGTTTGTTGCGATCAATGTTTGCTGCGTTTGAATGTCCGTTGTGTATGAATGTTGAGTTTGTTGCGACTGAGTGATCGATATTTGTCGTGGTCAGTGTTTGTTGTGTACGAATTTCAGTTGTGTATGAATGTTCAATGTTTGTGGCATATGAATGTCGGTTGTGTATGGATGTTGAGTTTGTTGCGACTGATATTTTGGTGACCAGTGTTTATTGTGTATGAATGTCGCGTTGGTTACGTATGAATGTTGAGTTTGTTGTGGCTGATAATTGTTGTGTACACATGCTGTGCTTGTTACGGCCTGTGTTGTTGCTGTGTGTTCACAATTTGTGGGGTTGGTGTTACAGAAGTTGTCTGTTGAGAATGTTTTTGTGGCTAAAGTGTACCAATGTAGCATTTCTTTGTATGATTATCGTGCCTGGTGTGACCGATGTTTTTGCTAGTCTGTTGTGTATGAAGGTTTCATTTGATTGGGACTGATATTTAGTGCAATCAATATTGCTGTGACCAATTGCTTGCACAGTAAATGTTGTCCTTGTTGTGACTGTTGTTCTGGCATGATGAATGACTGTTGTGTATGAACACTCAGTGACTGAGTGTTATGTAATTGTATAGCAACGATAACACACATTACTCATCTCATAGTTAATCTTAACTGTTTGTTATTACTTGGCTTGTACGCACAAGTTATTCTACACCATTTGTACATTCTCACTGGGTATTATTGATAGTTACTGGCCTCCGTATATGCTATGTTACATTACAAACAATGATGTTGTATCACTACAATGTATTGGTTGACATGTCGTAGCATATGTGCACTGTATAAAATGTTGTTGCATACATACACTGTATAATAATATACTAGTTGCAGATACTTACTCCATAATGCTATAGTTACCATATTAATTGATGTATTATACAAATGCTTGCATCATACACTTATGTGCTTAATTTGTTATTTTTTGTGTAACTGTTTACAATTACTTTGGGGGAAATTGGGCGCAAATTGCTGAATAATTGAAGTTAATAGCTGCCTAGTCCAAGGCTCTGTGCGTTATCACTAAATGCTAACTGTCACTAAATTTAATGTTTCACAACCGAATGTGCTAATCCTTGTTACAATTGTATGCTTGCAATGTGGTTGCTGAATGTTGCTGCTGCCGGGTTTCCATAAATAATACTGGATGTATTATGTAAAGTTTGCTGTGACAGTAATAACACATACTCATTGCCTATTTGGGCTGGGGTATACGTAACATACCTCAGTTGCCCAAAGAGTTGTATGTATATGTACGTATATATGTCTGTATAACTGGTCTGTAAAGTGATGTGTTGTTGTAATATGTCATGATCACATGCCATAATATTATAGAGCTTGGTGTGGTGGAAGGGTGGTTTGTGTAGGAAAGCATGCAGTAATGTGTTGTGGTATGTTTGCACGTACTCATAATAGCTTAACAGCTGTTGCTTTTTAAAGTTGACCAAAATAGGAAATATAGGCACATTTCACAGAACAATCCCTGTCTTTCACTCAAATGGAATTGTTTACCGTTTTAAACCATTGAACATCTGGACAAGCAGAAATAATAAAATAAAAGTTTTTTTTATTGTCGGTGTGGTAACATGTAAAGTAACCACAGAGTTGTAGCAGAGTCATGAAAAGTATAATCATCAGAAGTGATGTACAGTGACTATGTAATAATTAAGCTAGTTATGATCCCTTACACATTTGGCAAATCTGAAAATTTATCACAAACACACCAGGCTCAAGTGATACTGTAGGTTTGGCTACATTGGTAAAATGATGTATGCAACACTGCATGACACAACTTGTGATTCCAGGTGACAGCCATATATGCAGTAACTCCATAGACTGTGTTGTAACTGTAAATGTACCACTCTGCGTGGGCAGTTCAAAGGCACCGCCAGTGCCATAATTTGTATATTGCACTGCTGCAGACCGCAACGAGTGCATTATAACTTATAACGCACTGGTTGCGGTTTTGTAGACCACAACGAGTGCATTATAAGTTATAATGCACCGACCGCAGTGCTATATACAGATATTGCACTGGCTGCGGTTTTGTGCAGCATAGCACAAGTGCCAGTGGCGAAGACCACTACGACACCTCACCTAATAGGTGGAAAGACACTTCACAGATCACTCGAATTCTTTTATAGCCTGACATGTAAAGGTCGATTGTGGGCCATAACGTCACCAATACGTAGAATGTTTTCAAGTAGCCAATGGCGATTGAAAAAGCCAACGCGGGTGGCCACAACTCTAGTCTACATATATAAACATACTTATACACCTTACTAGTCTGGTACCATCTTAGCCCAGATTAAACTGTAGTCTACTTCGACAATGACTCAATAAAACAAATATATTCTAAATAATACTAACCTTTATGTTCGATTGTGGGAACCAGTTTTGTCATGCCACCAGATTCGAGTTTAGCCAGTGTAAATAGTAAGAATTAGACTAGTATCGTTTAGTAGTTAGGTTTTGTTTACTTAAACCGTCTATTTAGCTGCTTTTTTTCGCTCGAGAGAATCACTATGGTGATTAGTCTGGTGCTTAGTCTATATGGCACGCTGGCATGCTGAGCACTACATGATGAGAGTCGAACAGCAAATGCAGGTTAGTGATATAATCCATAGCGTACTAGCTTTCAATATCTCAGGTGGCTGCAGTACTGCAGGGGGAATGTCATCGCAACGTCTGGCTTGGTTACCCATGCACAAGCGATGTTAGAAACCTGGCCTTTATAAGTGTTACAGCTGTCTTGTGAGACTCTCCCCACCTATTAGGTGAGTGGTACATAACAGTTATACAACGTGCACTCGTGCTCTGCCTGTATAAACGCACTTGCCTTCGTGCCTAACGGCCCTCAGGCTCGTGCGTTTATATCAGGCAGAGCACTCGTGGCCGTTGTATAACTATATAGTAAATAATTTCAAATTTCAATATTGTTAACAAGCACAAGCCATGAAATTTTGAAGTGTTAGTTCTCACATTGACGAATTACATACTTGGAGCTGAAGAACTCATCTCTACTATCATCAGTTTTGGCACTTTCAAGTTGGTAAAGTAACAAGTAATGAAGTTCTTCCTCTGAAACAGTAGTGGTGGAGAGTGGGTGGAAGGGGAAGTGTAGCAAAACAAAGTTGCACAGTTTGTAGAGCCTGCAAGCTTGTAGATCCAGGCATCATTCTTGGGAGTCTATATAAGGAATTTAATGTCCAGACTTTAAGATTTAATTTCGTAGATGTATGCGCACCTTATTCAGTCTATCGTATTTTCTTTTAACTCAAATTTACTAGTTAATTGGCTAGCTTTTGAATATATGTGCCTTTTGTTTGCACATATCAAAAACTTTTTTGCAAGAATTTTTTTATTAAAAATTGCAGAAAATAACACCATCTTTCAAACAATACAGCATACTTCAGTTTATGGAGATTGGGGTTAGAATCCTTAATAAAATGCACACCTAGTGATATACAACATTTTGGATTCTAATGGGTGCACTTTAATTTTGCCTCATTTTTGTATAATAATTATAATGCAAATAGCTACATAATTATGTTTTCAAATGCTGCATTTAAAAATCACCCTAGTGACATCTTGCGTAATGAAAATCACTTTTGTGGAAAAATATTAGCATCACATACAGCATTAAACACTTAAAGGCCTCTGGATATAGAATTTAAAAAATATATTATATCGCTGAAACTCTCCTGCCTGCCTGCCTGCCTACCTTCCTGACCACAGTTGCAAGGCTGGAAGCCAAGTGAAGCAGTGCACAGCCTCAGTTCTTCATGCAACAAAACCAAATCAAATTGTTAATATTCTGTATCAACACTTTGAATCCTTGAGCAGCATAATGTAAAGCGCTTATGCTACTATGAAGGGTAGTGGATACCTGCATGGTGGATACCTTTAATTTCATGATAGGTTTGAGATGATCTTGGTTGACGAGCTTGAAGACCACACCTTTTAACAATTTTATTTACTCAAACATGATGACCTCACCCACTTTATTGGTATTGGAGTATTTATAATGCTATAGCAATGTGATGAAAACAAAGAATAGTGACAATGCCCCTTGGTAGGCGAGAAGCTGACTTGAGAGATGCTCTAATACAGCAGCCACCCTAATAGAACAGTCACGCTTGTATAGCTGTCATACAATGCACATATCATGGATTTACCTTTGTCCTCCTTTGTGTCCCTTTTCTTTTGCTGACAGCCTAAGGTGTTGATTCATGATAGCACACAGTGGCTTCCCTACATTTATAAATGAGAATCGTCCATAGTTTATATGGTGACTGGATTGATTTCAGGGCTGCTTCTCCTACTGTTCTTCATGAGTATAACAGCTAGGCCAAATATGAGGAAAGTTAATTTTATCCATGCCCACTAATCTAGCAGATAATTATATGGTTTGAATTTTAACATCATGAATACATAGCAGGAGTAGTGGAAAGGGGGCTATATTCCCTGTCGTAATGTATAATAAGAGTCTTAGTTTCCTTATTAAAGTACTCCTAGTGGTTGACACCTTGTAACCACAATTAACTGGATGCATGCTAACAATACAACTAATTGTCATGATCAAGGTACCCTAATAGAGCTATCACCCTACTACAACTATCAAAAATACTCTATAGTCTAGAGGTGTGAGTTAACTGCATAAAATGTTGAGCAAATTACAATCTAATCCAAAAACAGCCAAGCTGTAAAAAAAGTGTGCGGCCCTCAGAAAGGCTATGGTAAAAAAAGATGTGAAATCCAAGGTGGCGGCCAAGAAATGGCTGTGATGGTAGGTTAATGGTAAAAATTTTAATAACGACAATTCAGGTGAATTTTTTGTGCCGCTTCACAAAATTTACCTGAATTGTCATTATTAAAATTTTTACCATTAACCTACCATCACAGCCATTTCTTGGCCGCCACCTTGGATTTCACATCTTTTTTCACCATAGCCTTTCTGAGGGCCGCACACTTTTTTTACAGCTTGGCTGTTTTGGATTAGATTTCATTTCTTTTTGTATTTGTATACCAGCTTTGGGACTTTTTTAACCTACGTTTTTTTCTTTACTACAGGAAGAAGAAAGATGAAGTAGATGTACTTTAAATATTTTATCAGAAAATGTACAAATTATATATACTGTATAATACATATTTGACCGCATTTGCGAAAAGGGGTCTTCCACACACATCCAATTTGCCAACTTTGACAATTGATAACTTCGGATTGGAAAGATCTATTGCCTTGATATTTGGGCAGTGGTGAGCACCACTATAGCTGAATACATGGTGAAATTTTCAGGTTAATATGTTACTTGAACACTGAGTTATGGTCTCCAACGTTTACAGAATTGGATGTGTGTGGAAGACCCCTTTTCGCAAATCCGGTCACATATATTGATTACAGAAATCTCCATGGTGGTTTCTTTGTAACTGGACACTCTACAAGGTGACTTCTTCTAATTGCTCTCTCTACAGGGTGAATTGTTTGTAGCTGAACGATCTACAAGGTAACTTCTTCTAGCTGATCTCTCTACAGGGTGATGTGTTTGTAGCTGAATTTTGTATAGGTGATTTGTTTGCAGCTGAGCTCTTTACAGAATGGTTTCTTTGTAGCTGAACTCTCTAAAAGGTAACTTCGTGATTTCTTGGAACAGCTGAACTCTCTACATGGTGGTTTCTTTGTAGCTGAACTCTCTACAAGGTAATTTCTTCTAGCTGATCTCTCTACAGGGAGATTTGTTCGTAGTTGAATTCTGTACAGGTGATTTGTTTGCAGCTGAGCTCTTTACAAAATGGTTTCTTTGTAGCTGAACTTTCTCCAAGGTAACTTCTTCTAACTGATCTTTCTACAGGGTGATTTGTTTGTAACTGAACTCTCTACAAGAAAACTTCTTCTAACTGGTGTCTGAACAGGGTGAATTGTTTGTAGCTGAACTCTCTACAGGGTGATTTGTTTGTAGCTGATCTCTATACAGGTTACTTATTTCTAACTGATCTCTTGAATTCTGTTCAGGGTGACTGCTCTATTAGGATGACTGCTCTATTAGAGTATCTCGATCTCGCACTTGCTACACCAAGTTGGATTTCGTGTTATAACTCCGTGGCTTTAAGTCTGATTTTTCTACACCATTGAAGAGCCTTTCTAAGATGATAACTCCATCTGTACAGCGATTTTCAAAGCATTACCCCAAGTGGTTTATCTGGTAGGCGTGGCAAGCATAATAATAATAATAAAATTAAAAAATTGAAAATTAGCTAATCTCGATTGCGTAATTGTTACACACTGTTGATTTTTTCGCTGTATCTT
Source organism: Dysidea avara (assembly GCF_963678975.1). Classification (NCBI taxonomy): domain Eukaryota; kingdom Metazoa; phylum Porifera; class Demospongiae; order Dictyoceratida; family Dysideidae; genus Dysidea; species Dysidea avara. The sequence goes on along the minus strand of NC_089283.1, from coordinate 7,891,992 downwards.
CCTGGTTTTTAGCTCGATTTCTTTCAAACCACAAAAGGTTTGAGGTTCAATAGTTAACCTATTCACCCACCGATTTTCAGCTTCTTCCCATATGCGGTTTACCCTGTAGGCGTGACAACATATTGGTGTTATTTTTCGTACATAATCGCTCATAACTCTTTGCCTGTTTATGGTATTCCAGCCACAGTTGGTACCGAGATGCGCCTTTATACTCCCCTTCTGTGTGCCAAATTTCAAGGCAATCGGATAACGCGTTCGCGTTTTATAGCAGTTTTTGTAAGTGTGTGAAAAGAGGAAGAAAAATAAGAAGAAGAAGAAAGAAAAAAACCCGAAGAAACTAAGCCAATTTTTGAAGTCGCATATCTCAGGAATGCCTGAAGCGATTTCGCTCAAATTTGGAATGTGGAGTGCTGAAGGTGGAGGGAATCTACACAGCAAAATTTGTCTTGTTTCATCAAGGCAGCACAGAGCTACGGAGGTGCGAAAATTGCGTTTTCTTTCTTCCTGTCAATAAACTCACGGGGTTGCGCGCCGGCTTCTTGGGCCGCACGACACACTACCGTGTGTCTTGATTTTAAAAGGATGAAGAAGTGCAAAATGTTAGTTTACCACTGTGCCCAAATGGTGGGAGAGTTGGAGGTGGCTACACCATTAGATATTCTTTGGTATACAAGAAATTTATTATTATCTAGATAAATAAATTATCTCAATAAGTCTTATGATGTCTAGGTAATTAAACATATCTAGATAATTGCACATATCTAGATAATTGCACACCTCTAGTACAGTGCAAATTTTGACAAGATAAAAATGATGAATTCAATGATAATGTACAGTATTTTTACAGATAAATTCTGATGAAATGATTTAATGGTCACTTGATCCACCTAATTAGTTGACTTTGGCCTGCTTATTAATCATATTGGAAAGGATGGGTCAATTATCTAATCAATCGATGACAGCCCTTCCTACAACATTTCAATGAGATCTGTGCAGGTGTATTGCATGCTGGCTTACATTGTATTCTAGTTTTGAGTCTGCATGGAGAGCACAGTAATAAACTCAGACTATAATTACTCCTTGACAATGTGTCCCAATAATTATTTATTACTACATGTTGAGCATGCAGCATGTTAATTTTAAACTGAAATTTAGTGTAGGAAACAGATTCCTATGTAGGTACAGTAGTAGATTCCTATGTAGGTACAGTAGTTGAATGAAAATTGTGCATTTTAATATCTGGTAAGTAACATCTAATAATTACTAGTATATTAAAAATTATAAATTTAAAAATAAAGTAGGAATCCAAGCAATAAAAAGTAGCGAAACAAGAGAAGAACAATGGTAGCCATTACAGCATAGCTCAGTGGGAAATCCCTACTTTGGCATGATATAGCCATTATTTTGTGTTCAATGCCAAAGTAGGAATTTCCCACCGAGCTATGCTGTAATGGCTACCATCGTTCTTCTCTTGTTTCGCTACTTTTATCGCTTGGATTCCTACTTTATTTTTAAATTTATAATTTTTAATATACTAGTTTGTTTAGTTGTTTTTTTGTTAAAGCATATACAGCTAGCTATAAACATGTGACTGTTCTATTAGGGTGACTGCTGTGTTAGAGTATCTCGAGGCAGCCTGCAAGATGTGCGCTTGCCCAATAATGGGCGTGGTTTCAATCGATTATAGAGTATGTCGAGTCAGCCTTCCAAATTAAAGGTGTGTGGTCACTGAAATACAGCTAGCACAAAAGGGGTGTGTCATTGTGGTTTCAATCGGTAGATCGATAATGCGTAGAATGAAGAATGGGCGTGGTCTTGTGAACCATCGTGAAGCTATCTAGCTAGTACCAGTACCTCCATACAGTACCCTCCATCATAGATTATATCAGTAAGTAATATAATCTATTCCTCTGTACAGTAGCGTAGTCTAAGCGCCTTAAATAATCTTGTGGCATCTATTATGCCGCTTAAAGAAAGTGTTGATACGGAAAATTAACGCCTCGATATGGTTTCGTTGGATAAAGAAGAAGACAACTGAAGCAGCTTGATTGAAGATAAAAGGAAAGACAAGGCGCAGAGGGCACACACTTGTCGGAACCCCAAAAGGCACATCCCACTGGTGAGTTTGCTAGTGTTGCGTAAAATGGTTGCCGTGCACTGCTTCATTTGGCCTCTAGGCTTGCGACTGTGATCAGTCAGGCAGTCAGGCAGTCAGGCAGTCAGTCTAAAATTCAAAGTTTTGGCGATTTTTAAAATTCTGTATCCGGCTACCTGTAAGCATTTTGTTGTATTTAATGCTGTTTTATGTATTATATGGACTAGTACTATTCCGTAAAGGGGATTTTCGTCTCATAAGATATCTCTAGGATGCTTTTTAAAGGCACGATTTTGGGCGGCGTGCGAAATTTCACATGGATTCCTACTTAAACGGTACGACCGTACCATTTGATACAATGAGACAGAGTGATGGCATTTCACTATATGGGATTAATAACTACCTGTACATGAGTACACTGTAGAATAAAAAAATAAATACCTGGGTTATTGCATACATTCAATATACAGCAGCTATATTTACATGCATATTGTATAAACTTTACCTAGCTTTAGTTGATGATTCATCAGTACTTGGTGCTGCTGTTGGAGGAACAATTGTATTTCTCCTAATAGCTATTTTAGTATTGTTGCTGATAATAGTATGGATGAGAAGAAAATTACAATTAAACAACGAGAAATCAAGTGAAGGTACAGTAGTTGTATGATGATTATTTCTGTGTGAAGGAATTAAATAAAGGGAAAAAAGCATATAGATTAAAAGCAATTTTAGTTGATAATCTTTAAAAAAAATCATGACATCTTTGAAGCTGGGGATAATTTTAATTCAAAAGAGAAATTTGATAAGCTGTACGGATTGTAAGGCAATAGTACAGTGGACTACAAAAAACTGAAAATATACTTATGTACACATTGAATTTGAGGAATTTGTCGTAAACTGTAAAGATTTAAAATAAATTTTGTATATGCACACATGCATAACTTTGACTTGATATTAATTCCATGGTGATGTATCCTGCTGCATACAGTAAACACATATGCGTGGTATTAAGTTGTTTGCAGATTTACAATTTTATTATACTTACAGTATATGGGTACGTGTGTTATAGTTTATCTTATTAGGTAATAACACAACTGTACCGGGTTCTGCTATTCCTGTTGATCCTCATGATGTGTCAAAGCCACAAAAGGAAAATGATGAAGATATCTTTGGATGGTTTGGTGAACATCCACCATGTCATGATACAAAGAAACATGTCAAAATGAATGCTAACCCATCTTATGGAAAGGTTATAACAGAGGAGACAAACACAACTGACTCTCAAGTTACTACTGGCTCAAATGTTGCTATTACTCCTAACCCAGCCTATGGTGGTGTTGCATAAAATCTATATGGAAGAGGTGGAGGGAATGTACACATTTTTGAAAACTTAAAGTGTTATATACACAGCATGCATACAATATCAATTAGTTAGCTAAATACTGCTTTTGAGGTGTGAATTACAATACATTAACATTGTGAGTGTCATAAATTTACATATGAACTTTTTATTAATGTAAAATATGAGTGCCAAGATTTTAACATTGTGGATATTGAAGAACTTTTAACCATTGTGTAGGAAATCTCATTAGGCCTCTAAGATTTGCTCAGTATGTGCAATAGAACCAAACGCTACAAGGAGACTGCACTTGCATGATCATGAGTTCTTATTCATGCACACACTACTACACCATGTCACTTTCACATATACATTTACTATTACTGTTACATATTATAGGTACCAATGATTATGCATAATTCTAACTATATATAGTTGATCATTTCTCTCCATAATAGTGAGGGTTTGTATTTCGTTGTGCAGGACTTGTATTGTCTATATTCTACACACTTGTGCTGGGATAGTGTAGCAAAATAATAATAATTATAAGTCAATGTAGGTACACAAAACAGTGGCGGATACAGGGGGTTGCAATGGTTTCAGCTGAAACCCCTCTCTGAAAATAGTGCCCCCCTAATTTATTTACGATTCGTGTGGGTGATAAAATCACCAAGAATTATACATAGTGTATTATAATTATTAGGACTTTTTCTACTGGCCAAACTTCTTACTTTTATTGTTCAACAGCAGGTAGTTACCTTTTTTTGGACTTTGACTTAAAGCTAGGCTGAAGTTGCAATTCCAGAGTGGACTCCCTTATTAAAAAGTCTGGATCTGCCCTTGACAATTGAAAACTTCCTCAACCTGAAACCCCTCTGAAAATTTCTAGATCTGCCACTGCAAAATGAAAAGATGGAGAGAGCATTCCAAAGGAGAAAGCTTTTGCAGTAACAAGGTGCATACAGCTACAACAACTTCTTGGTGACCCTCAACTATATAGCATAATGCGAAACTGCTTTTTATACAGCAGAACCTGACCATCCTTCTAGTGCCACTCTTACATTGAAATACAATGCAAGTATGAGAATGGAGATAGATTTGTCTCCCACTTAGCACACAACCTTTGATTCTGTATGAAAATGTTATAGTTCAATTTAGTGGGTAGTGGACCTGTTTGAAATTTGAAACTGATTTGATTATATATACTTTTTGTATTGCTGAAATGCATTGTATTTCAGCGGAGGTGCTTATCAGTAGATATTACAAGCCTATACTGAAAAAGTGAGGGTGCTTAATCTCATATCACAAAGTCTCTGTAATGAAATAGAGATCTGGCCAAGTGAAAGTAACACACAATAAAATGTGAAGGCATCTTGAAATTACTCAAAGTAATCCAACAAGTATGTATACACTAGCAATGAATGGTTTAGTTAAAATATTACACTTGAACTTTGTGCATGTTCTATTAGAGTATAAATGGAGTATATAGTTTTACAGCATTGCAGTAGTTTTCACAATGGATAATGCTAACTGTAGTGGGATGCTAAGAAATTTAAAGTGGTAACTGATTGATAGATACAACACATCCAGACCGCCCTATGCTCTACCCTAGAGTGATGCATAGCCCCACACAGTGCTTGAATTGTATAAAATAACATGAACGTATATTAATTTCTCTGTACAAAGATCTGGGTGGGTGGTATAAGTTAGCTAACACTTCTGAATCAAGGTTGCAATATTTTAACCATCAAAGTTTCAACTCATCAGTTTGTAATATTAAGTACATAATTATGTATGGTGTTTTTCTCAGCATCATACAAGCCCAAAGCATGCAAAGATTCTCTATGCCCAAAGTATGTATTTTGGCCACAACTAGTAGTCTCACTTCTAGCTCTTGCATTGGATGCTGGAGGCTAAGAGGGCTGTAGCCCCCTCCCCCTTCCTATCTAAGTTAGTACTTAGCCAATAAAACTTTCATGTGTATCATATTATTTCAGTCACTACCAACACAAATAATGTCTATGTAACTATACCTATTGTTCAACTCTGTTACAGGAGAGTAGAGCTTCCTTAAATGGGTTTCGATTATGGGTTGCATCTCCACTTACAAAAGTTTAACTGTGGGTTTTGTTTTATTTAGATAATTAGCAGTGTTTTCCACTATGGCTGTAAGAGGTGATTAGTGTGGTTTTTATGTTTTAAAATGAATTATATGATTCAAAAAGTGTTAGTTGGTTTAATTGGTTAGGGTTGTCAGCTTCAGTATAATATGTACAGTAGCTACCAACTCAGCCATTTAGCAAACTGTAGTCTTTTGGTAATTTACAGTCTCATAAGGCAGCTATAGCATATTCAACCACTTTTGTCTATGAATGTAAAATCTGTACGTATCAGTTACCTTCTGATATGACCCCATGCTGTGGGTTATGGTGCTGGCATTATTTTGTAGTTAGCTATAGATCAGTCTTCAGAACGCGGCAGATCTAGAAATTAGTTGACTATCACAACAGCAAATTCAGAAAGTCCATGAATGCAAATATAGTGGCACTTTGCTAAGGATTGCCAGTGGACTAAGTACCCTTCACTGCATTATTCTGCTTTTCAGTACACTTTATTGGTGTTATGGCTAACAAAGTGTCACTATAGGCTAAGGAGCATGCATACTAATAACTGTGACGTTCAACACCACTACTACGTAGCAATACATGTTTCTCCCTCACAGATTTAGCTGATTAGAGCATGGCTATGAAGAGCTGATGCATTATGGTACATAGCTAGCTATAATATATTATGTAAATGCTTGGTAGCTACAAATGAAAAGATTATCATGCATGCATGATAGCTACTCAATGCATATTGCAATCAGTCTTGATTTAATGAAGAAGTAAAAATTAATGATATAAACTGAAATTACATCACTGTAAATTTGGAAATATGAATGTCAGCCTCAGGAGTCATACAGATTAGCCATTTTGTATGACTCCTGTGGAAATTTTTATGATATTCATATTTTCAGATTTACAGTGATTATTTTCCACTGAAAAACTGCTAAAAAACACTCTCAGATTCACCTTTAGAGGGCCTAAGTTTCAAAAATTTCCTGAGGGGGCATGCCCCCAGACCACCCTAGATTGACATGCTACACATGCAGCACACTAACGTAGTCATTATTCCAAATATATATGTGACCGGATTTATGAAAAGAGCTCTTCTGCACACATCCGATTCTATAAACTTGGAGACCATAACTTTGTGTTCAAAGAAGATACAAACCTGAAATTTTTACCATCTATTAACCAAAGTTGGTACTCACTACTGACCATATTGTAAGGCAATACCTTTTCCCAGTCTGAAGTTATGAACTGTCAAAGTTAGTAAATTGGATGTGTGTGGAAGACCCCTTTTCGCAAATCCGGTCACATATATAGCTAATTTGACCATGAATACTACGTGAATCTTAAGTCATGTGAGAAGGCTTGAATTGGTATCTTCTACTATCTGGACAGTTACCTTTGTCCCTGTCCAGCTTAGCCTCCCCCTTTCAAAAAATCTTAGATCCACCCCTGGTTATAGTAGATAATGACAACAGACTGTATATATCTTGAAAATTACTGTTAGAATATACATGAACTTTATTTGACTATTCTATTAGAATGTATGTATGACTGCTGTATTACAGTAAATCAATCTGAAGCAAGGTCCTGTATTCTGATACAGTTTGAAATAACTGGTTCTCACTTTTTCACCTACTGCAGAAAAATTTGTTTCATGAGTTTTGTATAAATTTTTAAACTGCTGCAACTTGCCAAGCAGCTAAAAGGTATGGCTATTTCTGGAAAATAAATTTAGCAAGGCATACCTCGTATACCCTCAACTTGAGCTCTGGCCCCACAGGAAAATTTTCAATTTATATATAGCTTTCTGGAATGGAATTCGGCAATGATTGTTTGTTGAACTTTATTGAATATGACTATACATTGCGAGCCACTTCTTGTTGAAACAAAGCATAGTTGTATCTAGGAGACACTGTCAGGGGGGCCAAGGGGGGGCAGAAAGTTTTACTGCACAACTACAGTGTTTATTCCACTAAAGGGATAAGAATGGAATTCTAGTACACAAGTTATATTCATTTGCATAACTTTATTCAGCATAAAGCTGGATGAATGATGGACATACAGTTTTTAAGACTGTAGTTGGAGAAAAAGTTTAAAAATTAGACCTAGGTTTGAATTTGAGATTTTTGATAGCACTTAGCTAACAAAGTGTATGCTTTGCAATGCATACAAAGATTGGTTAGTCACTATGAGACAAACCTGTTTGATGTTTAAGTGTATACGAAATTAAAATAAGGAGTATTATGATTTGTAAAAAATGTACATTATATAGAATTACGACTGTTCTATTAGAGTAGTGACGTCGACTGCTTTATTACAGTATCTCAATCTTTGCACATAAAACTCAAATTTATTTTCCTCACTTTCTTTACAGTGTACAGTTTAGCTACAACTGTAAAGTACATTTATAGCTGTTGTCTTCTATTTGCCCCATTGGTTTTCTATACTTCTGAATACAGTGTGAATGAATGCAGGATTCTAGTTTCTGGCATCAATATAGTACTGTAGGTCCAAGGGGGGCATGAGAAGGGCCGGGGGTGGGGGGGAGGGAGGCACGGCACCCCCTGGCCCTCTCTCAGATCCGCCTATGAAAGAAAGTGGTCATAATCAGTCACTATAGCAGTGACAATATACTCAGAAAACATAAATGCTACACATCAGTACAACTTGTGTGAATTCCAAATTACTTTAGATCACTATGCACCTGGGTGAGCAAAGAGATACACCAATATAGATATCAATTGCAAGCCATAATCTCTTCATGAAATATCTGATATTTTATTTATGCCCATGCAATCAAAGCTTTAATTCTCCATAAATTTCCTAAGTTAAGTATATAGTATGATATATACACAACCTTTTAAACTCATGATGGACACATGATCTGCTCTTCACACACCTTTACTGTCTGATCATCTAGTTGGCTGAAATGTCATTTCTCTTAAGAAAAAACACTTTTCTTTTTAGCTATATATATTTCTAAGGGATTAACTTAATTAACATGAACATATTACTGTAGTGATAGCAATGAGAGACAGTTTTCAGTTTGAGTGGGACCTCTTGGGCAGACTGCCATTAACACTGACATGTTTACATCTGCAGAAGTAATTCACCGACACCACAACCAGTAAACTTCAAGGCACACTGAAAATCTCATATATTATACATATGAAATCAATCTGCATGCAGTATTGGTCATGATCTATAGCTGGCTCATAATAGATAACTAACTATACTGTTATCAGATGTCTACACTAGGTTACATGCAGTAGAAAATTTCTACTGTTTAACAAAATGGTGCAGTGACAGGGCCATGTGGTGAGGAGGACGGGGTATTTTTGTGGCCATGTATGCAAAAACAAACTATAAAATTTAGTCACTAGGTGTGTATCTTGATATCTTGAGTGGCTTGCTATATAGGGTAGAGAAGATGACACCACTACATCTTCTCTTCTCTGACACCAGTGTACTAGTGTATTCAATGGAGTGTTTAGTGTTCTGACTCTCTGCTTCACATGCAGGCTGTATCAATGGCATATAGGACAATTTTCAGTGTTCATGCATTAAGATATAGGGCGTATAATTGTCACGGTTTAATATGCATGAATGTTCTATTAGAGTGCGTGGTTGTATTAGAATCTCTGATCGCTCTATTAGAGTATATCTCGGTTCTAAAATTAAATATTCTCTCTTTACTTAAACAGTCGCCTCAACTCGGTTAACTCAATATATGGTAGCTGAAAAGCTGGAGCTATAAAGCCGTATAAGTTTCGTTAGCGAAATTTATTTAGGTAGGCCATAGATAGTATATACTATCTATGGGTAGGCGTAGCTACTCAATCCTGATCGTGCAGTAGTAAAGCATGATCTTGCATGCATAAGCGCGTTATATAAAAAGGTGTACCATGAGGAGCAAGTAAATTTTACGAAAAATTGCTCATTGAAGTGCTTACGAATTGAAGTAGCAGAAACTGTGCGTCGACCATCTTCTACGGGCGTTGGAGCCGCAGCTATAGGAGCGTTCGGAAATAATCTTAAGCCATTTAAGCGATACTGTTGGGAACTACCAAGATGATGACTGTGGGAGAATCTGATCAAGCCCCACCTGCCAAGCGAGCGAAGGCTGATAGTGAACCTGACTTGGACACAGCTGAGGAAGCAATGAAACTTGGATTGAAAAACATTCCAAATTGCATCTTGCAGGGCACAGCTGAGTGGTGTCCTACAACATTTGGTGGTTTACTAGAAGACCCCAGTACACATGATGTGACATTCAAGACATCCGATGGTGGTAGTGTGAGTGCTGATAGAATAATACAGGGGCGGATCTAGGATTTATAAAAGGGGGGGGGGGGGGGCTAACTCAAGGTACTAATCTCTTGGGTAGAGATGTGTGAAGCACACTTCCCAGCATGCTAAGCATGCTGGAACTAAAGGGGTCTGGGGGCATGCCCCCCCAGGAAAAATTTTGAAAATAGATGCTAAAATACTGCAATTTGGAGACATTTCCACATAAAATTCATAATATTTCTGCCTGTAGATATTTTATATACTGCCTTTAGATTGTAGGTATGGCTCTCTGAAGCATTTTGCTAATGGAAAAGTTTGGGTAGGTTACAGACAACCAAGTACATGATGCACCCCTCTCACAATTGTACAACACTGAATAGGTGCATGTTAGAATAACAATGTTGAAAGTGGAAAATTTTGAAACTTGAACAATACAGGATTGAATCTGAGAGCATTTTCAATGGAAATTGTGTACCTGAATTAAGTATTGCCATACATACAAACTGCACAAGTAGATGAATGAAGCACTTTAAACAGACCAATGCACTTCATTGTATGCATAGGTGCAGGTAGATTTGGAAAAATTCCATATAACAGAACTAACTACATGTTTACAGTGAATGTTCTATTAGAGTAGTTAGCTGACTGCTCTATTAGAGTATCTCGATCTTGTACACCTCCAATGCTGATCCGAGTCCTTGTTGCATAAACTTTAGCATAAATCCACTGATAATACCTTGGAAAGATGTTTATAAGGTGGTTTTATGAGTATTTATATTAGGCATTCCAGACTGATTTTTAAATTTTGGAAAAACGGGCTTTTTATATGCTCAATAGATAGAGTATTGGTTGCTGATCTCAGAAATATATAGTTTGTTGGGTTGGAATTAACTACTTTGGCATGCACAGTGCTTAAAAACTGAAAAAAGGTACATTTTTTCTCCAGGGCTCCCCAAACATTTTACAGGGAAAAATGGCACAATTGAATCAGGAAGCCATCTAGCAATCTGGACTATCTTGAAACTGCAGTTGCTTCTAGCTGCAAGTTTGTACATGTAATGAGAGTAACTTCAGGTATTCTTGGATCTCAGCGATCTTTGCATACTTTGTGGTGAGCAAATATGTTTCACCTACTGCACACTTCTCAATACAATGGTGTATACCCATAGGCAAGTGGCTATCTCAAGTTGGTAAAAACATCAAGTTAGCAACTTATAAAGGTAAACAACTAAAGTGGAGGTGCCACAATGATGCAACAATACCTAAGGTGGAGTTGTGGTTTCAATTATGGCATTATTATGCTGACTTTGAAGTGGTTTATACTTTGGAGCTGATGACACAGCCATCAGAAAATTGCTCTGGAGCTGAAAATCGCTAACCCAAGTGAAGTAACTACGCACTTTAAAGTAAGCACCAGTAACTACCTTCCACCCGACAGTACGTTTTTTAAAGTTTTAAAGTATTCTACATACATTACAAGGCTTGAAAAGATTACAAAACAACACAAAACTTACTTATATGTAACGCACACGATAAAACTAAGATTTGCATGATGATCAGCGTGTAGACAAACCCCACAGCGAGTTTCATCTTCATTGGAGCTCGGACGACGGAGCAATCCCAAGTTAAACACGAGTTGTCATTTTGTGCCAGAGTTCTATTGGGGAATATACGGAGAATTTTTTTATTAAAAAATCTCGGATACTGGAATGCCTATTTATATTATTAGTGATCATATAATTATGCTAAGACAAAATTTCATTATAATACTAAGCATATTGATCACAAGTAAAGGCTAAATATAAAGGGGGGGGGCTTCAGCCCCCAAAGCCCCCCCCCCTGGATCCGCCCCTGTAATAGTAGCAGCTGGTTCACCAGCGTTCCGTGCTATGTTGTATGGTAACATGAAAGAGTACACAAAAGGAGATCAACTTGCTATCTGTTGACAGTAAAACACTTTCAACCCTTCTAACATTTATGTACACTGGTACAGTAAACATTGATTCACAATGCATTGAAGAAGTTTTAGAAGCTGCACATTACTTTAACATTGCTTCATTGGAAGAACAACTCATTGGCTTTGTTTCAAGTTCATTGAACTGTACCAATATTGTTGATATCATATTGTTTGCTAAAAATAGCAAGTTTCCCCAGTTGTTTAAAAATTGCTTGTCATACATGTATGATCATGCTGATAGTGTAGCTCGTGATATCAGCTTCACACATTTGTCAAGTGATATTGTTCTTACATTTTGCAAAAGTTCTGATCTCAAGATAAAAGAAGTGACTCTGTTTCAATCAATTTTGTTGTGGTACGAGCATCGAGATCTAATACCTGGAACGGTTCTCAAGGAGATCTTTCATCAAGAGATTCGTTATCCACTGATATCTGAAATAGATCTAGTTAACATAGTACGTCCAATGAAAATAGTTGATCCAGATCTTTACACAGCAGCACTAGAGTATCATCTTGTTCCAGACAAATACAGAGGATCTATTAACCAGATCACAAATAGAAGACACGCACCGCAGAACATAAAATACATCAATGTTAACCAACAGTATATGACTGTGTCTGACAACAACAATGGTATTACGATTACTAAGACTGAAGGCTTTCTTAGTTGGAATGGACTATGTGCTATCCTTGTGCATCCTACAAAGCAGAAGCCAGTTCACTTCAAAATTGTGTTACAGAAAGTTGAAACTCGTACCAGCTGTATTTACTTGATAACACGTTCATATGAAACAAGAGATCCCAGATTTATAGTTGATGATGTTACTAGTGGTATAGGTATGTCTGGTCTCCCTGTACAGCAAGAAATTGATGGAGTTATTTCCATAAGAGAGGAGACTATTAACATTTATACCATCAATGGTATTTACAAAGACTGTACCTAAAGCAAGTGTGACTTACTTTTGTATTCATATGGAACATCAAGATGATGAGTTGCAGTTTTCATTCACCTGAGCTTATATATAGATTTTGTAATTGTACATATATAGTAATATATTTTCTGCAGCAAAGTTTATATGTTCTACTAAACTGTGTTGTTATAATAAGAACTTGAATTAAAACCTTGTTTATACGGTTGTGATCTTTCATGAGTGCAATATTAATACATGCATGGGCTCCTGGTACCAACAGATATAACAGTTAAGCAGAAAAGAGCTAACACTTAACTTGTTATCTTGTTGACATTTATGCCACTTAGGATTCTGTTTTCTGTAAAGCAATGCATGATTTGCTTATCATGCTGTCCTCTTCCATTAACACCTTCTTTGAAAGCTTTGCAACTAGTATCAAACCTGTGAAAAAAAAACATCCTACACCATGCTAAGTTTATATACTTGGATAGATCAATCAATGTTCTAAAGAGTGCAATCAATCCTTGAAGTTGTTGACACTAAAGGCATACCCTCATACACTATACTATACAGTAAGAAACTTTGGTGACATGAAATTTTTGACCAAGCCCAATTGGCAAAAATACTTAAGCAAATCTGTCAAGTGTCACTACACATTGTATGTAGCTCATAGGCAGTGGAGATGCCCACCTGGGACATTGTTTGCAAGAAAAGATTGAGATACAATAGAGCAGTCACAGTATTCAGAGAAGCAGTGTAGCAAGCTACTTAGCTACATATGTGTAGTAAGGAGATATAATTGGTGGAGAGGAACTATTGTCAGCAGAGTTACCTTTTGCTTTTCTTCTTTTTTGGTCTTTAACTTACAGCTGGCCTGGCCCCCTCCCTTTATGTAGCTAATGAGGCATGGATGGAAATATAATTTGGTTGAAAAGGTTAGCAACAATTCGTCAAAAATGAATATCCTATTTATACTGCCAAATTTCTACTATACAGTATATGTACTACCTATAGCTTAAATACAAAATACTAATACTACACATACAGTACAGTGTATACCCCTCTGTAGCAGCATCAATAAATCAGTGTATTCCTCCACAATGTCCACATGCAAACACTCCCATAAGTGACTTCCATGATGCTGTAGAATGGAATGACCATAGTCATCTAAACTTCCCAAGAACTGTAGTGGCTGCATGACACCCCCCAACTATAACAAAATTAATTTTAATCAAAATCATGAGAACCCAAACTACATAATACATATGTTGTCACTGTAGTCAGAGAGTTAGAATTACTTTTTATACAGTAGCACCTGATCATCCTTGTAGTGCACTCTTACATTGAAATACAATGCACCTTTATCCAGTATGGGAATGGAAATAGATTTATCTCCTATTTTAGCACACAATCTTTGATTCTGTATGAAAATAGTCCCGTCCACTTCTTCTCCAATTGGAAATTCACTGGCATTCATGCGGGCCATAGGTTGATCTGCCATAAAGTGACATACTTCAAACTTTATCTTGGCCTTGTCATGACACCGTTTAATTAAAATCTTAAATATTGTAGGATCATCTTCTGGGAAGTTTAGGGGATTTTCAGCAAAGCTGCTGTCACCTGATTGCATTATCTTTGTGACTAGGGTACCCATAGAAGTATCTTCAACACGTATTTCCCGGGAATCATCAGGATAGAAATCGAAGAAGTAATTTCTCAAGTGTAATTGCTCTTGTGGACCATCATAATGACCATTATCGCGATACTTCAAAGCAGCTTTGTAAAGATCAGGATCGGCCATTCTGGTAGGGAACACGCTGTTGAGCAAATCATTCTTCCAAATTAGTGGGTAGCGGATCTGTTTGAAAACTGATTTGATATCATCTTCACTCAACTTGTCTCGTTGATGTTTAGCCCATTTAACAAAAGCAAGAAATAAATCCAATTCACCAACCTTGAGCTTCGATGACTTCGTTACAGCAAGCATGATAGTTAATCGTAAAGAAACAAACCCCACAGCAAATATGACTGCTTTAGCATTGGCTTCTATGAACTTAAGGCACTGTTGAAGAAGCAAGGCAAACTTGTGTTCCACTGCAAAGTCAGTAACACTAAAGACATTATCGGTATCCAGTGCATCACCAATAGAACTGCTGCACAATTTTAGTAGCTCATTAACAGCAAAGTAACGAGCAGCTTGTAACAAATAACAACACCTTTCCACACACGTTTGTACTTGGCCAGTATATACAAAGAAAAGCAGCATCTTCAAAGTTGCAGTATCTACATTGGGTAGTTCAATCTCCTTCTGACTACTCTCTTTCATGTTACCATACAACATAGCATGGAACACTGGTGAACCAGCTGCTACTATTACCCTATGAGCACTCACACTACCACCGTCAGATGTCTTGAATGTCACATCATGTGTACTGGGGTCTTTTAGTACGGAAGAAAACACATTGACACACCAGGATGTATCTATGCCATCACAAGCATCTTTTCTTTCAGAAGGTGACGGTTCTGCAAAAAAAAAAAGAAGAAAAGGAAGTCATGTACATAGATGATGATGCTACGTATTGCAACAAATTAATTATAGCGCAACTGTAACTATACTGTACCAGACGCACAATATGTTCATGGCACCTTCGTAGCATTGAGTAGGTATAAGCAAGGCTTTAGCAAGCCCAAAAATTCCTTCAGTGTACTGTGTAAGGAATCTCCGGGTTGCAGCTTTACTTGTAGAACAAATTGTGCCTCACAAATTAAAGTATAATTATTAATGTAAAAATTATTAATTTAAAAATGAAGTAAGGATCCAAGCAATGAAAAGAGAGATGAATGATGGTATTACACTGTTTACAGCATAGCTCAGTGGGAAAATTCCTACATTGGCATGTTATAACAATGATTTAGTTCAATTCCAAAGTAGGGAGTTTCCCACTGAGCTATGTTGTAATACCATATCATTCATCTCTTGTTTCACTACTTTTCATTGCTTGGATCCCTACTTTACTTTAAAATTAATATACTAATTTTTTTTTGTTATAGCATGCACCTATACACATGTGACTATTCTATTAGTGTGACTGCTGTATTAGAGTATCTCGAGTCAGCCTTTCACTACCAGTTCCACTATTTCATTGTGCTAGCACACAGATAGGCCAATAATAATAATGGTGTTTGTCATCTTGATAAGATGCAATGAAACCATATTGAGGCATTACTTTTTCTTATCAACACTTTACTTGAGCAGCATATTTAGATGCTACAAACTTATTGAAGTGCTTATGGTATAGGTTCAACGCCTCGCCTATAATTAATTAACACAATCTTGGTTGATCAATGACGATCGAGCACCAAGACCATACCTGGTGAATGAAGAAACTAGCCTGATTGAAAACAAAAGGAAAGACAAGGCGCAGAGGGCATACACTTGTCAGAATCCCAAAACACATATCCCACTGGTGAGTTTGCTATTGTGGCGTAAAGTGGTGGCCATGCGCTGCTTTGTTTGGCTTCCAGCCTTGTGACTGTGGTCAGGCAGTCACACTGGCAGTCACACTGGCAGAGACTAAAATCCGAGTTTTAGCAATTTTTTAAGAGCTTGTACAAGGACGTTACAGTAACTAGCCATGCTATTATTGAAACGTGTATGTCACATGGATGAATATTAGAATCATGTGATAAAATGAAAATTTTGAGGCTTTCAAATACTATGCGGGTGGTGATAGTAGAGCAGCATAGTGCGATAGTTGTGCAATTTTTGATACAATTATGAAACTTTCCATATACGTTGTACTCCTTGTGACATAATTTTTTGGATATAGAGCCATCACATATTCGACATTTTTGTATTGAAAATTCATCAATTTTTGTTTTTATCTCCCTGAGGCATCATTTTGCAGTTTCAAATTAAAGGTGCTGCTAAAACGAACTACTCGGATTTTATTTGAAGTCAATAGGTGATTGCATTCCAAAGTTATGATCATTTATATTAACAATGAAATTCTATGAATTACGGTACCACCCAAGCGCAACGTCGCACTCGCTCGCACACGCAACTCCGCTCGAAATTTAAAAAAATCGTGAATTAAAGGGCATGGCAACTGTTTTGCTCGCGATTTTCGTGAACGAAACAGCTACCACGTTGTCTCGCAAGCGAAATAGTTGCCACACCCCTCAATTAGCGATTTTTAAAATCTCGAGCAAAGTTGTGTGTGTGAGCAAGTGCGGCATTGCGCTGGGCGGTACCGTACTTGCTCATTAGTAATTTATATCCCAAGGGCAAAGAATTTTATGACATACAAAAAAGATCATAACTTTGCAGTGGAATGAGATACAAACTTCAAACAAATAGTTCTTGGATCAACACCTTTAATCTGATACTATGTTTCAGGCCCGTAGCAGGGGGGGGTTCTGAAGAACTGCCTTCTTGGAAAAAAGGTCCACAATTTTAGTATACAAGTCCAAATTTTCAGTAGCAAAAGTCCATTAGCTACAGTTTACTAGATAACACTAATAAGAAACTAAATTAAGTGCTCCGAGTAACTCATTTAGTGCTTACATTAAATGCAATGTAAGATCGAGATACTCTAATAGAGTAGTCAATCACTCTAATAGAACGATTACTCTAATAGAACAGTACGTCACAATTAGATTTTCTTTGAAAAGCTACTTAATTTCCATGTAGATTGTCTAAACCGAGCTTTCATTAAAATATGAAGATATTTTTCCAGAAATCCATACAGCTGGTCTTCAGTCTAACTTAAAAATTATTGACTGAAATGCCACTAAATTCAACCTTTTAGTATCTATTTTCAAAAAATTTCCTGGGAGGGGGGGATGCCCCCAGACCCCCCTAGTTTCAGCATGCTGGGTGTGCACACCATAATACGATCTGAATCATTTCATATAAAAGGCCCACTTTTCTTCTAAAAGAACCTATCCAGATAAAAGTCTGGCTACGGCCCTGTGTTTTAATAGTGTAAAATAATGCCTCAGGAAGATAAAGAAAAAATGATTAATTTTCAGTGAAAAATAGATCTAAAGGTCACCAAAGATCAAATCTGTGATGGCTCTATATCAAAAAACATAGCTATGTCACGAGGAGCACAATTTGTGTGGAAAGTTTCATACATATCAAGAAGTTTGCGGAGATTTGGTCCAGCTGCACCAATTTGTTTACTATAAGTTGCATAGTTTCTATTGTACTGGCATTTTGTACTGGCATATCTTTTCACTCAAAAGACGAATTTCAGATTCGCAAGTACCATAAGAAAGAGCAACTCTTGGCAAACAGGATGGTACCAAATGAAGCTCAGTACACAAAAACTCCGCTCGTCATTATCACAATAAAGGAATACCATTTTTGATGATTCTATTAGATTCATCATATCTCGTGATACGTTTAGATCATCCCGGATTCGCTGCTAGATTCGTTTAGCTTATTCTTGAGCGATTCCAACAAGCCACAGTGAGCACTTATAGTGTAAACTATCACTCATCAAAACGATGGAAAAGTTGTAGGTTAAATATGTGCGTGATTCTGAGCGAGATTAATTACTTTGATTTGGCTTGGACTCCGTCTGGCTATGTCTGACTAGTAACGCACAGCAATGCTTGAACTATAAACCACTCCTTAGAATTAATACAGAGCTTTAGAACGATTTTATTAAAGAAGTTCTGTATGCGTATTAAAGTTCTAATGTTCCGGCCTGGATCCAGTACACCTGTCATAAATACACTAAATGCAGCACAGACAGATTTTGACGACTCCTTTAAGCAGAAATGTCTCAAAACCTACAAAACTGCAGCAGTAAAGCCTTTAATCAATGAAATATAACAAGTTAAAATAATTGCAGCTGCTAAATTGCTTTGATTATAATTGGACAAATCACCCACAGCTGGCCTGAAATTTCCGTTTTTGAGCCAAACTTCCTGATATGATTGTACCACAAAGTGCACGAAATGCCCATTTTTATGAAGTGCACGAAGTGCCCATTTTATGACGATAAACTGTGAATCAAATTCGCCTGAACACAAGGTACTGCCAGAAGAAACCCCGAGGGCCTTATACTGATTTCATTAAAACTATTTCGTTTCATTTCGCCGGTTACGTTCCGGTTTTCCATTAAAAGCGCGGAAAATCCTGGCACATGCTAAGTTAATACTTCACCATGAGGCAAGAAAAGATTAACTTTAGTTTGCTTTACTGACGCGGTATACGCACCACTAAAGACAAGATACGGCAACGTATATTACAAACAAAAATTACTTTTCTCTGACACCGGCCGTTCCTCCCTCGAGCCAATTACAATTTGCATGGATGGGCTCTTCTTCAACCGCTTCGTTACAGGTTCGCAAGGTTCATCCATTAGATCTACGGTATGAGAGTCGTACAGGAACCAGTTAGTTACACGTACCACCTCAGCTAACGCGCGGGCGCTACGACTACTTCAGAACTTCACTGAGCGCCCCGGCGGTCATTGTTAGTTTTTTTAACTAGTAGTGCCCTATACATAACATACACCAGTTTACATACATGCGCACAAATGCACTGAAACTAAGACTTATTAGTTCAACTAGCTAAATGTTTAAATTATCTGAGACTTGTTGCCGAGTGCCAAGGTAACTTGGCAACAAGTTTTTTTAAAAGATAACTGAGCACTTCAGCCATTACACCAGCTGACGCTGTAAGGACTAGGCATGTGAAGGGCATGGGAGAGGAGAAATAAGTGTAAATGAGACATTCATTGTCTCAGTTACAAAGGTGGGTCACACAGCATCAGATCAGTGCACTGCAAGTAGCTATGCAAGTAGCTATAATTAACTTCCTTACAGAAAGAATATACTCAAGTCATGATTATAGAGTATATTCTTTCTGTAAGGAAGTTAATTATAGCTACTTGCATACTTGCTGTATGGATTCAGTGCATTTAGGACACTTGATTGTTTATTTTAAGGAAGAAGAACCACCCCTAATGGCACTCTCGTCCCCTGTCACTCAGTTCTGGTGCAGGGGTGGTAGAACCGGGTAGGCATATGCCTACCCAACTTTTAGTGGTAGCTATTGAGCCATGTTCCAACTTTCAAGTCCATAGAAAGCAGTCTGGTTGCTCTGGTTTTCCAGGATCACTTTTGAATATTGTCACTTGAGATACTCTAATAGAACAGTCAGCGATACCCCAACAGAGAAGTCAGTGACTATTCATTCCATTAGGGTATATTTTAGCAGTTATAATAGTTTTATAGATGTGAAATTGTCTCCAGATTCAATCACAGAAAGCAATTTTTTGAAAATTTCTGGGGCTAGCCTAAGCATGCTGCAAATGCTGATTATGCTTGCACAACTATGATGCTGGTGGTAGTCATCTCACAGTTGCCTACCCAACTTGTAGAAGCTTCCTCTGCCCCTGTATATACTCAAGTTTCTTTTTAAAAAATGCTTAGCCTATGCTTGGCCAACACCTTCAGAGTTCTAAATCAGAACCTAGCTAGCTATATACAAAAAAAAATCTGAGAAGTGGGGCTTAACACTCCCAAGATAACCCTCTGCTAGTACTAGGTCAACTGAGGCTGGAACATGGCATTTAAAGGAATGACCACAGGATGGCAGAGTGCAATATGATGGTAGCAAAGTCAGTTTATCACTTTACAATAAGGCATCTTCTACTTGCAGGATAGGGGGAAGACCATTTATTAGGTATGGTACGTCATTGAGGCCTTCTGAAGTTAGAGTACAAGTGGACTAAAACTTCCACACATGATTTGATCTCATGAACTCTCTCCTTGCACTGATGGTGCTTCACACTTTCGTGCTGGTAGAAGGGGCATATGTGTTAATTATTCTGACATCAAAATGTAGAGAACCCTATAGAAGCCAGTAGCCTTAATGTCCAAATGAGTATCAGCATCTTGATTAGCAGTAGCAATATGTAGCTATATACATATAGGAGAGGAACTCTCCAGTCAAAGGTTGAAGTGGAGGCTCAGTAGACATGCCACGATAAACCCACTAACTGAGATGACATTGTTGAGGATATAGTGAAGACTCCATTCAGACAGCTAAGGACATTATTGTTAGCAATTCTGGGAAAATTTTAAAAAAAAATGCAGTAGCTACACACTCTTAGATCCTGATGGCTACATGCAGCCGGCCAAGTTTCTAACTCATACTTATTCAGGGAATAATGTATAACATTTTCAGCCTGACTGCTCTATTAGAGAGTATTGATGCTAGCGTAAAACCGGCAAGGGCGCGCGCACATAGATTCTAACAGATTGGGACATGCAGTGTACCCGCAGTGTACTGCCACGTCATTTTGATTAGTCAGTGTGGACTTATTTTTAGAAGATTAAGTAAGCTGATCGAATATCGGAACAATAAAAGAGAGCAACTGCAGTTGATTCATTCGTAAAGATTCACGAGCGATGGCTGCGGAGGAAGGACAAGTCAATAGCGGATCCTATTTCGAAAACAGCATGTTGCACGATAGAGACTGGTGCCCAAAAGCGTTTGGTGCGTTATTGGAAGACCCCAGTACACATGATGTAACATTCAAGACATCTGATGGTGGTAGTGTGAGTGCTCATAGGGTAATAGTAGCAGCTGGTTCACCAGTGTTCCATGCTATGTTATTTGGTAACATGAAAGAGAGTAGTCAGAAGGAGATCAGTTTGCCAACTGTAGACACAAAGACTTTTTCAAACCTTCTAAAGTTTATATACACTGGAATGGTAAAAGTCGAAAGTGGATACTTTGAGAATTTGTTAGACGCTGCTCAATTTTTCAATATCGCATCATTAGAAGCCAAAGTGGTTGATTACATTGCAGAATCTTTGGATATTAAAAGCTTTTTCCCTATTGTGGCTATAGCCTGCAATAAAAAGTTTGGCCAGCTGTTGGAAAAATGCTTACAGTTTATGTATACCAATGCAAGCGAGATCACTGAGGATCCCCAGTTTGATACTCTGTCCCATGAAGTTGTTCTTGAATTTTGCAAGAGCTCTGAACTTAATATCAAGGAGATAAAACTGTTTTTGGCAGTCAACCAGTGGTATCAAAGCAATAAAGCAGAATTGTCTGAAGCCATTGTTGAAAGCATATTTCAGCAGATCCGATATCCACTAATATCTAAAACAGATTTGTATGATAAAGTACGTCAAACCAAAATGGCTAATAGTAGCCTTTACACTGCTGCATTGGAGTATCACCTCTTTCCGGGGAAGTTTGACGGGCTCTCCAGTCAGGTTGCAAAGAGAGAAACAAGTTATGATCACATGCAAATTGAGTCAGTTTTCACTAATCTTACTCCAAAAACCATAACATTAACTGAAACACCTAATGGCACTGTCTTCACCAAAACCGGCAAGTCTGCATGGAACGGACTGTGTGTAACAAAGGTACAGCCTACTGAACAACAACCAGTACATTTCAAACTACACATGGAGTCTTGCACGGCTTACTGTGGTATCCGTCTTGCGGTACAATCTTGTTCACTTGACAATCTTGTCATTAGTTCTCCAGTTGGTATGAATGTTGATACCTTTAACACTGGGCAGGAGAACGATGGCACCATTTCCATTATTGGTAATACAATTACTACTACAATTGGTGGGTGTGTAATGACCACCCACAAGAGAAGTTACCCTGTCTTCTTGTGTGTGTATATGTTCCATACAAATGGCGTTATCAGGATTTCACTTTTAAATTAGGTACATAATTGTAAATTATTTTTGAATTATTGCACATATGTTTGGACTATTAAATAACTGTATCAGTTTGCATTGTATCAATTGGTAACTACTTTGAAGGTAGAAAATCAATTGTTCATTAAATTGTCATACTTTTAGTCCAATAGTTTCCAGCACAATTGAAGCTTGCCGGTTCTGTATGTATCCAGTAAAATGTTAATTGTTGATGTCATAATTTCGCTGCCTCTCGCAACAGCCTTATCATCACTCTCTAGTGGGTATGTTGTATAACTGGCCAATTATAGAATGGTAAATTTACTTGGCAGCTTACCACACAGTTTACTGCAACAGACGTGTTAACTTTTCCCATGTGTGTGTATATACGTAAGTTATAAGAGGTGTATTATATAGTGCCTAGTTCCTTTGAACACATGCTGTATACTCATATATGTACAGCGTATACTGATGATATTTCTGGCTGTGCGTGCTGTGACAATTGGAGCTATCAATGGCCATGCATGGATGTCATTTCACTCAACATGTTTTATGCATAGATTCTAAAGCCAGTCATTGTAAAATGAAACGCTATGACAACTTGGCAAAATCGATCCTGGTCTTTGATAGAAATTGTTGGAAAATGATAGCCGCAGTAAAATTGTATACATTTAATTTACCACAAGGACCATTAATTGTGCATGCATGCTGCACCACTGGTACAACTGTCATTAACTGTGACGTGACAAAAATCTCAGAATGTTTATTAATGGTTAAGAGTACATGCATGGTATATACAGTAGTATAATTAAAATTATTTAAATATGCTTGTGCATGACTTTACACTGATAAATACACTAGTGTAATTAGTTACAATTGTGTAACGATTATATTTTCTCATAGTAAGGTGAAGGTATTTTGCGTTTCTTATAGTGATGTAGTCATGCAAAATATAACTGTTGCAAGACCACACTTCCTTTTTGAACTATTCTCTACATGTTAACCTCTTCCATTGTGGTGCATAATGCATAAACTTAACAACAAAGGTTGCAGAACTTTACATAATACTTATGAGGGCTGCATGATACAGCCAGTGACTGTTGTCAGTCACTAGAACGTGCACTAAGATCACTTGGTAGATCATCTAGCCAGTGTCTCACACCATCCTATGATGCGGTGCCCAAAAGTTGTGCTCAAAATTTTTACAATTAGCTGGCTTGTGAGTGACTGTTTAAAAATATGTTGCACTTTGCCCTAGAAAATCTTGGCAGCAATGCAAAATTGATAAATTGCTGACTATTCTATTAGAGTATAATTATTGCTATGTTATGTACCAAATTAAACAGTGTACCGAAAAAATACCTCTATCAATGCATGTTGTCTCATTAACATCTCTAATATGAAATGTAGAATTCTATGCAGAGTATATTAAGGTAAGTACAAGCATGTTTCTTTTGTAAATATTTTCCTCTGTTCCTTTGTGCGGTATGCTTGTATTACATGCTGCAGCACATATACAGCAGCTCTTCAAGATCATAATTCGTATACACCACTGAGTACAATTATATTAGCATCAACATTAGCAATGGCATGTATATTTATATTCTGTACTTGTGATCTGCAAGAGAGGTTCTTTTGTCTGAAAAAAAATGCATGGTGATCTGATTAACGTACATAGTATGCCCACCAAAATGGCTAATCCAAACCTTTATACAATAACATGCAGCAGAGCCTAGCACTACAGCTGGAGTACAATACAAATTCAGACATTAATGGATACCGAATTCTTGGTATCATCAACAATGTTTATAGATAGCTGATCTTGATAGCTGTTATCTCAGCTAAGACAATGTGTGAATTTTTTTGCAGTTGTATTGCAGCAGTTGACTGTTCTAGTATTTAACTTCACTAATCTCTTTATATATTTAGAGTAAGACCATAGATAGTTAAAACCACTGTGGTGACTTAATCTTGGCCGGTGCTAGCTAGCTACTATAGGCAGTATATAGTCCTTCACTCCATATAAACATGCAATGCAGAACCTGTCCCCTACTAGCTCACTTCCCACTTATCATCCCCATCCGGTATCCTTGGAGTTCTGTGACCCCCAGCCATATAGGCGCCCAGTGGCCCTGTATCGACTATGCCTTCATGCAGCGTCTAACAACCCTAATAGTGCGCCTCTCGCAGTGTCCCGCCATCTAGCTATCACGTGTCACGCCGTACCTCTACTCTTCTTCTATGGCATCGTCTTTTAAAGAAACTGCGGGTGGTAATCAAGTTGAGGGAGATCTTGATGTATTAAACACCCATGACCAGAACAATGCGAAGGTGCTGGAAGAACCTAACTGGTGTTGTGAAGTGTTAAGCTCTTTACTACAAGATCCTAGTACACACGATGTGACGTTTGTAACATCTGATGGTGGTAGTGTGAGTGGTAACAAAGCTATACTAACAGCTAGTTCACCAGTGTTCCGTGCCATGTTCAATGATAATGTTCACACGAGTGGAAAAATGGAGATACCACTTCCATCAGTGGATGCAGAGACATTGTTCAGTCTTGTTAGTTACATCTACACAGGCAAGGTGGTCGTGAACTCTGCCACAAGTCTGGATATACTGATTGCTGCCATGCACTTCAAGATCATTTCATTGGTGACAAATTTAATCATATTTGCTACAGTTTCATTAGACACTAGTAATGTCATCTCTGTTGCCATATTTGCATGTGAAAGAAACTTTTGCCAGTTACTGGACAATTGTTTGAAGTACATGTGTGCTAATGCTAGTGATGTTGTCCATCACTCAGACTTCATTAAACTTCCACATGAAGTTGTGCTTGCTTTCTGTAAGAGTTCTGATCTCAACGTTAGTGAGATAGATCTGTTCTTAGCAGTAAATAAGTGGCAACAATACAACCAGAAAGTCACAAAGGCTACCATCAAGAACATTTTTAGAGAGATCCGTTATCCGTTAATTTCAAATAATGATCTAGTCAGAAAAGTTGCACCCACTGAAATGGCTGATCAAAGTCTCTACATAGCTGCTCTGGAATATCACATTGATGCTAATCTATACAGAGGACCACTAAATCAACTTGTAACAAGAAAATGTCTTGAAGTTACCTCTCCAAACAGCAATACTAGTGAAGCTGAATGTCCTACAGGTAATATATAGTTCAATTGTTGCCAGTGCATAACTTGGTATTTCTATTTCTAGGACCAGAAAATTCAACTATGTGTGGAGGTGATTTTATTATTTTGGTTAACTGTTTGAGTTTCAATGATTCGTATTTTAGCCTCATCAAGTAATCTGGTGGGTACTAAAAACAGAACTTCTACTGAAAAGCTACACCTAGTGGTGAAATCTGTATCATCAGGTGATGTTTGTTGTAAAGTTAACATCATATAGTATGATAGGTAGGGATCATGGAAGGGAACATTAGAGATCATGAAGATTTGGGCCCTTCTAGCCAACATACTGCTTATGGGAATAAGTTCTTAAAAGTCGGTATGCATATAGCATTACAAAACTTTATATGGCTACTTCTACAACATGATTGAAATTTGTTAGCTGTTCTAAGATTAATACATGTATAGCAGGAAAGTTTGGCAGGAGCAAATTTGCTACGACAGGATTTTGGTAAAAAAAGAGAGTTCAGCAAATTTGTTAGTAGCTAAGATAGATTTGTATTGGACAAATGATTTGGTGGATTTTAGTTTGTAAGAAAATGCATTTGAGTAGTGATCATAGAAATATAAGCAGCTATATCATATACGATAGACTGTATAGTAGGGACCACAAAGGGATAGGTGTGGTCCACGAAATAACATCACCCAAAACCAGCCTCAATTTTCCCTGACGACGATGAGTCAGTATTGGTTAGTAAACCTAAGCCAAAACAAGCTTTTAGATCAACCTGAAACACTTTCAACAAGTTGCTACGGAATTTTAAACATAATTTATTTAACGGAATTTTCTAGTGACTGCCTGATGCCTTCAGACAAGCGTAGCTCACTAACAGCTATGGCTATGGGCTTGATTTTTTCATTGTTTGACGTCGCTTCAGCCGAGAGGTGCCTTTTGGCTTACCGCAGTACGTACAATGCATTCTTCATGGACTTACCAGTGTCCTCCTTTGTGTCCCATATATTTTGCTGACAGCGAAAAGTGTCGATTTGGTGGTAGCACGTGATGGCTTCCCTTCGCAACGGAAATCGTCCGTATTTTTCATAGTGGCTATTTTGATTGCAGAGATACTTTTCGAACAGTTAGTTAGTTATTCAGACAGTTCTTGATTCGTACTGCTGTGTAAAGGGTTGGACATAGCCGATGACGAAGCATAATGGATACTTGACTTTTCAGACGATAATTGATATAACTGGGGAGCATGGCACCATTTCTTTATTTTAATATGCATGTATTGCAGAGGTGCTTTTGGAACAGTTCTTGATCCAAAATACTGTGTAACGGGTTGAACATAGCTGACAACGAAGCATAATGGATACTTCACTTTTCAGACGATAAATAAGAGCTGGGGCACACAGCACCATTTCAGATGCAGTATGTGTGGGTCACTAGTCATAATAATTATTTACAAAAAAAAGTTAACAAACAAATACACAGAAAAATTTGTAATTTTCAACTAGAGTAGGGACATAGCACATCAATAAAAAGTACTGAAACAAGGTGGAGTAGTGCACGATATTGAGCACAGTAGGGATATAACACTTCTTATTGTTTTACTGTGATTTAATATCGTGCACTTCTCCAGCTTGTTTCAATACTTTTTATCGATGTACTATGGTCCCTACTCTAGTTGAAAATTACAAATTTTTGTTAGTTTAACCCCTACTTCGATTCAGTTAAAATTAGTTTTAGTTATATCACAGTAGGAGTAGAATATCTGGTTATTGACACCAAGTCGGAGGAGGGGTGAGTGTTAATAACTAAGATTGTATGACTTCTGTGATATAACTGGAGTAAAAGACTGTGGCACTTTGAAGTATATGGCTTTATATTCAGCTTGCATAAACACAGTTATGCTAACACTGTATTTTATTGCCAACATTGCACATTTGGTGTGTAATACCTTACTGGACTATGAAATAAGGTAGATGCAAATTCTTTGAAGTAAGGCATAAGTGTTTATAAGCGCCTAAGGTGTCTTCAGCACTAATAAGCTCCTAATAGTGCTTATTAGCATAAGTGCTTGACCCATGTTTGATGCATTGAGTAAAAGACACGTGTTACAAAATGATGTTATGCATGTTTTGTTAATAATACTCAAACTGATACATCTAATAAACTATCTGATTCTTCTCTTCATGGAGAGAAAAGATATCTTTGTTTTACTTCTGTACTGTGAAGCAGTCGTGAGTTAAGTGTGTAGAAGTAAAATGTAACACTGTTTCTAAGCTTGAGCAGCCTTGCTTGAAAGCAAGGGTGGATATAAGCTAAAAACATCCCCTTAATGAATTCCCCCAATTCATGGCAGACACAATGGGACAAGTCCCACTTCTATTGCACTCATGACTTATGATTGGTTAAATGAGTACCTGTAATTTATTTTCTGTATATCACTGTACAAATCAATTGTTTTGCTATTCAAAATCATTCACTAGATAAGACCCTTATATAAAGAAAAATACAAACTAGTCATACCATCATTCATATATCTTGTTCCACTACTTTTTTCCAATGCCAATGTAGGGATTTTCCCACTGTGCTATGTTATAATTTATCACTTGGATCCCTACTTCATTTTAAAATTAATAATGTTTTTACCAGCAGCACATACCTGGTTTACGGAAATTGCTTTCGTAAAAGCTTTTGTGTGTACCTATATCTACCTATGTTTGTCCATAAGCACCCACATGAGCAAAACCATTAAACGGTAAAAGCAGCTAGTAGGTGAGAAGTAAAAGCTGTAAGACAGACAAGATGAGGCATGTGTAATGCACATAAAATTTTAATCATTTTTGCTGTTGGATGGCAACTACATACCTTCAAATTTATAGGGTTATAAATACGTAAGAATATCACTTACTCAAAAAGTGTGCTTGTTAAAGAATTTAGGTATCAGTTCAAAAACATGTGCCTGCATCCTTTTAAATTCTGCCCTCTGGCAAAAAAATACCAACATTTTTGGAAGTGCTTAAGGGGCTAAAATGTTTTAGAAAAGGTCTCAAGAACTCAATTCCATCATCAAAACATGTTAGCCATAAAATGGTATGGAATTGAGTTACTAAGTTGTACTGGCTCACACCTTACCTAGTATTGGCTGGGACCCCAGAATAGCACTGCATAGATACTGTACGTACCTTAATACTAATAGATTATCATGTGTTTTGTATCATGTAGTACCATGGAGTGTTGCAGATGAAGAACCAGGTAATTCTTATAGTGTGGAACTACCTTTGAGAGTACTAAACATTCTAGTAACACCAAATAAATTACTGGATACTGAAGGAAGAATTGTTGCCAACAGCTGTAGCAAACTGGACAAGGTTGTTGAAGCACGGATAAATGGTGGGATGGTACCATCAGATAGAGCATCACCAGATACCACGATATCTATCTTATCAGGTGAACTCGTGTATGTACATATAATACATGTAATAGAAAGAAATTTGAGGATAGTCCAACATTATTAACTCACATGGTCACATATTCACTGCTTTTTACCCCTTTATTCAGATGAACATATTGACAGTACCATCCCATCAACTCCACAAGGTATATATGTTATAATTTGACATCATTACACCATCATTGTACTTATACAGGATCACGCTGTGTCATGGCTACTACATTAGGTAAATCATGTTTGTGTAGTGTATATGACTTGTATCAACTGTACATGTGAGTGCATTATCATTTTATGTGACCTGAGCTGCAAGAATCCTACATTTTGCACAATCCTTCATAATTGTACAGTAGAATACCGTATAGCGCCAAATTTTCGTAGTGTAAAAATTTCGTAATTTTCGTAATGATTCAGCAATTACGAATTATTTTTTACTACGAATATTTAGGTTTTAAGTGAAGCGCGTGTTTAGTTTACGGAGTGGTGTTGTGTTGGCACGAGTTGCTGCCGTGAGCCAGCTTAATTTGTTTAAGTTTTTTAAGGTGACGTCTTCATCACCTCAAGTAGTACTACCTTCCCCAGATGGTCCGCTGTCACGCGAAGTCCCATCAACAGCAATCAGTGCCGCAAACGAGGAAGTTGAGAAAGCTGTAGTGAATCAGTCTGAAGGCAGTATTACAAAGAAGAGAGGTTGTTATCAGAAGTTTACACCCCAACAGAAGGCCATCATAGGAAACTACGCACTGATAAACGGCCCCAGTGCTGCAGTTCGCCAATATGTAAGGGAATTTCCTGGTTTAAGATACACCACAGTGTGTGACTGGAGAAAGGTAATATTGATTCAACAGCGGAGGGAGCACGAGACAGTGACAGAACTACACGGTAAGAAAAGAGGACGGCCACCAACACTTCCTGAAGAAATTGTAACATACGTGATGAAATATATTCATGCTGTGCGTGAAGCAGGAGGAGTAATAAACACTGCCATTGTTATTGGAGCAGCATCAGGCATTGTTAGACGATTGAGGCCAGTATTGTTGGAGTGTAATGGTGGCTATGTGGTATTGCCCATGAAAAAGGATTGGGCAAAGTACCTTTTATCCAAAATGAAGTTTGTAAAGAGAAAAGCCACAACCAAAAAGTCTAAAGTCACAGTGTCTAACTTTGATGAAATAAAAGAAAACTTTTTGATGGATATCAAAGTGGTTGTTGTCATGGAAGAAGTGCCTGATGATATGATCCTAAATTGGGATCAAACCGCAATCAAATATATTCCTGTTTCTAATTGGACTATGGCTACTGAAGGTTCAAAGAGGATAGAATTAATTGGACAGGACGACAAACGGCAAATAACAGCCACATTTGCTGGGACCCTTACTGGAAGATTTTTGCCAATACAATTGGTATATGAAGGAAAGACACCAAAATGTTATCCATTGATTGACTTTCCTGAAGGATGGCACATAACACACACTCCCAATCACTGGTGTAATGAGGACACTATGATCGACATCAAGTTAGTGATTGTTCCATACATGAATGATACTAGGAAGAGATTGGGTTTATCACCAACACATACTGGGCTGGTGATTTTAGACCATTTCAAGGGGCAGACAACTCAGAAAGTCTTAAATTTGTTGGAAGAAAACCATCTTATGTATGTGTTGGTGCCTGCAAATTGTACTGACTGTTTGCAGCCCCTAGATGTAAGCGTAAATCGGGCTGCAAAACACTTTATGCGAACTAAATTTGAGGGTTGGTATGCTGATAGAATTATTGATCAGCAGGATAGTGGACAAGATATCCAACCAGTTGACTTGAGACTCAGTGTTGTCAAACCTGTTGGTGCCCAATGGATGATAGATTTATATGACTATCTTAAAAGACATCCTAATATAATCACAAATGGTTTTAAACATGTAGGTATCTCTGACATGTTAACTTTGTAAAATGTAATAATGTGTATTATAATGTTATATTTATACATGTTGTAACTAGAATCAAACTTCAGTTATTAATAAATTGATTAACTACATTCATTAACAATGGCATGATTGAGTTCTTAGGGAAAAGGGATCATCTGTTTGTTCTCAATACAGTGAATTAAGTGGGGACGGAGAAGTAACTGTGTGAATGGCCCAGGAATTTGGTTGTGTAGCAGTGAAGTGGTTACAGCAATGCAAAAAATACCACAATCTCTATTGCCTTCCTGCTTCTGCATCTGAGTATCCACTGTGACTGTGATATCCTCATCAAACATGTTGTTCAGGAAATCATGTGTTTGCTGGTCAATGTCACTATAGATTGTATCATAATATCGTATTTCATTGTCAAGGCAATGGAGATTTGATATCACAACCCAATGGTTATCATGGACGTGTAATATCTGTATCATTTTGGTAGATACGCTGTATTTATGTCGATGTTGAAGTAGTGTGTTCTGTAATCCACAACATTGTGGAAATTGGTTTCTAAGCATGGCCTGTACAAAATTTATATGCTTGTCGTTTAGCTGTCTATTACCCTCTATCAAGACTTTGTCTTCTTGAAATAATTTTATCTTGGTACCTGTTCACATAGCCCAAACTTCTTGGAAACTGCATGTCTGCTTCTTGTCAGTGTCCTCCACCTTTATTCTTTTAGCTTCAGGCAGTGCGAAGTCTTTTTCCTTTGGCTCTTGTTTGATCTTTTCAACATCACCATGAACCTGAATTCACTTAGCTTATTAAGCAATATGTTCTTCATGCTAAGTGACAAAAGCTTTTGAACCTTAGCCAGTAGCTCACATTCACCCTGAAACGGTAACATACATGGAATTTCAAGGCCGCCTTGCTCTAGATCTCGTGAGTATCGTATCTTAGGGTCAGTTATCTTACAAGTGATTATCCCTTCGTGTCTCAAAAATAGAGAGCATGTAGAGCTAATCTTTCTGGGAACGTGGCCCACGGCAACTCCAGTTTTTACCACCTTGACTGCAAAGGGATCGTATACATTGCCTGTCTCCCGTTAGCAAGCCAGCATTTCATCTCGTACCGGTAACCATCTGTCCTGGTACACGTGGTATCCTCTCACGCAGGAACTAAACTGTAATTCTTTACCCATTGTTCGAGCTGGATTCTGTAACGTGCTAGCTCACAGTGCTGAATCAACGGAACGCGTGATGGCAGCTGTGTATAGCTATACGAAATTATTTTCTACGAAAGTTTTATTTACCAAAATATCCAAAATTTTACGAAATTTTAGCGCTACGAAAATTTCGCGCTATACGGTACATTAAACACATGTAAGAGTAAAATACAGTACTTACAAGTAAAAGATTATTAAATTTTTGAGCACCATGTTTGAAATGAAGAAAGGTGCTAATGGCTATCATCATATTCCCCAAAGCAAGTAGAGTTTGTTTTGTGTCAGTGCATCCAGATAATTATGTTCATTAGTTTACCACTAGGCAGACATGCGGTTCACTCTCATCTTTTTCTTTATTTTTGCCTTTGCCCTGATTGTGTAAGAAATACCCAGGTGTGGATTTACCTGCTTACGAGGGACGTGATGGTGCAAGTCTTTGTATAAGGCTGCATTTGTAAGTTATGACCATTAAATAAGTACCTGTAGTTAATTTTCTATATTATCGCTGTACAAATTATATTTTTCTACTGTTAGCCCTTTGTTATGCTCTAGCTTCTGGCTTCTGAGACTGAAACTTTGACCATTCTCTGGTTAAGAAAAAATTAGAATTCGAAAAATATGGGGTTGTGGTCAAAAATGTGTGCATGCGTGTGTGTGTATGTTTATTATTATTTTGAAGGACATGATTTCACAGTTGTTTGTCTGCTGATTCTGGTTATTATTAGATTTCTGCTGTGCTACACAAAAGGTAACTTGTATGAAAAACTATTGATCCTCAAAAATGAGCTCTCAAAAATCGTTACATTAATTTTACTAATCTATACGCTATAATTACATACGTACCTCAAAAAAATTGTATTATACATTAGTTATTAGGCTTGTACCAGCTGTACTCATGAGTCTGATTGTTACCAGTTTTTTCTTCACGAGTTCTGCTTGAGTAGTGGCCCAGATTCATGTATCTACTACTTGAAGTTGAGTGGCTGCACTCGAGAGGTATACTGCACCAATTAAGAAATGGCTGCAATGATGTTAATGCTAATAATGAAGGGCCACACCCTATCTTCATCACGCTGTTTTGTGTGGATTTCACTTCTTTTTGTACTTACAAGGCCCCCAAAGCCAACTATTTTTGATTTTGGGTTTATTTTTACCCACATTTCTTCTTATCTGCAGACACAATTATGATTATTGAAGACAGTATAGTTGTACTGCATTTTATTGTTTTATTTGACTATTTGTTAGTATTATTGTAATACTGTAATAGAGTGTAAATTTGAGGACTTCTCATTGGATACACATAGAATGTTCTAAAATTTTGATTGGTAAATGAAATTATGAACATTGGTTGCTTCATTTACAACATGTAAAATCATTCATTGGACACAATGCTCCCGTGATAGCCAATATTAGCAGGGTCTTTGGATGTGGACTGTGAGCCAAACTGGCCCGTGTTAGACACTGGTGCATATGCTCTACTACTGTATGTTTAATTTTGAGCTGAATTTATGTATGTGGTGAATTATGTCGTTTTAGAAACTGAAAGCTATTGTAATGCCAATGATGACAAATTCATGGAAGAGGAAGAGCATAGCACTGAAGAGGAAGCTGAGAATTCCACTGAGCCAAATGACTTATTACCAACTGTAGTAGATGAGTATACTGAAGTGTTACAAACTGAAGTGAATGAACATGAGCCTAAGAAAAGAGGATGCAAGAGAAGACAAATTGAAAATGAGGTTAAAGATTATGCAACCAATCTACCTGTTTTTATTTCTTCACAGGGGAATTGTTATAGTATGCTCACAAACAGCTATTCTTTAAGCCCTAGCTTCTCCTAATCAGATTGACATGTTCACACATTCTTGAATTCCTTCAGTGTCAACTTCAGTAGCCAAAAGCTTTTGAAGCTGCAATACTACAAATTGGTAATAACAAAACAATTGATTTGTACAGTGATGATTCAGAAAATAAGCTATCAGCATTTACTGTAAACTCTGCTGTAAACTTAACCTTGCAGATGCAGTCTTATAACTACTTCTATTTCTACTTTGTACGGTGATACTTCAGAAAATAAGCTATCAGCACTTGCTGTAATTAAACACACAACTTAACTTGCAGGTGCAGTCACATAAATACTTCAATTCCTACATAAAGTCTACTTCCTTTTTGTAATATCCCTGGAAAAATTGTTATTTGTATCTACATATAGAATGGACAACTGACCACTGTATCTACTAAAAGGACTAAAAGGAGTAAGGAAAATCAACAGAAGAAAAAGAGTAAGAAGGATGATGTTGATATGAACATTAGAGTGGGAAAACCCCCTCTGAGAACAATTCCACCCAATGTAAGTGTGCGTATAGTTGCTTATTATAAAATAAGTGTATTGCACAATAATTGTCACATGAACACTTGCAAAGTTTCCGGAAAAGACCGAGATACTCTAATAGAGCAGTCACCAGTCAAACATGTATTAAAATTAGAGTTGTACGGATAATCGGATTGGTAATCGGCAATCGGTAGAAGCTGATGATTAGCTGTTTTTACCATAATCGGAAATCAGTTGTGACGGGCTGTGGCCAGCAGATTATTAGTCTATTCAGCTTCTGCAGCTGCAATACCAATGGAGGGCTGGTGTCAAAGGCTCTGGTATGTACTCAGGTAATTTGTTTATGTTTTGTGGTAACCACTAAGATAAACAGTCATGGTTCAGGTCCAGCCCACTTGTCTGACCAGCAACTTTGAGTTGAGGTAAGTGTACAATCTCACAGCATTGGCTTTACTAGCTCTACTTTTAGTGTGAAGTATGCACAACTATAACTTGTAGAGGCCTACAATTGGGTATCGGTTAACTATCAGTAAAACTGGGTAAAAATATATCGGATATTGGTTTCCCTTTGGGAATCGGTACAACACTAATTAAAATAAAATAGTATTTAATTAGCCACTAAACCATTTCTTGACACTTAAATTTCTCTTCAGACACCACCAACTCTAACACTCTTCCGCTACCTATGCATACCTCCAGTGACTACATGAGGCCAGGTGTTTGTACTGTACTGGCCGTAATTTGAAGCAATATGGTATAGTACAGTATGTCTCTGAGACTCCTGCTTGCTGTTGGTTGATGATGGCTTGCCTTGTGGCTACCTGATAAAATCCTATACAAATTGATTCTTGCTCACTTAAATATACGCTATTATAATACCAAGAGTTTATAATATACAATATTAAGGAAAAGTGTCAAACTGCCAATATAGCTTGTACAAACACACTGAGTAAAATTAGACTTTTGAATGTTTTGATCCAATTGACACATTTACTGGTGGAAGGCAAGTGTTGATATGTGTTGAGATGGCGAAACCTTTGTACAAACCAAGGTGTTGATATTCTATCTTACTCAGTGTATTTGCTGGAATGTACTCCTATTGGACACTCTCTCTTACTACTTTATGTTATGAACTCTTGATAATATGTAAGTGTCTTCATCATAATATGTGACTGTCTCAACAAAACCCATCTAGTTCGAAATTAAAGTGAAATCGTGTGTATTACAAAGAAAATTTATGCAAGTTTTAATCTAACCATTACTCCGGAAAGAAAGTCTTAAATTGATTAAACTTATATACCATCTTATTTGCCTACTCATTAGGGGTACAACAATCGTTATTTCATTTCTGTAGCCCCAATGGTTTGTGTGCCACATACGTTTGTTTACGATGTGGTAGACGTAAACAAAATTGTTGCCATTTTTTTCAGTAAAACCGCCTTCATACACCTATAGTATGTTCATGTTGAGCTGAATCCTCAAAAACATTAATAACTCATGGATGAAATTACACACGATCTTGAAATTTGGCTCATTTGTAGTACTGCTTGACCCGCTAAAAATATTTCAGAATCGTTTTGTTCAAATGTTTGACATAGTATTTATGGCCAATCAAAATTTGTACAATACATTTCCTATGGCAAAGCCATACAAGTACAGTGTCCATTACAGCCCTTTCCTGAACTTATAATGGAGCAAAACCATATGTGTCTGTTGTTGACACCTTTGCTGTTACCAATAATCATCTGGTTGGCTGAAATATTAACTCTGTTGAAAAAAAACACTTATTTTTTAGCTGTTTTTCAGGATTCAGCTCAACGTGAACATACTATATGCGCCAGTGACTGCAGGATTAAAACTATACCTTGGTTGATCTGCCAATCCATGGTGGACATTGTAAGCTAAATCCCAATTCTGTAGACTAATCCAAACGGAAGTTATGGCTGCGAATGTAAGTGCCTGTAGTTTGTTTTTAGTATAGTCACTGTACAAATCAATTTCCTTGGTTTCCCTACTGTCTAGCGCTGTAATTCCAAAACTACTCACCATAATCATACACTACGATAGTAGGGAGTAGGCATGGCCCATGAAATAAGATCATCCAAAAAGCAACCTCAATTTCCCCAGACAATGATGAGGCAGTATTGGTTAGGTAAAACTAAGCCCAAACAAGCTTTCAGATCAACCCGAAACGCTTTCAACAAGTTGCTATGGAATTTTAAAAAAATATATATATATTTAACGGAATTTTCTACTGACTGACTGACTGATGCCTTCAGACAAGCGTAACTCGATAACAGCTAAGGCTACAGGCTTAATTTTTTCACTGTTCGACATCGCTTCGGCCCGACAGGTGCCTTTTTGCATACTGCAGTACGTTCAATGCATTCTTCATGGACTTACCAGTGTCCTCCTTTGTGTCCCATTCATCTTTGCTGACAGCGAAAAGTGTCGATTTGACGATAGCATGTGATGGCTTCCCTTTCATAACGGAAATCATCCGTAATTGTCATAGTGGCTATTTTGGTAACAGCTAGAGGTGCTTTCTTGATTCGTACTACTGTGTAACAGGTTGAACATAGCCGACAATGAAGTGTAATGGATATTTCACTTTTCAGACGATAACTGATATAACTGGAGCACGCGACACCATTTCTTTCTTTCGGTATGCATCTTGTGGATTGCAGAGGTGCTTTTCGAACAGTTCTTGATTCGAAATGCTGCATAATCCGTTGAACATAGCTGACAACGAAGTGTAATGGATACTTCACTTTTCAGACAATGATTTGGGCATGCGGCACCATTTCAGATGCGGTTTGCGTGGGTTCACCAGTCATAATAATTATTTACAAAGAAAGTTAACAACAAGTACACAGAAAAATTTGGAATTTTCAACTAGAATAGGGATCATAGCACATCGATATAAAGTACTGAAACATGGAGTAATGCACGATATTAAATCACAGTAAAACAATAAGAAATATTATATCTCTACTGTACTCAAGATACCATAATGGGAATGCACAGTAGGGATATAATACTTCTTATTGTTTTACTGTGATTTAATATCGTGCACTACTCCAGTTTGTTTCAGTACTTTTTATCGATGTGCTATGGTCCCTACTCTAGTTGAAAATTCCAAATTTTTCTGTGTACTTGTCTACTGAAACTTTGATGAACTATTCCTTGATAATGCTGAAGGATATTCGGAAGTTGTACGAACTAGACATGTTTTTGCTGAGATAGTCACATATGTTCACAAAAATATTGACCAGGAACCAGCCTCACAATACCTCTACTGTGCCTTGGCAGTATTCGTTATAGGCCCAAAGGTGCCTTTGGTGCAACCCATAATGCTTCCCATAAGTTGCCACAAACTTTTAGCACAGATTAGATTCTCTGTTGACTAACTGACTGGTGCCTTCAGACAAGTCAATAACACCTAATTAAGGCTGACGGTTTGATTCTTTCACTGTTATCAATTCATCTTCACAATAGCCTTTTGGCATACACAGAATATACAATACATACATCATGGACTTACCTTTGTGTCCTCCTTTGTGTTCTATTTGTGTTTTGTTGACAATGTGAGGTGTTGATTTATTGTAGTTCCCTGTAAATTATCTGTATTTTCTGTAGTAGCTGTATTGATTTTAGATTTGCTACTCATTCTTCAGTTATAACACTGTGTAACAAATTGAATGTAGCTGAAAACAAAATGTAATGGCCACTTCACTTGATAGTTGGGACACGAGTTAGTAAAGTTGATGGAAGCATGTTGTTAGGTACAGGATGTGCAGTATTTCTTGTACTATGCTTCACCCATTGAATAGAGTGATGTTAGCCTTCGTTTTACACATACTCTGCTTGTTGAAAATATATTAATATACACTGATATTATAGTGGCCACACACTTTTCTTTATATAGACTATTGTACCATATGATAGACAACCAATAGAGTTGTACAGTAGTGATGAGGAAACAGATCAGGTAAGCATTTTATGTACACAATGTACAGGTCCTATATTATTGATAATGCTATATAGTTTTTGAGATGCTGTGCAATTGTTGAAGAGGGATTTGGACAAGTAGACGGAGCAGATTCGGTTGTCATTCAACAAAGTGATCCTCCAGTCAACTACAGTAGTAGTGCCAAGGTGGCTAACTTATGGTGTTTTTTTTTTATGATGGGTACAAAGGGACTATGTGTCTCAAGTGTACTTGTATGCATGTATGTTATGACTTCATTAAATTCATTTACAGTGAGTTGCTAATTTGAAGTTGTGTGTGTTAGATATTAGTTTTAATTTTGAGCAAAAAAATGACGATAATAGCTGATTTTTAGTTAGCTGGATAAAAGTGTTGGTCTTCTATAAGTATTCCTTAAATGTACAGCATTTTTATAGACACAGTTTATCAGTAAATATGTGGTTACACCAGGGCGGTACAGGTAGGATCAAGGCCATGTGTGATAACAAAAAAATACTGAAAAATATGTTTAAACTACCCACAACCAGCAAAGGTAGACTGTAGAAATTGGTTTTGGAAAAATGTGTTTATGTGTGTCTGTCCACGCACTCACATAAGCAAACAAGTTTCAAGGCACAGAGAATGGATCTTCATATGAAACAATGATAGCTTTTATATAGACCGTTCTCATCGTGTATACTCAACAGGGACATGGGTTGTCACTGAAACCACTTAACAGGTTTACCTACAGTATGTGCTGTAACAGGCATTAACAACTGTGAATCATGCTGCTGCAGCCAATAAATTTAGCACTATGCATATACTGACCTAGTCGTACCTCTTTCTTTACTTTTTTATACCGATACTATTGAGCTCACATGAATTTTTTTCAATATTTTATACCAACTTTACCTGCTGTAAATTTAAAACTTAATGTAGCTGTCTTTTATGCTTTTGTGCAGGAGTTGGAGCTGGAGACAAATATCAAGATGCTAACCAAAACAGTCAGAGATAATGAAGAAAAGCAGGTGTGTTGTGATGGAGAATGTGAAAAAACATGCATTATGTATATGCTACATGTATACTGAAACATCACACATGCTGGTTGGTTAGGGCTACGATGCTTGATGTGTGTAGGCCTCAGGGAATTATTCTCCAAATTTTCTCTTCTGAATTTCTCCAATAAAGTTATCATTATGCTTTTATTATTCCCAAAATGAACTCACTGTTCTCAAAATTATTGTAATTTTTATTGCAATTTATAATGTTTATAAAGATTTTGGAGCACTGTTCTATTAAACAGAAAAGTTAGCTTTTAGCTGGCAAGATGCTTAGTCACTACTAAAAATCATTCCGCTGACTGTTATATCAGAGTAGCTGACTGCACTATTAAAGTACCTTGAGCATGAAATTGTATGTCAATTACACTCTCAAAATGCCAGATTAATTCCCAATTGTTTACCCCGTAATTATGCTCAAAATTGTGCATGCATATTTCCCGGACCCCTAGAGATGTGTGAAACAATAATATGTCACGTGTGCACAGGTATGTAAAATCGTGTGAAATGTAGCTACTATGATTTTGTACAAATTTATTTCTTTTTGTTGATCATATTACCTGGGTAATATAACAGATACTACATATAGCTTGCACATGTATTGATAATTGATTTTACTTACAAGCATTCTGCCGTTTAGTTAACCCACATGTTCACATCATTTTATTATTACTTGCATGATGGCACAAGCTTCATGTACAGAAATGTAACACCGACATCACCATGCATGTTATTTACTTGGGGATTTACATTTTAATGCTTCATTCCCAATACATTCATTTACGTATGTACTGTCATGAATCTGAAATATA
The DNA here is from genome assembly GCF_963678975.1 of Dysidea avara. NCBI lineage: Eukaryota > Metazoa > Porifera > Demospongiae > Dictyoceratida > Dysideidae > Dysidea > Dysidea avara. The sequence continues at coordinate 7,851,709 of NC_089283.1, read as the reverse complement.
ATCCTGGAAGTACTGTAGGGCAACTGCTGTACCAATGCTAGTTTTTGGTATACTAGCTTTTAAGAGTGCTATTGCTGTAAATGCTGCCTTTGAAAATTAGCTGAGGCAATTTTTGACTTTACAATATATATAATAATTTGCACTGTGTCTTTTCTAGAACAAGATATGTGATGAGCTGCGATCAGGTATCACATTGATCAACACAAAATTCAATGAATCACAGAAAGTGATGTCAAAGATTCTTGCTCAGTTAATAAGTCCAAGAAGATACCAACCTAATGGATTGGCACCATCTCCATGTGCTGATTCTAATGTTGTCATTGATGGAACCAGTAATGTGACTATCAGTGAGAGTATGAGTGCTACAAACGTCACAGTTCCAAACTTGATTGATACGAGCAGCAATAGCACAGTTGCAGTAACTACACCTACCTCCAGCAGTATGGATGTCTCAAGTAGCAGTATCCACACATTTAGTCTTGATGATAACAGTCAGTCAGATCATTTTCCTGGGAATTTTGAAACTGTTGAGGCATCAAGTGGAATGCTAGATACTGCTGATATACTATACATTAAAGAAAAAAGTTGTTCTAGAAAAAACTTTGCTGCTAGGTTAAATGTGGCACTGTTTGATTTGGAGACAAGGAAGAAGTCTAATGTGGCCGGACAGTTATCAAAATTAAAACTCAATCCAGTATTGATTGAATATATACAAAGCATTGTGTTTCAGCATTGGCCCAGGAAAGAAACTGAGGGAACTGTGGAAGAGGAGTGGAGGGCCTGCGTTATTGCGATTGATGAGATAAACCGTCGGCTTAATCATAAGCCAAAAAAACAAAAGAAACAATTAAAAAATTAATAACAACACACAGCTACTGTTTTTTCCCCTTTTCCTAATTGCTTTTTATTGCTGATTTATTAGTAAAAAATAGTATTCCTGGTGTGTGCAGTCCAGAAACCCTTAGAAACTCCTCTAGGGATATGATCTAAAGCCTAAGGGTAATACCAGTATGGCAGGAGTGGTGTTAATGTATACTGTGTATAGGTCACACCTGCTGCACAGATAGGTCAGGACACTTGTTCATTGTCCCATTTATGTTAGTTAGTGTACAACACACATTTAGACCCCTGAAATCTGTCAATTGCCTCATTTGTATTATTCGCTCGTGGTTAGGCCCCTGTGGTATTGCCAAGAACCATTGTCCAGCATATTATAATGAAAGATAACACCGTATGTACCTTGCTATTGCTAAACATAGCTGTGCAAAAAGTGCTGATCACAAAATAATAAATCAGAAATATTAAAATAGTGGTACATGTATTATGGTTTTAGTTTTGGGCCTTTATTATAATTTGTGGCTTTATTAATGCCTTGGTATGACTATTATAATTTCTTTTAGATTCAATATCAGGGTTGGACTAGTGATGTGCAATATACTGAAAAATTATTGACATTGCTATAATTTTGTCAATACTAATATCGCATTAATCTCAATATTTTTATTAACTGATATCAATAATTATCGTATAGTCAATATTTTGCTACAATTTTCAATAAATTTGATAATTTAAAATTTTTGGTGTGTCCGGTAGAAATGAAGTTCAGTTCTGTACAGTTTGGCCATTTTTAAAAGGCATCTACCAGTTTCCAAGACTTGTTATTAGCTTCATCACAAATTCTAGTTAAAGCATAATTGTAAATATTGGCTGCCCATGCAATTAGCTAATCAAAAGAAAAAAATATCGAAATTTCAATATTTTACAAATTATCATATCAATATCGTACCGAAACCAAAATCCTAATATCGCACTTCACTAGGTAGGACAATCTTACCCCAGTGAACCTCAATTTATACTATAAGAAAAAGGATACTTAAAACCAGAAAACTGTATTTGCTGTGTAGAACCATATAACTTGTTCAACCAGAGTATTTAAAACTCAAACAAGGCAATGATTAATAACAGCAGGAAATATAGTTGGAACACATTGTACATTGAGCACACATACCTAGTGTAACAACAAATAGCCATGCTTTGACCAGACCATGTATTAAGGTGTTGCGATTGAGCTGTCATTAACTATTTATTCATTGATCATCCCTCACTATAGAGATCCTCCTTGTTAGCAACAGCTAATATACAGTACCACACTGCACATACAAGCACTGTTTGATGTTTGACATTACTTGTGCCATTATAATTGCTGTATCTTGTCCATGCTTCCTCATGTTTGCTAAAAGTAAGCTTCATAGGTATTTGATTGCTTAGTTTACTGCATAAAGCTGCTAGATTGCTTTGATATAAGTACCTCAACAGACAAGTGCGACAATACAAAACTGCCAATTGCCATATACATTGGTTGGTTTCATGTCTAGTATACAAGACAACAAAATTTTAAATAAAAAGGAATGGCTCTGTCACATATAGATTTAGCTTTTACATCTGCTATGACCATATTGCAATTGACAATCAAATTTTGCTTCACAGTCAAAGACTCAAAGGTAGCTAGTTTTTGCAAAATGATACTGATATTTTATACACTCCTACATGGGTCAAGAATTTTGATGACAACTAAGGCCATACCTACTTGATCTTATGTTGCACGGGCAAAATTATTTTTAATTTGGGTAGGTAGGTTGGTTTGAAAATGAAAAAATTTAAAACACAAGCATACAAAATGCAAATAATGAATGTAGCTATAATAGTACATACACAGTTAAAAATCTAGGTTTCATACTCAGCATCAGATATCTCCAAAAGAGCTTTCCCATCGTATTCTACAATTTTATATAGAGCATTGGATGATCTTCAATGGTCCCTTTTGGACTATATCACGAGGATGTTGATGATGTGTTGTCTTGTAATCCGCACATGTGATTTTCAATTTTTTTTTCATTTGAAGAAAAATGTAGTCGGTTGGGCCCGCGCAACATAAGATCAAATAGGTATGGCCTAACTATTGACCAGTTTGTGCATATTTCAAATATTGTTGCATGGTTGCCAGACTTCTAGCAAAGTTGCAGTGAAGAAGCAAAAGTATAATTATACAGAAGTAAATTTTTCCATCATCTGCATCAAAGCATAGTAATATATACTCTAATCTAAATCTGTTTTTCATTTCAGAACCAGCTGTGTTATGGCATTGCTTGAGTGTACATGCTAACATAACCATAAACTGTCACAATTGAGTTCACTGGAGTATTCAATTGCAACAATTTTTTTTTATGCAGGAAATACTGACCTGAAGCAACATACTCCTCTCAGTGTCTCTCCAGTTAAGAGGCATGAGCAAATTGTCACCAATTACCAAATAACCAGCTGCAGTTAAGAACTACAATATTGTTAAATCATGCTACTACCACATACAAGTTACAACAAATGCATCAAAGTGAACACAGGAACAAGTACATATTGTGACAGTTTCTCATTACATTTGAAACTTCAACCTTTCCAATAAATTGTCCAATAACCAAATGTAACTTAACAGTATTTGCTGCACACTAACTTCATAGTTGTATTGCAATTTTGAAGTGATTAAAGTTACAACAGAGCACATTGGCATATCAAACACGTCAGTGTCTGACTACAATTTTGCACATAATAAAATGTCTGTATAAATATAACCAAGATTTTCTATTAAGGATTCTTGCTATAACTAATTAGAGAGGTATTCTGATGAGGTAAATGTTTGTCATGAGAAGTAATTGTGACAGTCCAAACGTTGTCTCTTCAATACCTATTACTCTTACCATTACTGTTGTATACATGAATCTAGGAGACAATAGGGGTGGCAAGAAGGTTTAGTAGAAAACTGTGTTTATTCCACTAATTTGAGGAGAAAATTGAATAGGACTGAGTCAAATTACGCTCAAAATTTTGCCCAAAATGCTTTCAGGAATTTCCCAATTTTTTCACCTATTATGCTCTCCAGGTGTTCCCATTATGCTCCTACATTTCTTACACTGATCTTGGGAACTTTTTAACCAGTGAATGCTCTATTAGAGTATTTCACTGCAAAGTGCTAGATCTATTTTCATGGAATTAAGCTCCAATGTTTAAAATATCCACTTAATATGCTAGCATTATACTGGCATAGCACTCCAGCCTATTATTATGCTGGCATATTGACGCATGCCTAAAAATGAAACTCTAATAACACAAGCTAGTAATATTCATTAGCATAACTTTGTTAGACTATCTTGATCTTCACAACAAAATTCAAACTGATAATTGCCTCAATTTCTTCAGCGTACAGTTTATAACTGTAAAGTGCATTTTGTTGTCTTCAATGAGACCATTTCTGTATTTCAATACAGTGTTAATGATCCCAGCTTGTTTTTGATGTCAACATAGTCCCGTAATTTATAAGTCCAAGGGAGGTAGAAAAGGTTGGGCTTTGGTCTTCCCTCAGATTTTCTAATGGTTGTTAAAAGAACTACGCTTATCTCTAGTTACAACAAGAACATTAAAATATGATTAGAATAAAACTGTATTTCAAAATCAAAGAATTATACATACATAGTCCAGTAATGTATATCACTTAATCATGATGACAACTGGAGATTTGAGCAGATACGTTTTTTGCATACTGACTTGCGGCTAGGTTGTGTACAAGAGACACACACTCCACACTTAACTGCCTTACATCCTTCACAATTATGGCATCGTCGTCGTCTTCTCTTTTTCTCCGATGGAGCTGTAATAAGACGTGTTAACTGACTTTAGTGAAAACAACACACTAGTGTAATCCCACTATTATTAGTAATGGTAGTGTTGATACTAGAACATATCTATGAAAATCATCAGGCAGTGTAATTAACCATATAATTATAAGCCCTATATTTGGGTGAGTTATCACCTGATCTAAGGAGATAGCAACTTTTTGATGGCTGTTATACAGTCTTGATGAAATCATAATACCACAACACTGTTCTCTACCCACTACCATTCATTCAAAGCCATTGATTGATGGATTGGTGACATATGCAAGAATGCCAAAAAATAATTGTATGTATGAGCATTTATGCAATATTATTTTATGTGACCAGATGAATGCATGTAGGCACTTCTAAGCTTTCCTGCTTGTATCAATTTAATACATTCATTGATCTGTACTGAAGGTAGGTGCTGATAGTTGTGGATATTACACCATGTGTCATACATACAATGACCACAAAGGTTTGCATTTCTTGCCAAATATATCACTCACAAACCAGCCTTACCTTTTATTCATGACAACTTGGTATCAAGACACACGGTAAAGCCGGCGCGCCACACCGTGAGTATATTTACAGGAAGAAAGTAAATGCACTTTTCACACCTTTGTAGTTCCGTGATTCCTTATCCGATTGAAACCAAAGTTGCTACAGAAGTGCCGGCTAGGTAGGGGAGTCCACATTCCAAATTTGAAGAAAATCGCTCCATCCATTTCCGAGATACGATCGGCCAAAGTTTGGGTTTTTTTCCTTCATTTTTTTCTTTTTCTACTTCTTCTTTTCGCACACTTTGCAAAATCCGCCATAAAACACGAATTCATGCTCCAATCAGGCTGAAATTTGGCACGCTTAAAGGGCTCATTACGGCGAATCTCAGTACCAAGTGTGGTAGGAATCCGATGAACATTCACGGAGTTATTACTGATTATTTGCGTAAAATAAGGTCGAAGGTCTGTCATTCCCACAGGGTAAAACTTGAAGGAATGAGCTGAAAATTGCTATGTAGATGGAATAACTATCGTAGGAGTGCCTTTTTGTGGTTTGAAAGGAATCCAGTTAAAGGCTATCGAGATATGACACAAAACCCAACCTGTGTCACAATTACATGATCGATTTTTATGAATAAAAAAACTATTAGTTTTCACGCCTACTGGGCAAACCACTTAGAGCAGTGAGCTGAAAATTGGTGTGTAGCTGGAATAATCATCATAGGAAGTCCTTGCAGTGGTATATAAGAATCGGATTACAAACCACTGAGTTATGATTCCAAAGCCAACTACGTGTAACATATGCAAGATCGAGATACTCTAATAGAACAGTCACCCTAATAGAGCATTCAGCTAATTTATTTACTCCATTATAGAATTCTATTACATTGCAAGTTATTCTGTAGGGAGTTCAGCTGCAAAAAATTAATCTTATAGACAGTTCAGCAAGAAGCAAGTCACCCTATAGAGAGTTCAGCTACAGATATATTGCTGTAGTGATTCAGAAGACTCAGAACATTACAGTTACACCTTGGAAATGTTGCTTTGCAGATTAATGACAATGAATACTCCATCTTGCGGGAGCAGCTATCTGTTTTATCATCTGCTCATTCCCTGTATTTAAAAGCTAAAACTCAGCTTACACAGTACAATAAATCTCAATGTGAAAATCACTTGCAGACACTCACTGTCCAATCCAAGTTTGGTTGCTCTGCTGAATAGGAAAGCTCCTGCAAGACTTGGAATAGGCTACTGGCTGGGTTTCATCCTGGCCAACTATCATTTCTCTTACGAGCCGCTTCTGATACACTCCCCACTGCTATAAATCTGCGGAGGTGGTCAGTACAATGTGATTCAAAGTGTTTATTATGCGATTCCTCCCGACCCACAACAGCTCATATCTTGAATGGTTGCCCTGTTGCTTTAAATCAGCAGCGTTACACCTATCGTCATAACCAGGTGCTTTCTGCTCTAGCCACTATGCTTACTAATGCTTTTGCTGACTGTCCATCTATAACCACCGAGTCTGTGAAGCTCCTCAAGCTACCATTCCAACTTCAATTCTGATATTAACTCCATATCGCCCTAATATTGTTGTGTACAATTCGCAAGTCCATTCTGTTGCTATGTTGGAATTGACCTGTCCACTAGACTCTGCCCATCATCTGGAATCAGCACGGAATAAAAAGCAATCGAAAGTTGAATATTTACAATTATTGGCAGAATTTGACAGATTAAGTATCTCCAGTTATTATGAAACTATCAACATTTCAGCACTTGGCCATTGCCAACCAGCCTCCATTGGAAACTACCTGAATTTCATCAAATTTTCCAACCCTACCATAACTATCCCCAAATCTACTGTAAGGAATTGTTTAGATGATGCTGCCTACCAAAGTATTCTAGCCTCTGAGAGGATATTTTTGGCTAGGAATAATAAAGAGTGGCTGGATGTGACTAGTATTAGCTAATTTATATAGCTTCTTTTTATTTTATTTTTATATTCACACCCTTGCCATGCCCACGCAGGTTCTTCCGTAGGACCATACACGTGGTTGCATGTGACCGAGGACTATCACACTTTCTGTAATTTATATACTTTCATCACTTCATAATTGATGGTTTTTTCTCAAGTCACACTAGAAGAGAGTTCAGCTATAAACAAGTCATGCATCCTGTGGAGAGTTTGGCTACACTCTCTAGAGAGTTCAGCTACAAACAAGTCACTGTGGAGAGAGTTCAGCTACAAAGAAACTACCGTGTAGAGAGTTCATCTATACAAAAAGTTAACCTCTAGAGACCAGCTGCAAACAAGTAACCCTGTAGAGATTTCAGTTACAGACAAGTCACTTTATAGTTTATACAATGTTCAGCTACAAGTAAGTCACTCTGTAGAGAATTCAGCTACATACAAGTCACTCTGTAGAGAATTTTGCTACAAACAAGTCATAGTGTAGAGAGTTCAGCAACCAAAAACCCACCTGTAAAGAGTTCAGCTATACAAACAACTTACTTTGTAGAGAGAACAGCTAGAAACAAGAGAGGGCTCGAAGTTGCCCTGTAGAGATCTCAGCTGCAAAGAAACCCTGTAGAGAGATCAACTACAAACAAATCACCCTGCAGAGTGTTCAGCTATAAACAAATCACCCTGTAGAAAGTTCAGGTACATACAAATCACCCTATATAGAGTTCAGCTACAAAAAAAATCACTCTGTAGAGAGTTCAGCTACAAAGAAACCATCCTGTAGAGAGTTCAGCTACAAACAAGTTACCCTACAGTGAAATCAGTTTGAAACAAGAGATTTCAGCTACAAACAAACCAACCTGTAGAGAGTTCAGCTATGAACAGATCACCCTGTAGAGAGTTCAGCTATACAAGTCACCCTGTAGAGAGATCAGCTAGAAGCAAGTCACCTTGTAGAGAGTTCTGCTACAAAGAAACCATCCTGTAGAGAGTTCAGCTACAAACAAATCATCCTGCATAGAGTTCAGCTGCAAATAAATTACCCTGTAGAGAGTTCAGCTACAAACAAATCACCCTGTAGAGTGTTCAGCTAGATAAAAGTCACCCTACAGAGAGATCAGGTCACCCTATAGAGAGATCAGCTAGAAGAAGTAATCTTGTAGAAAGTTCAGCTGCAAAGAACCCACTCTGTAGACAGTTCAGCTAGAAATAAGTTACCCTATAGAGAGATCAGCTAGAAACAAGTCACCCTGTGGAGATTTCAGTTACAAACAGATCTTCCTGTAGATAGTTCAGCTAGATACAAGTCACCTAGTAGAGAAATCAGCTAGAGGAAGTCATCTTGTAGAGAGCCAGCTAGAAACAAGTCACCTTGCAGAGAGTTCAGTGACAAAGAAACTATCCTGTAGAGAGTTCTTCTACAAACAAATCGCCCTGTAGAGAGTTCAGATGCAAACCAATCACCCTGTAGAGAGTGCAGCTACAAACAAATCAACCTGTAGAGAGTTTAGCTACATTTCAAGTCCCTTAGTGGAAAGATCAGCTGCGAACAAGTTATCCAGTAGGGAATAATAGATATGTAATAATTATATTTATATAATTACTGATAAAATCAAAAACAGTTGAAGTATTAAAAATCTGCTCTGTCTTTTTATTCTTCCTGTGGTAAAGAAATAGGATAGGTTAAAAAAGGCCCAAAACCAGCCTATGGCCAGCTTTGGGGTATACAAATACAAAAAGAAGTGATATCTAATCAAAAACAGCCAAGCTGTAAAAAAAGGTGCGGCCCCTAAAAAGGCCAAGGTGAAAAAAGACGTGAAATTCAAGGTGGCGGCCAAGAAATGGCTGTGATGGTAGGTTAATGGTAAAAAATTTAATAACGACAATTCAGGTGAATTTGGTGCCGCTTGGTCTTGGCACAAAATTCACCTGAATTGTCGTTATTAAAATTTTTACCATTAACCTACCATCACAGCCATTTCTTGGCCGCCACCTTGGATTTCACATCTTTTTTCACCTTGGCCTTTTTAGGGGCCGCACCTTTTTTTACAACTTGGCTGTTTTTGATTAGATAGTATTTGCTAGAAATAAATAGACCCAGATACAATGAAAACACTATTATCAACTATGGTTATGCTACAGAATCGAAATCTTCATTGTTTGAGGTAGGAAACATGCCTTGTCATCCATTGTAGCAGCTACAATACGTTAAGGACTCCTTGTGCTGGCTATCTTATTTATAATGAGAATCATTCGATACTCCCAAATTGACTACAGAGGCACTTCTTGTACTGCTCTGGAACAATCATGTTTTCATGTTGTAAACATGTTTGCATGAATCATCCATACTAAATACAAGTTTAAGGAAAAATTTAAGTTCGATTAGGGATCATAGAAAAAAAAGTAGGGAGGTTGCCTACAACTGCAGATATACTAGTGAACATTTAATCCCTAATCCAGTCTATACCCAAGACCAAGGCTGAATTAGGGATTAAATGTTCACTAGTATGTCTGCAGGTGTAGGCGACCTCCCTACTTGAAAGTATGTCTCCCTTGTTTCCCTACTTTTTTTCTGTGATCCTTAATCGAACTTAAAATTTCAAATTTTTCCTTAAACTTGTCTGTTAACTTTTTTTGTAACATTATTATGACTGGTGAACCCACACATACCGCATCAAAAGAAAGGATGGCATCAGAATTAATGTTTTCGTCTGAACGTGCACCCCAGCTATCAAAAACTGCTTTGAAAGTGCAGTGACCATTACGCTTCACTTTCAGCTATGTTCAGCCCATTACACAGTGCTACAGACGAAAAATAGTGAAGTGCCTCTGCAACAATCCAGTCACCACGAAAATACAACGATCTGTGTGCCCCCCCCCCCCCCCCCCCAACTATCAATTACTGCCTTTAAAGTGCAGTGGCCATTATGCTTTGCTTTCAGCTATATTCAGTCCTTTACACAGTGTTACAAACAAAGAACAGTGTTAGAATCATCTCTGCAATCACTCCAGTTACCATGGAAAATACGGGCTATTTCCGTGTACAAACATACTGTAGAGAAGCCATGCACCACGCTACCGCGAATTGACATCTTTGGCTAAAAATGGGACACAAAGGAGGACAAAGGTAAGTCCATGATGCGTGCATTGTACGTACTGCAGTATGCCAAAAGGCACGTCTCGGGATGAAGCGACGTCGAACAGTGAAAAAATCAAGCCCATAGCCTTAGCCGTTATTGAGTTACATTTGCCTGAAGGCATCAGGCAGGTAGTTAGTCAGTAGAAAACTCCATTGAATAATTATATTTTTTGAATTTTGTAACAATTTATTGGAAGCCTTTAGGATTGTACTGAAGGCACTTTTGGGCTTGGTTATACCTAACCAATACTGCGAAGGTGGCAGGATGGAGTTGTGAAGTTGGTTTTTGGGTGAATTCTTTGGCTAGGAAAACCCAAATCTCCATGATTCCTAATAAATTATACAGTACGGACTGTATGATATGGGATGATTTTAAAAGCCTCATAACTCCTTTGTTCTTGCCCATATCAAAGCACTTTTTTGATAAAGAGTTTTAACATTTAAAAGGCTTCACAGTGTTACTAAATGTGACCGGATCTGTGAAAACCCGACACAATCGCGCAAGCCTAAGTTTACAGTAAAAAGCATTGAATACAATGGGTGAAATACTTGCGTATTATTGAATGCTTCTGTAAATTTTTTGAACGCCACTTTCTTAGTGAAGGAAAGGACTAACATTAAAAACCTGTATATCATCTTATTCGCCTGTTCAAGAGGAGTTGGAAACTCTTAGTTTCATTGCAGTAGATCCAAGGTTACCCAAGTTATGAGCGTTTGTTTACATCACGTCAAAGCGATTGTACGCGATCAATTTTTCTTCTTTTGCTTTTGTATGCAGTGAAGAAAGGCAAATAAGGGACAAATTTACCAAGTAATGGTCCCTCTATTCATGGCAAACATGACGCTGAAAATTTCAGCTCCTTACCTCAATCCGCTGGTAAGTTACAACTGTTTTTGTACATGTCTGTAATTTATTTTCCCTATTCTTGCTGTACAAATCGATTTTTCTGTTGTTGCTACTTTGTAGGGCTGTAACTCCGAAAGTTATTGGTATATGAGGCTGAAACTTTGGTACACTTGGCTAAGTACGTTATAAATATTTAATAAACAGGAATTTGAAAAATGCACAATTGTGTCGGGTTTTTGCAGATCCGGTCACAAAAGTTTGACAGCTGGCCCATGTAACAAGAGTTATTAAGAAGAAATGAGGGCTCAGGTGAACGCGAACTGACTATACCATGCTGCATGATAACACACATAGACTTAAGATAAAATCCATGCCACATTTCTACTAAAGTAGCTAATATTCTATCAACACACTTGGTATAGTTCTATCTGTGAGGTTCTACTGTATACACCATACAGTAATTGTATACCTTGTGGAGTTGATGGGATGGTGCTGTCAATATAATCATCTGTATGGAGGAAAGAAAAAGGTAATATAAAAGTGTTCAGAAGTCAATGATGTGTTGCTTATAATAAGACTTTACATATCAAACAGCACGCTAGTACCGTTTAAGTAGGGATCCCTACAAAAATGACATGTGCTGCCTAAAATGCCGCAATTATAATTCAGAAACATCTTACGTGACAAAAATCCCCCTTTGGAATAGTATTAGTCCACCTGACATCATAAACAAGAAAACACTTACAGGCCGCTGGATATAGAATTTTAAAAAATCACCAAAACTCAAATTTTCATCTGCCAGCCTGCTTGACCACAGTTGCAAGGCTGGAGGCCAAACGAAGCAGTACATGGCCACTTTTTTTTATGCCATAATAATAAACTCACCAGTGGGATGTACCTTCTGGGGTTCCAACGAGTGTGTGCCTTCTGCGCCTTGCCTTTTATCTTCAATCAGGTTAGTCTTCTTCCTTCTCCATGCCGTGAAACCATATTAAGGCATAATTTTTTCCCATCAATACTTTCCTTGAGCAGCATATTTAGATGCAGCAAACGTATTGAAGCGCTTACGCTCTGTAGATACCTGCAACTTCACAATAGGTTGAATGCCACACCTAATAATGCAATCTATAACAATCGAGCACCGAGACCACACCTCTTAACAATATTTTATGATGAGACATGCCCAGTTACTATTGGCCTGACTGTATTTGTAAAAATAGTGACACACCCCTTGGCTGACTTGAGATATTGTAATACAGCAGTAACCCTAATAGAACAGTCACAAGTGTATAGCTCTATGCTATAACTAAAAACCCAAACAAACTAGTATATGTGACTGGATCTGCGAAATCCGACACAATTGTGCTTTTTTCAAATTCCTGTTTATTAAATATTTATAATTTACTTAGCCAAGTGTACCCTCTGGCACAGTTTCAGCCTCATATGCCAATAACATTTGGAGTTACAGCCCTACAAAGTAGCAACAATAGAAAAATCAATTTGTACAGCAAGTATAGGTAAAATAAAATTACAGGCGCTTACAAAAGCGATTGTAACTTACCAACAGATTGAGGTACACAGCTGAAATTTTCACCATCATGTTTGACATGAATAGGGGAAGCAATTACTGGGTACATTTGTCCTTTACTCGCCTTTTTTCACTGCATACAAAGGTGAAATTCATGAAGAAAAATCGATTGCGTACGATCGCTTCGACGTGACGTAAACAAACACTCATAACTCGCATATCCTTGGGTCTACTGCAACGAAACAAAGAATTTGAAACTTCTCTTGAGCAGGCAAATAAGATGATATCCAGTTTTTTATTGTTAGTCCCTTCCTTCACTAAGAAAGAGGCATTTTAAAAATTTACAGAATTTTTTTCAATAATATGCAAGTGTTCATCCATTGTATTTAATGCTTTTTTAACTGTAAATTTAGGCTTGCGTGATTGTGTCGGGTTTGGAAGATCCAGTCACATATTAATAAAGTAGGGATCCAAGCAATAAAAGTAGTGAAACAAGAGATGAATGATGATATTACAGCATAGCTCGGTGGGAAAATCCCTACTGAGCTATACTGTAATATACCATCCATCATTTTGTTTAATATACCAAGCATAGTATAGAACAAAACGATTGTTATAGCATGCCAATGTACGGATCATCCCACCGACCTATGCTGCAATATACCATAATTTATCTCTTATTTCACTACTATTTATTGCTTGGATTCCTAATTTATTATTAATTAATAATTTTTAAAATATTAGACACTGGAAATTGAAAACCATAATATGATTATAAACTATAGCAAGTGTGAAATATAATTTACTGAACACTCAAACTGAAGATTGATAATCAAACTGAAAGCATTGAAAAGTAGGCAGCCAAAACTTTAAGAAGCCAGGAGCCCCTATCCCATTGCTAAGTGGATCTCTGAATAAGATTTAGCTAACTGAAGTTATATTTCTAGAAGTAAGGCTGTGAGAAAAACTATATAATATGCTATAATAGAACATTCAAATGCTGCATAAAAATGTATTCATAATAATCACATTGAAAAACATGCTTATCAAGAATTGAATCACAATCCTCTCATATTGATAGTAATTGTTGTGTTGTTTCCACTATTATACAAAGCAACAAAAGACTTTTGCATTGTGTTTAAATTTTCTATATAATTATCAACCCCACAGACATTAGAAACTTGCCAAAAGGTTTTATTTTCATATACTTCAGATAACTAGCCTAACAATGTTTCAAAATACATATGGGTAGATAGGTTGATGCTATAGTTGAAAGAGCCTCAAATATAACTACAAATTAATTCTAGTCAATCTGATACACCAGCATTAAAAGCTAAGACTAACAGCAGTTTCTGGCGAGTGCTTCCAAGAAACTGTATACAGAGACTAGGTTCATTCCAATGCCCTCAGATCAACAACTTTCTCGGCCACTTTACTGATGTCCTACAGTCTATAAACTGGCTTCTGTCATTATAAGTACTATGCTTAATCAATTGTTAATATTTACACTGTTACACAGAATTTGCATACTTACAAGGAATCAAATATTAGAGCTTGAGAGTGTCTACATATAGCTACATATATGCAAACATTAAAAAGCAAGAACAATTGACCTATTTTGGCACAGACAAGGCTTGAGTCAATAATCGTTTTGAGCAAGGCTCAACAATCAAGCCTTTTCACAATCAAAATTATTATGCTTGAGAGCTGACTGTTCTAATAGCACTTTCTAACCATTGCAATAGAGTAAGTGACTGCTTTATTAGAATATCTCAATCTTTCAATAAAATTTTAAATATAGATTAATAATGTTTGTAGCATGTTCATTATTTGCTATCTTTATGACATGTGCCTTGCAAATGTAATTAAAAATCTGAAAATCATCCTATCATGCTGGTATAATGCTTGGTGCTCATAAAAGATTATTGTAAACCATCTCATGGGGACAGTGGCCAATATCCAAACAACAAAACTTATACTGAAAGGATGATCACTTCTGTTCTACCATTCCAGTCCATTCTCAAGGGAAATTCCAGGGTTTGGCAAAAGGGGGTGCACCATGACCAGGGTGGTAGCTACGTAGGTAGCTATATAAATCAGGGGGTCTTGGTGGGCACAGCTCCCAGGTATTTTACATGTTTCAGGACTGAAATGTTTGATGTGAAGTATAAATCATGCTTCTAAGTGGTCTACATTGATCAAGAGCTAACTGTAGGGATCAGTGACAGTCATACATGAGAACCTAAAGTAAATTGTCATATAGGAATGACATGTCCAAAAACTCTGCACACACTCTATTAGAGCAGTCAGCAAATGTGACCTAATTTTAGAAAACCGTCGATATCCGCATGATTTTCAAAATGCATTTTATTTGTTCTTTGTTTTATACAGGGACAGAGAAATGGACTAGCTAAGTTTCAGCTTCATAAGTTAAGCAGCGTTGGAAATACAGCACAAGACAGCTGGACGAGCAAATAAATTGATATGTACAGACTTTAGTTATCGAAAAAAGAATCTACAGGTGCTTACATAAACCATCATGACTTACAAATACAACAGCGTACGGAATTGAATCTTGGTTCATTGTGTCCGCCATGCATTTGTGCATCCACCAAGGTATAGTTGTTTCCTCAGGCATGCTTCTGTGTTTGAGAAGGAAGGCAAATTCACTGAAACATGATCGTTGGTAAATTCATTCGTCACCGCAACGTAAACAAACATCTGTAACTTTGAAATTCTTTTTTTCGTCTATGGAGATGAAACAAAGATTTTTGTACTTCCTATGAACAGGTGAACACGATAATGCCCAGGATGTATCCATTGGAGGCTTACTTTGCCCACCAGTGAGGCAATAAATACTTGCATAATTTTTCTTCTGGAGCTTGTATTTTTTTACCCATAGTTTTTAAATGCATTTTATTACAAAAGTACTATTGTGCGTATATTGATGGCTTTCCAAAATTCGGTCACAAATACTCTATTAGAACACAGTTGCCATATGTAACACTACCAAAACTTCTCCACTAAGTATGAAACATTGCATCTGCAGCACCAATAGCTATGTAGCCTGCAAGGAAATTAAACTCACTTGGTCCTTTGTATGACTAAAACGTGGAACAGACTGGGAAAACAGACTCGTAAATGGACTGGCTCAAACAAGCCTAAATATTAATGTGGATTTACCAGTATAGCTCATAGCATAGCATCCCACAAACAATATTACATACAACAAAGGTCTTACAAAAGCTTTTAACTATGATTTTAAAGTGCGTTCGAGCCAACGACTAGCCCTGCGCTTAAAACTAGGTTTAATAAATTCAGGTGAAATTATCATTATCAGTGCTGTAAACATAATTGAATCATATTTAACATAGTGCATATTTATTGTTGCAGTTAGCCTTACCAGCTAATGAAGCAATACCGTGGTGTGATTTTGAAGCCTGCCCATCACCTCCAGTAACCTGTTACACTGAGAAGCAGCAAAAAAAACTATGCAGCAATCAACCTGAATACAAAACTATTAGTAACAGCGTACTTCAACAAGTCATCTTGGCTTGTTTACAGCATTATACAGCCATGACACGAAGAATGAGCTTTTAATTCAGCACAAAAGGATTGAAGTTCAAGAGCAATTTTAAGCACAGTGCTTAATATTACAAGTTTCGAGACAATGTTCAGAGGTTTATTTACTGTCACTGTCTGATATTACTTTGGAGTTGGTATCAAATAGACTTTGGGATAAGTTCTTCCCAGTCCATTTACGATCCTGTTTTCTCAGAAAATACCTCTATACACATAATATGCCATAAAAATTATTCACCTGAGATGTTGTTTGTATCAGATAGTACTACAATGTGTAGGAGGACATTGTCATAAGTGTACAATAAAATTAATAGTACACATCACTACTATACCTAGTTTGCAAGTGGAGTTTTGGTCTTCAGTACCCACCAGGTTACTTGATGATACTATAGTGGACAATCTAATGATAACTATGTTGCATTAAAATGCTCATACTACCAATGTACCTGCACAACTTTCAGCTTTGTCAATGTTTAAAGAAGTAGCTTTAGGTTTTCTAGGGATAAGCTGGTTGATAGGTCCCTGATAGATGTTCGTATAAACATGATATTCCAGAGCAGCTATGTAGAGACTAGGATCAGCCATATCTGTGGGTGCAACTTTTCTGACTAGATCAGTACTTGAAATTAATGGATAACGGATCTCTCTAAAAATATTCTTGATGATAGCCTTTGTTACTTTCTGGTTGTGTTGTTGCCACTCATTCACTGCTAAAAACAGATCTATCTCACTAACGTTGAGATCAGAACTCTTACAGAATGCAAGCACAACTTCATGTGGAAGTTTAATGAAGTCTGAGTGATGAACAACATCACTAGCATTAGCACACATGTACTTCAAACAATTGTCCAGTAACTGGCCACAGTTTCTTTCATGTGCAAATATGGTAACAGAGATGACATTACTGCTGTCTAATGAAGCTGTGGTGAATATGACTAACTTTGTCACCAATGAAGTGATCTTGAAGTGCATGGCAGCACCCAGCATATCCAGACATGTAGTAGAGTTCACAACCACCTTGCCTGTGTAGATGTAACTAACAAGACTGGAAAATACTTGAGCACCATGTGATGGAAGTGATATCTCCGTTTCTCCACTGGTATGAACATTATCGAACATAGCACGGAACACTGGTGAACTAGCTGTTAGTATAGTTTTGTGACCACTCACACTACCACCATCAGATGTTACAAACGTAACATCGTGTGTACTGCAGTCGTGTAATGTAGAGCTTAACACTTCACAACACCAGTTAGGTTCTTCCAGCACCTCAACATTATCCCGCTGCGTGGTAACTACGTCACACAGATCTTGTTCAACTTCACTACTGTTCATTGCTTTCTTGTGGAATGATGCTCGACTAGCCATAGTTACACGTGTTTAATCACGTGACTTTACCCGCAATATGGCACAAGTGCTCCCCGCGAACCAGAGTAATTATTATGCCTGTGCTTAAACTTTAAAGTGCGAAACCTGTTAGCTGCTCAATGGGTAGTCATTCATCGTCTCGCACGAAAATAGTAAGCAGTAATGTTGAGCGAGATGTGTCTGGTGTACTGGACGACCAGGATAAGGCGGAGGTGCTAGAAGAACCGAATTGGTGTTGTGAAGTGTTAAGCTCTATACTACAAGATCCCAGCACACAAGATGTGATGTTTGTAACATCTGATGGTGGTAGTGTGAGTGGTCACAAAGCTATACTAGCAGCTAGTTCACCAGTGTTCCGTGCTATGTTCAATGATAATGTTCACACCAGTGGAGAAATAGAGATACCACTTCCATCAGTGGATGCAGAGACATTTTCCAGTCTTGTTAGTTACTTCTACACAGGCAAGGTGGTTGTGAACCCTGCTACATGTCTGGATATGCTGGGTGCTGCCATGCACTTCAAGATCACATCATTGGTGACAAATTTAATCATATTCACCACAGCTTCAATAGACAGCAGTAATGTCATCTCCGTTGCCATATTTGCACACGAAAGAAACTGTGGCCAGTTACTGGACAATTGTTTGAAGTACATGCGTGCTAATGCTAGTGATATTGTCCATCACTCAGACTTCACTAAACTTCCACATGAAGTTGTGCTTGCATTCTGTAAGAGTTCTGATCTCAACGTTAGTGAGATAGATCTGTTCTTAGCAGTAAATGAGTGGCAACAACACAACCAGAAAGTAACAAAGGCTGTCATCAAGAATATTTTTAGAGAGATCCGCTATCCGTTAATTTCAAATAATGATCTGGTCAGAAAAGTTGCGCCCACTGAAATGGCTGATCAAAGTCTCTACACAGCTGCTCTGGAATATCATATTGATGCTTGTCTATACAGGGGACCACTAAGTCAACTTGTAACAAGAAAATGTCATGAAGTTACCTCGCTAAACAGTAATGAAACTGAACATCCTGCAGGTACAGTATTATTGTGTAGGTCAATCGCTGTCAGTTTGTAATTTGGTATTTCTATTTCCAGGACCACATAATTCAACTAGCTGTGCAGGTAATTTATTGTTTTGGTTAACTATTTGAATTTCATTATTTTTTAGTCTCATCAAGTAACCTAGGGGGTACTAAAAACAGAAGTTCTACCAAAAAGCTGAGCCTAGTGGTGAAATCTGTATCATCAGGTGAAATATTTGTTGTAAAGTTAGCATAGATTATGAATTAATATGTACATTTAGTACCATAATACGACTGATTCATCAGGTGATCACTTTAATATTTGTACCATACAAGTGTACATCCGATTTCCAGTTGGTTGTCCACTGTAGATCCAAATGCAAAAAAAAACTAATATCACATGCATAGAGAGATTACTGATAAAACTCTGACCCAGGACTAGTTTAAACTGAAGGTCACTGATCTTATAGGCTACTTTCAAGCACATGACTTTTTCGTGAATTTGTTTCCTAGTCAACCAACCCAAAATCAACTGTATGATGAACATTTTGTACATGTTACTTTTTTTAAAAAAATTCTATCACTGTTGCATTCAATGCAAGCCCCATAGAAACCCTGAAAGTATTTTGTTACTTGTATGCGGTTTGTCTACATCAGCTAATACACTCAAAAGTGTACATTGTGGTTAGCAGGTGTGAAATACCAGAAACAGTAATGTGTTGGACAAACAGCAATCCTGGGGGACCATATTAACTTTTATATGACTGCTTCTTTATGTGTTACATGTTACATAACCATAATCAACTATTCTATAGTTTAATGCAAAATACATTGTATAGTGTTGGCATTATCTACAGTACTCTCTTGTTTGTGTGTTCCATTGTTATATTTCATTGTATCACATTCTGGTCAACACCCTACACATCAATGTGTTGGTAACTGACCCACTAAGCAGCTACGTAATTCTGGTTTTTAGATAAATTGTGTTGAAATACATTGAAGACATAGGTCAAGCACTTGCAAAAAGGATTTTAAAAATAAATAAAAGGTATTAAATTTGTCTGATAGCAGATTTTGGCTGTCAAGTGTTAAGCATTATGTAATTTTAATTAATTAAGTGCTAGCAGTAAAAGTTTTTATGAGGTTCTTAAGCAAGCACCATGCATTTTGTCAGACCATAAGGACCTGACAAATCCCAAATAATCATTTTAAATTACTTGAAAATACGATTGGCCTTTCACCCCTAATTATAGGTCATCCGAGGTTTTTGTCACAACCACCGGCTCATTCCTCCCCTACATGTACACATAGATTCAAATTACCCATAACTAGATCACTTGATATCGGGATTTTTGACTTTAAATCTCACATTCAATCTCATTACAAATCTCTTTTTGCCAAAAACTCCTTGCAAATCCCTAATACTAAAGGTACGATATCACTATCTGCCAAAACAACAAATTTCATAACTTTCGTTCACAGTACTCTTCACTATCGATGACAAAATTAATTTAAAAAATTCATTCTCCATTACTTTCTTTTTTATTTTCCAAAACTCCCTTTATACTAAGATGATTCCTTTTTTTAATATTCTAAAAGACTACTTCATCCCAAATAACTTCCAACTTTACAATGTCTAGCTTCTATCCCAAATATTAATTGCAAAACCTTATATCGCATATTAAATTTATATTTAATTTGAAAAATTTAACTTTGCTTAATTTTAGATTATTCTTTATCTCTAGTCTCCATCTGTTGTTCTTTATTCTAATTCTAAATTAATTAATGATTATTGAATCCAAAATTACATTCTGATTTAATAGATGGGTACTACATAGCCATCTATTAAATCAAAGAATCATAAAATAGACACTTTGTATCTATTTTCTGATTCTATTCTTGAATGGAATTTTGGATTCTGAATCATAAAATAGATATAAAGTGTCTATTTTATGATTCAATGAATACAAATATTGACACTGTGTATCTATTTTTGTATTTAGAATATCAAATTCAATCTATTTTTTTATTTTATATTACTTAATCCAACGACATTTTCCAATACCCTTACTGTGTTATGACTTACCCCGAGTTTTCGGAGTTGACGGGCAATTTGTACGAACATGCTTGTTATTCATTAGAACTGGAAACTTCTAATTACTTTTAAATCCACCTTCATAGAAAGATTTAACTCTCCACTCCGAACCTCTCAATGAGAGAAATGTAGCGGGTATAACCCCTATCCATAAAGACCATAAGAACCTGACAAATCCCAAATAATCATTTAAAATTACTTGGCTCCGCCTCTTCTCAAAACAAAATGCATTTAGCATTTTGTTTTCACCATGCATGCATCTTAACAAAACAAAATGCACCTTAACAAAATGCATGCACCGTATCTGCATAAGCCACTATAGTTGCTGGTTGATAACTTGTATATGGAAGGTCACACTGACTTACTAATACGATTTTTGGAATGCTGATGTCACAAAGAATAAAATGATATTCAAATTTTACTGATTCTGATGTTTCTTCACCAAGTTACGATGGTTCATACATGGGTATAAATTTGCGTAATGTTTTAGAAAAGAATTTCTCTTTGAGATTTGTATACTCTGTGGACCCGAGCCATAAATTCCATTGATCTACAAGTTGATATGGTCCACTGTGGCACTGTTCAAGTAGCGTTGCTTTCAGCAATCTCTCAAGATTGGTCACCTTGTTGTCATCTTCATGAGCAAAGTATTTGAGTGAGCTGATGGCGATTCTTGCCGATTGAGGACAGTTTTTCAACTGAAGCCAGATGAAAAGGATTGAAACACTTGGAGAAACAGTACTAACTGTTTTACTATTGATACGTATCTGTAAATATATAACACTTCTGTTACGAAAAACAGTTGTTGTTTAAACATCATGCCTTTTCTGTGCATTTTTTATATTGCCACTATAGTGGTTTATGCACCTACCAGCACAAGCACAAATGCTTCTAAACCAAAGACATCAGAGTAAGTGCAACCAGCGTTGAAACCGGGTCGGGTCATCCGGGTCACATTTTCTCCGGGCCATCCAGGTCTGACCCGGTTTACAATTTATCCGGGTCTGACCCGGATTGGATCACGTGAGAAACGAAATTGTTCGTTTGACGACGTGGAACTTATAAACACTATCGTGTAGCTCTTTCGTGAGCCACGCCCACTTATCGCATTACCAACATACGCTCAGCCACGCTCATTTGTTAGTAAGTGTAGTATGTAGCATGAAATTGAGGGTATCTATGGTGAGGGGTAGCTATTGTCAGTAGGTGAAGACCTTTTTTTTTTTCTTTTTTTTTTGGTCTTCAACCTACAGCTAGGCTGAAGTTGCAATATTTACTCCACATGAATCGAACGCTCAAAATGTAGACTCGTTCGCTCACTTGAGACTAGCCGAAACACATCTCGGCTTTAATTAATCCGGGTCAATCCAGGTCACATCCAGGTCTGACCCGGATTGCTATCCGGGTCATCCGGGTCAGCAGTAGTGACCCGGTTTCAACGTTGAGTGCAACCAGTGAAGTCAGAGATTCATCACTTTTCTTGGCTGAAAAATCAAACTTGATGAAGCAAAAACTATAAAAAAGTAGTATACAAACTTAACATGCAGTACATAGCATCTGTTAACAATTATAGAACTATAACCTGTCTTTCACTCAGATTAGGTTCTCCCTCCTCCATATATTAAGCAACTCGAAAAATAATTACTGTTCTATTTAGTTTTGGCTTTAATTTTCTTTGTAGCTACTTTGGAAACATTCCTTACAGTTTATCTCCTTGTTATGAATTCAAATGATAAGGTTTAACATTTATACAGTACAGAGGTGGTTTTATCCCTAACAATGAATACTTGTCAAAATAGGGACTATAGTACATCGATAAAAGAGTACTGAAACAAGCTGGAGTAGTGCACGAAAATAGATCACAGTAAAACAATAAGAAGTGTTATATCCCTACTATGCATTTTTATTATAGTATCATGAGCACAGTAGTGATATAACATTTTACTGTGATTTAATATCATGCACTACTCCAGCTTTTTTCAGTACTTTTTATCAATGTACTATGGTCCCTACTCTAGTCGAAAATTCCAATTTTTTTGTGTACTTGTACAATATAATCCATCCTATATAAATTACTGGCTATAGAACAAGGATTTGATTATGGAGTTTTTGTTTACTCAACGGCAACCACAAGGCCATTATAAAGTACAAAAATCGGCCTGACTGAACCATATGAAAAATCTCACAACTGATCAGTCAGTACTGTTTATATATAATAACACAGTAAACATTGCTAACCTATTGACAATTAAACTATTTTCTCCAATTCTGGTTTACTAACGTTTGAGTAAGTGTACATGCGCATATACGCATGAAGCCACTGATTTGAGGTGTACAAACTACAAATGTAGCAATTAGTGTTGTTTTAGTTAACTATTAAATTACTTTTAGTAAGGCAAATATTTATTAGTTAACTAAAACTATAACTAAAAGCAAATCCATACAGGGGCGTAGCCAGCCAACATTTGATGGTTGGGCATAACATCAACTTAACTACACACACACAAGAAACACGCTCACCTTCATGTGAGACATTATCAAAGAAAAATATAAAAAAGTGTATGCACACAAGGTCTACAGCTACCTATACTATAGTGTAAATAAATGCTACTTGCATGCATGCAAACATTTACTAGCTATATGCTATCTATTAAACTTGTAGGGCAGGCATCCACCGACGATCGCCGTAGCTGAGTATCACGTGACATTAAACTGCTGAACCTACAAGAACCAACAATGTAAACAGTTCATCACATATTTAACACAATCAACTGGCAGTATAGTTTACAGACCAACCACCACAGCGATATGAAATGCTTTTTCAATTAAATGCCACATGGTCCCAAATGAAGGCCGGGGGCGCTAATTTATGATCTATAACACAAATATCAGCATGCCAAGGAAGCTCCGTCCCAGACTTACAGCAGCCAATGTACATTTTGCATGAATCTGGTGTAAACCACAACTCGGTTAGTCAGTACAATTTGTGCACGGTGACGCTTTTATAATGACTTGACCTTTTCTCCATTTCCAGCTCCATTTGCATATACTATTATTGTTATCTAGAAGAGTCACGTTTTCCTGTTTTCTTTCATCAGCAGTAAGGTAGGCTATACGGTACTTTCCTTATCAAAAAAAATACGCTTGACAAATCCACTGAAACGAAATCTTTTGCTGCCAGCACCATCCACACTGAATCCTACTGACGATTATCACTCACTGTGACTCAGAGATACAGTACCACGACTGTAGTGTACCACGCTTTGACTCCATTTTAAATTTCGAATTTAAACCGCGCCAAGGAGCGTGGCACGTGCGTCTTTTATAGGGACTTCCCTAGGGATTTTCCGCGTAATGGATCACGTGATATACCATCTATCTCGATCCCTTCTGAAGTCATGGTTCAAGAAATGAGGTACATGTTTACACTTTACAGTATCAAAGTAGGGTGATTTTGTGTGTTGCTGTGAATCCTCGCATGAATCTTAAGCTACTTGTGATGGTTGGGCAAAAGTTTGTGATGGTTGGGCAAATGCCCGCTCATGCCCACCCTTGGCTACGCCACTGAATCCATATTTTAACTAAAACTAAATCTATATCTAAAAAACAACAGAATAATTTACTAAAACTAAATCTAAAACTAAAAAGAATTAAGAAAGATAACGTTTTCTTATGCACAACTAAAACTATAAATAAAACTAAAACAACAAAGACAATATGTGACCGGGCCTGCGAAAATAGGGCATGTGGGCACAAACTACATGCCATCACGCTACAGAACATATTTCAGTACTGGGACATAATATTTCCATTCTGTAACTTGTAACATAAAGCCAATTAAATGCTAACAAAGAGCTGAAAATTGCATTGCCATAGCACAATGGTACAAACAGCTATGAGCGATGAAAGTTAGAAAAAGTAGGCAAAAATCATGCGCCCACATTCCCTGTTTTTGCAGGCCCAGTCACAATTATATCCATAACTAAATCTATAACTAAAATGAATTAAGAAGGATTACTGTAACTAAAACTAAAATTATTGAAGAAACTAGCTATGACTATAGCAAACTAAAATTCTTTACTAAAACAACACTATGTTGCTCAGACCACTGCACATGGTTCTACAGGTGGAACAAAGCACAGAATGAAACTGTACTGCTATATGTAGCATCCAAACATCAATATAAGATTATGCTATAGTTTATGACCTGATGGTGGTTTAGTTAGCTATAGTGTTGTTTTAGTATGGAGTTTTAGTTATAGTTGTAGCTAGTTTCATCAATAATTTTAGTTTTAGTTATAGTAATCTTTCTTAATTCTTTTTAGTTATTGATTTAGTTATGGTTATTCACTCTTTGTTGTTTTAGTTTTAGTTTTAGTTACAGTTTTAGTTATGTACATCAAAACCTTTTAGTTCTAGTTCTAGTAATAGTTAAAAACTTGAAAACCTTTTAGTTTTAGACACAGTTTTAATTATGTATCTGAAAACCTTTTAGTTATAGTTTTAGTTGTGTATAAGAAAACCTTGTTTAGCTTTAATAGTAAGCACCAAGTGACTATATTTTATGTGAATGAAACTCTTGTTATAATTTCAGTACCATTTTTCCAGCTTAGTAATACAAAATCTTTGTATTACAAGACCTGTCAATTTTTTTATAAAATAGATTAATACAACACTTAATACAGTGCATTTGACGCAATCTCTGTCACAGGTATTCCATATTCTTTCTTAGTAGAACTTCCCTTTCCAAGTTACTATCAGTAAGTCTGTTGCATTTTCCAGATGTCGATTCCCCACTTGTAGAAAATACTCTTTCAATAGGGGCTGTTGAAGCAGGTATGCATAAATGTAGCCATTAGCTAAAAGCATTAAATTACAGTGACCATTAACAAAAACGGTTAGCATGCTATAGGCCATCACTACTACCTAGCACCTACATTACTGAGTTTGTGAATTTTAGTCAAACAGTTTTTATTATAGTACATTCGCGTTGAGCTAAATCCTGAGTTGTTGATTAAGAAGCCATACAAGATCAAATACTTTAAACATAATGTGCTTTAAACATAATGTGCTTTAAACATAATGTGCTTTAAACATAATGTTCATGACACATTTGTTCATAAGCCCATGTTACAGGCGCGCACTTAATTGTTGAGAATATGGAGTCCAGTGCACCATCAGCGAGTGCAGAGTGAAACCCTCGTGGGAAGAAGTTAAACAGCCAAACGAAGTATCTACTTATGAAATTATGGGAGCACTTTAAGCAAGAAGCGAAGAAATGTAAAATTTCTATCAACATCACAGAGAGAATCTCGAAGGCCACCGGTATTGTATGTAATGCCTTCTTTGCTGGGTTTTGGCATACATTACGCCACGCAGGGATTTCAAGGACATCCATTGTAAGAGTTAGAATGGAGCACCGCAAGAAAGGCGGTTTATCTATGCCAAGAAAAAGGTACAAAAAGTACTTTGCACAAGCCCGCTCAATTGTAATCGTCAGGTACAAATGTTCATGAGTCCATGTTGATACAGACAGCTTTGACCGAGATGCTATCAGACAATATCCATTCATTGTACGGACGGAAGGAAATCTATCGCTCTCAAAGATTTTGGTAAGTTAAATTTTGAACCCTGGAACTTTGTCACATACTCCATCTTAGGCCAAACTTAAGAATGATGGTGTTTTCTCTGGGGGTAGAACATAGCTTTAAAGAGTGTTGAGTGATATGGGATTTAAGTACAAGATGATTAATGATAAGAGGTTAGCATTGAAACTGTTTGTGCTTTAATGTCACTACACGTATATGCAGGGTATGCTATGAGCAGCCCTGCATAGTCCATCAGCATCATAAATATAGAGACGAACGAGGTGCAACAGAACTGAAGGAAGACCAGTTGTGTATTTGGATGAGAGTTGGATAATGAAGAACTTCTAGAGCAATTCTTCATCCAAATCAGCAGTGATAGTGAAGATGGCGATGGTGGTATTAACGAATCTTCCATCAGCAGCAACGGGTCCAAGTCTTCTTCTGGGCTTACTTCATCTGATGTAAGATTGTTTGATATTTGCAGCATTGGTGTTACAACTTGATTTTGTTCCCCAGGAGTCATCAGGTAGCTGGGATTAAACTCTGTGAAGTACATGAAAATACAGATGAAGTGTAAGTGTGTGCACTTTAATAAAAAATATCATTGCTTTATTGTGCTAGCAGAAGTTGAACATACCATCCCTTGTATATTTAATCAGTGCAGGAGTGTTTGGAAATCACTACAGGTACTATCAGCCCAAATTCATACAAACAGTATTATTTCATGTGTTGAAACTTTTAGAGTTTTTTGGGAATGTAACTTCAAAAACAAAATGCTGGCTGGAAAGACTGTGTACATGTGTGGCAAAGTGATGAGAAAAGGATTAAAATGACAAATTGACTAAATGGGAACAGAAGACAATTGGCAGCTGTGTGGTGAATGTGTTGTTTGGCTCACTTGCAGGAACACCAATGCTGCATAACAGATTTTGAGCTGTTATAATTTGGTTTTTTGAAGAAGTTTTTTTCCCTGAATATAAGCAGGCCACTTATCTTCTAAATACTGTGCAACAGTGGCCCCAACTCTTCTATTTATGCAACTCTGTTTTACACACACAAAAACTGTTTTATTTTTCTTGTAAAAGTGTATTACAGCCTCTTACATAACGGATGGTGAAATCATGCGTGTTGAGGGCGGGTGTGTGACGTCTGGCTTCGCTACAAACATGTATCAACATGAACATCAAAGGGCCACGTTTTAGAGGCTTCCCCATTAAAAATGTATGGCAAAACTTTACAGTGTCATAACTGGAGTGTCTTACATTCGAATGAAGCACTTTTAATATATTTTTAGCGGATTGAGAAGCGCTGCATATCGAGCAATACAGGAGGCCCATGCGATGTAGCAATCGTAAGTTATTAATCGTTTTTGAGGATTCAGCTCAACGCGAATGTACTATAGTTATAGATTAAATAGTATGTACGTAATATTATGATATAGATATTTTAGTTGTATATAGTTTTAGAAGTAGTATCAAATACATTTAGCAAGCAGTTACAGTTTTAGTAATAAGATCAACTTGCTATATTGTAAGCAGTTTTAGTTTTAGTAATAATATAAATTTGATTTTAGTTATAGTTATAGTTTTAGTGATTATATACATTTGTTTATAGTTATAGTTTTAGTTAACTTAAATATATTCACCTTACTAAAAGCAGGGGCGGATCCAGGCCCCTTCATATTTAGGCTTTACTTGATCAATATGCTGAGTATTATAATGAAATTTTGTCTTAGCATAATTATATGATCACTACTAATACAAATACTCATAAAACCACCTTATAAACATCTTTCCAAGGTATTATCAGTGGATTTATGCTAAAGTTTATGCAACAAGGACCCGGATCAGCATTGGAGGTGTACAAGATCAAGAACTATAACTAAAATACAATAGAATACTTTACTAAAACTAAATCTAAAACTAAAAAGAATTGGAAAAGATTACTAAAACTATAACTAAAACCAAAACGTTTTAGAAATGCTACTATAAGATTTTCACATTTTAAACTAAAACTAAAATAACACAGAGAATATAATCATAACTAAAATTAATCAATAACTAAAAGGAATTAAGAAAAAATACTAAAACTAAAACTAAAATTATTGACGAAACTGACTATGACTATAACTAAAACTAAAACTAAATGTGACCGAATTTTGGAAAACCATCGATATACGCACAACAGTACTTTTGTAATAAAACACATTTAAAAACTATGGATAAAAAACGTAAGCTCCAGAAAAAAAATTATGCAAGTTTTTATCGCCTCGCTGGTGGGCGAATTAAGCCGCCAATGGATAAATCCTGGGAATCATCGTGTTCGCCTGTCCATAGGGAGTACACAAATCTTTGTTTCATCTCCATACACAAAAAGATTCCAAAGTTACAGATGTTTGTTTACGTTGCAGTGACGAAAGAATTTACTGACAATCATTTTTCAGTGAATTTGCCTTCCTTCTCAAACAAAGAAGCATGCCTGGGGAAAAAACTATACCTTGGTGGATGCACAAATTCATAGCAAACACACTGATCCAAGATTCAATTCTGTACGTCGTTGTATCAGTAAGTTATGATGGTTTATGTAAGCGCCTGTAGATTCTTTTCTCAATAGCTTCTGTACATATCAATTTATTTGCTAGTCCGGCTGTCTAGTGCTGTATTTCCAACGTTGCTTAACTTAGGAAACTGAAACTTGGCTAGTCCATTCCTCTGTCCCAGTAGAAAACAAAAAACAATTAAAATGCATTTTGAAAATTGTGCAGATATCGACAGTTTTCTAATGTTAGGTCACAAGTGTCCTTACTAAAACAACACTAGTAGCAATACACCACTGTAACCTTCTCCTTACTATTTCTCTTCAATAGTAGTGCTACTATCGCTTCGAAGAATTATCCACAATGCTTATCATCAATGATCAAATGTGTGCGATGACATAATCTTACCTGCAATAGTGTGTAAGGGACTGTTCCCATTCACTTAAGCAGGGGCGGATCTAGGGGAGTTCAAAGGGTTACATGGAACCCCTTTTGAAAGAGCCTCTCTTACTCAAGATACTCTAATAGAGCAGTCGAGATAGAGATACTCTAATAGAGCAGTCACAGTATTCTTAAGAGGAGCAGTTTAGCAGGCTACATGTGGAGTTATAAAGAAAGAAATGAGGGTATCTATGGTGAGGGGCAGCTATTGTCAGCAGGTGATGCATTGACCTTTTTTTGGTCTTTGACTTACAGCTAGGCTGAAGTTGCAATTCCAGACTTTTACAAAGTCTGGATCCGCCGGCATACTACTATAGGATAAGTGCAAGGGCTAATAAGACTTCAACAGAAGCTAAAGAGTGCTTAGAATGTGATGTTACAGGCATTCATAATTGAAACCCCCATAATATTATGGCAGTTGTGGCAGTGAGTAGGTTAGCTAAATTTGAGCAAATTTCTTGCTTGAAAGCATGGTATAAGCTGAAACTGTAACTTACTGAATTCCCCAGACATAATGAGACAAGTGCCACTCCATAGCTATAGCCTATTGCACTCGAAACTTATGATGCCTGTACTTTATTTTCCATATAGTCACTATAAATATTAATATATATTGTTTTGTTCTTTCTATTCTCTTGTTGTAACTCTATAAAGTAATTTTCAATAGATAAGCCCCAGAATAGCATTGCATAGTATTTGCTATATGTATACTAATAGCATTTTGTATCATGTAGTGCCGTGGAGTGTTGCAGATGGAGAGCCAGGTAATTCTTGTAGTGTGAAATTACCTTTGAGAGTACTAAACATTCTAGTAACACCAAATAAATCACTGGATACTGAAGGAAGAATTGCTGCCAATAGCAGCAGCAACAACAACAAACTGGACAAGGTTGTTGAAGCCATATATTCACGGATAGATGATGGGATGATACCATCAGATATAACATCACCAGATACTACAATATGTATCTTATCAGGTGAACTGGTGTACTGATCTGCGTGTAATAAAAAGAAAGTCATATGTGACCGGATTTCACATAACAAGACTTCCACACACACAATATCAAACTTAAGTTTTTACCAGAAATGGATTGCTGGCCTAATACACTATCATATTCCACACTGTACTTCCTTCAGGACTGGCAATTCTGGTTTCTGTGGCAGCTTTCTTCCGACCCTGTCAAAGCCACGAGTGGGAGATTGGTGCCATTGAATGGCCATGGCTTTGTGATAATGGTGTATAGTGAGCTGGGACTTCACAGAGAGCTCGCCAATAGTGTTCTCAGTCAGTTTGGAGTGATTTGAGGGCCATGGAGAGCCCAAACTTGGCCTCTGGGTTCCAATCGTCTTCTTGCTTCATTTTATATCCCTATATTAAGCCCACCCACCGCCCCCCACGCTCCCACCCTATTACTACCACCTGTGATATTATTACCCGCTCGAGAAAAGCTGCCCGAAACAGGGCTAATTTTGGGTATCACCCACTCAGTGATAGCTAGTAAATAGATGCATACTTGGTGCAAATTTTGTTTGCACAGCTGTAGGCACTGGGAAGTTATTACACAATGATTACTTAAAATCGCCATATCTCCTAACGAAGCTTTGTGCGTCGAAGCTGGGTTTTGTCAAATTCAGTCACATATATGTTTAACTCAGATAGTCACGTATTATAAAATTCATTGTTGTTGGCCCCTCTATACAGATGAACATATTGACAGTATGATTCCATCAACTCCACAAGGTATGTTATAACGTTATCATTTGACATCATTCTGCCATCATTGTGTATGTATATACAGGAACACAGTGTGTTGTAGCTACTACATCAGGTAAGTCATATGTGTATAATTTGTATTACTTGTGAATCAACTGTGTGAGTGCATTACCATAGTTATGTGACCTCATCCCATATGTTCACGGAAGTCTACGTATACAGTACAGGGCTAGTGGAAGAAAATTGAGTTAGTCAGGCCATGAAGTTGCTACTAATATGCATGGTGTTGCCTGAGGGAGGAGTTGTTGCACAGTTGTCTGTGAAGTACGATGAGCACAAGCATTCTAGAGAATTCTGGGGGCCCCAGGAAATTTTCAAAAAATTTTGATGCTCAGATATGCAATTTTAGTGATTATTTCATAGTTATATAAATATGCTCAAGTCACTTAGCCTATACCTTTTTATTCTTATATAGGTAGGTAGCTACGTATGTAATCGTAGACCTGACATACAGGGAGCACAGGATGCAACTTGCTATATGGCTGTAAAAACTGAAGTGTCCTCCAGACGCCAAAATGTTCCAACACACGATCCTGTGGATACATCAGTATTTACAGTGTAGTTTAGTCAAGTGATGGTCTGGGGATGCAGCCCCCAGAAGCTACAGGATTTTTGCAATTTAAAGGCTTGAAAAATGCTTTAAGATTGATGCTAAAAGCAAGTACAACTAGCAGTGACTTGCAATGTTTCCCCAAGATTTATCAAATTTCAGAGGGAGCCCATGCAGCACGGCCCCTTGTAGAATAGCCTATGATTAATTCATTATTTATGATTAGGCAACTAGCTATTCACTGCACAGCTACTATAAAATGCCTGCACAGCTATAGTACAAGAATGAAGTAAGCTATACTGGTTTGCTTGTAGTCTATGATGAAGTGAGTGAATCATTACGCAAATATACTGGTGGGCAATCATGAGATCAATCACTATTTGAAAATGGCGCGATGTGGGGGGAGAGAGTTTACTCAGTATCTCGACCAGAAAAGTAAGTTGTTGAAGTGGAGTGATTTTTACTCTAAGTCTCATCTGGTTGTGATGTATGGGCATACAGCTTATAGTCCTGAGGTGCCTAGGTTGTCAATTCCAGCCCTTCACTCAATAAAAGGATGCTAGGAGTGACAAGCCAAGATAATCATTTAATAAAGATTGAATTGTTATTTAAATGTGCTGGTTTAGAATCAAAGAAGCCACCTACCATACATGTGTTAAGTCCCACAATGCAACTGTCATCACACGTGATATTTAGAACCCACAATCATTACTTACTGTACAAAACGGTGCGAACACTATGATGTGCTGTAGGGTAATTTTAAGTACTGTTTGTGTAGTTTTGTGCTTTAGTTAGGCTGAAAAAGTAGAGAACTACTCATGCCATGCATTTTCAGCAACATCTGTAAAATGCACGTGTAGATACGGTTGTACATAGATTGCACATGATTGAATGGAAGTAATATAGTTTGAGCTGGTCAGCTATAGTTGGTCCACATTATTTCCTGACCATGCAATCAGACTGTCTCCTCTGGCCCTGCAGTAGAATGCATTAACCACAATGGGACTTAATACTTTTAAAATCCTGTGAGAAAGTGTTAATGTCATCATATTCCCCCAAAACAAGTGGGGTCTTTGTTTTGTGCTAATGTGCTTAAGGAGACACAAGATACAAGCATCACTTTACCATGTAGTAGACATGTGGTTTACTGGGAAAGTTGTAGATCCAGTTACAAAATTAATGTATGTATGAAATATTTTGAAGGGTGTAAATTTCATTGGTTTCACAGTTGTTTGGCTGTCTGCAAATTTTTTATCCTTAGATTTCTGCTAGCAAACCTGTATGAAAAACAAATGATCCTTGAAAATGAAGTCTCAAATATTTACATTCCTACCTAAAATATATGTATATAGTGCATTAATTATTAGGCTTGTGCCAGCTATGCTGTTATAATGTTAGCCTGTTATATGCTTTCGAAATTGAAGGTTGTGCATCATAACTGACTGTTTTATTAGCGAGTAAGTGACTGATTAAGTGTGAGTAATCAGCTAAGAAAACTACTTACATGCTTTGATATTGATTGCAGTAAAAAATGCAGTTTGTTCATTATTTGTAGGAATAAACATTTTAATTTACAAACTGAATCTTAAAAATTGTTTACTTTTCTGCTTGCCTAAAATTAGCAATATATATCCATTGTAAAACAACCAGCCTACAAAACTCTCACAAAATTGTGCCTCATGAAATCATTTCCAGTCATTTCTTAGCTGCTATCTACTTTTTAAACCAAAATAGCCAAGCTGTAAAAAAGAGTACGGCCCCCAAAAAGGCCAGGGTGAAAAAAGATGTGAAATCCAAGGTGGTGGCCAAGAAACGGCTGTGATGGTAGGTTAATGGCAAAAATTTTAATAACGGCAATTCAGTTGAATTTGTGTTGCCTCTTCCACGTTTCACTAGGATTCGGCACCAAATTTACCTGAATTGTTGTTATAAAAATTTTTGCGATTAACCTACATCACAGCCATTTCTTGGCCACCACCTTGGATTTCACATCTTTTTTCACCCTGGCCTTTTTGGGGGCTGCACTTTTTTTTACAGCTTGGCTGTTTTGGTTTAGATATCACTTTTCATATTGCAAGCCACAAAGCCGGCCATCAACTGGCTTTGGTGCTTCCTTTTAACTTGTTTTTTTTTTCTTCACTTCAGGAATTGTGGAACAAAAGCCAGAAGCAATTATGCGTATACCTTTTTGTCTGGTTAAATATTTGTGTATTTTACACTGAATATATAACACCTTATTATATTTCACATATATAATAAGGTTACTCCTTACATAACTGAACTGTAGCTGAAACTCTCATTGTTTGTAGTTTGAACTCTTTTCAGGGTGACTTGTTTCAGGCTGAACTCTCTACATGGTGATTTGTTTCTAGCTGACCTCTCTATAGGGTGACTTGTTTCTAGCTGATCTCTCTACAGGGTGACTTGTTTCTAGCTGAACTCTCTACAGGTGATTTGTTTGCAGCTGAACTCTCTACATGGTGGTTTCTTTGTAGCTGAACTCTCTACAAGGTAACTTCTTCTAGCTGATCTATCTACAGGGCGATTTGTTTGTAGCTGAGTTCTCTACAGGGTGTTTGTTTGCAGCTGAACTGTCTACATGGTAGTTTCTTTGTAACTGAACTCTCTACAATGTGACTTCTTCTAGCTGAACTCTCTACAGGGTGACTTGTTTCTAGCTGATCTCTCTATAGGGTGACTTGTTTCTAGCTGAACTCTCTACAGGTGATTTGTTTGCAGCTGAACTCTCTACATGGTGGTTTCTTTGTAGCTGAACTCTTTACAAGGCAACTTCTTCTAGCTGAAATCTCCAAAGGGTGACTTGTTTCTAGCTGATCTCTCTACAGGGTGAATTGTTTCTAGCTGAACTTTCTGGGGTGATCTGTTCGTAGCTGAACTCTACAGGGTGATTTGTTTGCAGCTGAACTCTCTACAGGGTGGTAGCTGGACCCTCTACAAGATGACGTATTCTAGCTGACCTCTCTACATGGTGACTTGTTTCTAGATGCATGATCTCTCTATTGGGTGACATGTTTGTACATGTAGCTGAACTCTCTACATGGTTGTTTCTTTGTAGCTGAACTCTCTACAAGGTAACTACTTCTAGCTGATTTCTCTATAGGGTGACTTATTTCTAGCTGAACTGTCTACAGGGTGATTTATTTGTACCTGAACTCTCTACATTGTGGTTTCTTTGTAGCTGAACTCTCTTCAAGGTGATTTGTTTACAGCTGAACTCTCTGCATGATGGTTTCTTTGTAGCAGAACTCTCTACAAGGTAACTTCTTCTAGCTGATCTCTCTACAAGGTGACTTGTTTCTAACTGATCTTTCTACAGGGTGACTTGTTTCTAGCTGAAATCTCTACAGGGTGATTTATTTGCAGCTGAACTCTCTACATGGTGGTTTCTTTGTAGCTGAACTCTCTACAAGGTGATTTGTTTGCAGCTGAACTCTCTACATGATGGTTTCTTTGCAGCTGAATTCTCTACAAGGTAACTTCTTCTAGCTGATCTCTCTACAGGGTGACTTGTTTCTATCTGATCTGTCTACAGGTTGATTTGTTTGTAGCTGGACTCTCTACATGGTGGTTTCTTTATAGCTGAAGTCTCTACAAGGTAACTTCTTCTAGCTAATCTCTCTACAGGGTGACTTGTTTCTAGCTGAACTCTCTACAGGGTGATCTGGTCATAGCTGACCTCTCTACTTGTGATTTGTTTGCAGCTGAACTCTCTTCATGGTGGCTTCTTTGTAGCTGAACTCACTACGAGGTAGTTTCTTCTAGCTAATCTCTCTACAGGGTGATTTTTTTGTAGCTGAACTATCTGCAGGGTGATTTGATTGTTCCTGAACTCTCTACAAGGTGATGTCTTCTAGCCGATCTCTTTACAGCACGACATGTTTCTAGCTGAACTCTCTACAGTGTAATCTGATAAGTTTGTAGCTGAGCTCTCTTTTGTTTCTAGCTTATCTCTCTATGGAGTTATAACTTGTTTGTATAGCTGAACTCTTTACAGGATGGTTCTTTTGATTGGTTGCTGAACTCTCTACATGGTGACTTGTTTGTACTACAGAGTGTGACATGTTTGTAGCTGAACTCTCTACAGAGTAACGTATTTGTAGCTGAACATTGTATAAAGTAACTTGTTTGTAGCTGATCTCTATAGAGGGTAGCTAACTGGTTTATGTAGATGAACTCTTTTGTAGATGAACTTTCTACACAGTGACTTATTTGTAGCTGAATTCTCTACAGAGCAACTTATTGTAGCTGAACACTCTTCAGGGTAACTTGTTTATAGCTGATCTCTGTTCAGAATCTGAATCTCTGGGCAGACACCACAGTAATTGCTTATTTGATTTTGTATAGTAATTAGAATAGCTAAGTACATAATTAATTTTGTTTATGGATGTACAGGCATATGCCTTTATCCTTAAAATGCAAATACAACGATATATTTGTAGCTGAACTCTACGGGGTGACTTGTTGTAGCTGATTTATTTATAAGATTAACTGTTTGTATCTAAACTCCCTACAGAATAATATTCAATGTAATATAATTCTATAATGGAGTAAGTTATAAATGTAGCTGAATGCTCTATTAGGGTGACTGTTCTATTAGAGTATCTCGATCTCGCATATGTTACATGTAGTAGGCTTTCGAATCATAACCTAGTAGTTTGCGATCTAATTCTTCTGTACTACTGCAAGGACTTTCTATGATGATTATTCCAGCCACACACCGATTTTCAGCTCATTGCTCTAAGCGGTTTGCCTGGTAGGCGTGAAAACTAATAGTTTTTTAGTCATGAAAATTGATCGCGTAATTGTGACACAGGTTTGGGTTTGTCATATCTCCACGGCCTTTATCTGGATTCCTTGCAAACCACAAAAAGGCACTCCTACGAAAGTACGTTACTCCATCTACATAGCAATTTTCAGCTCATTCCTTCAAGGGGTTTACCCTGTGGGAGTGACAGACCTTTGACCTTATTTTACACGAATAATCGATCATAACTCTGTGAATGCTTATCGGATTCCTACCAAACATGGTACTGAATTCTGCTGTAATCAGCCTTCATGTGTTACCAAATTTCAGCCCGATTGGAGCATGCATTCGTGCTTTATTGCAAATTTTGCGAAGTGCGAAAAAAGTAGAAGAAAAAAACCAAGAAAAAAAACGACACTTTGATCGTTCGTATCTCGTAAATGGCTTTGGCGATTGTCTTCAAATTTTGTATGTTGACTCCCCTACTGTGTGGGCACTTTTGCAGCAAACTTGGTTGCAATCGGATAAGGGATCAAAGAGCTACAAAGGTATGAAAATCACGTTTACTTTCTTCCTGTTAATATACTCATGGTGTGGCGCACCGGCTTCTTGGGCCGCACGACACACTACCGTGTGTCTTGATTTCAACTCTGGTGGACTTTGTAGGGTTCACCATTGTGCTGTTTATCCATAGTTTGGCTGTTTTGGCTTGGATCAAGACACACGCTATGGTGTATCGTGCGGCCAAGACAGCTTGTACCAATACTATGTAAATTGACAGGAAAATGTGATTTTCACACATACGTCCTTTCTCCATATAACTGTCCACTATGTAGGGTAGGCCACACAGCAGCAAATTTGGTTGAATTCACTCCAGAGATATGGTCTTGATTTTTCTTTGTCCCTATGGGGCCAAGATTAGGCCTTAGCCCATTATGCTTTTGAAAATGCCTATTATGCTTTTGAGCATTGCTCCAAAATTTCCCCTATTATGCTCCAAGTATGTCCAGTGTCTTTGTTCTATTAGAATATCTAATACATCTTTGAATGTTCTATTGGGATATTTTAACATGCGTTGACTGCTCTATTAGAGTATATCGATCTTTAACTAATCTTTTCTTCACAACCTAGCTGTAAATCTGATTTTACAATGTTTGCACACTATCCCATTCTGCATCATGCAAAATAAGCAGAGTTTCAGCCTCTCTGATTATTGTTATTATTGTTTACTGTGCAAAACCTCTTACAAAGAGTATAATACAAGCACAGATAATGAATCAATAAAATTAATTATGTGATTAATTGATGTTCAGCTAACCTTGCTTTAAATTGGTCTAAACTTGAACAAGTGATGAGGTCATTGGGTAAATTATTCCAGATCTTTATACTTGAAGGGAAGAATGAGTTAAGGTATGAGTTTACTCTTGTGTTTGGCTGTAACAGCCTCATTTAATGGCCTCGTAGAGAGTAGTTAGATGGAGCTGGTATGAGTATGGTATCAGTTGGTATATCTATTAATTGGTGCATGATCTTAAACATTGTGATCGCTTTCAACTGGTTTCTGCAGTGAGCCAGAGGTGGCCAATTCAAATTTTGCAACATATTTGTGGCATTTGCATAAATTATGAAGAATAACTATTGTACACAAACCTTGCACACCGTCTTTGAACTGATTCAATAGCTAAGATGTCCTTTTGTGTATAAGGGTCCCAGACCACACAGGCGTACTCTAGGATTGGTTTAATAAGTGACTTGTAACAACTCACTTTGACCGAGATTGGGCAGCTATGAAGGTTACATTGTAAAAATCCTTTGATACTGTTAGCTTTGTTAGTTTTTGTCTAATGTGTTCAGACCAGGATTGCTTCGAGTCAACAGTAAGACCTAGGTACTTGGTGTGTGTCACCTCCTGCACAACAGTGTCATACAAAGTGTAATGGTAAAATATAGGTTTTTTCTTGTGTGTTATTCTGATGAATTCACATTTCTGAACATTAAATGTCATTTTCCATTTATTTGCCCATCTTTCCAAAATAGTTAGATCTTTCTGAAGTTGGTAACAATCTGATAACCAGTGCATAAAAATTGTGCCTATCATGCTGGCATTATGCTCAATGCTTTTGGCTACTGTTATGCCCCAAAGTATGGCGCAGGCCTAGCCAAGATTAATCTTTTTGCATACTTTGCAACAATTCAAACACAAATGCGTTGCTTGATTGCCTTGAAAACTTTGGTACAGATAAAGAGCCTATAAAAGTGAATTCATATACTAAGTTTCCACTTTATGATGCTATAAATGTTTGCTTGTGTTAAAAAGAAAGAACTTTTGTCATGGTACCGCATATGGAAATAACTTGAAAATTGGGGCCAATAATCATAGCATGGCTTGATAAACAAAGTGGTAACAGCTACATAGTTACAAAACAAAGTGCAAGGTATTGGAATTTAAATAAATTTTCATATTGCTGCACTTCTACTAGGCCTGTGTCAAATATGTCAGCATAATAAAAAAAAAGCATAATTGGCTGGAGTGCTACGTATGCCAGCATAATGCTATCATATTAGGTGGATATTTCAAACTATGGAGCTTAATTCCATGAAATTAGAACAATACTCCCTAATAGAGCAGTCAGTGGAAACTGCAACAGGGCACTCAAATGCATTGTACATAGCTCCTAAGATTGATACTCTCTAATAGAACAGTCACTTTATGATGAAATACTCTAACAGAGCATTCACTGCTTAAATGTTCTAAAATGATTGTAGCAAATGTTGCTAACTTAGGAGCATAATGCAAGCATAATAGGAACACTGAAAGAGCATAATGGGTGAAAATTGTGGGAAATTCTTGACTCAGGCCTGACTTCTACTGCATGTGTTGCCATTCATGTTGATTTAGGCTGCATTCTATGTGTTAGACAGCATACACAACCCTGCTAGACTGGCTTTTGGAGACATTGTATGGAAATATGAATGAGTTTCATTTTTTTGTCTTTGTTGTTTAATAATACATGAAATTATTGAATGTACTACTGTGAATTGATGCATTGCTGAAGAGAAATGAGACACACAAAAAAGGACCCATGATGTATGCAATGTATCCTCCATATGAATCATACTCACTGATGTGAGTTTTGCAATTATAACATATATGTATAGCAATAATAATACATGTTGTGGCATGCCAAAAGGCAGTAGTTGAGCTGAAGTGACTCAAGCAGTGAGAAAATCAAGTACACAATCTAGTATTATTGAACTGTGATTGTTTGTAGACGTTTTGTAAGTCAGTCACTAGAATAAATAAATTTCATAGCAATTTAAGCATTAATGGGGATTTCATATGCATTGGAAGCATTTATGGGTTGCACTAAATGTACATTTGAGCTTCATTATGCCTAACTATCACTGCCAAGACACTGTGAAGGTATATATTGTGAGCCTGGTTTCTCTGTCAATACTTTATACACCATGGTAAGGTGCATCTGTAATATGCTTTACTATATCATACACGGTAGTGTGTCGTGTGGCCAAGAAAGCCGGCGCACCACACCATGAGTATATTGACAGAAAGAAAGAAAACAGCTTTTTCGCATATACATAGCTCCATGGTCCCTTCTCCAAAGCACACCATTTTTCATTATAGCTGTCCACCAGGTAGGATATGCCACATGGAAATTTGTTTAAATACGCAACTGCCATTTGCGAG
This sequence comes from Dysidea avara, assembly GCF_963678975.1. Lineage (NCBI taxonomy): Eukaryota > Metazoa > Porifera > Demospongiae > Dictyoceratida > Dysideidae > Dysidea > Dysidea avara. The sequence goes on along the minus strand of NC_089283.1, from coordinate 7,811,595 downwards.
ATATGGACGTTCAAAGTTTTGTTTTAATTTCTTTGTTTTTTCTTATGCCACACAGGGACTATAGGGGCTTCGATTTTTCTTTTGCACACTTTGCAAAAATTGCTATAAAATGCAAATGTGTAACTCAATTTCCTCGATCTGTGGCACAATTGACAAGCATGTAACGGTGGATTCACGTACCAATTTTGCTGTGAGTGTGAGGAATATCCAAGGAGTTATGAGTGTTTATTCACGTAAAAAAAGATCAAACTTCTGTCACAGCTACAGGGTAAACCGAGTATAGGAATAACTTGAAAATTAGTGTGTAGATAGGCTGATCATCGTAGCAGTGCCTTGTGATAGGTTGAATAGCAATAGAGTTACAGCAGCAGAGTTATAAAGCAAAAACCAAGCAAATGTAAAATTGTGGGATTGCAATGCTCTAATAGAGCAGCACTATGGGGTAAAAAGGGTGTACAAAAAATGTCAAAAAACCTTACCAGAGTTTGGACGGGCTTCCATACCTAGCACCTGCATCTTTAACCACTGAACCACTGCTGCCTTGGCTGATCACCTCACTTAATTTCTGCTTTATACAGTAAATAAAATTGTTATCTAGTTTAAATCTGCTTATAATCAAACGTTTGTAATTACCAATAGAAGCACTAGATTATTGTAGAACATTCTACGTATGTTCTATTAGAAGTCCTCAAAATAATGTGCACTCTATTAGAGTATTACAATAATATTATCAAATATTAAATCATGCATTTATAAGTCGGTCTTCATAAATCCTGCATAGAAAAGAAGAAATGTGAGTAAAAACAAATCTCATAGTTAGCCACAGGCTAGTTATGAGGCCTTATATAATGTACAAAAAGAAGTGAAATCCACACAAAAATAGTCAAGCTGTAAAAAAAATGGTGCATCTTAAAAAGTTGTAAAATCAAAGGTGGCGGCCGAGAAATGGCTGCAATGATGTTAATGATAAAAAAAAATAATAATGGCTGTGTGCATTCTTAAACTTTATTAGCATTAACATCATTGCAGCCATTTTTTGGCCACCACTTTTGATTTCACAACTTTTTCCGCCCAGGTTTTTTAAGGCCGCACCACTTTTTCACAGCTTGGCCGTTTTTGTGTTGATACTATTAAATTTTATGTCATCCTTTTGAACACTTTGGTACTGATGTCTTATTTCTCTGCAGCTCGACATAGAAGAAAGAGGAGGAAAAGGTGTAACAGTTGCGAAGGATGTAAAGCAACTAGCTGTGGGAATTGTCTTCATTGTTTGAATCCTCATTGGAATAGAGTGTGTATGAAACGCATCTGTTCATCTCTTCAATAAAATTTAATTTTAATTCCAATTGATCTGTTAGAACCTGTTGGTATACTTATAATTAATTTAACTTCTCACCATTATGTCATTAGTGCAGTCTGTATTATGCCAGTACTTTTATGTTCAAATTAATAATTTTATTTTGAATTTGCAGTAATTAAGACACCTACAGCAGCTGTTTACTTTATATAATTCTTCACATGGTGGAATCAGTGTATGTTAAAGATGTGCTATTTCATGTTTAGTTTTGTATGGAGTAAAACTAGGAAACCTACTACACACTTTTGCCCACAATTTGTTGCTGAAAACTAACAGCAGCGACGGATGTTTACACATATCTTCAGCCATTTCACTGAGCCTTTGGTAATTATCAATCCAGTAGATTAAAACATAGATGATGTGAGTCTTACACCAGTGTAAGGAAGAACAATAATAGTAATGTATGTGATTTTCACTTGTATGTGTGTATATAGTCACCTTTATGAATTATATACAATTTTGTGGAAATGCCCTCCACCTTTAGTAATCCACATACCAAATGCAAGCATAATCATTAGTCTAATATATCTGAGATAAAAGTTGTCAAAACAATTTTTCTCCCTCTTCTTTTGCACCCTTACAAAAACTGCTATAGAGTACAAACACATTATCCAATTGCAAGAAATTTCAAGGCAAAATATAGGTACCAAGTTTTGTTTGAATTGTGCTATAGTAAATATTATTAATGATAATTATTTATGTACAAATAGACCGATTTGATGTCATGCCTACAGGGTTGCTAAACAGTTTACATGAATAAGTTGAAAATCAATATTTGGACGCCGTTTGTGGTTTTAAAGAAACTATAGTAAGAGTTATGTGAAAAGTAAAGCAAGCTTTTAATTTGTAACAAGCACACAATACAGATTCGTAGAAAAAGATTGATTGCCTACAAGACAAACTGCTTATGGACCAAGCTGTGGTTGGACCAAACTGCCTATGGATGGATTCTGTGGTTGTAAGTGAATCAGAGTAACAGGTACTGAGTTGCAATGCAAAATCACTCGATCTAAATACTCTAATGCCGTAGTCAATGTTCATGAAGAAAATAACAAATGCACTAAGAAGCAAATAGTTATATTCTTGATCATGAACACCTGATCTACAGCTGCACTTTTTGTAGAATGAAGACTAAGGTAAAATCAAGCCCCCAGTTCAGTTTTGTTGTAAATACAAAAAGAAACGATGTCTATACGTACAACAAAACAGCCATGCTGAGTGTCCCCAAAAGATGATTACATCATCATCAATTAACATCATTGCGGCGATTTCTTGATTTCACAACTTTTTCATCCTGGCTTCTTTGAGCTCTTTTGTCACAGGTTAACTATTGTGGTATTACAATTTATGCAACAGTTATTAAAAACTAGCTAGGGCACAGGCAAAGTGTGAAAATTAATTTACTTTTTTGTTTATGCAATATACATAGAAAATTCATAGAGCAGTAAAAGCATACGTGTGTGTGTATGATTTGTATTATGTAATTAATAAACCCTCTATTAGAACAGTGTGATAGAAACCTAACTATATCCTGCTTTATGTACAAGTTCCTTTTGAGTTGTATTTACAAGGTGCAATGGATGGATAGTGACCCTGGGTGTTAACTGTGAAAGTCCCTAGACTTAATTACACTTAACCTTAGCTGGAAAATTAAAGTATCAGTCATTGTTTGTAGTAGGCCTGAGTCAAATATGCCAGCATAAGGAGTGCTATATATGCCAGCATATTAAGTCAGGTGGATATTTCCAAACTATGGATCTTAGTTACATATCGATACTGTCTAACAGAGCAGTGAATGAAAACTGCAATAGAACACTAAAATACATTGTACAAGGCCCCTTAGATTGACACTCTAATAGAACAGTCACTTTGTAGTGAAATACTCTAATAGAGTATTCATTTATTAAAGTGTTCCAAGATAGTTATAAGAATTTTATTAACTTAGGAGTATAATGCAAGCATAATGTTATTGAGCCCAATTTTTTGGGTCCCAGTGGTGGCCCTATTAATGAGGTTTCCAAATATGTTAGATCCTTGTGACTTAAAATCGTGAAACACAGAGTTACATAATTTGTGTGGAAATCTTGCTATTATCACTCCTATTAATAATCCAGTGTTATGACATGCTGGCTTCTTGCATACATGATTTGGGTGTGTAAGTGTACATAGCAAGATTGAAAATTACAAACTATGTACTTCTTTGTGTCATATGAAACAGTCCGTCACAGCTGCATTTGATTTAGTTGTTAGCACATTGCGCTGTTGGCACATTTTCTTGTTGACGGAGAAGACGAACTGGTTTGTCCTAACAGTAGATTTAGCCAGCAACCTTTGTCAAACATCGTCTCGATAATTATGGTTTCATTGGTTTGCTGCAGCAATGGTATTATTCATCATGGTAAGTAATTTGCCTCTCTATAATATTAGTTTGCCAATTTATTTTGGGGCTCTGAAAAGATGTTCCCAGTATTGTACAGCAGAATTCAAGGTTTATAGTATGGATTATCATTTTGATGAACGTTTTGTAGCAAGTTTTGTATACTCATAGCAGCTCATTACTAGTAATGGTAGTGTGTTGGCATAAAGTTAGGGACTTATATCAACTCTTGTAAATTTAATATGGCAATCTTTCCATAGTCAATTGCCATTCTTTGTTTCAGCAAAAGTGTCTTGTATTGGATTGAAACTTTTGACTATACCCACTGTCGTATAATTCCCTACAAAGCACCTTAACTTGTTGCATTCCCTTAGCTGTAGATTTTATTGCTTCTCCATGAGGTTGCTATCATAAGAATAACTGTGCACTGTCACAAACAGTTCCACAGTTTTATAAAGCAACAGCTGACAAATCTCATCATCTGCACTATCAAAATCAGCTTGGGAATCTAACTCCTCAAATTGTACATCCTCACTCTCTACTACCCTCTTAGGCTTGACCATGTGTGTGTGGATCAAGTCACTTGAGATCTAATTCCACATAGTTAACAATAATGTTAAGTTTCTGATTCCCTGCTACACACATCTTGCAGGTTCCTGGTGGGATAGTAAGTAATAAAATAAGGGCCAAATCTCATTGTCTATCAGGGGCGGATCTATAGTGGAGGGGCACAAACAGGCTAAGTTGTAGGTGGTTGGGGAGAGCAATAAACTTTGCTGTATAATCACCACTTCTTTGACAAAACTGCATGTTTCTTGCATGGTGTTAACATTGCTTTATTTAGCCCATAGGTACAAACATAATCATGTTACGTTAAAGGTGGAAATGTATCTTGAGGAGGTGGCATCCAAATTATATATCTAAAATATTCTAATTCACAAAAAGTTAACCTTCTACCTTTGTACTTCACTACTAAGTGTTATATACTGTAACTTAATACTCTCTGTAGGTGACCTCCCTTGTTCCCTATATACTTATTTTTCTATGATCCCTTTCCTTATATTTGTACTGTGTATAGAAACGATGTTATAGAACACTTCATCTCATTTTCCAATGTTTACTGCTTGAAAGAAATTGAGTTCAGAGTGTACAATAGCACAATGCAGTTACTTTTTCTTTTACACAAAGCAACTAACAATGCAGCACTAAAAAAAACAAAGCACTCTATGCAGAACAGTACATATGACTGCAGCACTGCAATGTTTTACACATCTGTTGTATGTACATGCAGTATACCTGAATAAAGCAACAAAAATTATTCTATGATGCTGAATCAACACTATACCATAATAATGACGTACATGTTTTGAGAGTATCAGCACAAGTGTACTTTGATGATCATTGATATCTCATGGTTACACTGTCCCTGTGGCATTTATGTAACTTTAAGGTCTGCACATCGTGATGTATATAATATCATAATGAGTTGACAATGTGTCAATTTTATAGTTACATAATGTGAACACTGTTACAGTTACATGGTACATTACTACTTGTGATTGATTAATAACTATTGCATAATATGCATAATGCCGCTTTTGTAACGCTTTATTCCCAACACTGATTACACATGTATTATAAACCTGTAATACAATAATGTGTTTTATAATACGCATATGTACAGCATACACATGTATGTATACAGCTGCATAAGCACTAGTATACAGCTTTAATAGTGTCTATACATACAATGCAATGTTTCTGTTTTGACATTAACATTCTATAATAGTTGCAGTATATATTTCCACATGATTTACAAAGACAGATACAGTACAATACAGTACACTGATGGTCCACTGACATCCTGTGCCAGTGGCCAAATCTAACACAACTATATAATGGATTAACTATTTTAAGTTACTTGTAGTACACAGACTACAGAATACAGTTTCTAATCTGTAAATTCTGTATTTTCAGCAGGTGGGATCCAACTATTTATAGCCTGCTGAGAACATTGTTCTGGTGGAAGGTAAAAAGTTGTCTGAGTAGGATAAGGATCTTGCAATGTTATTGACTCTGTGTATGATGGAGGAGGAGTGTTGGGAATGTCAACAGAATTTATGGCATTTACTGGTTGCTGTACAATTGAACTGGATGTTTGCTGCACAGCTGCTAATGGCTGCAGGATACCAGTATAACCTGGTATGCTGAAGCTTGCAGGTGGTGCTGAAGGTTGGACACTGAAGCTTGCAAATGGTGCTGAAGTCTGAGCCACAACAGAATTTCTCGCATTAGTATTAGTGGGTGCTGCACTATAGCTAGGTTGATCTTCTCCGCTTGAAACATTGCCAATGGTCACTGGAATTGGTGGCAAACAAAGACTCTTGAAACCAGGAATTCTAAAATTTAGTATTGTAACCACCTCATATGAGACTCTGATAACACGACAGTTTCTAATGGTAGGGGCAGTGGTGGGTGGAATACGAATATTCCCAACAGTCCAGTCATCTATAGTGGTCCTTGATATAACTTTATAGGTACATTTGGTTTGTATTCCAGCATGATACTCTACTTTCTGTCTCAGATAAGCATTCAAGTATGTGATCTTCTTATGAGTACAATCCACAGAGATGGAAATTATATTTCCAACAGAATGTCCATGTCTTTCTATGGAAGCTGACACCTTGACTGGTTGAGAAGTACAACAAAAAGAACACAGAATTTTTTCTTTCGACACTGACATTGGCCTAGTTAACTGTGGTGTGTCCAGGTCAACAAGTTCACGTACTGGAACATTCTTGGCACATAATCGGTCCACTTTGTTAGGTCGTGATATTCTGGCAGTCAGCACATACCGAATATTTCCACAGTTTCCCTCAAAAGATGAGGCAATTGTGGTAGGAAGCTGTATACTGAAGGGATACTGATGTTGTCCTGCTTGCATTTCCCTGACTAAGTTGCTTTCACCATACAAATAATATGTCATATCACTGAATATTACGTTTGATCCAGTGAAATACTCCTGGGAGGTAAGAAACTGTCGCTGCTTAGGCCACTTGACTGCTGCTTTTCCAGACAGTGTGATTGTGACACTGTACACCATTTTTGTCTTTGCTACCTCAAAATAAACATTTCCTTTAATTTTTTGGCCTGCGCTCCAGAATGGTCTGTCCTGGGATATGTTAATTACAAAATGACTTAGCCTCATTGATGAACTGTTTAATTTGATATAGCTATAGCTAGCTACGTAGTTAATCTGTGAGATCAAAGCAAGAGTTTAAGAACAGATCTGTATCAAATGTTAGCTATCTCAGCGGCCCCAAATAACTGGCTAAATCAGTCCGCGTAGCTATTCCTCGGCGTAATCTCGAATGCTGAATCAAAGTATGGCTAACTCAGTGTTAACGATCTAAGTAGGTAGCTATAACTGGATAGCGCCTAAAATAGTAAAACTTGGAAAACGATTAGTATAGCTCTCACCGTAATAAAGTACCGCCGCCGGGTTGGGTCGAAAAGGACAATAGTCGAATAGCTACTCCAATAACTTGCATAAAAGCCGGCTTCTAGAGTGCATCGGTACCGACTCGACGTATATATATAGCGAGATTTTTTTATAGAGGTCAGGTATACGTATTTCCGAAGCCTTTTTCTGGGGTTTCTCCAAATCTTTGCAACGTCTATGTGCATGTAACGTGTTCATGCGCCTGCTCATCCATCACGTGAAGTCTATCCTGGCGGCTGTAGACTAGCTACATGTGATGAAATGCATGCTGTATGACTGTGTAGCTGAGTGAAACGTTGATACATCAGTTTAAAAGCCATCAGCAAGCACACCGGGTGGTCTGATTCACCAGTCATGTTGGTAGAACTAAAAGGTGTGAAATGATGTAGTGGACCACGTTTATTGCTTTGCACTTTACGGAAATCCCCAGTTTACTGAGGATTTCCATATCTTTGCAACACCTGCTGAAAGCGCAATGCGTTAATGCGTTCACGTGCGCTTCAATCACGTGAAATTTCAAACACTATTATGTGGTTTGAATCCTTTCTACATAACAGAACACAACAAGTAGTAATAGAAGGCCATTATTCCACATCTTGTGACATAACATCTGGTGTCCCCCAAGGCTCAGTCCTTGGACCTGCAATATATATCAACTACATACTGTAACTACAAACATAGCTACATAGTGAATTGCGACTGTTTGCAGATGATATTTTAATTTATAGACCTATACACTCACCAAGTGATCATAAGATTCTGCAGGATGACTTAACTACTCTTATAAAATGGGCAAATGAATGGCAGATGGACTTTAATGTATCTAAATGCAACATCTTACAAGTTACCACACACCACACCACCAAAACATTTACATATTAAACAAATGGAGTACCCTTGAAATCAGTAGAAAAGATCAAATATCTTGGGGTTTACTTGAACAATAAACTTTCATGGCATGATCACATTGACTACATATGCAACAAATCAAATCAATTACTTGGTTTCCTAAGGCGAACTTACATAAACACTTCAAAGAATATGCCTACAAACAATTTCTGCTGTCATCTATCAAATATTGTTGTGCCATCTGGGACCCACACCACCAAAATGACATCTCTAAACTTGACATGACCCAACATCGAGCTGCTCGTTTCGTCTTAAATAAGCCTTGGAACAGACACCACTGTGACAGTATCACAGACATGTTAAATGAACTAAATTGGCCATCTTTACAAGAACATATAGAAAGTAAGTACACCTCATCCTATTGTACAAGATAGTTAATCATTTATTACTGGTCCCAAATCGCTGTCTGCCATCATTAAATCAAACTGCTACCAGAGCCCATCACAATCAGAATTTTAATCATACACAATCTTTAGTAAACACGTATCTCTATTCATTCCCCATTGGAACGATCTATGTATCCCAAATCTATCTGCCATTGATCTTGAAACATTTAAACAATCAACTACTCTTACTTTATAATTATAACTTAGCACTTATTAGCACTCACTGTAATTTAGTACTCATTGTAATCTAGCACTTATTGTAACTTACCACTTACAGTAATTTAGCACTAATTGTAACCTAACACCTATTGTAACTTAGCACTTATTGTAACTTAGTATACTAATCATTATTGTAATTTAAACTAGGCACTTATGTGTACGTACTGTGTACATTAGCATAAAAACCCTGTCAGGAGTTTGCTAATCAATAAATAAATAAATAAATGTGATGATTGACATGTAGCTATGGCGGAATGAAGTACTGTAACCTGGTTGAATTACACCAGTTGTACCGTACCATTCAACAGTCACGTTTGTAAAGGCAGGAAGTGATGTAGAGGATCATGTTTTCGTTTTACACTTTAACAGGTGTGTTGCAAAGATTTGAAAATCCACAGTACGTGGTCAAAACTTAATCGTTTTTAGATTCTGAATGAAGAATCATGTGATCAGAATCAAGAAGAATCACAGTGAAGAATCATGATACCAGTTAATGAAAAATCGTGTACCTGAGGTACCACAGGGTAGCTCAGTATGGTATACGTAAGTTCCCTTGTGTATTTACAGTAGCTATACTGTATCAATGATCATGACATAGATGAAACATTACATATTCAGTTCAATTTTGACTGTGTTTTCAAAACACCGTTACAATGCTTAACCTACAAAATTTGAAACAGTTACTAGGAAGAATAAAATAAATGGACTAACACTAAAGTTAACAATTAAATGTGCTGTACTAAGTAAGGTATACCTGTTCCCTGACCCCCATACGATTATTGTTACAATATATGCATACTATAATTTTAGGCCACTCCAAATAAATCTGTTCCTGTCCTGTACCCAGGCATACTGCATGCAGGCAGGTGGTCCATTTTCATTATTTATTATGAGAATAGCTATATAACATCTTTTAAAGCCATTATTTGCCTGGCACAACCATAGCAAGCTAAATGAAAGTGTTGTACCTTGATGATTCAAGTTGCAGGAATAGCAAAAAGGTGAATTTGTGCCAACTTGATAGCACAATGACATGTGAGTTGACACCCTTTTGCAAGATTGTATTTTACTGAGCCTGTACAGAATAAATGGAAAATAATGGAAGAATACAGAATAATGAAACATTTTAGTACTGACAGTAAAGAGATGCAGGCGGTGGATGGAAACAGAGAACTTATTTGGAGTGGCCTTAGATATAGCTACCACTTGAGCATGCATGGGCATTCAAAAGTGATCATGATGTTCAGAGTTAACTCACATATTTCCTGGGCAATATCAATGGGAATGTAGTTTTCCCATGGCTTTGATGCCCAACCAGTTCAATGATACGATACACTTTGATTCATTATATTGAGAGACATGCAGCATTACATTGTGGGGTTCAGTATTACAGTTTCTTATCCAGGGCCAGGCTGAGTGCAGTCGCAAAGCCTAACTTCAGCATTCAGAAAGTGCATGAGTTACAATATAAAACTACTATAAATTAGTAACCGTTTTTTAATATAGTGATCTTGTTCCATGGGCTAACACATGGTGTGTAGAAGTACACATTCATGCATCACCCAAACAATTATTAATGTAGTGCAAAAGAGTAAAAATTCAAACCTGAAATCGTAATTTCTATCATTGAAGCATAATGATGCATGGACAATGTTCTAAGGGCTATTGGCCCACACTTTAAAAATTACAACTGATCACCAGATACCAGGGTATAAAACAGAGTGAGTGTTCTGTAGTTATTTCACTTATTAGGTGAGTGCCTTATATATAGTATCACTTATATCACAACTGCTTGGGATTCATGAAACTTCATACATACATATTTTGGTGTAGCAACTGCATGATATTGCCATATCATGGTCATCACATATATCTATAATAATAATATATACATGCATACATACAATAGGTAATAGATTGATATGGTTAAAGTGTTAAATTTTATTTAACAAAACCTAAACAACTGCCCACTACATTGACACTAACAGAACACCCTATTTAACAGTAACCCCAGTCTGGTCATTAGTTACTATATAGCCCACTGGGGAGACTACTGAAAAGTTGTGTAGCAGCACAGTAAAAACAAACTAGTGAAGGTCACTATTAATGTCTGCCACAATACTCACTATTTTGTGTAGTGATGTTCACTACTCTTTTGTAGTGACACTCACTACATAGTAGTGAACGTCACTAACAAAAATAGTGAGTATTGTGGCAGGCATTAGTAGTGACCTTCACTAGTTTGTGTTTACTGTGAGGGAGTCAGGACTGAACACGAGAGCTACTAATTATAAAACTCTGTTGAATACAGCAAAAATTCCAGACAAGCTAGGTGATGACTTATTCCACAGACAGCTTCCAAGTGCTTGAGCAGCCACACAGCCTGGAATTTAGGATTTCCTCTGTACTTAAACATCACGACTTCTCATGTTTTATTAGTATCATGTTTCTGACACAGGCTTTCTTTGTGAGTCCCCTAGTGGGATGATGACTAATAATAAACCCCTAATGAAATACAAGAAGTCATGCCCCATTCTCAAGAAGAGAAGTTTTCACTGGTAGCTTAAATTGTTGGTCATGAAAATGTAGTCAAATTGTTTTTTCACAGACTCATCATGAAGAAAATAATCTGTGAAAACCTGCAATGAATTAATGTTTTGACTTTCATTGGTGAAGCATTTTCATTCAGTTTTCATGATTAATCCAACAAGTGAATGTGTTACAATATAATACTCTCCTTGATATATTATTTTGAAACATGTCAAGTGATTAGCCAATAGAATTAGTATTGCACTTGTTTGTCAAGGTCCTCTCAACAAAAATTTGTATATAACTAATCTGATTGGTTTGTGGTGTGCTTCTACTGGGAAGTACATATCCAACTTGACAACTAGTGTTACCATAGTGATAGATGCCCCATAGCATGGCAACAATATGGCTGTTTAGCAATGGTTGCTAGGTAACCATTATTAAATAAACATCACTTTGGAACCATAGCATGGTTTCCTTGCAACGGTTGCTAAGTGTGATTGGCCTTTTGCAGTGGTTTTTTTGAATTTCTGTTGCTTAGTAACACTTGCTATGGATGTCAAATTATAATTAGGATGAATGGCTGTGGCATTTGGGATTAATATTTCTCGTATTGTAAACAAGAAGGAATAGTGCTTGGCTTTGCCTCACACTATTTTACTCTTTCCTGTTTACAATCCATCCCAAATAACATCCTATTACATATGCAAATATCCTGCAGCTGTGAAAATGCCGTTTTACTACATTTTCATGACCACTAATGAAAATTGCACTTTTCACAGGGTCTTACATAGGTTTGGTGTTTCATTGGTTTAGCTTCAGTGACACTCTTAATCAGTAGCCTTCTTTGTGGGTGCCTAGTGGGATAGTGACTAATTATATCGCATAGTACAAAGAAAACAAAAGTAATGACAAAGAAGTTACAATGTAATACAAAACAGGTCAGTTGTGTAAATCAATGAAAAAGTGAAATCATAGAGCCTTACAAAAGGCAGCAACTTCAGTATGTACAATACAAAATGGCATTCCAAATGAAGGGTGTATTAACAAAGAACGAATATTAATAAAAATTAATAGTAGCCTTTAGAGGGACTATTGAGAGAGGATGTTGCCTGGTACAGATGGAATTTAGGTTGTAGGTAAATTAAACTTAATAGAATAATTAATCTACCTCGCTATAGTCTGTGCACGTTCATCTAAGCCCTCGTTTCTTGTTAATAACTCTTGTTACATGGGCCAGCTGCCCAAACATTTAATAGCACTGTGAAGCCCTTTGAATGCCTGAATTGTTTATCAAAGAAGTGCTTTGCAGGGCTGTAGCCAGACTTTTATCTGGGTAGATACTTTTAGAAGCAAGTGGGCATAATATACCACTTTCAAGGATAGATTCATACACGTTTAGTTAATATATTCCAGTTATCATAACATTATGGAACAAACTACCCAATAAAACTGTCACAGTTAATGTGTTTACTCACTCAATAACTCAATGATTGTGATTTTGTTTAAATTTTTGCACTCCATGTTGCACTTATGCTCACTTGTGAGGCTATGCAATTATAATAACAATAAAATAATGATGATGCAGATTACATCATGGTGCTCAAATTCACATGCTGAAGCTAGGGGGATCTGGGGGCATGCCCCACAAGGAAATTAAAAAAATACTAAAAAATTGTGGCATTCCAGTCAATAATTTGGGTAAGCTCAAGACCAGCTATATGATGACACCTGGGAAAATATCTGTACTGCTACAGTAATTATACCATCTGTACATGCATGTATCTAAATATAATAATATATTGAAATGTCACAGTGAATAAGAATGGGAAAGATTGAGTACTCTGTCATGATCAACAGGGACAGTGGAGTAGAACAAAAAGTGTCTTAAGCAATGAAATTTATGCATTACATGGAGTTGATCAACATGGATGCTATTCATGAGCTCTGCATGGTAGGGGTTTGCCCACCAAAACTTTTATATTATTTTAATTATAGCTCTATAGTTTAGACGATCACAATAATTATTATGTTTTTGTAAATAAATTTAATAGTTACACACAGCTTTTAACAGAAAATGTAATTGTGACTGTTCTATTAGAGTGGTTGATGGTTGACTCTTTTATTAGCGTATCTCGATCTTGCATTACAAGCACTGGATGAGCTGCTACTCGGAGAACTTAATTTAGCTTCTTATTGTAAACTGTAGCTAATGGACTTTTGCTACTAAAATTTGGACTGGTATACTAAAATTGCAGGAACTTTGTTGGTAAAATTATGGAGCCTATTACTGGATCTTTTTTTCTAAGAGGCTGGGGGTTCTTCAGAACCCCCGGGCTACGGGTCTGCTTTGATATGGGCAGGAACAAGTTAATTACATGAGGCAATATCCCATACATTTAGACATGCAAACACGTATGCAGCATGAAAACATGCTTGTTTCAGTACAAAACCATTGAAAGCGAACACATGTTCACTTTTTAATATAGGCTTAGGTGAAAGCGTACTGACTATACCTATTTTCAGCTGATTCCATTAGCTGGTTGCGTGGCAAGTAGAGTAAGCCACCAATGTTCGACCACCATAGGTTCGGATGCAATTTTTCTTTAAACCTGCAAAGACATTTTCTGCTCTTGCTATGCCTTTGGAGAGGTCTAGGCCATAAACTCTTGCATGCAAAATTTCAGACCTGCAGCTTTCTTAATCTGGCTGCAGGAGCTGCAAAGGTGACCTGTCCGAATGTTCTCAATTCTCGGACAAAAATATGTATTATCGGTCGAGTGGCACTGCTCAGGGGCGGATCCAGGGGGGGGGGGGCTTTGGGGGCTGAAGCCCCCCCCCCCCCCCCCTTCATATTTAGGCTTTACTTGATCAATATGCTGAGTATTATAATGAAATTTTGTCATAGCATAATTATATCTATTAATCCAAAACAGCCAGCTGTAAAAAAAGTGTGCGGCCCTCAAAAAGGCTATGGTGAAAAAAGATGTGAAATCCAAGGTGACGGCCAAGAAATGGCTGTGATGGTAGGTTAATGGTAAAAATTTTAATAACAACAATTCAGGTGAATTTTTGTGCCGCTTGGTCTTGGCAAAAAATTCATCTAAATTGCCGTTATTAAAATTTTTACCATTAACCTACCATCACAGCCATTTCTTGGCCGCCACCTTGGATTTCACATCCTTTTTCACCATAGCCTTTTTGAGGGGTGCACACTTTTTTTACAGCTGGCTGTTTTGGATTAGATTTCACTTCTTTTTGTATTTGTATACCCCAAAGCCGGCCTATCCGGCCATAGGCCGGCTTTGGGACTTTTTAAAGTAGTGTAGTTAAAGTCTAAGTAGCTAAAGTCTTTGAGCAGGCTGTAGGACCAGGTGTCCTACAGACCTTCAGCACTTGTGCTGTAAAGCATTAATAACCTGTCTTTTTTTCTTTTCCACAGGAAGAAGAAAAGATGAAGCAGATGTACTTTAAATATTTCTGATTTTATCAGTAAATGTACAAATTATATATATTTATTACAGAACTCTCCATGGTGGTTTCTTTGTGACTGAACACTCTACAAAGTGACTTCTTCTTGCTGCTCTCTCTATTGGGTGAATTGTTTGTAGCTGAACAATATACAAGTAACTTCTTCTAGTTGATCTCTCTACAGGGTGGTTTGTTGGTAGCTGAATTCTGTGCAGGTGATTTGTTTGCAGCTGAGCTCTTTACAGAATGGTTTCTTTGTAGCTGAACTCTCTACAAGGTAACTTCTTCTAACTGATCTTTCTACAGGGCAATTTGTTTGTGGCTGAATTTTCTACAGGGTGATTTCTTTGCAGCTGAACTCTCTACATGGTGGTTTCTTTGTAACTGAACTCTCTACAAGGTAATTTCTTCTAGCTGATCTCTCTACAGGGAGATTTGTTTGTAGCTGAACTCTCTACAGGTGATTTGTTTGCAGCTGAACTCTCTACATGATGGTTTCTTTGTAGCTGAACTCTCCACAAGGTAACTTCTTCTAGCTGATCTTTCTACAGGGTGATTTGTTGTAGCTGAACTCTCTACAAGGAAACTTCTTCTAGCTGATCTCTCTACATTGAGATTTGTTTGTAGCTGAGCTCTATACAGGTGATTTGTTTGCAGCTGAACTCTCTACATGATGGTTTCTTTAGTAGCTGAACTCTCCACAAAGTAACTTCTTCTAGCTGATCTTTCTACAGGGAGATTTGTTTGTAGCTGAACTCTACAGGTGATTTGTTTGCAGCTGAACTCTTTACATGATGGCTTCTTTGCAGCTGAACTCTCCACAAGGTAACTTCTTCTAGTTGATCTCTCTATAGAGAGATTTGTTTCTAGCTGAACTCTCTACAGGTGATTTGTTTGCAGCTGAACTATCTACATGATGGTTTCTTTGTAGCTGAACTCTCCACAAGGTAACTTCTTCTAGCTGATCTTTCTACAGGGTGATTTGTTTGTAGCTGAACTCTCTACAAGGAAACTTCTTCTAGCTGATCTCTCTACAGGGAGATTTGTTTGTAGCTGAACTCTATACAGGTGATTTGTTTGCAGCTGAACTCTCTACATGATGGTTTCTTTGTAGCTGAACTCTCTACAAGGTAACTTCTTCTAGCTGATCTCTCTACAGAGAGATTTGTTTGTAGCTGAACTCTCTACAGGTGATTTGTTTGCACCTTAACTCTCTACATGATGGTTTCTTTGTAGCTGAACTCTCCACAAGGTAACTTCTTCTAGCTGATCTCTCTACAGGGAGATTTGTTTGTAGCTGAACTCTATACAGGTGATCTGTTTGCAGCTGAACTCTTTACATGATGGTTTCTTTGTAGCTGAACTCTCTACAAGGTAACTTCTTCTAGCTGATCTCTCTACAGAGAGATTTGTTTGTAGCTGAACTCTATACAGGTGATTTGTTTGCAGCTGAACTCTTTACATGATGGTTTCTTTGTAGCTAAACTCTCTACAAGGTAACTTCTTCTAGCTGATCTCTCTACAGGGAGATTTGTTTGTAGCTGAACTCTCTACAGGTGATTTGTTTGCACCTTAACTCTCTACATGATGGTTTCTTTGTAGCTGAACTCTCCACAAGGTAACTTCTTCTAGCTGATCTCTCTACAGGGAGATTTGTTTGTAGCTGAACTCTATACAGGTGATCTGTTTGCAGCTGAACTCTTTACATGATGGTTTCTTTGTAGCTGAACTCTCTACAAGGTAACTTCTTCTAGCTGATCTCTCTACAGAGAGATTTGTTTGTAGCTGAACTCTATACAGGTGATTTGTTTGCAGCTGAACTCTTTACATGATGGTTTCTTTGTAGCTAAACTCTCTACAAGGTAACTTCTTCTAGCTGATCTCTCTACAGGGAGATTTGTTTGTAGCTGAACTCTATACAGGTGATTTGTTTGCAGCTGAACTCTCTACATGATGGTTCTTTGTAGCTGAACTCTCTACAAGGTGACTTCTTCTAGCTGACCTTTCTACGGGGAGATTTGTTTGTAGCTGAACTCTATACAGGTGATTTGTTTGCAGCTGAACTCTTTACATGATGGTTTCTTTGTAGCTAAACTCTCTACAAGGTAACTTCTTCTAGCTGATCTCTCTACAGGGAGATTTGTTTGTAGCTGAACTCTCTACAGGTGATTTGTTTGCACCTTAACTCTCTACATGATGGTTTCTTTGTAGCTGAACTCTCCACAAGGTAACTTCTTCTAGCTGATCTCTCTACAGGGAGATTTGTTTGTAGCTGAACTCTATACAGGTGATCTGTTTGCAGCTGAACTCTTTACATGATGGTTTCTTTGTAGCTGAACTCTCTACAAGGTAACTTCTTCTAGCTGATCTCTCTACAGAGAGATTTGTTTGTAGCTGAACTCTATACAGGTGATTTGTTTGCAGCTGAACTCTTTACATGATGGTTTCTTTGTAGCTAAACTCTCTACAAGGTAACTTCTTCTAGCTGATCTCTCTACAGGGAGATTTGTTTGTAGCTGAACTCTATACAGGTGATTTGTTTGCAGCTGAACTCTCTACATGATGGTTCTTTGTAGCTGAACTCTCTACAAGGTGACTTCTTCTAGCTGACCTTTCTACGGGGAGATTTGTTTGTAGCTGAACTCTCTACAGGGTGATTTTTTTTTGTATCTGAACCTTCTACATACAAAGTGACTTGCTCTAGCTGGTCTCTCTACAGGATGACTTGTTTCTAGCTGAACTCTACCGGGTGATCTGTTCATAGCTGAACTCTCTACAGGATGATTTGTTTACAGCTGAACTATCTACATGGTGGTTTCTTTGCAGCTGAATTCTCTACAAGGTGACTTCTTCTAGCTGAACTCTATAGGGTGATCTTCTCGTAGCTGAACTCTCTGCAGGGTGATTCGTTTGCAGCTGAACTTTCTACATGATGGTTTGTTCATAACTGAACACTCTACAAGGTAACCTCTTCTAGCTTATCTCTTTACAGGATAACTTGTTTCTAGCTGAACTCTCTACATGGTGATTTGTTGGTAGCTAAGCTCTCTACAATTCGATTTGTTTGCAGCTGAACTCTCTACATGGTGGTTTCTTTGTAGCTGAACTCTCTACAAGGTAGCTTCTTCTAGCTGATCTCTCTACAGGATGACTTGTTTCTAGCTGAACTCTCTATAGGGTGATCCTTTCGTAGCTGAACTCTCTACAGGGTGATTTGTTTGCAGCTGAAGTCTCTACATGATGGTTTGTTTGCAGCTGAACTCTCTACAAGGTAACTTCTTCTAGTTGATTTCTCTACAGGGTGACTTGTTTCTAGCTGATCTCTCTACAGGGTGATTTGTTTGTAGCTGCACTCTGTACAGTTTGATTTGTTTGCAGTTGAACTTTCTACATGGTTGTTTCTTTGTAGCTGAACTCTCTACAAGGTAACTTCTTCTAGTTGATCTCTCTACAGGATGACTTGTTTCTAGCTGAACTCTCAACAGGATGATCTGTTCATAGCTGAATTCTCTACATGGTAGTTTCTTTGTAGCTAAACTCTTTACAAGGTGACTTCTTCTAGCTGATCTCTCTATAGGGGGATTTGTTTGTAGCTGAACTATCTGCAGGGTGATTTGAACTCTCTACAAGGTGAAGTTTTCTAGTTGATCTCTCTACTCAGTCTGGATGACTTGTTTCTAGCTGAACTCTCTACAGTGTGATCTGTTAAGTTTCTACCTGATCTCTCTATAGAGTTATATCTTGTTTGTATAGCTGAACTCTTTTACATGGTGGTTTTTTGATTGGTTGCTGAACTCTCTCTCCACGGTGACTTGTTTGTACTACAGAGTGACTTGTTTGTAGCTGAACTCTCTACAGAGTGACTTACTTGTAGCTGAACATTGCATAAAGTAACTTGTTTGTAGCTGATCTAGATGAACTCTCTACTAGGTAGCTTTTTTTGTAGCTGAACCCTTTACGCAGTGACTTGTTTGTAGCTGAATTCTCTACAAGTTGACTTGTTTATAGTTGAATTCTCTTGAGTGTGACTTATAATGTTCTGAATCTCTACAGCAACATATTTGTAGCTGAACTCTCTACAGGATGACTTGCTTGTAGCTGAATTGTCTATACGATTAACTGTTTGTAGCTGAACTCCCTACAGAATAACTTGCAATGCCAAAGAAATTCTATAATGGAGTAAGTTATAAACGTAGCTGAATGCTTTATTAGGGTGACTGTTCTATTAGAGTATCTCGATCTCGCATATGCTACACGTAGTTGGCTTTGGAATCATAACTCAGTGGTTTGTAATCCGATTCTTCTGTACTACTGCAAGGACTTTCTATGATAATTATTCCAGCTACACACCGATTTTCAGCTCACTGTTCTAAGCGGTTTGGCTGGTAGGCATAAAAACTAACAGTTTTTTATTCATAAAAGTCGATCGCGTAATTGTGACATAGATTGGGTTTTGTGTCATATCTCGATGGCCTTTAACTGGATTCCTTTCAAACCACAAAAAGGCACTCCTACGATAGTTACTCCATCTACATAGCAATTTTCAGCTCATTCCTTCAAGCGGTTTACCCTGTGGGCGTGACAGACCTTCGACCTTATTTTACGCAGATAATCGGTCATAACTCCGTGAATGTTCATCGGATTCCTACCAAACTTAGTACTGAGATTCGCCTTAATGAGCCCTTTAAGTGTGCCAAATTTCAGCCCGATCCAAGTACGAATTCGTGTTTTATTGCGGATTTTGCAAAGTGTGCGAAAAGAAGAAGAAGAAGTAGAAGAAGAAGTAGAAGAAGAAAAAAACGAAGAAAAAAAACCCAAACTTTGGCCGCTCGTATCTCGGAAATGGCTGGAGCGATTTTCTTCACATTTGGTATGTGGACTCCCCTACCTCGCCGGCATTTCTGTAGCAACTTTAGTTTTAATAGGATAAGGAATCACGGAGCTACAAAGGTGTGAAAATCGCGTTTACTTTCTTCCTGTAAATATACTCACGGTGTGGCACGCCGGCTACTTGGGCCGCACGACACACTACCGTGTGTCTTGATGATCACTAATAATACAAATACTCATAAAACCACCTTATAAACATTTTCCAAGGTATTATCAGTGGATTTATACTAAAGTTTATGCAACAAGGACCCGGATCAGCATTGGAGGTGTAGAAGATCGAGATACTCTAATAGAACAGTCAGCTAACTACTCTAGTAGAACACTGTTCACTGGAAACATGTAGTTGGTTCTGTTATGGAATTTTTCCAAATCTGCCTGCACCTATACATACAATGTAGTGCATTGGTCTGTTTAAAGGGTTCCATTCATCTACTTGTGTAGTTAATATGTATGACAATACTTAATTCAGGTACACAATTTTCATTGAAAATGCTCTCAGATTCAATCTTGTATTGTTCAAATTTCAAAATTTTCCACTTTCAACATTATTATTCTAATATGCACCTATTCAGTGTTGTACAATTGTGAAAGGGGTGCATCATGTACTTGGTTGCCTGTACCTACCCAAACTTTTCCATTAGCAAAATACTTCAGAGTCAGAGAGCCATACCTATAATCTAAAGGCAGTATATAAAATATCTACAGGCAGAAAGTATTGTGAATTTTAAGTGGAAATGTCTCCAAATTGCAGTATTTTAGCATCTATTTTTCAAAATTTTCCTGGGGGGGGAGGGGGGGCACCTCTACCCAAGAGATTAGTACCTTGAGTTAGCCCCCTCCTTTTATAAATCCTAGATCCGCCTCTGCAGGGTTACTTGTTTGCAGCTGGTCTCTATAGGTTAACTTGTTTGTATAGATGAACTCTATACAGGGTAGTTTCTTTGTAGCTGAACTCTCGCCACAGTGACTTGTTTGTAGCTGAATTCTCTAGAGAGTGTAGCCAAATTCTCCACAGGGTGCATGACTTGTTTATAGCTGAACTCTCTTCAGTGTGACTTGTAATGTTCTGATCCTTCTGAATCACTACAGCGATATATCTGTAGCTGAACTCTCTATAGGGTGATTTGCTTCTTGCTGAACTGTCTATAAGATTAACTGTTTGCAGCTGAACTCCCTACAGAATAACTTGCAGTGTAATAGAATTCTATAATGGATTAAATAAATTAACTGAATGCTCTATTAGGGTGACTGTTCTATTAGAGTATCTCGATCTCGCATATGTTACACGTAGTTGGCTTTGGGATCATAACTCAGTGGTTTGTAATCCGATTCTTCTGTACTACTGCAAGGACTTTCTATGATGATTATTCCAGCTACACACCGATTTTCAGCTTACTGCTCTAAGCGGTTTGCCTAGTAGGCGTGAAAACTAATAGTTTTTTATTCATAATAATCGATGACACAGGTTGGGTTTTGTGTCATATCTCGATGGCCTTTAACTGGATTCCTTTCAAACCACAAAAAGGCACTCCTACGATAGGTACTCCATCTACATAGCAATTTTCAGCTCATTCCTTCGAGCGGTTTACCCTGTGGGCGTGACAGACCTTCGACCTTATTTTACGCAAATAATCGGTCATAACTCCGTGAACGTTTATCGGATTCCTACCAATCTTGGTACTGAGATTCGCCTTAATGAGCCCTTTAAGTGTGCCAAATTTCAGCCCGATTGGAGCACGAATTAGTGTTTTATGGCGGATTTTGCAAAGTGTGCGAAAAGAAGAAGTAGTAGAACTAGAAGAAGAAAAAAACGAAGAAAAAAACCCCAAACTTTGGCCGATCGTATGTCGGAAATGGATGGAGCGATTTTCTTCAAATTTGGAATGTGGACTCCCCTACCTAGCCGGCACTTCTGTAGCAACTTTGGTTTCAATCGGATAAGGCATCACGGAGCTACAAAGGTGTGACAATCGCGTTTACTTACTTCCTGTAAATATATTCACGGTGTGGCGCGTCGGCTTCTTGGGCCGCTATGCTACAGGTTTACTTGTTTCATATATGTAGCTAATACTGTATAGTATGTAGCCAATACTGTATAGTAGTTATCAGCATTCTTACACTAACAACTATAACCCTAACACTCTATAGGGTGGTACTAAAAGACTTGTAGCTACATGTAATTATCAAACACTGAACCAGACATAACATGTGACTGAGCCAGCATTTTGCATTCTGTTCTAATATTATAGCTAATCAGTTGTTTCAAGCAGTTTTTAGCACATTGATGTATACATGGTTGTAATACATACATCTTTTATGAAGTTATATACTACATTAAGTGCTTTTGTCTGCAGATAAATTCTGGTCTTATAAGAACATAAAATCTCATTGGCAAAAGCTGTATGGTTATGACCAATTCCAGTTCCAGTATTAGTTCCAGTACTTGATAAAGTTTCTTTATAGTTCTAGTTCCAGTCTTGAAGAAAGTAAAATTATATCCAGTCTTAAGAAAAGCAAAATTATTGTTCCAGTTCCAGTTCTAGCTCTGGAACTGGAATAAAAAGGGCAGAAACTGGAATTATTTTAGTTCCAGTACTGAGAACTGGAACAACACTAGTTCTGATACACACAAAGAACAGTGGCAGCTCATCTCGTGGTTTTGTATGTTGCATCAATCAGGGAAATATAGTTTCCATACCTAATCAGCAATTCTTGCTGCCAAGCTACCTGATGAACCCACAATAATGATTCACTGGAATTAGGATCATCTTGTGACTGTTGGTCACTACATGGCCTGAAGAAAAACTTTTCGTTCTGTTTCTCATTTCTCCATCGAGCAACCAGTTCTTGTAGATTTACCTGATCTAGCTTTGAGAATTGCAAACCAAGCCTGGCCTTGTACATGTGGTTTCGTATGTCAGTTGGTGTAGGGTAGTATGTACGGTTGGTTTTGTCAGGTAGCTGATCCCTAAATTCTGCTTTCACAAACTGGTCCAGATAGCATTGGACTTCTGCAACATCTGAATATCCTTCCTTCACTAATTCTTCAATTTTTTGCTGCTACCACTGGACTGACCTTCTGCACCACTCCTGCAATAGGTCCAATGAAATGTTTCTGCATGGTGTGCTTCATTTGTTGGTAGGGAGACATAAAACCTTCTAACACTTTCAATGTCAGTACCTTCTGCAAGTGCACTCTTAAGAGAGTGTAATTTGTCTTCCTTTACTTTCCGCATTGCCCTAGCAGACAACCCATCAAGTTCAACACAAAACTGTGGAAATACTTTAAATTCTTTTATGACTACATGTGCTGGACAACCAAACTTGCGAGTCGATTGCAAGCAAACTCTATCAGACTTGCGTTCATACTTTTTAAAATAATGCCTACCATGCTGGCAATCTAAATACTGAGTCCTCACTATTGTAAAGGGTGTATTATTAAACTCTGCAACTGTATCACCAAATTTGTGGGTCCAATAGAGCTTTGAAGGCTTCATCTGAAAATGTAAAATACAAGCATGATTATATACTCACCATAGAGTGTAACATAAATTTCATTTATGAAACCTAGTGGCTAAAATACTTCTTTTTACCACCAGCCCTAACCTGAGACTGGAATTGCATTACTTGATGAAGTGCCAAGTAACATAACTATCATACATTACAGTTATTATTACAGGACATTAAAAATATATTAATGATGATGTTTAAACACTTGGGTTTTATCAACATGCATGCTACACAGCACTATAGGACACTATGTCACATTAGTTGTCCCTGTGGGTACAAATGTTTTACAGCACATTGAAGGGAAGACTCACTGAATAATTGAGCCACATTTCTGTCAAAACCACAAACAGCTTCAGTGTTTTGCATCATTAATTTCAGTATACTTACATGATGGCACAAGTTCTTTAAAAGTAATATCATTATACATGCTACATAAAGCAGTGCTGGTATTTAATGCTTGGTCTCTGTTCCCGACATTAAAATGTGGGTCCTGCATGTAGGGCAGGTACCAATGCTAGTATGTATATAGTTTAACTTTGTCTAATTTTTACAACTAGCCCAATCATTGTTTACGACTAGCCACTAGCTTTTCAGCCCCTCATGAAATCCAGGAGCTAGGTACATAGGGGAACTGGGCCCTCACACCTCTGAAACCTGCTAACTTATTTTCCAACTCCATCACCAAGATAAAATCATGACAAATAATTCCCTACCATTGATGGGTCATTTTCCTTCTCTCCATCACCATAACTCTTGTTTGCTGCCAGCATCATTTGTACAGCCATGGGTGATTGAAGTGCGTATTCCCCATGTGGTGGTAGTAGCAATCCTATGTGATTGTAACACTGGCTCTAAACGATCCACAAATCCACTGTAGTAGTTTCCATGTTTCTTTAGCCCAATACACCACTCTATCACATTTAAACTTTGTCGCCACTAGACCTTACGTGATACCAGCAAGATTAACTCTAAGGAGAAAATGTGCAAGATTAACTCTTTTATACAAGATTATCCACAACCTAACCGAAATACCTAACAGCTACTTACCAACATTATCACCTGTCACCATTACAAGATCTAATCATGAACAAAAATTCCTACACTATCATACATCAATAGACAACTATAAATACTCATTTTTTCCAAGAACAATACCAGAATGGAATGGACTACCACAAGACATCATCAACCAACAAACTATTGACAGCTTCAAACAATTATTATACAATCACTTTTGATTTTAATGTACATTAGCACTTATGCCCCAGGCGGGCTCTGCTAATTAAACAATATAATAATAACCAGGTGCTTATGCACGATTTACAGGCGCTTGTGGTTAAGTGACGTAATGTCATGAACAGTTGTGAAAAGAGCGATTCCCGATCTAGTCTCGTACCTATATAGTTTTGATATCCATTAAAGTGCATTTTAGTGTGTCAGCTAATTACTGAGTACCTCAGATAAACTGAAGAACTATCCGAAATAGCTAGTTAAGTTGGAGAGAGAGATGGAATTAGTTTGGTGTGCAGTCTTACTGTTTGCTTTCATCTCGGCAACTTTCGATGTTGAAGCCGCAACAGTCTTGCTTGAGCGACAGGTTAGAGAGGTCTCTGTGGATACTAATGATGCCAAGAATAAAACCAAGAATGAAACGGCATGTGAACTTTCACCAAAAGAACTACAATGCTTGCGGAATGCCTCGGGATCCGCCGCTGACGATTACGGCGATTATGATGATGACTTAAGCGGAAATTATGAACCTTGGATGGATTACTACTGGTATTCCTTGTTCAATTCCAGCCTCGGTTTTGCTCACTTGTGTTCAGACTCCATCTGCTCGAATGTCATCGTTAAGGAAGTAATCCCAAAGTGTAAGGTGAATTACCATTCATTAAATGCATGGTATCATAGATATTTGTATATCATACACTGAATAATAAAACCACAATAGTGTATATATACTGGGAATTCAAAGCTACTCAGAGTAAGAAACAGGGTGTGTGGTCCGAATAATCTCACATGGTCATGAGTTTGACTTCATCAGCTATTGATGGCCTTCATATGTACGTGCAGGGCTACATAGCTATATATAATATTATAATCCTCAGTATACGTGCATCTTTCTGTGACATGCAGGTATAGTGTCCCTTGCATGCATGCATGGATATGCATAGTTAAAAGTCTGTGTGGTGTAGCCCGCGGCTACTCAAGGATTAAGCTACTTGTGAATTTGGGGTACATGTATGCATTCAGAGTAGCTATAGCTACATGCCAGTCAAGCATAAAATCCCAAATTACAAATCACACAAAGCCACACTGACACTATACTGCCTGCACATGAATCTGGTTGCAATTGTTGGGCTGTGAAATACTAATTATACTTCATATATAATAGCAAATGACTATTTGCCTTGGCAGGGACCTGGATTGACCAAAAACAGTGGTGACACTGGTTTTTACTACCTACTATTCAACCAACTCATGCAGTAATTTTTCACTAAGATTCTCCTGGGGCCCATGACCAAATTTGCTAAAGGGGTCTTTCACACACATCGAATTCTGTGAACTTGGAAGACCATAACTTAATTGGTGGTCAAGAAAGATACTAAGCTGAAATTTACACTATCCATTACCCTATGTTAGTGCCCACTACTGACCAAATTTCAAGTCAATAGCTTTTTCCAATCTTAAGTTATGAATTTTTAAAGTTCATAAATTGGATGTGTGTGGAAGACCCCTTTTTGTAAATCGGTCACATACCAACCCAATATGATGATTTGCATTATTATTATGCATGTGTATATGCATGCATCATTGAACTTGTATTAGCATGCATAATCCTACTATACACAAGTTTTATAAGTTTGTTCTTAATCTGTAATGAAGGTGATCCAAAGAAAATCTTAGCTACCCGGTAGCTAATTGATTCCCCTATTCATGGCAAACACGGTGGTGCTAATTTCTACTCCGTACGCAATTTTGTTCATACATTTTAGTGTTTAATTTATTTTCCCGATACTTGTGTCTACCTGATATGTCCACCCTCAGTCGCATAAATCATCTTTAGGGTATATACCTTGGTTGATGTACATAAATGCTTACATACATATATTGTCAAACTACAGTGTTTCTCTGATAAATTAAGCTGATGACTCTTCACACAAATAATTATGAAATGAACAAATAACATGAAACTCTGTTTCATGTTATTTATGTGAAGAGTTATCAGTTTCATTTGTCAGACAATAGCAAACAATATATGAGTATATGAATGGGATAACATACTGGTTTTCATTATGGCAATGTGTTCAACATGTGAACTCTAAAGAAGTAAGTACTTTGCATTGTTACTAGTGATTGGTTATTGTAGCTACATCACCCAGGTAACAAATGATCTTTTAACCACATGATTTACAAGAAAATTATGATACAGTTAATACTCTAGCCATTGTGTTGATATGAAGCAATACATTTAATCAAGTCATGCCAGTAGCAATGCTATAGATTACTTTACAGTACCAAGTACTATATCATGTGAATATGGTGTGTGTGTGTGTGTGTGTGTGTGTGTGTGTGTGTGTGTGTGTGTGTGTGTGTGTGTGTGTGTGTGTGTGTGTGTGTGTGTGTGTGTGTGTGTGTGTGTGTGTGTGTGTGCTTACCTATTGATGGGAGGTCTGCGTTACCCATCAATCAGTACCTGGGGTAGCAAACACCAACTAACCATGTCTTGCATAGTGGGTGAAAGTCCAAGTGAGACAATATACGGGTTTTTACTCACATTGCTTCACTCTCTATAGCCAGCTGTTAAATGGATGGGGACCTGGAGGCCTGGTGTCAACTAGGGAAGCAAAATCCCAACTGTCCTTGTCTTGTTTAGCAGTGTTGGGGTTAGTGTGAAACTTTGGGTTCTGCAGTCTCTCTTTGTGAGACTTGGACAGCCCTTCTGTGGGTTACTATTATAGTCCTGCCCCAGGAGGATTTTCCTGCACAGACTCCAGTTCTTGAGTGCATGGTGCATAGGCATCCCAGTGATGGCTTGCTGAACTAGAGCATGCGTGTGCATGTATGTAAGCACGTTATGTATGTCTATA
Organism: Dysidea avara; assembly: GCF_963678975.1. Classification (NCBI taxonomy): domain Eukaryota; kingdom Metazoa; phylum Porifera; class Demospongiae; order Dictyoceratida; family Dysideidae; genus Dysidea; species Dysidea avara. The sequence continues at coordinate 7,784,354 of NC_089283.1, read as the reverse complement.
TTGCTATTATACTTACATTTATATTATATTATGACAGCTATACAAGCTACATATGACCAAATTTTGGGTAATGTAATAAACCTTGCAATAAGCATAACAAAATCTTATTGCTTGCTTTAAACCAATGGTTTGACTTTATAGTTTTAAAAGGAAATAGCTTTGGATTATTATATACCTACTAGTCTTGCAGTTATGGAACCCCTAGAGGCATATATCCACCCACTTTAGTGCACTGCATGACACATCTCACTTCAGTATGTAATGCATGAAGAAGGTTGTGTCAGAGCAAAATATTCCTGATGCCATAAAACTATACTTGCCTAAGTTATTGCATTTCTTACAACAGACTTTTATTGAGGATAGCTTAATATATGAATACAATGGCACTGACATTGGAAAACTGCTTGCTAGTGGTACTGACATTGGAAAACTGCTTGCAGTCTTCTGTACAAGGGATTCCAATGGTGCTGCATGCTACAGTCAGTTACCTGAGAATATCTTTGACATGGTAAGTGATGATTGGTTTATTTGGTGTCAATGAATTGTCCATATATACCATGTAGTTTACACTTTGTGAGAGTGTAGTGTCTGAAGGAACTTGTGGACAACATTGTGAACAGGTAATGTGTGTATTAGTGTTCAAGTGTCATTTATCATTAAATATGTTGCTTCTTTGTGCAATATTGCATGGAGCCATACATACACTACATATTATAACATTATGAATTGCCTCCTCTTGTACTATTCGTATAGCTCCAAAATTAGCCAAATTGTGTACTTTTCATATAACTATGAAACTTTCCACATACATAGTACTCCTAACAATATGTATTTCAGATGTAGTGCTATCACAGATTTGACCGTCATGGCCATTTGTACAAAAGTTTGATTGTGTGTGTATGTTTGTGTGTGTGTTTGTGCGTACATGTGTGTATTCTTGTGCTGAATGTATGTAGCTGTCTAAGATAAGCATATGACTGCATCAGATATATAGCTATGTAACACTTTCACACCTTCGATCAAAGGAGCCGCCCAGGCTACGTTTCATATGTAGCCCAGCTAGCCGGGCTACATACGAAATTTAGCCGGTCTACAACTGGGCTGTGATTATATAGACGTAGATGCCAAAATCGATTGTGGGATCGAATAATACTCACGTGATTAGGATGTGCAACTCTGATTTCGCCATGAAAACTAGTGTTTCACCGATATGCATTTTTTCACATTTGCCGATACCGATTTTTTTTTTGGGGAAGGCCATACAAAATAATAGGACATAACACACGTACATACTGAAAACTACACCATACTACGACTTATTACAAAACTATATACTTATTACTACCTACGTACTTAACTTAACCAATGTCAAAGTCAGGAAATTCGTCCTCAGCAGTAAGCGAATACTGGCGGAGTATCATTTTCGCATTGTACCTCCACAAAGTCACAGACAGTTGCTGGAGAAGTTGGCGCCTAGCAAACTTTCGAGGTAAACCGTTTCTAACAGTTGTTCTGTCAGCTATGGATCCTAGAATTGATAGGGCATATGGTGACCAAACACCAAAGGTCTCACATACAAGAGGGATAAAATCTCCTCCATTATCATTCACAATGTCCTGGTATTGGTTGTCCTTAGCTATCTCACCAACACTGCCTATTCCTGTAACCGATATGCCGATACCAATTTTACCGATATTCTTCAATTCTTCAGAACAGAGGAGGAGGAGCAGAAAATCACCTAAAGTTTATGTGTATAAACTGCATTTGTAATGATAATGTAATCAATGTAATTAATTGCGTGGGCGACTGACTTTTACAATGTTTTATACAGTTTTGCTACTATCTCCTTTCATGGAAAAGGAAGCCAAGTAGTTAGAAAACAGCTAAGCCAGCTTATCAAACAGTGTTTTTAGTGGGACTACAGACCCTTTGTTAAGAGTGATCAACTAATTGCGTGGGCGGTCGATAAATTTACACAGCCTATTATAGCCTTGCAACCATACTTGTGTAAACAAACAAGCCAAAACAGTTACAAAACAGTTATAGCAAACAACTTACTGTTACATTCACCACCTTCTTTACTTTCACCTGTTCATTGCCGTCAATTTAACGATTGATTGTGGGTTTCGGTTAATCGGCAAATTATTTCCCTTCCTAGCCCATACCCATACTTGTAAAATTAGCTAATATCGGTTGTTGCCGATAATTCAACCGATTATCGGTGCAACACTAATGAAAACCACACATGTGGAAAGCGTTTTGTTACCCTCGCCATCCTACGAGTTGAAACGTTGGGTTAAGGTGAAAACTAGTGCTATAGCTTATTCATTCGATCGTTTCCGCACGTTTTCGAATATGGACACACCCCCATTACGAAGCTACCCGGAGTAAGCACTCTACAAGCAAGCTTACCTGTCTAGGCCTTTAGTGAATTGCGTAGTTATCCCATAAACGATTTCAATAACACTGATTAAAACATTAAACTCGCGTTACGGAAATTCTCCGTAATATCTCTACCGTTTATCATAACCGAACGTAACCAGAACGTACTAGCTGCTGACCCATAATCGAAAATTTTAGGTGTGCATATATAATACATCCAGTGGCTACACTCATATTGCTTGGGTGGTTGATCACCCTGCATAGGCTATCAGCCTAAGAAGTGTTACATATTAGTTGTAACACGGGGTATTCGGGCTTTGCCTGTATGTATGCCCTCGGACATACATATCAGGCAAAGCCCTGATGCCGTGTTACAACTATTACATATAGCTTTGAATTCATTAAATTAAGTCTTTTCATGAATGAGGAGATATGTACATGTAGTGTCATCTACTGTAAGTGCTTGTACAGTGATGTGTTGCAAACATAAAAGTGCTTATTAATTACAATGGCCATGCACTTAGCTTGAGCAAGTAGTTCTTGCTGGCCAGCACATATACCATATGCAAATTTGTTTGATTGATCAATTACAGATATTCATTGATCTGGATGAGGCTTGCTTGTTGCAATTAGACAAAAAGTGCCTGTGCCTTCAATTCAATTTCATCCATTTATATATGGTAATGGTTACTCTATTGGAGAATTTGTGTTTTGAGTAGCTGTGATATATCCTGCATTATTGAGTTTGGACTTTTATTATGTTATAATTACAATATTGTGGCACAGTAATTATTGACTACCTTTGTATCCACTTGTAGGTTTTAAAGTCCAGCTCTAGTTGCTGCTTTTCAATGTTGTTATCCGTACTGCCAGAAAACATAAGGTGTGTGCATGTAGAGTTCACATTTACTCAGTTTTTTTCCTGATTTTTGTATCACTATAGATCTCAAGTGACACGATGGCGATCAGCATGCAATGTTAATGGTAGATTGTGTAATGTTGATGATGACTCTAATTCAAATGGTAAGATCAATGGTTTTTCTATGCTTGTCAATGTGTTTGGTAGCAGACTCAGTTATGGTCCTAGATTTTCATTTCAAAACCTTGTGACTTTGAGTAACAGTGATGTTATAACTGCTTCAACAAAATAATGTTAATATAATTTCTACATGGACCTTGAACATGTAATAATACAGTCCAATAGGAACATTTATGATAAATACCTGTTGTGGATTTAATCAATCAAAACTAGCTTAAGTCATGAGCTGAAACCTATACCACTGGGCTGAAAGAGTAAAATGTAATATTATGTAAATGTATACAGGTCATGCATTCATAACACTGGTAGCAAATTTTTTACATAGACCATTATGAAACTAAGGTGATAAGCAGTCATGGCTCCTGCAGAATAGCTTTTACCATTTTTGCACTGTGTAAGCGTGACACCAAAAATGTTGCAAAAATTTTACATAAATTGAAAAAAAGTATCATGGCTCCATACTATCAAGGGATGCGTGATTAGACAACAGAAATAATTGCAATAAAACCAGATTAGACTCTGATATTATTTTTATAAAGTGGATGAAACTCACTGCAAGCATGTTGTACCTGGACAATGCAGATCATCTAATCCAGTTTCATCACTGGTAGCTACATACGTAGTTGTTGTAGTTGGGTAAAATAGTAATCTCTGTGCTGTTTTTTTGCCATACATATTTCCTTTATATTCTGTCCTGCTACGTCTATAGTATTTTGCTGCTTTCTTAACATTTCTAGCTCTCCATGTCAGCCTCTTGTTAGTGTAGTGTGTTTGCTTTCTTCATGACATGTACTGTAAAGTTGGGTTGTTAAGTGCATGTGCTTATAATTTTCGGAGAAAACTTTTTGTAAAAATCATACTATCTGTTAGGTGCATATGGCTAATAAATAATTATGGTGAGTGTATCACGGAATCACTACGCTGTAATAGAGTAGTTAATAGTTTATGTTGGTAACCACGCCAGTGTGTAAGGATATTTGACTACATTTCGAAATCTTTTGTGATTATCGAGATTATCACTATCCAGATGGCTGATTTGCTGTATAAATAGCGAAGGGAGACCTCAAGGAAGACGTAAGCGCTTGAGGAGACATTAATTTTTCAGTATTTTCAGCTTTTCTTGTCGTTTTGCTGTGTGTAACTTAATTGTCACATTTGACCATGTGCGCTTATCAACCATGGTTAATTACAAGAAATGTGTATGCGCTTAACAAACAATATGTGCTTAATAGATACATGCGCTTAACAACCAGACTCTACAGTATTCAGAGTAACCTAAACACTAACTTCTAATGGAGTTGAATTGCTTTTACTAAACAAAATTTTCTATTTACTGGCTGACCAACTTACTAACTAGCTTATATTCATGGCTTAGATGAGGGATATCACTTATGCAGTGATAGTTAATGCTGCAGGCTAATTTCTTCTTGCTTTTGCCAAACTGCAGCAACAACTACAATGTACGTATGTATCATGAACTTATCTTTGTCCTTCTTTGTGATCCATTTTTTTATACAAGATAGTCACACTACTCATTACATGCAGCATAAATACTTGTTACAACTTTGATCCTCGCTATTTTGGCATTTCATTTGGCCACATTATAACTCATCAATTGTGTGACTGTATACAACAAAACCAGGCTACCACACACACATCCAATTGAGCTTAATCAACTGTGACTTGGCTACTTAATTAGTATGCTATTGAAATAAATTTTCACACTTTTTTTCCATGGTATTTTGAGTTATCAAGTCGAATTTTGTAATGGATGGCATGTTTCTTCTACATTGAGTTATGGTCTTTCACATAGTCATATAACTGGATGTGTGCGGGAGCCTACATGGTTTTGTTAAATCCAATCACAAAATAATCAACATACAATCATGCACCACCATTACTGTATATTGTATGATGCGACATGAGTTTACCCTATATATGACAAAAGAACGGAGACCAATATTCATGGTCACTACTATAATTTTTCATAAAGCAAGCCATATATCTAAACCATTCCATCCTCCTGGTGAAAAAGTGATAAGTTTATATTTTACAGTATAGTAATCATACAGTATGGTAGTACTGTATAGTAGGGATCATTAAGGTTTGGGCTTCTCTGGCCAAAAATGTCAGCCTCATGCAATTTTTCCTTCATGAATCAAAGCTTGATAGGAGTTATGACCATACCCAATAATGTCTGAAAGATCTCAAACCTTTCCAACAAGTTTCTGCAGAATTTAAGAAAACTGGATTTTCTGCTGACTGATAGGGATGCGTCCCACCATCAAAATTTTTGGCATAATAGGTGGGTAAATCGATGAGCCAAATGTTGGCATAATAGGTGCAACTTTTGTGAAGTGGACATAAAAATTGCACAAAAGATTGAGATACTCTAATAGAACAGTCACATGCGATATAATATCAACAACACATAGCTAATTGTTATGGGGAGAACAAGTGGTGATTGAGATACTCTTGTAGAAAGTCACACATGTTAAGTAATTCTAACTGGTCGCTTGCTATACACTGTAAGAGCAAGTGCAGATCGAGATGCTCTAATAGAACAGTCACTGTAAGGTGAAATTGTAAGTTGCACTCGGAAATGGCCAATTAACAAAGATCAATGTTGTGCAAAATATCTAGAAATATATAATAGGTGAAAAATGAAGGCCGGATTTGCTGGAAAGAAATTAAAAACAGGACCTGGTGGAAAAAAAGCAAATTGTCCCTACTGACTTACAGAAGTCTGCTTTTGCTGGCAAGCCCAGTGGTGAACTGTTCAAGCAGTTTGGGTCTTAATGGCCAACCTGGGGATGGCTGTATGTAGCTGTACAACTTTGTAGTGTTAAATAAAGACCTGTGCTGTAAATTTCCTTTTATTTTTGAGACCTGAATTTGGCCTACTAATCCCTACACATTCCTCTTTCAAACTTGAGTTAAAAACTATCTAAAATGCTGAGAAACACAGCTGTTGACTACTTGTACAATGTATATCCTGAAAGGTAAAGAATTGGTGTAAAACATGTTAAAATATGGTACACACGGCATTTCTTGATACTTTAAAATAGATGATAAAACCCAGTACTAGTTTTCCCAAACTAGGTCACAAATCAAGTTTAGTATCTGACCTACACTGACAGCTTCTGTGTATATAGAGAATTGTAAGAGGCAAAATAAACCATTTATCAGATAATAATCTTATATTTTGCACAGAAATCAGAAATACATCCAAATCATTGTAGCTTATTAATGTTTGTAAAACTTTTAATATCACTTTGAAGAACACATGTTCACTGACACTTGATTAAACTGAGCATGTTAAAACAAAATATAATTGGGGCAGTGAAAATTACAGCTGACTTGGGGTACCATAATTTGCTTTATTTTTGCACAAAAAAATTTGTGTAGAAATATTTTCGTACGATTTACGTGAATGACTGCTCTATTAGAGTAGTTCGATCTTAATGTAAAAAGTTTTGTGTAAGAAATTATCGTACAAGTTTTGCATACAAAATTATTTTACAGTGAAAAAAGCAAATTATGGTATATACTAGAACTAAAACTGCAGTTGACTTTGATTTGTGGGTATATTTAATGAATTTGCAGTACACATTATCCTTTTGTGAAATTAATACTACTGTAATGTATGATAAAGATTTGGTGTAGATGTATGCACTATATGTAATTTTAATTTTCTGTGCCTACACAGGTGACAGTCTCACAACTGTTATTCGCGCTGCTGCTGGTGGAGTGCTCTTGTTGGTGACTGTGATTGTGATTATAGCATTAATAGTAGTGGTAGTGATGACTAGGAAGAGATCCTATTGTAACAGGTCTAGGACACAGTGAGTATTGTGGAATGTAAATCACTATAATTATTTGGTATTGCGTCGTGTGACCCAAAAAACCAGTGTACCACACCAGTATGTTTATTAACAGCATAATGAGATGACCTGTTCATTTTGCTTTGTCTGTTACACACATATAAAAGTTGTAAACACATTGTTTGGTTTGCTTGAAACTTAGCACATGCAAGAAGCATTCTGTAAGGCTTATCTCAGTACCATAATTCTGCTTGCTTTTAGAATGGATTAGGTTAGGTAAACTGTATCTACTTCTGTATGTGCTCATCTTTAAATTAATATGCTGGTATACTGTTCAGCAAATTATCCGTACGAAGTCCAAATTGTTACATAGCAGTTAGTTAATGCAGCCTCCAGCATGATGGCTAAATCTATGAGACACTATAATTCTATGCTATTCATTGAATTATAACAAAAATGATGACCTTTTCACACAGTTTGGCTGTTTTGGTAGATATGCAAACTACCAGCTTTTGTGCTTGCTTTTACCACTTTTGCGTTTTTGATTTGATTATGATTTTAGAGTACTGTATGCATACAGGTACAGAATAGTTACAGTCAATAGTTTTGGGAGTACAGTACTGAAGGTCCACTAGCTCTGGGATAGTGCATGGCCATTATTGTTTTTTTGTTTCAATGGCTGCTAGCCTTAAGGTTAGTGGACCTATAGTACTGTACCCCCAATACCAATGATTGCAACTATATACAGTACATACTGTATCTGTATATATGCAGTTCACAATCAAATATCATTTTCTTTTTAGAGGAATAGCAGTTTTCATAACCAAGAAAAAAATATTTTGATGTATACATTTTTATTTTCTACTATAGTGAGTACTCTATTAGAGTATTTCAACCTAACATTTTAAACAACTTGCGTATCTTAGCTTTTGGGGTTGCTGTGAAGGCATATTTGGGTTTGATTATGCCTAACCAAGTTCTCATGAAGGACAGGTGAGGCTGGTTTTTTAGTGATGCTGTTGGACAAGAAAATCCAAACCTTCATGTTACCTACTACACTGTGACAATACTACCATACTGTATAGCCTTGGAAATTATAATATTTGTTTGCATGCATGTTGTGCATGCTGTAAAGGAGCTGAAGATGTGATATGGTGGTACATTGGTTATAGGATGTCGATAAAAAGAGATGACTCAGATGTCACAATACCTCTGACTGATAATGAAGATCCTGATGATTAAACCTCAAAATACAGTAACTTTTACTTGTTTTATTTCTGTATTGATACATGCACATAATTCTAGCAACTTAGAACAAAGAATTCTTTTGATGTGGCATACTTACTGTAGGTTAGTATGCTTTAAATAAAGTAAGCAAACAAGGTAATAATAAAGAAATTGTAAGTTCGATTATAGAAATAAAAAAAGGCAAAACAATATCTTCAGGTGCAGGCGACCTCTCTTGTTTCACTAAAGTTTTTAAATAGTGCTTTAAAAAGGAATCAACAAATAAAATAATAATTCCCATATAATTAGCAATACTGCAGTGGATCATTAACCTCTCTTAACATACTCCATGAGTTTAGGAAACAATAGTAAAAACTTCCATAGTATCGAGGACAAACATTTTGGCCCCAACAGGTCTGACCATACACATTTTTATCTTTGAAAAATATTTATCAAATATAGGCTGGAAAAAAAGTGCCTATTATTATAATAATAGAGAGGTACATTCCACTGTAAACTAGAATGGCTAAAATGCAGATTTTTATTTGCAATTCAGGTAATTATTCCATTTGTTGAAGCACTTACGTTTCATTGTAATAGCTTATAATTTTATCATAAATTTGTAACAGATCATCATTAGTGAACTATGATGTTGCATAACAAGAAGAATAGTGCCAGATAGAGATGCATCGATATATCAGGTATCGTATCATTTTAAGACAATATCGCTGTATCGATGCAAAGTTAAATCGTATCGATATATATCGACATATCGTGGCTTGTTAACGTGGCTGACAATCAAATTGTTGTACATTGTGGGGTTAAACTGAGTAGTATGTAATGCTTCTCAAAGAAAACTAAACCCACTTATTTCTCTTCAAAACAAAAAAAAGCAACATTAAAAAACAACATAGACCATTGCTTAGACTCCATTTTGTATTACACAACATATCACTATATCGTGATACACCAGAGGCAATATATCGATACATCTACACACTGTATCGTTGCATCTCTAGTGCCAGATATACATAAATGTATTTTTTTTATTATTATTAGCACTTTACAGTGACCAACACTGAAGGTCTGACAGCAACATGTGCTGCAGCCTTAGGATTACCTAACCTAATTTCAAGGACTTAGACCTAGTGACTTGACTTACTGACTGACAAGGTGTAACAGAAAAGGGGCCAAAGTAAGGAAAAAAATCCCTCCAACCCCAGGATTCGAACTGCAGGTCACCTACATCAAGACATGCACTCCCTATACCAAATAATAAGCTATGTCAGCCATTTCATGTTGCTTTTGACTACTGTTACACTACTACATACACAGCCCTGCACATGGAGAATAGTACATTTTTTATTTCTTATTGTGTGAACTCGCAGGATTAGTATAAAAACATACAATTAGTTATAGTCTATGAAGAAGAGGTGAGCAGATTATCTTTAAAAAATTAGGTTGTCCAGTTCAACTATTGATTGATATAATGCTTTCCATGCATTTTGATGGTTGAGGGTAGTGCTGGGCAATTAATATTTCAATATATTGTCAATATCGCGATATTGAACTACACAATATATCAAATCGAGGTAAATTATAGAGCCACAACAATATCGTGTAAACAATATAATCGCCTATATCGCCTATACTGCCTAGTTAAATCTGGCTAGTGCAAGGGCTAGTGGTTGTGTTTCTTGTTGTCTGGCACCATTTCACATTCTATGATATAATATGATGCAATAATGTGTTATGTAATGTTACTAGTCTCAGAAATTTAATTATACTCAATATTTAATCATATCGTGAATATAAGCTTGTCGATATATTGAATAGCATTATTTTCAGTATCACCCAGGACTATAGTTGAGGATAAAGCGAATTCAGATATAGGATGTTGGATAAAGGAATTGCAAAACATGAATCATGTCTATATAGTCAGTGATTGGGATGTAAAGGTTATGGAGGTCTCAGCCAGTCAATGTAATATTTTGTAGAACATTAATGCTAGCTTTAAAAAAGTTTCTACTTTGTACAGTAACCTATAAGGAACAAACATACTTTGACTGTAGTAGGCATGACATGACAATACAGATTATTTCTGTTTAATTTTTGTTCTGTAGTACAAGATGTCATTAATGTGCTACCGCAAATTGATACCTTGCTAAGTAGTAAAAAAAATTGACACAAAAAATAAATAAAAGCAAGCCCATGATGCAAGTGTTGTAATGTGGCATGTCAAAAGACACCATTGGCTAATGTGGAAAAAGCCATTAGTATATAGTATTGCGCATGTATGCAAGTTAGTCAGTTAGTCAGTCAGGATTACCACTTTATTCACATGGCACATGAATGTGAAGAGATATGTTATTTCATGTTTAGTTTTGTAAGGAATATAAAACTGGGGAGCCTACTATACACTTTTGCACATGATTTCTTACTGAAAACTAACAATGGTGATGCATATTTACATGTAGTTTTAGCCAATCTGATTCATGAGTTTTAATAGATGTAGACATTTACATGTTCTTGTGGCTCTTTGTTGAATATACTTGATGAAATAAGGTTTAACCTTATAGTACTTTGTATGCATGCTTTACCAAGGCAAAAATGGCACAGTTTATCATTGGGATTTTCTTTAAAAGCATGATGGCAGGCGGTCCTTTTACATTTTTCATTGTGAATATCATACCGATTTGCTATTATACATATGAGACATTACCTTAGACATTTAACTGCATCTACACTATAATAATACAGGTAAGCCTTGTAATCACTATTAAAACAGTGGTAGAGGAAGCCTAAGGCATGAAAAGTTGGGAGGGGAGGCTGAGTATAGCTATTGTGGCTGCGCACTACTCTCCTTCTAGGAGGTCTTGGGGCATGCCCCCCCCCCCCCCCCCCCCCCCCCCAGAAAATTTTTGAATAATAACTGCTATAAGATTGAATCTGGAGACAGTTTTAGCCAATAATCTTAATCGCAGTAATGCTACATGTATGCATAGCAAGTTATAAGCATTGCTATAATTCAGCATTAAATACTTGAGCTATTAGTCACTACAGTAACCTTGTAAGCACGCTGACAAGCATATATAGTGTTGATCACGTGATACGTCTTATGACATCATAAAACACATATGTTGGGGGGCTCTTCCCCTGCCTTTTGAAAGTTGGGGGAGCTTTAGCCCCTCTTCCACTGCCACTGTAAAATGATCTACTATGGTTACAAGCTACCACGTACTGTACTGCTAATCATGGTACATGTAATGGCAACATTAGTAATGGCAACATTATTAGTGATTCCGAGAATTTTCTTTGGAATCAGTCTCATCTTAAATGAATCCACATGCATTCTTTGAAGTTACTATTTCCTCATCCACACTTCTAATTACATGCAGTTTAAGTGTAGGATGGGTACTTTCTTTTGGCATAACACAGCCATACCCGACTCTTTTTATTAAATATTAACTTCCTACACCATTGTGACTATAAGGATATGGTGGTCATTAGGTGCAGTATAGTCATCACTCTTACTGGTGATCTTAAACATGTATAATATTAAGGGAATTCATGGACAAGTGAAACAGCTACAAATATCTATATCAACCTATACTGATTATTACATGCAGAAGTTACTTGTAGTTGTTGCATGGGGAATGTAATAGCTAAATGGTTGACCAGCAGACATTTTTTTCATGGAGCTCTGCAGTGAAGAATGCAGCTGAAATTTGATGCAGTACCACACAATACTACCAACTCAGACTCATACTGCCAGCAGCCAACACCACCGAATACCAAATGAATTATTTCTACAGAACTATTAAAGAATGGAACAATCTACCTTCCTTATGTTATAACAAAGACTTTGTAATAAATGCACACATTCTAGCTAGTTATCTGTAGTATATATATATCCCCCAACTATTTTTATATCTATCTTTTTTTTTTCATTTGATCTAATCAGCATTTTGCTGCCTTCCAATTATTACAATCATAATCAAAATCATAACACAGACTAGGCTTGCGTCGATTATGCCGGCATAATTTTTGGCATAATAGGGGATGAAAAGCATAAAGCATAATGCTGGCATAATGGAGCATAATTAAGAGCATAATGGGCAAATTTTTGTCACCCTAAGTATAACTTCTGCTATAACAGTCACAAATTCAATGGCTAACCTGTTTTGGATGGTGAAATGATCCTTGACAATGAGTAGAAAAATGCACTACAGTCATAGCTACTACAAGTTCGCACTCGACAGAATGAATGCTTTTCATTGTGGGTTTGAGTTTTATAGGACACATGTATAGTCATGTGTCAACTAGTACCAAAGCATGGCTTAGCAGTTTAGGTGAGCTTCAGTCATTGTATTTGGTATTATATAAAGCGTCTCATCGTCTGATTTTGAATAAAATGTGATATGATGATTGTGATTATTGGACTGAAGCTCAATTGGAGACAATACAATAGAAGCTCTGATAATAGTAAAGTTTAGTGAGTCAGTATAGCTAGGGAATGTCTGGACATTGAAAATAGTGAAGTCTCTGTGGTCTGCAGTGAGACTGGGGTAAATACCAAACCAGGAAAATATTTCAAAATGATAGAGATTCTCTAATAGAACAGTCAGTCAAACACTCTAATAGAACAGTCATCACATGCAACAGAGAGAATGAGAACCAATTAAAAGTGTTTGTCCCCAGGAGACTAATATGTACTTGGCATAGTGCTACAAATGCAAGTCACATATTATACTAAGCAGTTGCTGTCCTTTGAATACCAATTGCTACAAATCAGAAGATCAATCAGAAACCATGTGTAATATTTTCTGCATAATTATTTGCATACAAAGCTACAAAGATATTAGACAAGGAAATTCTTATAGCTTTTGAGGGACTGTAGATATGCTCCTGCTCTAATGTGCCTACCAACTCTGTAGTACATCCCAATTTCAAGCTAATGCGATTATTTGTATGTTGCAGTTGAATTGACACTTCTCCATTTACAATCTACCATATGAAGAATTTCTCTGCACAAAGAAAAAGCACACAAAATAAAAGTATAATGTATTTCTATAAAGCATAAAATCAAGCATAATAGGCAAAAATTTGGGGAAATGCCAAAAAGCATAATAGGCCTAGGCTAATTCTGGGAGCATAATAGACTCAAGCCTAAACAGACTTTAACTGAGGAAAATATCGTAGCTAAGTGTATGATCCAGAAGTGAATTATGAGTGGCCAAGTTGGTTTGAAATCTGCTATTAGCTAACTAGAAGAAGTTGCAGCCAATAATTAGCTAACTATATACACTGTAAATTCAGAAGCATGAAGGTCATACAAATGGTATATGCTATATGCCTATACCTGTGGTCACTTGGTATAAAAAAAGGCTCAAGGTGAGTCGAGGGACTTAGCTACATTAAGGGAGTACTTTAAAACAGTCAACTTAAAATTGCTAAAATAGTCAAGCTATTTGTATTATTTTGAGTAGCTAGCTACTAGCTATTTGACTATTCAATTTTTTTTACCACAGGCTAGATGGACTGCCCTTGCCTCCACCCCCAGCACTAGCTGTTAAAGTGCTGGACAGCTGGAAAAACCAGCATTCACTCAGGGCCGCCAGAATTAGGCATGAGGCTATTATGCTCCAAAAATTGAGCATTATGCTATTGAGCAGTGCTCAAAAAATCACCTATTATGCTTTTGAGAATTGCCCATTATTCCCAAAATTATGTCACTATAATTGGCTAATAATGCCAGTTTATTGCTGTATCAGACCATTTTCATTGATGCTTAAGCTTCAAATAGTCTTGAATTCTTTAGCTGGTTGCTGTATTAGAGTATTTCATTTCAATGTGACTGCTTTATTAGAGTAAATAATCTTCAGTGACTGTTCTATTAGAGTTTCTGACTGCTCTATTAGAGTATCTCGATCATTTTAAACGGAATTGTGCAATCTGCAGATTGTCCTACTGTTAAAGCTTTATAATCACCTCAAAATGCTAGCATAATTCCTGATTCCCACACATACCTATTATACCCGAAATTATGCCGGGATAATTGCCGCATCCCTAGCCAGAATCAAGGCAACCCTCGGAGCAGGCCAGATCTATTCAATAGAATCTGAAACAAGCTATCCAAAATAAATCATAGTCGCTAAGTTTATAAATTTGCGAAAAGGGATTTTACACACGCACGCACGCACGCACCCACGCACACACACATACAATCCATGATTTTGTAAACTTAGAAGACCATAACTTCAGTTGTGCGCAGCTAATATATAAATTTGAAATTTTCTCCATCCATTAAGATTGATTAATTGATTGATTGATTGATTGATTAATTGATCTGTTTATACTCCAAATACTCAGCCATTGGTCATTCCTCCGTACCGGAGCGTACACAAACAGGGCCGGAGCCCAGAGATTTTGAGTGGTCCGGCCATCCATGGAGGTCATACTACTTATTGATCTGATGCGATTTTTAGATCATGCGATACTCAACTGCATGTGCTAAGCACACACAGCATGCCAATTTAGGGAGATCTGGGGGCATGCTCCCCCAGGAAAATTTTAAAATATTATTATTATTATTAATGGATGGATATACAAACAGGGTTACAAAAATAAAGTTTAGGCACTAGGCCTTTGTTCATATCCATATCCTATGTCATTCCAATAATTATCAAGACTTGCTTTGAAAGTAGAGATTGTTGGTGCTGAAACAACTTCTGCTGGCAGGGAGTTCCATGTATTTGTCACTCTGTGGGTGAAAAAATTATAGATGCTCTGAAATGGCATCTTGAAGCTATTTTACTTGCAAAGCCTCTTTCTCCTTTTGTTAACATTAAGGATATATCCTGGTAATTTTGTACTACAGTACCATTTCATAGCTAATTTTACTTTCAAAATTTCTGTGAAAGCTTAGTTCTTTATGACTCACTGGAACTTTTGAGTGATTTGAGGACAATTAGCATAGATTTAATGACTTAATTAGACTAAGTAGAACAGTGGCTATTTTCTAAACCGAATGCTCTATTAGAGTATTGCGATGACTGTTCTATTAGAGTATATTATGATGACTGCTCTATTAGAGTATCTCGATCTTTTTTCAAATTAAAGTAACTGAAAAGTGGTCCGGCGGCCCTGAGATCTGCCACTATATTGTCTTGTGAAATAAAGCTTGACTCCCAGACTAATTCAAACTATAGAGGGTATCCATTTTATGTAGGGCTGCAACAAATATTCGATTCTTTCAGATATTTGTTCATTAAGGTTTTATCCGGATACTAAATTACCATTTGGATATTCGTAAATTAAAAGTGGTTGCAGTCAAATTGGTGTTGGTTACCAGCTGCTATATTTCTATAAGATGTACAATTCTGCCATTAAAATTGATTATAAAACAACCACCAATTTCAGAGAGAAAATGGCCATGTGGAAATATGTAACTGACATTTGCATTCAACATGCTACCAAGTTTAGTATTTGTTCATTAAGACATCCAATATCTGGATGCTATATTTGACATTCTGTGCAGCCCCAATTTTAAGTTATCAGGTACCATGTTTTTAAGTACTTCCCACTCAAATGTGAGAAAATGAAACTTTTTGTGAATTTGTACAGTTGAAGAAAGATGGGGGGAAATTACTATTCTTGGTGAGCATGTCCCCAAACATACTGTAGCTAAGGTGTACTTCATGACCTTAATAATAAGATCACCTCATTATGGTGACCATGTCAAGTAGGTCCCAAACAAAGCTAAGTTTGGCCAGTATGAGAAACAGGAAATCAGCTTCAGGTAGCATTATAGTCACATCACACTAAACATGAGATGGCCTTATCAGTACAAACTTTGCATGCAGAGGGTGGCAAATTCCATTATTATTATTATTAACTGCTACCCCGTCCCATGTGCACAGCTATACACAAAGTCATGTTTTTATATCTATTACACAGCTACAAGTGGGAAATCCAAGTTAAGTTTGAAGTAAAATAGTCAGATTTAGTAGCATACTTACCTGTACCCTGTGTATGATAAGAATTCAATAAAAGACAGTCACCTCATACTTATAAAATATCTGTTAATAAAATAATAGAGTTTTCTGGCTTGACTAAACACTATGCAAACAGTGGATGCATGAAAAGCAGATGTATGACTATGTGCAAAGCCTTAGGCCTTGTAATTTTCTCGAACATTATTATTTATTCAGTTATGATGTAATTTTATCTGCATTTCGTATTATTTTTAGTACTTGGTTGTATAATTATACTAGGGCTGGGTCACATACAATCAAGTACATACACCAACGTGACAACCCCTGGTACAATGGCGGATCCGGGATGGGGCATTTGGGGCAAATTCCCCTCCCCCTAACCTTGTGGAGGAGTCATGCATAGCTAGCTACTTCTGATTAAAATACTAAACTTGATGTCAGGCCAAGATCAGTTTATAAATCTCATCAAAACATGCACATTTTACTAACACTTATTACAACTTCACCCGAAACCAAAGTCAAACTAGCCACCCAGCACCTTCATATGTACTAAGCGGCTCTAAAAATAATTATCGTGTTGCTACTGTTTAACACATTCAGAGCCTTTAAAACATAAGTTAAGGCTTCACAACCATATACAAAAGGCCAAAATGGCAAAAATCAAAGTAAGAAACTACTAAGAGGTGATTATTTGCTGCTTCAAAATTTCAGCAACTAACAAGAGAATCTGGCTCTCCCCAACCACCTACAGCTTAGCCTGTTTGTACCCCTGCCCTTGCCAGCTCCTGGATCTGCCCCTGTGGTGAGGCTATGCATGCAACTAGGTGGTGAAGGAACAATCAAAATAATTACTATCTCAATATGTCACAATAGTGACAGATATGACACAATAGTGGCATCATAACTAGAGGCCACCAGTAGCTGAGTGCCGGTACATCATTGGTGTGGCAATGGCACAATGATGTGTACACAGTACATGCATACAAAACATACAGGAGAACTATGCAGTATTGTATGCAGCAATACAGTATTGGCAACATCACTGAAGATGAACAGCTATGTAGCCAATATACAGCACAGTATCAACATCAACTAGAGGTCACAGGTAGCTAAATACGGTTCATCAGTGGTGTGGCTATGGGCTTTGAGAACTATAGCTACACTCAAAGGCGGTTCATGGGGGCTAAAGCACCCCCTATAAAGTTTTACTATGTGCTAGCTAAAAGGTAGTAGAAGCACTAATCTCTTCTAGGAATCAACATGAGGGTAAAACTACTATAAAGCTTCGAAATACTCTAATAGAGCAGTCAAGATCCAAATACTCTAATAGAGCAGTCACAGTATTTAGAGAAGCAGTGTAGCAAGTTATTTAACTATAGCTATAAATAGTTGGTGGAGGGCAGCTATTGTTAGCAGGTAGGTACTTTCCTTTTTTTCATGGTCTTGCTATACAGCTAGGCCATAGCAACCACCCTTCGGAAATCCTAGATCAGCCGCTGACACATTTATTTTAATTCTTCTGCACTATTTTCCTGTAGTGCTTCCCATCCTTATTCATATGCAGTTGGCTCTTTCTCAGCTGGAGTTAGGTACACTCATTTAACTTTAGCCTCACAAATACCACATATCACCTCCCTGATGTTTCTTCAACTGATTGGTAACGATGAACTCTCTAATTCCTTGCATTTGATAGCCCCACTAGCCATAATAATGGTAACTATTCCAATAGATGCACACAGCTACATTGAAACAGAAGGGAACAACAAAACTAATTTAAAAAACGGAAGCAAACTTTCATAGGTGCTGTAATACAAGAGGATCGAACCATGGTACCACAGCTGAAAAGAGTTATATCTGCTGGCGACTGTGTCTAATTTCACTAGCTTTGTGATTTATTCTTGAATTAATCAAACGCTTAACAATTATAGAAATAACAAACAGCATGCTTATTAAAGCTTTGTTTAATAATGCACGCCATTGATTTAGCATTGCAGTATTTTTTAATTAAACAATTATTACCTATTTCATTAAATACTTTGCTATCGACGGTTGCTATGCATTGCTAAGAAAGCACATCTCAAACAAACCACAAATTACGCAAAGAAGTATTTTCTTAACTATTTCATAGTTTTTCTATAGTGTCTTCTTCCCTAGACAAAGCCTCAAGGCAGTAGTTAATTTTCGTTTGCGCACAAAGGGAACACACCCACTTTTTATTCTCGAAAAGATGCACGAAGATACACTATTCCTGGTGTCTTATACATTGATTTCAGTAGTTAAATTACTGTTTCAGAATATACATAGGCCGGCGGTTTCAATGACGGACCACACCCTCCTAAAGTCAACACGACTAACAAAACAGTGTACAGAATGCTAACTTAACTATCTCAACAAAAAACGTACCTTGTAAACAGCAGGCAGCTCTGTCCAACTTTCCCAAGTATTAAAATTTATCATCACGTGCACCTCGTAGTCGTTACTAAGCACTCGAATTGGTTGCTAGTACAACTAGGAAGACGTGGGAATCATGTGCACGCTCATTAGTGAGGCGGATATGTTCCCGGATGGAACAGTCTGGTGATAATAGGGCCACCCAATTTTTGATTCAGAAGGTTGCCATTGATGTTCAACGTGGCAATGCTGCTTCTGTAATGGCAACAATACCATCATCCCAGGACTGGGCAGAGTTTGCCTCTCTGCCCACTGTTTAAGTGTTTATTTGTATTATCATTGTCTTAGTATCTTAATAAATAATCTTCCATTATTTATCCATAAAAAATATAAAAAGGAAGGCGTTATATCTTTTTAAAGTATGGCACGGAGAGTTAATTCCTTCTTTTATTTTTTCACAAAATAAAATAAATGGACATAACACACGTACATAGTGAAAACTACACCATACTACTACTTATTACCTAACTATATACTTATTACTACCTACAGTACGTATTTTCCCTTTTGCTATCGTTGGATTCAATACCGGTGAGTGTATCTTTCTATACCTTACGGCTTACCATTTAGTCGTAAATTATTTATGACGTATCGTGACGCAACTTCTTATTATTTTTAGTACTTGGTTATATCATAGATAATACACGAACATGGATTGGAAACGCCCGTGAAATTATTTACCTATCCTAGTTACGGTGCGCCAATACATTGGAAAATTTGTTGAAATGTACTGGGCGGCTGTCTGGCTTTCTCGCTTGTTTGAAGGCTAGTTTCAACGCGTGGACATTCCTTTTACATTGTTTATTGTGTAGCGTTTTGTACTGAACATGAACACAGCTTGTCTGTGGACATTGGAGGGAATATCATTGGCGACAGGTGGATACTGGCTGCATAGATAATATACGAACATGGATTGGAAACGCCCGTATTATTTACGTAGTGACGTCATAGACCATCCTCGTTACGGTGCGCGAAAAGTTTACAGTCGTTACAGGTGGAACATTTTGCATTTCGTGTAAGCTACAAATACGTGTTTATTGGTTACAGCTGGGTTACAAAGCACCTACACTAATTGGAGGCTGGACAAGTTTGCGGAGATTTGGTCCAGCTGCACCGATTTGTTCACTATAAGTTGCACAGTTTCTATTGTACTGACACTTTGTACTTACATATCTTTTCACTCAAAAGACGAATTTCAGATTCGCAAGTACCATGAGAAAGAGCAACTCTTGACGAACAGGATGGTACCAAGTGAAGCTCAGTACACGAAAACTCCGCTCGTCATTTTCACAATAAAAGAACGAAATCATCTGCAATACATTTCCAATGGGCATTTTGGTTATTCTAATAAATTCATTCACATCTCGTGACATGCTTGGATTATCCCGGATTCGCTGCTAGATTCTTTTAGCTTATTCTTGGGCGATTCCAACAAGCCATAGTGAGCACGTATAGCGTAAACTATCACTCGTAAAAACAATATAAAAAGTTGGAGGTTAAATATGTGCGTGATTCTGAGCGAGATTATTGCTTCGATTTGGCATGGACTCCGTCTGGCTAGGTCTGAGTAGTAACGCACAGCAAGTCTTTAACTATAAATAACTCCTTAGAATTAATACAGAGCTTTAAAACGATTTTATTAAAGAAGTTCTGTATGCGTACTAAAGTTCTAATGTTCCAGTGCACCTGTCATGAATACACTATACACAGTAAAAACAAACTAGTGAACGTCACTACTAAATGTAGTGAACGTCACTATACTAATGTCTGCCACAATACTCACTATTTTTGTGTAGTGACGTTCACTACTAATTTTGTAGTGAACGTCACTACATTGACCACCAAGTAGTGACGTTCACTACAAAAAGTAGTGACGTTCACTACAA
Organism: Dysidea avara; assembly: GCF_963678975.1. Lineage (NCBI taxonomy): Eukaryota > Metazoa > Porifera > Demospongiae > Dictyoceratida > Dysideidae > Dysidea > Dysidea avara. The sequence continues at coordinate 7,763,548 of NC_089283.1, read as the reverse complement.
AAAGTAGTGACGTTCACTACAAAAAGTAGTGACGTTCACTACAAAAAGTAGTGAACGTCACTACTTAAAAGTAGTGAGTATTGTGGCAGAGCAATTCACTACTAAATTTTTACAGTGTACGCAAGATAGACAGTCTGTGATGACTCCTTTAAGTAGAAATCTCTCAAAACCTACAAAAGTGGAAAAAATAGCAACAGTAAAGTCTTTAATTAATGAAATATAACAAGCAAAAATAATTGCAGCTGCTAAATTGCTTTGATTATAATTAGACTTATCACCTGCAGGTGGCTTCAAACTTCCGTTTTTGAGTTAAACTTCCTGATATGTTAAAAGGTGAAGTATAGTGTTTCATAACGGTTGGGCAAATTTCCTGAAGAAATAAAAAGTGCAGCATCGTTTGTTTGCTGTTCTTAGCTTCACTTGTAGCAGGTAGAGTGGCTTTAGCTAACCAGATATCCAATGTTTCACTGTATACTCAGACTGTTAGGATAAAACAACAGAAAACAGGCACTACTTTGGGCAATTGTTTTACCGAAGTCTTTGGCTAAAAATTCATTTCAGTCTATCAAACATTTATTTGGTTGTGGCATAGAGGCTATGTTAAGATAGCTGGTAACGATGCTGCTGAAATATTTGCTAACGCGTACCTGCCAGTATCCACCTGTCGCCAATGATATTCCCTCCAATGTCCACAGACAAGCTGTGTTCATGTTCAGTACAAAACGCTACACAATAAACAATGTAAAAGGAATGTCCACGCCTTCAAACTAGCCTTCAAACAAGCGACAGAAAGCCAAACAGCCGCCCAGTACATTTCAACAAATTTTCCAATGTATTGGCGCACCGTAACTAGGATAGGTAAATAATTTCACAGGCGTTTCCAATCCATGTTAGTGTATTATCTATGCTGGCAGGTACGCGTTAGCAAATATTTCAGCAGCATCGTTACCAGCTATCTTAACATAGCCTCTATGCCACAACTTTTTTTATTATTCCGGCCCTAATGGCACTCCCATCCTCCCCGATCTCTAGCTAGAAGTTAAACCTAATTTAATTTATAAATGACAAAAAGCAGAAGAAAGAAAAAGCAGCTAAACCTACAGAGCCTACACAGGCCTACAAAAACACCGCATGGACTGCCAGCATACACACAGCAAAACCCCCGGACAGGGGCCTTAACAAGAGGGGCCTTAACAAGAAAGCCCTGCAGACTACAGACCAAACTGCAGGGAGTGGGAGCATGAAACAGAGTTCAACTCCCACAAAGGACTGCCAGGCAACAGGCTAAATAGATGTAAAAATGTCTGGGCATTGTGGCACCACATACAAACAGAGAGTTGCTCTAGCAGATGACGGTATGCTAGGCCACGAGAAATGCCACTCCTGGTGGTTGTCTTCAAAGCAATATCCTGCAAGACAGGATGACTAGCAGCAGACCACAAACCCAAGGACTCAACCACCAGGGGGACAAAAACACCTCCAGCAGCCTGTACAAGCTCATCATGGTGAGCATCCTTATCTTCTTCTCCCTTAGCAGCAGCCACACCTGCTGAAACTGCAGACCGACCCAATAGAGATTCTTGCAATGGACAACGCACAGTAACATCGAAGTACGCAGGCTTCCCATGCACAAAGTCAGGGTGAAAAACATCACCCGGGCGATCCAATTGGGAACAGGCACACCGTTGCTCTTTACGGCAACCAGTGTTGTCCTGAAGTAAAGCATGATATATCACATCACATAAAGCATCGTGCCTACGTATACGCATGGGTCCATGTCCACAGCCAAGCAGATGATCACCAAATTGATCAACAACACTACCACATGGGCAGCGAACTGGAGAAGTGGCAGAAAAGAGAGGGACACCAAGCCAGTATCGAAGAGAACATACAAATTCCTGTGAGGACATGGATAGGCCTAAAGAATCACAAGGAATGGCCCGAAGCCATGAACTGGTACAGGGGTCAGCAGAAATTGAACGAATTCTGGCTTGGTCCCGAATGGTAAGTGAATTAAGCAAAAGGGTCTGACGAGCAATATCAAGTTCATGTTGGAAAACACGCTGCCCACAAGCTGGATGGATAAGATCAGGAAGGGAATCACTGTTAATCAAGGGAAGCAGAATTGAGGTAGCAACATCCTGATCCGGGATGGAAGGAAACACGTCAGGACCCCCACTAAAAGACTGGAGCAGACGATAACACAATTCTTGGGAGCTGAAACAAGAGCCTAAAAAGGCTGCTGAAGAGGTACTGGTAGCTTCACGCAAACCCAATCCTCCCATAGAACACGGTAGAGTGGCCTGCAGCCAAGATAAGTCAGATATAGAAGATTTGCAAATACGACCTAAAGCAGATCGAAGATTATAATCAAAACGTTCAAGTTGAGAAATAACACAATTTGGGGAAATAGTACGCAAGAGATGATTAAGTTTACAAACACCCAGACAACTTCGGAGAAGATGGAGTTCAACTTGAGGGTTCCCCAAACCCCCAAGACGGTCCTGAAGAGAAGCCACCTTATCAACAGCCTTGCCAACAAATGACAAGAAATAATCAGAGGATCCCCACACAGGGGAACCAAGAAAGGCAGCTCCTTCCTCTTGCAACAACGAAATACGGGTGACAGATGATGGAAACGACTGATTACCAGAAGGCCAAAAGACCTCACATTTAGATAAATTAGGGTAGAGACCAAAACTCGGACCCCGCTGTACAAGTATTTGCAAAAAGGAGGCAAGGCTGGAGCGCGTATCCAAAAGGGTTCCGTCATCCAAGTACCATAACTGAAAAGCCAGTCCAGCTGGGAAAGTAACACTGGATAAGAAATCAATAAGGACAAGGGAAAACAGTAATGGTCCAAGGGGATCGCCCTGCTGTACGCCAGTTGAGGATGCAATCCGGTGGGAGCCAAAACGTAGTTCCCCAATGCAGCAGTAAGACCACTGCACCCAGCTAAACAATTCCGGGAGATCAGATCGACAGCGTGATAGAAAGGAATCCCGGCTACACTCATTAAATGCATTGGTCATATCCACCTTTAAGCAACATAGTTCACAATTAGAGCCCACAGTAGCAAGGATGGTACGAAGAGAATGTACAGCAGCTTCTAATCCATTACGAATACCTATGCCACAACCAAATAAATGTTTGATAGACTGAAATGAATTTTTAGCCAAAGACTTGTTCGACTTGGGTAAAACAATTGCCCAAAGTAGTGCCTGTTTTCTGTTGTTTTATCCAAACAGTTTGAGTATACAGTGAAACATTGGATATCTGGTTAGCTAAAGCCACTCTACCTGCTACAAGTGAAGCTAAGAACAGCAAACAAACGATGCTGCACTTTTTATTTCTTCAGGAAATTTGCCCAACCGTTATGAAACACTATACTTCACCTTTTAACTTGCATCTTGTTACGCTGTTGTTTGCTACTCGCCAGTGTCCATAACCAGTCCAGCCTCCAATTAGTGTAGGTGCTTTGTAACCCAGCTGTAACCAATAAACAGGTATTTGTAGCTTACACGAAATGCAAAATGCTCCACCTGTAACGACTAAACTTTTCGCGCACCGTAACTAGGATAGTCTATGACGTCACTATGTAAATAATACGGGCGTTTCCAATCCATGTTCGTGTATTATCTATGGTTATATTATAGATAATAGAGTAAAAGGGATAGGAAACGCAAGCGATTTCCGGTTTGATTTCCGTTACGCGTGACTTGAAAGGACAAGCCAGTTTTGTGCTCAAGCATGAGAATTAGTGTTCTAAGCAGCGTAATTAGTAACCCAAGTAGTTACCCAACAGACTACAGCGAGTATTTAGGCCTTTGTGAGAGATTTTGGCGAGAGAATTCAGACCGTAGATTTTGTAACAAAGCGTATCGCATTAACCGTGATTGTTACACGCCGTCATACTTTCGCTCATAGTACCTTCATGCCTCGTCCATACCGCTTCTTGTATAGCCGGTTCCATTTTCGAATCTTGTGGTAAGCTAGGCGTCACCAGTGGCGTAGCTATATACCATTGAGGCAGCTGTCTCGGTAAAAATTCTCAACAACAGGCTCATCTGAGCAGGCCTGAGTTTTGGTACCCCTGCTTTTCTACTCAAACGTTTATACTAGACAGCGTTACTGTATCACACATAATAGAATCTATGGCTGTAGTACCATGACACGGTGCTGGACCACTTTTCAGCTACTTGAATTTGTAAAAGATCGAGATACTCTAATAGAGCAGTCATCGTAATATACTCTAATAGAGCATTCAGTACAGATTAGCCACCGTTCTCATTACACTGCTTGGTCTGAATTATTTATGTTAACCGTATTAGTTTACTTTTTAAAAGTTCCAATGAGTCAACTGCATGGCATTGCATTGAGCTAATTGATCATCCAAATCAGTTACAATAAAAAATAGCCTCCACATGTCATTTCAAAGCAAATATTTTCAAAATTTTCCTTGAGGGAGCATGTCCCCAGACTCTCTATCTTAACATGCTTATAGCACATGCAGTTGATAATCACATGAAAGAGATAATCTCTGACTTAAATATCACATCAGATCAATAAAAGTATAGTGTGCACAACTATGACCTCTGTTGGAGTCCATGGATGGTCTGACCACTCAAACTATCTCTGGAGTAATTCAGTTTTTTTGTGCTGGTTGAATGCAATTAAACTAGTTTAATAAGCTGGAGCATTACTTATGACATGTAGAAAATCCATCCAACCAGAGTCAACCTGCAAATCGGTTGTAACACCCATACTTGAAAGCATTTGTTAATCAGTTGAGTCAGAAGCAGACCTTTCAATTAGGTCAATGTATAAACTTTGCCTCAGTAAAGATTTATTTCTGGCTACACCACTGTTCTTAGTACTTGGTCTCCCTTCCAACTTGACTGTATATTTAGTATAATTATTGTTTTAGCTCTCACATGTGTATGTTGTAGTAGTGGTACTGTTCATTATTATTTATAGTACTTGGTCGTATAATTACTATTGTTTACTGAGCAGTCAGCCCTGCTGGTGTGCTCAGGAATCACATAAGCACAAATACATTAGGTACAATAATATGATTGGAGTCTAGTCATAAATAGATCAGTATCTGCAATTTCAATTGTATCAGTTGGTAGTATGTTCCAGTCATTTATTTTTCTTGAGAAAAAGCTCACTGTTTTGGTATGCCGTGGTGGATGAGGTAGGTAAGTTACCTACCTCATCCACCACGGCATACCAAAACAGCACAAGATATAGTGAAGTTGATGGTATTGTCTTGTTGGTCATGTTTTTGGTAAGTAATAAGGAGGAGTTTGTAGTGATATCTATTGGTAGAGTATTTATACAATATTTGTAACCTAAATAATTTCCTACGAACTAGTATAGCAATAAGCTGCACAAACAGCAGTGTAGGTTTTCAGCTAGTTATAGCTAGATAAACACACCGTGCTCATTAACGTTTGCCTAAGGGCACATTTTATGTAGCTATGAATGCTACAGATGTGTTGAGTTGTACTACGATATGTGAACTGTAGGGGGTTACCCTTCACCCAAAATCCTTGATCCACCCCTGAAACTGACTCTATATATTATACCTGGGAAAGCAGACCTGAAATTTTAAGCAAACTGAAATGGAGAAAGCTAATAAATGACTGTTTAACACTTACAACAAAGTGCCCGGTAGTGACCAGGCTCAAGTCCATTGTTTCTTTTATACGTACGTTACAGCAAGACACACAAAGTATGCTTAATTAAATATGTACAACTACAGAAAATTGTTATTAGGTATCCCACAAGTTACAAACATCTGTCTGTTCCAGAAATAACAAAGGTGACAAAGATATAATATAGCCACCTGTATAGAATACTTTGTGGTGATGAAACTTTTGCTTCAATGCCTTATCAAATTGTATAAATTCATATGGTAATAGTCTTCGGCCACCCTCATCACATATTACCATTAAGCTTTGGAAACTTGTCAGTTTAGGAGAGTTTTCTATCAACACATTAATGCCCACAAAAGATATTGATGCTACTGACAGAACCACATGTATCAGTCCACCATGAGCTGAAACTGAGGTCATAAAGGTATCAGGGATAACTGTAGAATTTGAAGTGATAAACAACTGCTGCAAGTTAAGGTTATATGCAAGTGAGAGGGATACAAGAGAGAGATTGTGATTAACAATTCTGTAACACCTCAGCTGCTTACAACTGGCAAGAATGTCCACCACCATGGCAGAATATAGATTGTGTACTTCACAGTACCTCAGAGATGTAAAATAACTCAATGAAAGCTCACCATTCTCAATTGGTGCTTTTCTACAGCATTCGCATGAAGCACACAAGTAGTGCATTGCCAATGCCAATAACCTCGTACATTTCTGATACAAACAAACTAAGTTCTTTGTATGAACAATGTCTCTTACAGATGGTGTGATAATACAATAGTCTACTGCCAGGTGGGTAAGTGTCATTTTGCTTAGAATTTCCCACAACTGTATTTGACCTTCCACAGCTGAAACCGATATCCCTATCATGTTCAGTCCTTGTAAGTTGTGACAATAGCTAGCAACTGCATGTAGACCATGCAAGCTTGTCAAGGATTGGAAACACCCGTTAATTTTAAGTTGTTGAAGATTAGGACATGCAATGGCAATTTGTTCTAGATCATTTGGAAGTAAACGGTTGTGTTGGGCAACATCAAAGTGTGTCACACAATTAATATTATTAACAGTATTATAGAACTGTGGGAAGTAATCCAATAATGCCTTGGCCATGTATACAATCTTACTATCTCTACAGCAGTCAGTTAATTGTAAATAATCCAACCCCTGTATTCCACAATGTTTAGCTTGCACAAACGGAAGAACAACTGTTTGACCAAAATGGAGCTGAAACACTGGTGGAACTGAATAAAGATTAAGAGGTGTTTTACAACGTGAATAAATTTTTAACCAAGCAGTATGACCTGCTGGTACTTTTGAGTTCCACTGCTGCCAGTTTTCTATTAGCTTTTTTACCATTGGCATGTGATACACTGTGATGATGTTCAGCTTGGATGGCCTAAACTTTACTCCTGCCCAGTCTTTTAACAATTGAAGATACATCACTGGATTCAGATGTACTCTAACATAAAATGACAACTCTTGCAGTTTTAAACCAAGTTTCAGTAAATGATGTGCATGGGTGAACATACCAATATCTAATGTACACAAATGCTTCATGTGCTGTATAGCCTCTCCTAGTTGTGTTAGCTGGTCAGGACTCAACGTCCTTACTACTGGTAGACTGAGATGTCTTAAATTACTGCAGTATTGTAGCATTTTTGCGGGTGGTGCCCAGTATCCGGGAAAGGCTAGTCGTGTTATGTGTTCTCCACGCCTCTTCAACATATTCTTTACACAAGTCTCCTCACGGGTGTCGTAATAATCCCACACAAATTCATGCCATAGAGACGGTGTTTCGCAAACAGCTCTCAGTCTTTGTGAAACGCATAGTAGGTGTACTCTATCACGTGATGACAAGTACGAAACGATGATAACCAGTAGTTCTGTAGGAATAGTTAAGATGTGAAAGTCAATAAAGGACTGGTTTCGCTCCATCGGTAAGTATATCCTCGATCCTGTAAAACTAGTCTCACGTAGTACAGACCCCTATTTATCAACAATTAGAGATTATAGACCATGTGCGCACCAGGGCGTGGTACTTATTGGGTGGGTGTGGTAATAAACTGACAGCGGCGATTTCCGGATCACGCTGAATGCATTCTTGTGTCAGTATTCTGGTCTTATTAAACGGTGTTGCTATAGACCACGTGCGCACTAAGGCGTGGCACTTTATTACATCATCAAAATAACGCATCCGACGCATTTTATGCCTGCCAACGAAATTTTATTTTATTTTTATTTATTTATTTATTAATGCTTTATAGTACACACATACAATCATAAGCTTAGGTACACACACAGATACAAGAATTGACAATACACATGGTGTACTAAAGGACTGTAGGCTTGTTCCTACAGCCAAAAGTAGTAATTATAAAATAATAATAAAAGAACACATGATAAATTGTCTAAGACGGTGTGTAGTTAATTATTAATGCATGCTAATACGAAGGAACGTGCTAAAAGATTAGATACAGTAGTACTGGTATAAAGTAAGTTACTGGGTAAAAGTATATATATATATAGACTATATATATAATAATTATAGAGTCAACTATCAATTAACGTGCACTATGTTTTTCGAACAGCTGCCACTCACTTCATGGAAATCCAACAGCATACCACAAAGTAGCCTACACTAAGCAGCAATTATCATCCTCCAATAATCAGGTATGTAGGATTAATAGCGTGAGAGCTGCAGCCAATAGTATGCAAGGTCCGATAAATTCCTAGTTCGAACAAAACCATCCATTTACGAACATTGCCTTTTGGGAGTGTCTATTTTACGGACCGGACCGGACCGGACTGTCGGACCGGAAGTTCCTGTTTAGCAAGCTAAGTGTTTAATACGTTCAAGTCTATTTTACGGACCAGATCTAGACTAGAAATAGTCTGTGTGCCAGCCCACGAGCATTTTGCCAGCTCTGTCGTGCCCCGATGATTGTTACAGTAGCTTCGCATTGGTCTGGTCACTCTCGTACTGGGTGTACGTATCTAGCTAGCTATAGTCATGCAAAAGCCATTTTAACTACAGTAACTGTAGCTTACAGTAAATAGCAACCTCGATAGCGGGTGAAGCTTGCTCGTTCATATCAGAGACGACGGTTATCTTAGAAACCTTGCTAGCTAATGCCCTTAGCTACCTGGCAGCAGCAAACGTTTTGCTGATTATGATTATGATTATGTACTTTGTCGAGACAGCATAGCTGATAATTGACCCAGGTAATTACAAACAAAAGAAAACATTTAACACATACATGCATACATAAAATTATTTACTGTGTGATGACAAGGTGGTTGGTAAAAATTTCTGTGGATTGCTCTTCAATAAAGTTGTTAGGTAGAGTGTTCCATTCTCTTAAAGTATTCGGAAAGAAACTTTTCTGATACGATACAGTGGGACTGACTGGGATGATAAATCGATGTTGATGAAGCTGTCTAGTTGGATACTGAGTTGGTGAGAAATAAGATGGTAGCTGTATGGAAGGAGTAAGCTGATGAACAATTTTGTGAAATTGGCTTAACCTATTAATATGTCTTCTCTCTTGTAGGGTTGGCCATTCAAGGAAGTTCAACATATCTGTCACACTACTGTACCAACTAAAATCAGAAAGGACCCATCTTGCAGCACGTCGTTGGATTTTTTCTATGTCATATATTAAGTATTCATGATAAGGGTCCCAGACACAAGCTGCATACTCTATAACAATGGCCTTATAATGGTAATGTAGGCATTTTGCTTGACATTACTACTACATTTACTTAAGTTGCGCCGAAGAGAATTTAAGGATCTGCTTGCTTTAATGCACATAGCTTGAATATGATGTAACCATTGCATGCTTTCATGAAAAATAAGTCCCAGGTATCGATGTTGTTCTGTTACTTGAAGAGTTTCGTCATTTAAATTATAGTTATAATTAATGGGAGATGTTGATCTTGTACACCTTAATACTACACATTTGTCAATGTTCAATTGCATCTGACACTTTTTAGTCCAGTTAAGAATGGTACTGAGGTCTCTTTGAAGGCACAGTGAATCTTCTAAGGAATCAATTATCCTATACATAATGCAATCATCAGCAAATAGCCGAACAATTGAGGAAATATATTCATCAATGTCATTAATGTACAACAAAAACATGAGAGGTCCCAATACGGTTTCTTGTGGAACTCCAGACTTTACGGGTAGTTTATTTGACACATGATTTTCTAGAGTTACTTGTTGGTTTCTTTTAGTCAGCCATTGCTCTATCCATTTAACAAGGTTACCAGTAATTCCATAGTGCTTTAGTTTGTTTAATAGCCGTCTATGTGGCACTTTATCAAAGGCTTTGCAAAAATCTAAAAAGATCAGATCTACTTGTTTCTTTTCGTCCATAGCTTAAAGAATGTCATCGGTTAGTAGCAGTAGCTGACTTTGACTGGAATGAGAAGGCCTGAAACCGTGTTGATGCTTATTAATGATGTTACATGTATGTACACTGTGGTATTGTGCATGAATCAGACTTAGGTAATATTTAACAAGTCAAACATTTAAAAGACTTGCACACATGTCCTTTCCATCTGGTGTTACACACACATTGTGAACCATCTTGAGCTCTGCCAGAAAGCTCTTTTGTTTCATTTTGATATACCAGTATGCAATGCCGCATGGTCAGATTTCCAGTCCTCTGTGTAGAATTATACAAATCAATGTCACATGAAAATGTTACAGTATAGGTTACTGTGTAATATTACAGCAGTGTTTTATAGGCTAGCATGCTATAGCTACGTACGTAAAACACAATTGAAAATATTATAAAAAAGGCTATAGCTATTATTTTTGACTGACCAATTTTCCTTGATCTGTATCAGAAGAAAAAGTATTAATCAATGCTGGATCAGTCTGCCGTTGGTTACACACTGAAACAATGTTTTGGCTCCGGCATGCAGCAATAACTAACTGTCCTGAAAAATTTCATGCTCAACAGCTCAGTGACACCTAGCTATAGCTATAGGCAATAACTAGCAACAAATAACTACAGTGGGAGTTTACTTTCGCGGATTACACTCTTATAGGCTTAAAAAATGTGCCTCCCCAGAGACGTCACACATGGCCTTGTACACTTACTTAATTAATCTTAATTATTAGTTTAATAGAATGTACAGTATGCATGTGATTGTACCTTTTGGGGATTTTCACCCCCTGGGAAAACCAGCTGAGCTGACTTTCCAGTAGCTATCTAATCTTAAATCTACATGGCTAATCTGCAATCTCTGTCCCCGAATCACCTGCTCTCGCCTGTACTAAAGCTTTAAATTAACCAGTCTTAGACTCTACGACTTCGTGTGCGGCCACTAAATCTTCACTCTTGTCCACTTCGAAACAATGACACACTACATTATACTGAGATAGCTACTGAACTCCACTAGCTCTGATGAGGCCCGAAAACCCGCGAAAACATCAGTTCTCACAAGCTTTCAGCCTTTAGAGCTTTGCACACGGAATTTAAAAAACACGCACGATCATGGAAATATCGATCCACGTGCACGCATGCCTTCATTATAACTCTTCAGGTCTGGTCCGTAAAATAGACCTGCTAAACACCTAGCTTGCTAAGCAGAAACTTCCGGTCCGTAAAATAGACACCCCCCGTTTTACTACCAGATAGGCGCAATCTGTGAATTTGCGTAGTTTATCAATTGCGCTGCACATTTTGTGAATTCATAAAATGCGCAACAATTTATAAATTGTTGCACAATTTGTGAACTACCGTAAGCAGTAGTGGCATGATATAGGACCAAGTGCCCTTAAATACTTCCATGTATCCAGGGTATACAAGTATACACGCATATATATACTGCAGTGCTGCATTGATGTGGACAGGGTACACTAGACCAAATTAAAGTTCATACTGGTATACACGGGTATACGTGGGTATAAACAGGTATACATGGGTATACAATGACATAAACAATGTAGGTATACACTGGTATACACTGACATACTACTAGGGGTATACCTATTAGAGTAAGCCACCTATGTTTGACCACCATCGGTTCGGACGCGATTTTTCCCATGTATTGTGACTGTTCTATTAGAGTGTTTCGATCTGCCTATCGTCCTGGACATTTTGGAGAGAAACTTTTGACATTTTTAAGACAGGGAATAGTCAAACCCCATTTAAGTGGATTTGGATTGTGTATAGGGCCCCGTCGATTTCGCCAGCAAACTTTTTGGCATAATGGGTGGGTAAAAGCAATAAGCAAAATGCTGGCATAATAGGTGCAATTTTTGTGAAGTGGACATAAAATTGCTCAAAAGATCGAGATACTCTAATAGAACAGTCAGACGCGCTAATATATCGACAGTGCATAGCTAATTGTTACTGCACTGTTAAAAATGGGTTGTGCCTGACACATGCATATCGTGTGGTAGCCACACGCCCACCTGCTCACACGTATCAGTGTGACGGTCACGCGATTCAATTTTGTGTGGCTGCCACACCAGTCCGTGTGCGGTATCCAGTCTAGCGTGTGGCTGGTACACACAAGCCACAAGGTGGTGTGAACTGGAGGGATGATTCTTGACCAGTCCGAAAGTGGAGCAATCGCTGTGAGAGGTATGTTTCAATGTATGTGCTGGGTTGCACACTTTATACACATGCACTCCGGAGGCCCAGTGACTCCTTTGCGACACTCCATACCAGTTTTAGTTCCAGTACATATGAAACTATCTTCTTTATGGTAGCCTCGATGGTAGCGACTTTAAACCTTACGCAAATTTCTGTGATTGAACTGACACGCGCGCTATTTGGAATCTTGAAAGTTTTTGGAATCACATGGTCAACCTTATAATTACCACAGCTAAAGGTAGTGTATACTACATCACTGCTACACAGGCCCTAATTCCTGCTGAAGTATAGAAAATATGTACGATGATGGCTAGATATGACCTTGTGTGCACTATGCAGCAAAGCTACGGCTTCAGGTTTCACAGTGGTTTAGGGCAAAAGTATTGAGTATAAATCTTCCCTAAATGGAATAACTCACCATGGCACAAGTATGTTATGTACTTTTTACCTAAGTACTATATCTTTCAGTGATTCCTTCAATTCGTATTAGCATTAAAATATTTTTCTGAGCATATATAGAATGTATATATTCATATATAGAATGTATATATTTTTGCCCTCATAAATTGGTGGATGTATTATTTTTAATGATGTAATAAAGTGCCATGCCTTAGTGCACACAAGGTCTATAGGAGATACTGAGAAACTATAATAACAGCCTGTACTTGGGTGTTAAATTATGGGATATTATATTTTATGTTTTAAAAGATACAGGAAACGGCCCTAAAGGCATGCCCATTCAGCACACTGTAACAATATGCTAAGATATGTTCTGTTTAAAAGGTTTTGCCTATACCTACACCTACAAACAGAACCTACAGAACAGAATAGAACAATGAGAGCCTAGGTAAATTACAAACAGTGGACACCCTGGACTCAGCAAGTACGTGGTCAGCTGGAACAGGGAATGCAGGGTGTCCAGAGCTTGACATCTGGAGTCACGGATACACATGATTGAAGACTTGAGCAATAACTAACCAATTCTTCTTTGTATTAACTGTTTGGGAGGCTCCCCTACGAGTCTTTTGCGATAAAGCTCACTAAAGTCCCTAGTAAGAGAAGAGACACGCAAATAAGAGAAAATGAAAAGGACACAACCTGTGCAGGCCTGGTACACAAGGCCTATGATATATCTACAGTGTATATATTGGCTTGAAAGTGAGCCATGCAAATGGGCTGATGTACTGGTATATTGTTAATTGGTTCAAAGCAGTATCATTTAGGGAAGTTTTTGACTGAAGCTTTAAGACTACAGCTTCTCATTTTGTTGTGAGTTAAGTATAATCTATTTTCAACTTTTCTTCAAGATTATACACTATCGTAACCTCTAAAGCCTGTAACAAGCTGTAAGCTCAATTTCATTCTTATTTTTGTGTATACAGTAAGTATGCTGTAAATTTCTAGAGCAAAGTACTTCTATAGGTTCAGTAAAGCATGATATGTCGTATGCAAACCCTATTGTTGGCTTGCAAGTCAATGTTTGGCCCTTCTTAGGCTCCACCTCATTGTTGACAAGTGTAGTCCACCAGCCAGATATATTTCAACCAGGTGCATGCTATATAGCCAGCCAAATACTGGCTACATAGTGTGTTATGTATAATTATACTATAGCTAGTCCTACCCCAGGAGAATTATGCCTGCGATGACTCTCATGTAGCACACAGATGATTCCCAGTTCTGGTTAACCAGGTATAGGCATGTGGTAGCTGAAGGCATTGTCTTTTGTGTGACAGTGTGTGTGTGTGTGTGTGTGTGCGTGCGTGCATGCATGCGTTCGTGCATGCGTGCACATGTGTGTGTGTATGTGTGCGCACGCTGTGTGCACACGAGTGTGTTAGGCTTTGCTTTGTTAGTGTAGAGGCTGACTAAGAAGTTGATAGGAATGCATTCTATTACATGAATATTTTACTGATGTGGACGATCTAATTAGCCATAGTGTACCCACTGCTTTCATTGACCACTACCTATATGGCTGCGCATAGCTATGATCATTTTATCATGTCTGAGGTCATTACTCTATATAAAAATATATTTTCATGCTCATATATATACCAACTGCATGCATGCACAGATTGCCCACAATCACATTTGCTGTGTGTTTCTTCCGATTCTTCGCAGCTAACAACGAGGAAGATTGAAGGAAGCCGGCTATGACACTAGCTTAGTTAAATATTCCGCATATTGTTACTCATAAGAAAGGGGCCTAAACAGACAGAGAAAGAAAGAAGATTTTAACTTTTTCTCCATTACTGACTGCATTTTTACCGGCTATATGACTGTATGCTTCACTGGGTAGCTAGATTCTTTCTGTTGACATGTAGCTAGCACTGCAATCACCCTTGACTGCAATCCATTGTATTTCTTCGATCCAGATCTTTTGGAAAGTATAAAAACTCAATCCACTTCCTTTCGCACATAGATTAGAACAATTCACAGCACAACACTCGCCGCGTCCGGCCTAGTTTGGCATCTGGCAGAGCAGCGGTAACACGTGTCTTAAATTAGTGAGAGCTAGGCACTTAGAAATAATTACCATGCCCTCTGATAAGCACTGTAGCGATACTAACAACAGTCCGTTTATGATAACAATACTTAACACAACCAATGCAAAATATATAATTCACAAAAATATAGTCCACAAAATAAAACACTAAAATCATTGAATATACCAAATGATTTATTGAATATACCAAATACTTCATTGAACATATCAAATAATTCATTGAATATACCAAATAATTCATTGCAGATACCAAATAATTCATTGCACATACCAAATAATTCATTGCAGATACCAAATAATTCATTGCACATACCAAATAATTCATTGCACATACCAAATAATTCATTGCACATACCAAATAATTCATTGCACATACCAAATAATTCATTGCACATACCAAATAATTCATTGAACATACCAAATAATTCATTGAACATACCAAATAATTCATTGAACATATCAAAAAATCATTTAGAAACAAATTGCCTACCATAATGCTCCACATATCTGCTTTTCTTACACTCCATTAGTAAAAACAATTGTGTACTACAGTTGTAATCTTTGTGGTGAGGACTTTTACAGTTTCTTCAACTTTAATACCATATAGCCGGAAAGTTTGGAGGGGGGAAACTTTGGTGAATTTGCCAAGATAGGATTTTGGTGAGAACAAAGTTTGGTGAATTTGTTGAGCTAATACAAATTTTTATTGGACAGACGATTTGGCAGATTTTAGTTTGGCGAAACATTATTTACTCGCCAAATTCGCCAAACTTTCCGGCTATACGGTACAATCCATGTTTTTGACTTAGCACAGATGTGTGTAATATAATTATCATGATAGTACAATACAATTGTATACTACCATTATCACAATAATAATAATATTGTTATTCACTATCACAATGATCGATAGACACAACCATTGCTCAGCTCTACTGAACTCGATGGTTTTAAACACAATATGCTGTGTGGTGGGCATTAAATAGAACCTTTGAGTGAGCAATTTCTAGCATGCCTATCAAGACACACGGTAGTATGTCGTGCGGCCCAAGAAGCCGGCGCGTAACACCCGTGAGTATATTGACAGGAAGAAAGAAAACGCAATTTTCGCACCTCCATAGCTATGTTCTGCCTTGATGAAACACGACGATTTTTGCTGTGAACACTTCCTCCACCTTCAGCACTCCACATTCCAAATTTGAGCGAAATCGCTTCAAGCGTTCCCGAGATATGCGACTTCAAAAATTGGCTTAGTTTCTTCGTTTTTTTTCTTATTTTTCTTCCTCTTTTCGCACACTTACAAAAACTGCTATAAAACACGAACACCATATCCGATCGCCTTGAAATTTGGCACACAGAAGGGGGGTATAAAGGCGCATCTCTGTACCAACTTTGGCTGGAATACGATAAACAGGCAAAGAGTTATGAGCGATTATTCACGAAAAATAACACCAATATGTTGTCACACCTACAGGGTAAACCGCGTATGGGAAGAAGCTGAAAATCGGTGGGTGAATAGGTTAACTATTGAACCTCAAACCTTTTGTGGTTTGAAAGAAATCGAGCTAAAAACCAGGAAGATAAAACGAATTTTTTCACGAACAGAGTAGTTAATTTGTGGAATTCTCTTCCAGCAGATGTTATTTCTGCACCAACCGTGGCATTGTTTAAGAAGAATCTCGATGATTTATGGAGAGCAACAAGATATGGGCACTCTCAAAGGCCTGCGGCCTAGCTTGACAGTCTTGTACTGCCAAGCAATTTTTGTCCATTAATAATAATAATAATAATAATAATAATAAAACGAAAAAAACCAACAGTGTGTAACAATTATGCAATCGAGATTAGCTAATAAAAAACGACTGCTTGCCACGCCTACCAGGTAAACCGCTTGGGGTAATGCTTTGAAAATCGCTGTACAGATGGAGTTATCATCTTAGAAAGGCTCTTCAATGGTGTAGAAGAATCAGACTTAAAGCCACGGAGTTATAACACGAAATCCAACTTGGTGTAGCAAGTGCGAGATCGAGATACTCTAATAGAGCAGTCATCCTAATAGAGCAGCCATCCCAATAGAGCAATCACCCGAAGAGGATTCAAGAGATCAGCTAGAAACAAGTAACCTGTCTAGAGAAGCTGTCCCAACACTGTGTATGAAGAAATAATTATGCTGATTTAGACCAAAATCATGTGTGAAACTGTCATATTTGAGACTTTACCTAGTACTCTGAAATCATGAACCGTGCTCTGGATAACAATCAGATGTATCTTGGAGTTCCTGTGGAATGCTTACTCCTATGCAGTGGCAGAGGAAATAGTTGTTGTGAGGGGTGGTTGACCATAGCATAGAATCTCTGGAAGCAGGGAGTCTGGGGGCTGTGCCCCCCAGAAGCTGTAGCCATTGTAGCATCTACAATAACTCAAACTTCACCAGAATTAATCTATATGGGCACAATTTGAAGCTAAAACACCAGTTCTTTGTAATCAAAAGTATTTAAAACTGATTATTTGCAGTTTAGGAAATGTTGACCATAGTACAAAATAGCCTATATAAGACAACTGGAAACACTTATTGCAGTGGCAATACACCAACTCTCAAGGAAGAGGTCAGTGGTTCGATTCCCACTATATGCAAAATCTTTTTTCATTTTAAAACCACTTGTAGGAACACCTTTTTATGAAGTGTTTTGACTGCTCTATTAGGGTATTTGAGCATTTTATTAGAGTATATAAGCCTCCCCTCCACAGACCGAGGGGGCTCCAGCCCCCCCTCCACAGACCGAGGGGGCTCCAGCCCCCCTTCCACCACCTGTGTTCCTATGGATCTGCAATGCTTTCTTTTCCTGCTAAATCATCCTTTTGCCAATGCACAGTGCTATATATACTACCTCAAAAATTCACTGAGATCAGATATATGACACTGTGGTCACATAAATTGCTCTGCATGTATGGTCAATATAACACTATTTTTTGTTTCATGCACTCAAAGTTCCTTAATATCCACCATTTTAGGCAACGAACAATCTGATGCCCATATAATTTTTAAGTTTAAAATGAAGTATGGAAGTGATCAAAGTAGTGAAACAAGAGATGAACGATAGTATTACAGTATAGCTTGGTGGAAAATCCCTACATTGGCATGTTATTATAACAATGATTTTGTTCAATGCCAAAGTAGGGATTGTTCCCTATGCTGTAGTAACATCATTCATCTCTTCTTTCACTAATTGTTATCCCCCAGGCCATATCTATTTGAAAAGTTGTTGCTTGAATTCATTTATGGGTCCGTCAATAGGCAAAAAAAAACAAAAAAAACAAAACAACAACAACAACAACAATAACAACAAAAACAACAACAACAACAACAGCAGCTTCAGAAATGTAAAAATATTATATGTAAATATGTGTAGCTACTGCACTGTCTGCAGATATGTCAAATACTTTCTAGTTACAAGCTACATAGCTAGCTAGCTATTGTAAAGGGAAAGAAATGTAGCTATAGTAGCTAGCTACATGTAGCCCAATGAGTCATGGGCAAGACTGAAGTATATAGCTATAAATTATGCTATATGTTAATCAAGTAGTATAGAGGTACACTGGTTTTAAGGGAATTATAGATAACGTTACCTTTCGAGATTTTATACACTGACTGTTCTATTAGAGTATCTCAATCATTTTACACAAATTAAATTCTAGGCGTCACATGATCTTAATTTTTTTTTCTTATTTAAAATCTGTGCAAAATTTGGTCATTCAGGTCCAGAATTTTCAAATAGGAATGGCCTTATATCCCCACTTGATTTTTAAAGTAATAATTTTTAATATAGTAGTTTGTTTGGTTAGAGCATACTGCTATACACATTTTACTTTTCTATTAGGGTGACTGCTGTACTAGAGTACATCGTCATCTACCAGGGGTTGTCACTTTTCATATTATCACTACATTAGCATTATGAATTAATGCAGCTAGACCAATAACAATGGTGTGTGTCATCATGATCGAGTAGGTGTAATCTCGGTGCTTGATCATTATTAATCAACCTGCAAGATCGTGATAATAGACGTGGTCTTGAAAGTTACAGGTATCTACCGAGTGTATGTATTAAATAAGTTTGCAGCATCCAAATATGCTGTTCAAGGAAAGTGTCGATAGGGAAAATTATTGCCTCAATATGGTTTCATGTCATGAAGAAGGATGAATGATTGAAGATAAAAGGAAAGACAAGGCACAGAGGACACACACTTGTTGGAACCCCAAAGGCATATCCCACTGGTGAGTTTGTTATTGTGGCGTAAAATGGTGGCCGTGTGCTGCTCCGTTTGGCCTCCAGCACAACTGTGTTCAGGCAGGCTAGCACGCAGGCAGATGAAAATTCGAGTTTCTGTGATTTTTTTTAAAAATTCTATATCCGGCTGCCTGTAAAAATGTTTTCTTGTTTTAAATGTTAGATGGACTAATACCATTCAGTAAAGGTGATTTTTTTCACATAAGATGTCTCTAGAATGATTTTTAAAGGTGAAATTTAGGTGATGCATGTCACTCCCTACGGAAACGGTGCTACCATACTGTTTGATACACTAAGTTGCGCTCAAATTGGTGTCGATAGTTTCAAAACTAATATTCATGCATGGACACACACACACATCTGACACAATGCCACTATCATCAAAAGTTTTGAAACACAGAGAAACTTACATCTAATACATAAATAAATTCATACAAAAAGAGCCAACCTGTGAAAAAGTGCGGCCTTCAATAGCTTGGGTGACAAAAGTTGTGAAAGTAAAAATGACAGCCAAGAAATGATTGCAATGATGTTGATCATAACAAATTTTAAGTATTAACAAATTAACATTATTGCAGCAATTTCTTGGCCACCACCTTTAACTTCACAACTTTTCTACCAAGATTGCCAAGGGCCACATCCTTGTTCTACACTTGGCTATTTTGTGTGAATTTCACCTCTTTGTATTTCACAAGGCTCCTGTTTGTTTTTATCTTATAGCATTGCCTTTCTTATGTTAAATACAGTTATGTACATATACAAAAAATTAATGTAGCACTAAAAGAGTAGTCTTGAAAATGAAATAATATATATAGCAATTGGCCATGGCTTACCTCAAGCTATATTTGTCTCTTTCCCACTCCCATATATTATATGTGCACATACTATAAAATTTTAATTCATGAACTATATATACATATATTGGATTGTGTTCATTCATTTTTGGTAATCACAGCTGGTCAGAGAAGCCAAGAAATCTCACATGATGTTTCACCTAAGAAGACAAAAATTTGGTGTAATCCCATCTTCATTTACTGTTTGGTACTTCTCTCTCTTTCACTTTCATTTGCTTCATTCTTTATATGTATTCCATTAGCTAGAGAGGTAGCCAATTTGCGACTCCAAATAACTCAGGATAATATTGATTTTGTTTCTTCTGAAAATCACAGCAGTAATTTGAAGTTATTACCAGCAGGAGCTTATGAGCCAGCAGCAGGAGTACTAGCTTATGAGCAGCCAGTTCGTAAAATCTTATCACCAGCAAAAGCAAGTCATGCTAAAACTCATTACAATAAATCATTATCTAATCCAATGTTAACCGTGGACACTGATGATAACATTGCTTCAGATTGTTGTGAAGTAGCACCTGTTACCCTAAACATACCTGGCATTACTGAGAAACTGAAGCATAATGAGAGCTGGAGGAGTTCACCCTTTTATGCTTTTGAAGGAGGATATCTACTGTATGTGTCTATTAATACCACTCATGTCTATAATAAGAGCACGAGTCATATACCTCTCACTGTGCACCTCATGAAAGGTCCTCATGATGATAAATTACAGCGATTGGGTTATTGGCCTATGAGAGGAACCTTTATAATAGACTTAGTTTATGATTTCGATAACAAACACCAGGCTTATAGTTGTACACTGTGTGCCTATAAAGTCACTGGTAACAAAAGGGAAGCACATTTGAAATTGTCACAGTTTATATCCCATGAAAAGTTATTGCATCAGAATAGCTCTATCTATTTTGAAAATGACACTCTGTATTTTCATTTTTCTTTCATAACGACTAGTATTTTCCACTCAAAACACACCGAAAGCATTCTTCTATTTAAATATTTAGTACTGTATTATAATTTAGAAGTGATGAGCATGATGATAACCACCATTTTACTTTGCAAATCTTTTCTTTACCTACAAGTATTTTGTGCTTTGCTACTGGTCACTTTTAAATATGATTTTTAATCACTTAATAATCATCATCCAGCTACGTGGAGCTATCATGTTAAAGAATATAGGCAAACCACTCTTGGTAGTCTACTCCCTTCAGATAGCTGATACTATATTGCGCATGGTGAGTCACTATGCAAAGGTTGATGATACTAATATGGACATACCAATGTCACTGCATTATATGCTACGACGACTATTAATAGTTTCTGTTTGGAACTTCTTTGGAAATACTGCAAGCATTATGTTAATGATTAATCAACTGTTTTATTACTTACCTACAGGAATAAGAAATAATGGATTTGTTTGTTATGGTGATGATGAATCTAGTACATTTACTGTTCTATTCACCATGTGTATTTTGTGGAGTACAATTTATTGTGCAGACGTTTTACATTTTTGGTATTATTTGTAAACATCAAACATATCTATTAAATTGTTTTTGTTTACTGTACAATGTACATTTTTTAAATGTGTATATGTGTTACATGCCATTGGCCATGATAGCTTAGTACATGTGTAGCAAAAATCTGCAGGGAAAATATCATTGTTTCGTTTGCATACAATCTTTGCTATACAATCTTGTCAGGGACCTCTTAATCAAAGCATGAAAGTTTGGTGTGATTTATCAGCATGTGAAACAGTGTAGTAGATAAAAGTTGCCATGCAACCAATAACTGAACAATATCATACAGGGTGGTGGTACTGTATAGAATCCAAACTCATTGGACCCGGGGTAAGTTTGAAACCCATTCATTTATATACAGAACTCCATTCAAGTACTCTAATAGAACATACACCTTCATAAAATTCTCTAATAGAACAGTCATTTCCACAGCTTGGATAATCAATTACCGGATCATAGTGTAGTGGGAAATGTTTGGACTGTAATATCACTAAACAACAGTATAACCAGAAAATACTTTCGGAGTGACCCCATACCCTTCCAACAAGTTTCTGTAAAAAAATTATGTAACTTCTTGAAATTGTATTTGGTGGCAATTTTATGTTTGGCCTTATAAATACCATGTAGACAGTTTGTTGACCATGACCAGTACAAATGCTACTCACTGTGGCTATGCAACAATACAGCTGTTATTTAGAAATAAGGCCCTAATTTACTCAGGGAGGTTAGGTCCTCCAAACTTTTTTTACTTACGAAGATCATGGTACTCTAATAGGGCAGTCACATATTGAGTCCTTATGCTTAAAATTGAATTGTCTGGCACTCGTGTCATGTAAATTTATATTACTTTTCTATTTAATATTGCTTTGAGATGTTACAGTATTAATTATTCCATGATAGGTCTATAGGTCTGGTGTGACAAGAGATGTCCAGCTGGAAGCGAATAGCCTAACAATGTGGGTAATGAATTTACAGAATTATAGGCTTTGATTTCCCACCACAAATCAATCAAAACAATTATACTAGTTGACTCTTGTACAATGCAATCATAGCAGTTGGACAACATCAGCCAACTCAAAACAGTATACATGTACATGAATTACTTAATGTATATCAACTATTAGTGTAATCCAGATAACGTCATTAACTTTTTATTGCACATTGGTATTATATTGCATCCACCAATCATGGTAGTTATAATGGACCACTACACAAAATAACATACAGTAACTCAATGTAGGACTGCTTTTAACAGTGGTCCATAGTTCAGGGCATGTCCTTTAGCTACATAATGAGTGTAAAGTTTTGGCTTTTTTGACAAAGTAGTCATTTGGGAGTGTTACAACAATAATGTAGAGTTTTGCATGTACGAAAATTCATGCCATCCCACCAGTGTTATAAAACATGCATATGATCTCACACTAGATTATGTACACAGCTGATCACACTTCTTACACTAGTCATTGATTATCTTGTGTGGGGGCGTTACCACCTACCTAGCAACAGATCTTATATTATCATTATCATTATGAGAAACGTTAATTTGGTTTTGTTAATTTAATAAATTTATATCATCTACAATACAGTTATATAATATACATTCATTTCACAGTACATGGTCTTTTAAACTTGTTTTCCTTGAAATTTCTCTACATTGTATTCAGAAAGACAGTAACATATGTACACACACAAGCAATTGCAAATCCTAAGTCTTACCACCTATCCACCTTTCATACACAACAGTAATGCTGTATAGTATATCTAATCAAAAACAGCCAAGCTGTAAAAAAAGGTGCGGCCCCCAAAAAGGCCATGGTGAAAAAAGATGTGAAATCCAAGGTGGCGGCCAAGAAATGGCTGTGATGGTAGGTTAATGGTTACATTTTAATAACAACAATTCAGGTGAATTTGGTGCCAAGACCAAGCGGCACAAAATTCACCTGAATTGTCGTTATTAAAATGTAACCATTAACCTACCATCACAGCCATTTCTTGGCCGCCACCTTGGATTTCACATCTTTTTTCACCATGGCCTTTTTGGGGGCCGCACCTTTTTTTACAGCTTGGCTGTTTTTGATTAGATATCACTTCTTTTTGTATTTGTATACTGCAAAGCCAGCCTATGGCTGGCTTTGGGGCTTTTTTAACCCATGTGTTTTTTTCTTTACTACAGGAAGAAGAAAAGAACTTAAAGAAGAATTTTAGTACTTCAATTATTTTTGATTTTATTAGTAATTATACAAATTATATACATATATTTATTACATGCCCATTATTCCCCACAGGATATTTTTTTGCAGCTGATCTCTCTACTGGGTGACTTGAAATGTAGCTGAACTATATACAGGATGGTTTCTTTGTAGCTGAACTCTCTACAAGGTAACCTCTTCTAGCTGGTCTCTCTACAGGGTATTTTGTTTCTAGCTGAACTCTCTACAGGTGATTTGTTTGCAGCTAAACTCTCTACATGGTGGTGTCTTTGTAGCCGAACTCTCTACATGATGGTTTCTTTGTAGCTGAACTCTCTATAAGGTGACTTCGTCTAGCTGAACACTCTACAGGGTGATTTTTTTGTAGCTGAACTCTCTGCATGGTGATTTGTTTGCAGCTGAACTCTCTACATGATGGTTTCTTTGCAGCTGAACTCTCTACAAGGTGACTTCGTCCAGCTGATCTCTCTACGGGGTGATTTGTTTCTAGCTGAACTCTCTACAGGTGATTTGTTTGCAGCTAAACTCTCTACATGGTGGTTTCTTTGTAGCTGAACTCCCTACATGATGGTTTCTTTGTAGCTGAACTCTCTACAAGGTAACTTCTTCTCTACAGGGTGATTTGTTGTAGTTGAATTCTCTACAAGGTGGTTTGTATGAGGCTGAACTCTCTACATGGCGGTTTCTTTGTAGCTGAACTCTCTACAGAGTGATTTGTTTGCAGCTGAACTCTCTACATGATGGTTTCTTTGTAACTGAACACTCTACAAGGTGACTTCTTCTAGCTGATCTTTCTACAGGGTGAATTGTTGTAGCTGAACTATCTACAAGGTAACTTCTTCTAGCTGATCTCTATACAGGGTAATTTGTTTGTAGTTGAATTCTGTACAGGTGGTTTCTTTGTAGCTGAACTCTGTACATGATGGTTTCTTTGTAGCTGAACTCTTTACAAGGTGACTTCTTCTAGCTGAACTCTCTACGGGGTAATTTCTTTGTAGCTGAACTCTCTATATGATGGTTTCTTTGTAACTGAACTCTTTACAAGGTAACTTCTTCTAGCTGATCTTTCTACTGGGTGATTTGTTTGCAGCTGAACTCTCTACATGGTGGTTTCTTTGTTGCTGAACTCTCTACAAGGTGAATTCTTCTACCTGATCTCTCTACAGGGTGATTTGTTTGTAACTGAAGTCTGTACAAGTGCGTTTTTGTGGGTGATCTCACTGCAGGTTGATTTGTTTGTAGCTGAACTCACTAAAGGGCGATTTTGTTTGTAGCTGAACTCCTTGCATTGTATCTAGTTTCTAGCTGATCTCTCTACAGGGTGATTTGTTTGTAGCTGATCTCTCTACAAGTTGAATTGTGTGTAGCTGATCTCTCTGCAGGTTGATTTGTTTGTAGCTGATCTCTCTACAAGGTAATTTATTTGTAGCTGAACTGTCTAAAAGGTGATTTATTTGTAGCTGAACTCCTTACATTGTGTGTAGTTTCTAGCTGATCTCTGTACAGGGTGATTTGTTTGTAGTTGATCTCTCTACAAGTTGATTTGTGTGTAGCTGATCTCTCTGCAGATTGATTTATTTGTAGCCGATCTCTCTATAGGGTAATTTGTTTGTAGCTGAACTCTCTATAAGGTGATTTGTTTGTAGTTGATCTCTCTGCAGGTTGATTTGTTTTAGCTGAACTCTCTACAGGCTGATTTGTTTGTAGCCGATCTCTCTACAGGGTAATTTGTTTGTAGCTGAACTCTCTACATGGTGGTTTCTTTGTTGCTGAACTCTCTACAGGGTGTTTTGCTTGTAGCTGATCTCTCTACAGGGCAATTTGTTTGTAGCTGATCTCTCTACAGGGTGATTTTTTTGCAGCTGACCTCTCTTCAGGGTGATTTATTTCTAGCTGATCTCTCTACAGGGTAATTTTTTGTAGCTGGCCTCTCTTCGGGGTGATTTGTTTCTAGCTGATTGTTCTACAGGTTGATTTGTTTGTAGATGAACTCTCTACAGGGTAATTTACTTGTAGCTGAACTCCTTACTTTGTGTCTAGTTTGTAGCTGATCTCTCTACAGGGTAATTTGTTTGTAGCTGAATTCCTTACATTGTGTGTAGTTTCTAGCTGATCGCTCTAAAGGTTGATTTGTTGCAGCTGAACACCCTGCAAAGTGTTTTGTTTGTAGCTGATCACTCTAAAGGGTAATTTGTTTGTAGCTGAACTCTCTCCACAGTGACTTGTGTGTAGCTGAATTCTGTGTAACTGAATTCTCTAGAGAGTGACTTAATTGTAGCTGAATTCTCTACACAGTGCATGACTTTTTTATAGCTGAACTTTCTTCAGTGTGACTTGTAATATTCTGAATCTCTATAGTGATATATTTGCTTAACTCTCCACATGGTGACTGTCTTCTTGCTGAACTGTCTATAAGATTAACTGTTTGCAGCTGAACTCCCTACAGAATAACTTGTGATGTAATAAAATTCTATAATGGAGTAAATAAATTAGCCGAATGCTCTATTAGGGTGACTGTTCTATTAGAGTATCTCGATCTCGCATTTGCTACACGGAGTTGGCTTTCGAATCATAACTCAGTGGTTTGTAATCCGATTCTTCTGTACTACTGCAAGGACTTTCTATGAAGATTATTCCAGCTATACACCAATTTTCAGCTCATTGCTCTAAGCGGTTTGCCTAGTAGGCGTGAAAACTAATACTTTTTTATTCATAAAAATCGATCGCGTAATTGTGACACAGGTTGGGTTTTGTGTCATATCTCCGTGGTCTTTATCTCGATTCCTTTCAAACCACCAAAAGGCACTCCTACGATGGTTACTCCATCTACATAGCAATTTTCAACTCATTCCATGAAGCGGTTTACCCTGTAGGCGTGACAACAAATCGATCTTGTTTTACGCGAATAATCGGTCATACCTCCTGAACCATTCATCGGATTTGTACCAAATTTGATGCTAGGATTCGCCTTTGGACTCCCTTTCTGTGTGCCAAAGTTCAAGGCGATCGGAGTACGCGTTTGCTTGTTATAGCAATTTTTGCAAGTGTGCGAAAAGACGAAGAAGAAGAAGAAAAAAAACGAAGAAACAAAAAACGAAACTTTGGCAGCTCGTATCTCGGAAATGGCTGGAGCGATTTCCTTCAAATTTGGAATGTAGACTCCCTTGGCTGGCGGGCAACTGTGTAGCAAATTTGGTTCAAATCAGATAAGTGATCACCGAGATACAAAGGTGTGAAAATGACGTTTTCGTTCTTCCTGTCAATATACTCACGGTGTGGCGCGCCGGCTTCTTGGGCCGCACGACACACTACTGTGTGTCTTGATAGGGATCGTGGAGCTTAGGCCCAAAAATATGTATCACCAAAACCAGCCTCACTTTTCCTTTATGACAGCTTGGCCATATTGGTTTGGCATAGACAAGCCCAATAAATTCTACAGAATATAATTTCAGAATTGGTATAACCTGTTATGCTCACATGCAACAAACTACGACTGAAAACATGCCCAATTACTGAAATGTGGAGTAGTTATTCCACTTCACTTTCAGTTAGCTATATTCCACTTGTTACACAGTTTTCAAACAAAGAACAAATACTAAGTACCTTTGCAATCTTTACAAAAGTTAAAGCACTGCTGAAGTTATAATGTGTTACCACACATCTATACACTTATACTTACATGGTAGTGGAGGAAGAAATGGAACAGAAGGTTACAAAATTTATAAAAAAGAACTACGTCAAGGTTGGACTTAGAAGCAATTTTAATAAAAATATTGAACTATGTTTCATTTATTGAATTTTAAAGCGATTTAATAGTGTACCATAAAAAAGGTAGCTATGACTACATACTGTATGTGATCAGGCCTGCAAAAACAGCCTCAAATGCATCTTCACATAACTATTTAGAATCAGAATGGGAAAAGAAGGGTCTTTGTATAGTAATGAATTGCACTGACTGTTATTTCTAGTGGAGTTACAATGTGACCAGTACATGCTACCACAAATTGACACTTTGAGTTGTCAGCAAAGAGAAATGGGACACAAAGAAGGACAAAGGTAATTCCATAATGCATGCATTGTACATGCTGCAGTATGCCAAAAGGCATCTGTTGGGCTGAAGTGATGTCAAACATTGAAAAAAATCAAGCCAGTAGCTTAAGCCGTTATTGAATTATGCTTGTCTGAAGGTATATTAGTAGTCAACCAGCTACATGTTGTTGTTGAGTGATGTGTGATATTTTACTACTGCTGCAAGATTAAAACTAAAGAAACTCAGTACTCCGCCAGTATCCACAATCCCTCTGGACACTGGAGGGAGGTATCTATGTCTTGTCTTGTCACAGCTCAGTGTACTGTGTTGTGCTACACAAAACAATGCATAACATTCACATAGCTACACTGCAATAAAGTGTAACAATGTTCACAATCGAGTCTATAATCATTGCTCATGACTAAATTTACGGCCAATTTCTGAGTCAAGTAAGCTATCTAGTTAATACAAAATAACGCTCTCCATCTCCTGCATTGCTATTTGAGGATGAGAAACTTACAATTAAATTTAGGGGGTCTAAATTTCATAGCAACCAATTGGAAATGTTCAGGTTGCACTTTTAGGATTGGTTAATACCTAACCAATACAGCCAGGCACCATGAAGGTACTATTAGGCTGGGTATTTGTGGGAAAGTGCAAACCTCCATGATCACTAATAATTACAATATAGTACTAGTGTACTATATGATACTTCCACAACAAGTTGTCAGCAGCTTTTCACAAATATCTTGCTCAATAAATCTAACTTTTGGTGAGTCATTTTATTTGACAACGGTCTTATTTCTAGGCCTCAGCACTATCAACAGTTCACAGTGAGGAAGTAAACTTGATGGTGTGTGTAACATATACAAATCTAAGGCACAGTATGTAATCTCATGAAATTTCACTGTGTTAATTAGAATTAGTAATTGGTGTATGCATTCAAAGCAGCACCATCCAGCCAGTGTGTGAATATATATATAAACTATGTGACCGGATTTGCGAAAATGTATCTTTTCCACACATTTTATATACCAACAAACAAAATGATGTGACACTTATATTGATTAACTTGGTCTTAGTATCAAAATGCAGCCAGATACTGTAGCCACGTATACACTCAT
Organism: Dysidea avara; assembly: GCF_963678975.1. NCBI lineage: Eukaryota > Metazoa > Porifera > Demospongiae > Dictyoceratida > Dysideidae > Dysidea > Dysidea avara. The sequence goes on along the minus strand of NC_089283.1, from coordinate 7,734,753 downwards.
GGAAAATTTCAAGCAATGTCGTAATTAAAAAGTTGTGAAGCTTCAACATTCAAAAATGGGTCAAATTTTGTGTGTGAAATGGAACCTTTTCTCACAATTATATGCATGCAAATAATTATAAAAAATGTGACCGAATTTGACAAAACCAGGCTTCCACACGCATCCAGTTGTGTGGCTTTGGGAGATCATAACTCAACGAGTCAACATAGAAATATGCAAACAGTTTCCAATATTGACCTGTCATTTTGCAAAGTTATGGAAGCATTGTGAGAAAATTTCGAGTCAATAGCATGCTGGCAGGTCATGTTACAGTTGGTCAAATTCAAAGAATTTGATGTGTGTGGCCATGAAACCTGGTTTTGTAAACTCCGGTCACAAATGTAGTTAAAATTGGTACAAGTTCATGGATTAAACAAATCATAAAAAATTTCAAAACGTTTAGCATAAGTATATGTGAAGCAAGTTATATTGACTAACTATACATACTACAAATGTGAATCATCTTGGGAACTGACGGCAGCATAGGATGCACCTTTTCTCTTTCTTTTATAAGTTCGAGCTACATAGAAATGAGACAACAGAACATAAAAGGACAGCAAATCATACATGATAATAACTCTAAACTTAGATAAATTCCTACTCAAACAGTGTAAGAGGGATAACATTAATTTTGTGACTGGATTTTGGAAAAACATTCCAAATCGCACATTAGAAGTTTCGAGGCTAACAAAGGGGTGGCGGGGTGAGCAAGAGACAGACTGAGGAAGATCAAAATTGGAGGCCAGATACAGGGCTGTGCTGGCTTCTTAGTGCCTGATATGTAGCAAAATCAACAGAAAAAATGTCTGGCCAACATTATCATGCCATCCACCAGTAAACCACTGATTCTTGCCAAGCATACTCTTTACAAGGCCAGAAACCGCCATTTGAGCTCTCCACACCATGCAAAAAAGACATCTGTTAACACTGGCCTCGAGTAGTTTAAGTAGTACCGAGGATCAAAACTAGTAATATGATAGTGTAGCTATCCACTGGTGGTGCTATTTTGATTTTGCCTGATGTGCGATTTGGATCAGTTTTGTAAAATCTTTGTACTGTACTATAATATTTTAAACTTTTTTCACTGAAAATTTGGACACAAACACACACACACACTCACATGCACGCACTCACACAAGTAGCCATTTCCTTCAAAGCTTATCAATAGCTGGTAGCATAGATAATGTATGTCACATGGATTGGAAACGCCCGTATTATTTACATAGTGACGTCATGGGCTATCCTCGTTTCGCTGCGCGTAAACTTTGTAGCCTCGACAGGTGGAAGATTTCGCTGTTCTTGTAACCAGCAAATTAGTGTTTGTTGTTTACAGCTGGGTTAGTTGCCACCCACACTAATTGGAGGCTGGACTGGGTAGGGCCGCTGGAGAGTAGTAAACAACAGCATAAGAAAATTCAGGTTTATAGGTGAAATATGGTGTTTCAAAACAGTTGTGCAAATTTCCTGAAGAAACAGTAAGTGCAGCATTGTTTCTTTGCTGCTGTTCACACCACTTGTAGCAGGTAGAGTGTAGTAGGCTAGCTAGATATTCACTGCTTCGCTATATATTTCCACTGCTTCGATAAAACTTCAGAAAACAGGCACTACTTTGTGCTATTGTTTAGCTCAAGCTAAGCAGTACTGTAGCTTAAAATTTATTTAAATGTATCACACAATGTAAAAGGAATGTCCACGCCTTCAAACTGGCCTTCAAACAAGCGGGAGAAAGCCAAACAGTCACTCAACAAATTTCCCAATATATTGGCGCACCGTAACTAGGATAGGAAAATAATTTAACGGGCGTTTCCAATCCATTAGGAACGCATACATTATCTATGCTGGTAGTAACTGAATTCTTATTGAACTATGCTAAATGTCCAAACATCATGCTAATTTTACAATGCACAAAATTTAGAAGTTATAATAAGTGACCAGATTTTGTAAAACCAGTCTTAATGTCACGCTTGAAATACATATAATTATAGAAATCCACATCTATATGTGTCACTGTTAAAACACTTAATGACCTGATAAAATATTTTAAAGAATTTTTGTTGTAATTCATGGTACTGACTAGTGATTCTACTCACCGTAACACTAAATGGAAGCTTAGAATGCCTTTATGAATCATAAATATTCCAGTTGTAAAATGTGGCTGATTTTACAAAATCCTGTCACACTATCATGACACAACTGTTGCCCATTAACATCACAGCTAACACTTGATCCAATAAGACAATCATGAAGTCCAAGCCAGGTACAGGAATGTGTCAGTGATCATCTTAAAATAATTATAGCATAGGAGTAGCAAGATATTTTTAGATAGGGAGGCTCTAGACTCTCGTTTTGGTATAGCAGAGCAAAAACAAAGTCATTACCTGCTAAGAATGGCTGGCCTCCACCAAATATACACTGTATCACTGATAAAGCACATTAAAAATTCTACTTCATAGTTTGCTACACTGCTTCTCTGAATACTGTGACTGCTTTATTAGAGTAATTGACTGTTCTATTAGTGTATCTCAAACTTCTTGCAATTTACAATCAGAAAATTGCAGCCCCCCTCCCCCCCGGGGTTGCTACACCTATTTATAGTGGTATAGCTGGTATGGTACATGGAGTTTGCCTCTATATAATAGCCATAAACTCTCAACACACAGTTTAAGCTTATAAGCAGAGACAGAGTCAGGCAGCGTGGTCATTGTGCTATGTTTTCTATAGTGAACCAATTGCTATATGTGCACACAGCTATTTGCTCCTTTGTATGCCTTATGGTACCATAATATTCTTCAAATAATTTCGTCATCTTGTATAATATAATAATGGAAGTGTTGATGCAGAAAACTAATGCATACAGATGATGACCAGTACAAGTGAAGATTAAACTAAGGTAAAGGCAAGGTGCAGAGAGCAGACACGTAATTGAAAAAAGCACTTGTCACAGGTGAGCTTATAATTGTGGCATGAAATCATAAGTAGCTGTATATATGATACATTGTTTAGCCTCTAGTTTTCAACTGCAATCAGGAAGGGAAAAGGAAGGCAGACAGGCACTTGGGTTTTGGTGAGTTTAAAATTACTGTTGGTACTTTTGGATGCTAGATTTGATGTAGAATAAGAAATGTTTTAGTAGATACTCTTTGTTATTGGAGAATCCTACTACTACTACTACTAACTACTATACTGTATGATAAAGCTCCCATTGCATCTTATTAGCAAAGTTTGTGACATTTAGATATACATATATGGGAATATTCTAATAGAGTGTAACACTGAATAACAATCATAAATATTATGATCAGTTATAGTACAAAATTGCCTATTCAATTAGAGTATAGTCAACAACTGTACGCTCTAATAAAAAGAGATGTATGTTGTACACATGTAATTGTACAGAATTCTGTATTTATAAGCTAATGGGTACTTATCCTTACAGTTTTGATAACATACGTAGTTACCACCGTAAATGTGCAGGGAAACTGTACTGATGAAATACAGTTAATAGCATCTTGTAGTGTGACTGCCTCAGCAAACGTCCACATAGTTTGCACCAATTCACTTTTCTAAGTGAATTAAGCATGCTATAAAGAAAAATTATGCAAAGTTTTACATATGTTGGTACTCGGGGAAGCAAGCTTTAAATTCAACACTATCTTTACATAATATTATACGATATTTCTATGTTTAAAATGTGTTCATACTTGTATTAGCTAGCTAAAACTAAAACTTGTTTTTTTGTTAACTTGTCACAATGCTTTGAGCCAAATGTAATGACCTTAATTTTTTTAAATGCCTGTACTGTTTAGTCAATGTACAAATCAAGTCTCTTTGCTCTTCCTATTGTCTAGCACCATAACTTCAAAATTACTTACCACAATGAGGCAAACTTTGGTAATCCATTCCTTGGACACTGCAGATAATACAGTACTTAGACAATAAAAAGAATTTCGAAACTATGTGGGTTTTGCTGAGGTGGTTACAAATAAAAGCACTATAGATACTATGTTATACTCACCAGGTCTAATAACATAATCAGGAGGCAGTGGTGTAGCCAGGAAAAAAAATTTACCAAGGCAAAGCTTATACATTGACCAAATTGAGAGGGTCTATTTCTGACTCAACTACTTCACAAATACTTTTAAGTATGGGTGGTACAGCATTGGCAGGTTGGATGAAGGAACTGAACCGTTTCAGAAGACTCTGGGTGGGAATTTTTCTACATGTCATAAATTAATGCTCCAGCATACTACAGTATACCATGCTTCAATTATTAGACTAGTTTAATTGCATGCAATGCAACTTACTCTGGAGATATTTTGAGTGGTCAGGCCATCCATAAACTTCATCATAGTCATGCACACTACTTTTTATTGATCTGATGTGATGTTTAAGTCTGAGTTTCATGTGATGCTCAACTGCATGTACATATGCTAAGCATGTCAAGCTAGGGAGTCTGGGGGAATTCTCCCTCAAGGAAAATTTTGCATATGCTTTGAAAGGGCATGTGAAGCAGGCTATTCTTTTTTTATTGTAACTGCTAATGCATGATATGCATGATCAATTAGCTCATTGTAATGCCATGCAGTTAACTCATTGGAACTTTTGAAAAGTAATGTAAAGACAATTTACATAAATAGAAATGATCAAGCAATGTAATGAGAACAGTGGCTATAATCTGTATTAAATGCTCTATTAGAGTATATTACGATGACTGCTCTATTAGAGTGTCTCAATCTTTTACAAATTCAAGCCACACAAAATAGAATCTATGGCTGTAGTACTAAGCAGAGCTGGAGCCTATGGTGACATGGTACCTTACATGCTGGACTACTTTTCAGCTACTAGGGTACAGTACTGCTGTCTAGTAACGTCGGATCACGCGATCAAACATACAGTGTAGTGTGTGATAAGAAAGCTCGTGTTTTATTGATGATCCATAACGTCTAAGTAGAAAATCCAGGGTGCCAAAACTCAGGCCTGCTCAGCCTGTTGGTGAGCATTTTTACCGAAGCAGCTGCCTCGGTTGCCTCAATGGTAGCTATGCCACTGGGAGGTACCATAAAGAGAATAAAAACCAAATCAAACTTTGCAAAATTAAACTTTAAAATAAGTATTATGATTTTATCCTTTATTAAGATGCACTATAGCAACCAGGTGTCTATAGACTTAAAACTAACTCTATGATCCAGTGTATATAGGCTAAGGAATACCTAAAATTCCTTGGATAGACTAGTAAGGGGCTACAGTAATTAAAAGATGTACATGTAACAACTAGTAGACAAAAAAATTTGAATTTAAAAAAGGGAAGTAGGGATCTACGCCTCAAAAGCACTGAAACAAGGGTAGTCTAGCTAAAATAGTGTAGCTAAAATGATAACATCAATCCATGATCAACTAATAAGACAGATGATCCCTACTGTGGTGAAGGCGCATATCATGTTGAAACTTTGCTAGGTATTTATACATTCACCACAGTAGGAATCATCTGTCTTATTAGTTGATCATGGATTGATGTTATCATTTTAGCTACACTATTTTAGCTAGACTACCCTTGTTTCAGTGCTTTTGAGGCGTAGATCCCTACTTCCCTTTTTTAAATTCAATTTTTTTGTCTACTAGTGTGTTAACTTTTTTAGCTCAGTTATTATAGGTGGCTAGCTATGCCTACCTATAAGTGTATGTGTATCCCTGCATCTCTCAAATTAACTTGATGATTCATATTGTTATAATTTTTCTGTTTAGAGTAAGATGATATTAGCTGTGCTACTGGATAAGCCTTGATGGATCAGAAGACTGACGAGTTGCAATTAGTTAACTGAACACTTTAGTGTTGCATTATGCATTGAACTTGTGTACCATTAAATATATACCGACTACCATGCATGCATGGCAGAAATTTATACTCAATCCCCATCTATGCCTAACCTGGGGTAGGTGGGGTGTGACTTTGACAGGTGCATAATCATCAAGTGGCAACTTGACAGATAATTATACTTAAAAAAACACACTTACGTAGTTGCAGTGATGCTTAATCGAGCAACCGCATGGAATGAGCACCAACTATTCAATCCAGGGTATGGGTATTGTAACTATTTAATGCTTAGTTCTGGTGTTAAACTCAAGAAGAAAGTTCATTCAGCTTAGGAGTGGCAACTGCAACTTCAAATGCTGGTAATTCACTGAACACTCAAACAAATATTGCCAATCAGTATTGAATATTTGGACGAACAAAATGATTCCTTAGGGTCGAGTACGAGCTCTCAGTACAGTAGTCCACGTAGTATAAGAGATAACCCTGCTTCGCGGACGCTGTTTCACTGTCAACTTCCAAATATACTTGAAAGCTCGACGAACAAAGAAACTCCTTCACTGAACACTCAAACAAATATTGCCAATCAGTATTGAATATTTGGACGAACAAAATGATTCCTTAGGGTCGAGTACAAGCTCTCAGTACAGTAGTCCACGTAGAGTATAAGAGATATCCCTGCTTCGCGGACGCTGTTTCACTGTCAACTTCCAAATATACTTGAAAGCTCGATGAACAAAAAAACTCCTTCACTGAACACTCAAACAAATATTGCCAATCAGTATTGAATATTTGGACAAACAAAATGATTCCTTAGGGTCGAGTAAAAGCTCTCAGTACAGTATTCCACGTAGAGTATAAGAGATATCCCTGCTTCGCGGACGCTGTTTCACTGTCAACTTCCAAATATACTTAAATGTTCGATGAAGAAAGAAACTCCTTTTCCCGGAGTACTACCAGTCTGTATATAGACTCAAATTATTCGCTGTTTCAGCAGTTTTCAAATATATTACGTTCACGTGAGAAAACATTTGGTTTCAGTACTTCCCGTTTTTTCTTGTAAAATTATTTCTGGTTACGTCAATTATCATCAATTACACAAGAAGACGGAAAGGCCAGTACTTGATGAAAGATAAAGGGAAAGAGCATAGCGCAGTCGCTGTATACCAACCAAATGGCCAAAAGGCACATGCCACCAGTGAGTTTATTGTTGTGACGTAAAATGAAACTGGCAGAACACTTCGTTTGGGCTGTATCCTTGCGAATGTGGTCAGGCAGGCAGGCAGGCATGCAGGCTGGCAGGCAGACGAAAATTTATGTTTTAGCGATTTTTTAGAAATAGATTTTCAGCACTTTTCTGGTCATTTTCTGATATATAACGCTAGAAATAAAGTTAGAAACGTGAAGACTCTTTAGTTAAAAGTTTATTTGCTGCGTGAGATGTTTCTAGGATGATTTTTGAGCGATAGAAATTTGAGGCGCGCGCCAAATCCACCCCGATCCCTACTTAAACAGTATTATCGTACTGTTTGATAACTGGAGTGGCTAAAATATCAGTCATCAATTTGAACCATATTCATAATGTGCACAAAGTACTTTGAGAACTTGGTCTAATATTACCATACAGCTAATTTGACTTTCCTTGGCCACATGACATAATTAATCATGTTAGAGGAAACCTATTGTTGTTGCTATCAGGAACCTCTCTTATCTTGGCAATCTGGAACACACTACTGTCCAAACCTAAAAAAATGTCTGGACTCTAAGAAATGCCTGCTAATATACTAAAGTAACAAACTTGAATACAATTATTGCAATCTATGCAGTTAAGTGAGCAGAAGAGGAAGTCAACACAGAACATTTATGGTCATTCCCCTGGGGTATTAAAATGTATTATCATGTATAATAGCAATCAAGTGGTGGTTATTATTAATACTGGGATTTTCCAGTCCATTGTCCTGTTATAATCAACATGCACTAAGTACCTAGTAACTGAAGCAGGGGCATACCAAGGGGGGTTTCCAGGGGGTTCAGGAAACCCCTTTGGATTTTACACACTACTTGAAACTTTAAGAAATTGAAATTTTAGGTTTCCACAATCTTGAATCTATCATGGAACAGGACACATTGTAAACTTTTATATTAGTTAAATAATAGTTTCTCACATGATAGCAACACTTATAGCTTATGATTTTGGTGAAAAGATTGAGATACTCTAATAAAGTAGTCAGGCAATATAAACTACTCTAATATAACAGTCACTTAACTATAGTGGAAACCCCTTTTCAAAATTCCTGCATATGCCCCTACTGAAGGGCCATTCACTGGTGATACAGGAGTCACAACAACACAGTGAGTAATAGTTTCACCACAATTACAATTATCTATCGTAACAGGACACATAGTTACTTAAATTCTGCCATTTTTTTCGCACTGTCAGCGCATGTGACCAACTACAACAAACTTGAAAACCCTGGCGCAATAAACAAGCCACACCTAATAGGTAAACAGCAACCTTTAGGCTCCCCCCTTGTGCTTTCATCTTATTCCAACTTTATTATTGTCAAGCTACCTGGGATGTGCAGAGAGAGGTTCCTCAGATAAGAAGTCCTGATTACAGGAAGCAAAAATATCTGCCAAGCCATCACTGAGATATCTGTCTTCAAATTTGTCTTATTTATCGTATTTTTCTCTTTCTTCTTCAATTGCCATACCTTAATCGTGCATGCCTTCCTTGGTTTAAGGGTAGCACAAACATAGTCATATTGAAGTCAAATTTTCATCAGATGGAGAACAAAGCAGTAGTGCATGATTAATCTCAAATGAGATTAGTTGTCATGCCCACAAGGTAAACTGCTTGAAGGAAGAAATTCAAATCAGTCCATGCATGAAGTTACCATCACAATGTTAAACTTCTATGGTTCTAAAAGAAATCAACGATGTGTAACAAGTGCAACGGGGTTTCAAAAATGAAGAACTATCTGTTTTCAGTGTCATATATACCAGGCAAACTACATAAGGAAATAAGCTGAAAATAAAGATGTTTTAATCACTGTAAAAAGAGCATTTCATCAGTATAAAGGAGGTATAACATAAATAGTGCAGTTACTCTATTAACATTAGCTAATATGTAACAAGTCACCTTGGTACAGCATCATACAGTACAGTAGTACTGTACATTAGGGATCATGCAGTTTTGGACTTACTTGCCCAAAAATGTCCCCCTAAAACCAGCCTCAAATTTCCTTCACAACAGCTTGGCAGCATTGGTTAGGCATAGCCAAGCCAAAAAATGCCTTCAGAGTGACCCCAAACCCTTCCAACAAGTTTCTACGGAATTTTAAAATTTTCTATTTAACAGAATTTTATTCTGACTAACTAACTAACTAGCTGATGCCTTCAGCCAAGCAATGGGTAAGGCCATGGGCTTGGTTTTTCACTGTTCGAGGTCACTTCAACCCGAGACGTGCCTTTTCACCAGTGCAATTTTGTATGAATAGGTAAGTGTTGTTAAGTGGTGGATTGCTACTTGCAGTGCTGATTCGCAGGTAATTTATGAGATTATCAAGTTTAAGCTGCTTCAACTTTGTTGCTGTGCTAGGTGAATGCCAGCCCAGCATCATTCTCTATGAACAGAAATTACTGTATGCAGGTAGCCCCACGATGTAGCCTAGATCCCCAGTGTGGTACTCACAAGCCATCCAGTATCGATTGACTTCCAGCAGCATGTATAGATTTCTAACATCACTGCCAGCTATTTTTACCGTCTGTAGCTACACTGGTTCCTATATACATACTATAACTACCATCAAAGTTTGAGAGCAGTGTACTTGTCAAATGGCACCTTCAGATTTGGTTCAGGTATGCCAATCACTAATGTTTTCTGCTGTTGCCATCATTAGCTAGGCTTGAATGGCTGCTAGTGGCAAGAATGGAGGCGAACTATCATTAATATTACAATTATATCACCTGTGGCTTTAACAACAATGCTGGACAATGCGATTTAGTACTTTAATAATAGCTATTTATAGAATTTCTGTAACTCAAAGAAATACAAAACAAAGCTTTCCTAAGAGAGGAAAACTGTACTACTTCTAACATTTAAAGAAACTTCGGATGTATATATAACAGTAGCACGAATACGTTTCAGCTTGAAAATAAGTATTTTGTATGGAAGTGAATGGGAAGGGTGCATTATGGTTAGCAAAATTGCACACACCAGAAAAATGGAGGAAGTAATTAGGATTTGCTAAAAGGGATCTCCCACACGCATTCAATTCTCTGAAATTAAAAGACTATAATTTAGTGTTAAGAAACATAATAAGCCTCAAATTGTCACCATCCATTAAGTTGTATTGGTACTCAGCACTGACCCAATTTCAAGTAATTAGCTTTTTCAAATCTGAGTTGTCACAGATGATAAATTGGATGTGTTTGAAAGACCCCTTTCGCCAGTCACATAATTAGTTAACGAAAAGGCCTATTGCTCTCTGCTCCATGAACCATACATGTACACATAAATTTCAAGGTTGTGGATGAACTTTTGAGGCTTTATTTTGACATTCACAAGCTACCATAGAGGACTGAAAGTCAGGAAAATGTGTAATGTATGCATGGACTATAGAGATCAACATACAGTCAATTTTCTAACGTACAAGTCACCAATCATTACCTGATGTAACCACAACACGGTGCGTTCCTGTATACAATGGTATGGTACAGTGATGTCAAATGAAATGTTAGCTATAACATACTTTGTGGAGTTGATGGGACGGTACTGTCAATATGATCATCTATATACAGGGTTAACAAAATATATGATTAATATGTGATTTGGACTTTTCTCAATAATTTCTTGTACACGTGCACAATAACTACCATCACATCAACAAATACCAGTTCACCTGATAAGACACATATGGTAGTATCTGGTGATGTTATTTCTGATGGTACCATCCCATCATCAATGCGTGAATATATGGTTTCCACTATCTTATCCAGCTTGCTGGTGGCAACAGTTCTCACTTCAGAATCATTTGATGTTACTAGAATTTTAGCAATCTAAACTGTAATTCCACACATGCCACTAAAAAAATTATGTACCTGGTTCTCCATCTGCCTTACTGTGTGATACTGCATGGTAAAATACATATACCATTAAAGTCATGTAGTGTTATTCCAGGGGTAAAGCTATACATGGGTTCGACTAGACCAACTAAGAGTATGTGAATCACATTCAACATAATACGTATAAATATACTCATAAATTTCCTATGATTACTTTTTTGTAACATAATTAAATTATCATAAGTGAACTTTTATTACAACTCATGAATAGAAAAAGGCACTAGACATATAAGGCTGACAAACTACTAAAAAGCAAACAATTGTTTCTGCCTGTTTTGCCAGTGATATTACATATATGTACTACAGATGGAGAATGACGCATGCAGTCAATCTCATTATATCACCTGTTACAGTATATATATAACTGCTGTGGAGGGACAAATTTTGTGCATTAACAGCTCTACTACTATATAGCAGCTACAGTACAGTATGACAAAGGGAAAATGAATTATATCTGTAATGGTCAAGTTAACCTATTCATGACTGCAACTGCCACATGGCGAATTGCTCTAGTAAAACACCCACTGAATACAATTTTGACACACTTACTAAGCATGATAGACCTATCCTGAAATTCACACCCCCTCAGAGGTCCCGTTCCTGGGATAATCGGATCCTCCGTGCACCATTAAAAGTTTGTTTTGTAGCCTGGTAAAACTATTCTTGTATACTGAGTCAAGTTAAAGAGTTTCTTCGGTTGATACTAGTGTCCAGAAGGGATTATAACTCTTAAAGACTGAAAGGACATTTATACTAACAAACTGTTAGTTAGCTGGACATGAGTCTAAGATGGTTGGACATTGCAAGGAATGGAAGTTCTCCCAGGGAAGTCTTGGTTAGTTGCTTAGATAGGCAAATACGAATATCTAAATGACATTCAAATGCATTGATGTTTTTTTACTTCAAATAGGTGTACAAGCTGAAGTAGCACATGAGCAAAGGACTGAGAAGTGAATACACTGTTAGCTCATGCATACACCATAGTTATTTCCCCTTCCAAATAATAGTTGCACACACAAATGAAGTAATGGCACAAACATACAGACTAATAGACTACTGATTATTGCTTGCATACAACATACAGCATAATATGACAACCATGCAACCAACTAGAAAACAAAGCAATGATTAGATGATTACTGGATGCAATCCGGATATAGGCAAACAGCCTAGCTAGCCCTGGCAATGTGATTTTGCTAGCCCATCAAATAACAACAACATCAGTCATCCTAAGGCTGTGGGTGCAGCATTCCAAAGCTTGATCTGCAGCTGAGTCACTGTCTTATAAATATGCTTTGTAAACTTTTTACCTTTGTCAAAGTAGTTAGTTAATTAGTTAAGTCTGTTTTGAAAATTGCAGCATTAGTTCAGTTGCTAATTATGGCAATAAAATTGTCCGACTGTTCTATTAGAGTATTTTGATCGTTTTGTGAAATAATCCAGCAACACTACTATTCAAACAGTACAAATAAGGATATTTTGGTGACATTTAATTAGATAATGAGCTTTTACTGGCCATTTTCTATTGGTCATTTCTGTCCCACTTTCTGTTCCCGTCCGTACCTGCTTCAGTCTCGAGAATCCGGCTGTGTATTGTATAGACTATAGTTAACTACAATGGTTAGATAACTCACTAAGTATATCTAATCAAAAACAGCCAAGCTGTAAAAAAAGGTGCGGCCCCCAAGAAGGCCATGGTGAAAAAAGATGTGAAATCCAAGGTGGCGGCCAAGAAATGGCTGTGATGGTAGGTTAATGGTTACATTTTAATAACAACAATTCAGGTCAATTTGGTGCCAAGACCAAGCGGCACAAAATTCACCTGAATTGTCGTTATTAAAATGTAACCATTAACCTACCATCACAGCCATTTCTTGGCCGCCACCTTGGATTTCACATCTTTTTTCACCATGGCCTTCTTGGGGGCCGCACCTTTTTTTACAGCTTGGCTGTTTTTGATTAGATATCACTTCTTTTTGTATTTGTATACTGCAAAGTCGGCCTATGGCTGGCTTTGGGGCTTTTTTAAGTGACTTGAAATGTAGCTGAACTATATACAGGATGGTTTCTTTGTAGCTGAACTCTCTACAAGGTAACCTCTTCTAGCTGGTCTCTCTACAGGGTATTTTGTTTCTAGCTGAACTCTCTACAGGTGAATTGTTTGCAGCTAAACTCTCTACATGGTGGTGTCTTTGTAGCCAAACTCTCTACATGATGGTTTCTTTGTAGCTGAACTCTCTATAAGGTGACTTCGTCTAGCTGAACTCTCTACAGGGTGATTTTTTTGTAGCTGAACTCTCTGCAGGGTGATTTGTTTGCAGCTGAACTCTCTACATGATGGTTTCTTTGTAGCTGAACTCTCTACAAGGTGACTTCATCCAGCTGATCTCTCTACGGGGTGATTTGTTTCTAGCTGAACTATCTACAGGTGATTTGTTTGCAGCTAAACTCTCTACATGGTAGTTTCTTTGTAGCTGAACTCCCTACATGATGGTTTCTTTGTAGCTGAACTCTCTACAAGGTAACTTCTTCTCTACAGGGTGATTTGTTGTAGTTGAATTCTCTACAAGGTGGTTTGTATGAGGCTGAACTCTCTACATGGCGGTTTCTTTGTAGCTGAATTCTCTACAGAGTGATTTGTTTGCAGCTGAACTCTCTACATGATGGTTTCTTTGTAACTGAACACTCTACAAGGTGACATCTTCTAGCTGATCTTTCTACAGGATGAATTGTTGTAGCTGAACTATCTACAAGGTAACTTCTTCTAGCTGATCTCTATACAGGGTAATTTGTTTGTAGTTGAATTCTGTGCAGGTGGTTTCTTTGTAGCTGAACTCTGTACATGATGGTTTCTTTCTAGCTGAACTCTTTACAAGGTGACTTCTTCTAGCTGAACTCTCTACGGGGTAATTTCTTTGTAGCTGAACTCTCTATATGATGGTTTCTTTGTAACTGAACTCTCTACAAGGTAACTTCTTCTAGCTGATCTTTCTACTGGGTGATTTGCAGCTGAACTCTCTACATGGTGGTTTCTTTGTTGCTGAACTCTCTACAAGGTGAATTCTTCTACCTGATCTCTCTACAGGGTGATTTGTTTGTAACTGAACTCTGTACAAGTGCGTTTTTGTGGGTGATCTCAATGCAGGTTGATTTGTTTGTAGCTGAACTCACTAAAGGGTGATTTTGCTTGTAGCTGAACTCCTTGCATTGTATCTAGTTTCTAGCTGATCTCTCTACAGGGTGATTTGTTTGTAGCTGATCTCTCTACAAGTTGATTTGTGTGTATCTGATCTCTCTGCAGGTTGATTAATTTGCAGCCGATCTCTCTACAAGGTAATTTGTTTGTAGCTGAACTGTCTGTAAAGTGATTTATTTGTAGCTGATCTCTCTGCAGGTTGATTTGTTTTAGCTGAACTCTCTACAGGGTGATTTACTTGTGTAGCTGAACTCCTTACATTGTGTCTAGTTTCTAGCTGATCTCTCTACAGGGTGATTTGTTTGTAGCTGATCTCTCTACGAGTTGATTTGTGTGTAGCTGATCTTTCTACAGGGTAATTTGTTTGTAGCTGAACTCTGTACAAGGTGCTTTTTTGTAGGTGATCTCACTGCAGGTTGATTTGTTTGTAGCTGAACTCACTAAAGGGTGATTTGCTTGTAGCTGAACTCCTTATATTGTGTCTAGTTTCTAGCTGATCTCTCTACAGGGTAATTTGTTTGTAGCTGAACTCTCTATAAGGTGATTTGTTTGCAGCTGAACTCTCTACATGGTGGTTTCTTTGTTGCTGAACTCTCTACAGGGTGTTTTGCTTGTAGCTACTCTCTACAGGGTGATTTGTTTCTAGCTTATCTCTCTACAGGTTGATTTGTGTGTAACTGATCTCTCTACAAGCTGATTTGTTTGTAGCTGAATTCTCTGCAAAGTGTTTTGTTTGTAGCTGACCTCTCTTCAGGGTGATTTGTTTCTAGCTGATCTCTCTACAGGGTGATTTTTTTGTAGTTGACCTCTCTTCAGGGTGATTTGTTTCTAGCTGATATCTCTACAGGGTGATTTTTTGTAGCTGACCTCTCTTCAGGGTGATTTGTTTCTAGCTGATCACTCTACAGGTTGGTTTGTTTGTAGTTGAACTCTCTACACGGTGATTTGCTTGTAGCTGAACTCCTTACATTGTGTCTAGTTTCTAGCTGATCTCTCTACAGGGTGATTTGTTTGTAGCTGATCTCTCTACAAGTTGAATTGTGTGTAGCTGATCTCTCTGCAGGTTGAATTGTTTGTAGCCGATCTCTCTACAAGGTAATTTATTTGTAGCTGAACTGTCTAAAAGGTGATTTGTTTGTAGCTGATCTCTCTGCAGGTTGATTTGTTTTAGCTGAACTCTCTACAGGGTGATTTATTTGTAGCTGAACTCCTTACATTGTGTGTAGTTTCTAGCTGATCTCTCTACAAGTTGATTTGTGTGTAGCTGATCTCTCTGCAGGTTGATTTGTTTGCAGCCGATCTCTCTACAGGTAATCTGTTTGTAGCTGAACTCTCTATAAGGTGATTTGTTTGTAGCTGATCTCTCTACAGGTAATCTGTTTGTAGCTGAACTCTCTATAAGGTGAATTGTTTGTAGCTGATCTCTCTGCAGGTTGATTTGTTTTAGCTGAACTCTCTACAGGGTGATTGCTTGTAGCCGAACTCCTTACATTGTGTCTAGTTTCTAGCTGATGTCTCTACAGGGTGATTTTTTGTAGCTGAACTGTCTTCAGGGTGATTTGTTTCTAGCTGATCTCTCTACAGGTAGATTTGTGTTGATTTGTTCATTGCTGATCGCTCTAAAGGTTGATTTGTTGCAGCTGAACACCCTGCAAAGTGTTTTGTTTGTAGCTGATCACTCTAAAGGGTAATTTGTTTGTAGCTGAACTCTCTCCACAGTGACTTGTGTGTAGCTGAATTCTGTGTAACTGAATTCTCTAGAGAGTGACTTAATTGTAGCTGAATTCTCTACACAGTGCATGACTTGTTTATAGCTGAACTTTCTTCAGTGTGACTTGTAATGTTCTGAATCTCTATAGTGATATATTTGCTTAACTCTCCACATGGTGACTGTCTTCTTGCTGAACTGTCTATAAGATTAACTGTTTGCAGCTGAACTCCCTACAGAATAACTTGTGATGTAATAAAATTCTATAATGGAGTAAATAAATTAGCCAAATGCTCTATTAGGGTGACTGTTCTATTAGAGTATCTCGATCTCGCATTTGCTACACGGAGTTGGCTTTCGAATCATAACTCAGTGGTTTGTAATCCGATTCTTCTGTACTACTGCAAGGACTTTCTATGAAGATTATTCCAGCTATACACCGATTTTCAGCTCATTGCTCTAAGCGGTTTGCCTAGTAGGCGTGAAAACTAATACTTTTTTATTCATAAAAATCGATCGCGTAATTGTGACACAGGTTGGGTTTTGTGTCATATCTCCGTGGTCTTTATCTCGATTCCTTTCAAACCACCAAAAGGCACTCTTACGATGGTTACTCCATCTACATAGCAATTTTCAACTCATTCCATGAAGCGGTTTACCCTGTAGGCGTGACAACAAATCGATCTTGTTTTACGCGAATAATCGGTCATAACTCCTGAACCATTCATCGGATTTGTACCAAATTTGATGCTAGGATTCGCCTTTGGACTCCCTTTCTGTGTGCCAAAGTTCAAGGCGATCGGAGTACGCGTTTGCTTGTTATAGCAATTTTTGCAAGTGTGCGAAAAGACGAAGAAGAAAAAAAACGAAGAAAAAAAACGAAACTTTGGCAGCTCGTATCTCGGAAATGGCTGGAGCGATTTCCTTCAAATTTGGAATGTAGACTCCCTTGGCTGGCGGGCAACTGTGTAGCAAATTTGGTTCCAATCAGATAAGTGATCACCGAGATACAAAGGTGTGAAAATGACGTTTTCGTTCTTCCTGTCAATATACTCACGGTGTGGCGCGCCGGCTTCTTGGGCCGCACGACACACTACCGTGTGTCTTGATATTATTGCTACTGCTGTAGCTAGGTTGGTTTATAACTTCTGGAGAGTGAGGTAAGTTGTCACGTGATCGGACAATCATTGACCAACTTAAAATTTGATTGCTAGGACAAATGCCTTGTATGCTTGGGAAATGTCCATTGACCGACCGTTATAATCCCCTCTGCTAGTGTCTAAGAATACTATCAATCATTCTGATAGACTATGATAGCTGGAGAAGCATTTTTCAAGAATGTGGCATGATGTGCATGTCATATACACACAAGTAGGTTTGGTGCTAAACATTTGTAAAACCAGAACATCGCACAGTAAGCAAATGATGTAGAACTGTTTTAATGCACTCTCATTAGTGTTTTGTTTGTCCCCAACAATTTGCATCCATTGTGCTTTTTTCTCATCTTTGTGTTGTTGTGATTGTCTTGCAGTTTGTGTTATGTAAAGCAATTTAACTTAGTTTGTAAGTCCATGGAAAATATTTTGAGATGTGACTGGTTTCGCATACAGGTAGTGTTACACTAGGCAAGTCGGCAAGACCTGTGTAGTGTGCTAAAAAATTCAGCCATGAATGGGTCAACACTCTCATGATTGCTCAACAAGTATGTGTACATTTTGTGTAAGCAAAAAAATAACTACACATGTGACCATGCAGCTCAGCAAAGAATAGCCTACCAAAGAAACTATGTGATATACAACTGGCTATAAGCAATACATGAAGACACAGCTATATCAAATAAACTATACTTTACATCACGTAAGTGATGCTTGAGGATTAAATTGCTGTAGTGTTGTCTAACACTTTGATTGCATTATACCTACTAATCACAATGTACATTTTACTGCTGTTAGCTGATGTAGACAAATCATAAACAAGTAACAAAATACTTGTAGGGGTTACATATGACACAATTTCAACAATATCATTAAACATAAGAGAGTTCACCTGAAGGATCAGTTGTATCGGATGGTACTAAATGTACACAATATAATAGAAAATTATGTTAACTTTGTAACAAATATCTCACCTGATGATACAGACTTCACCACTAAACATATCCTTTTGGTAGAATTTCTGTCAGTGTCTTCAGCATCCACCAGGTTATTTGGTGAGACTAAAAAGTTGCTCGCTTATGAATTTAAGAAATGAGTCATTTAGATTTACCTGAATGGCTTCCTCTACTCTGCAGTACTAGAATAGAAATACAAATACCATTAACCCGGCAATAATACTATGAACTAATACCTGTAGCAGGTTCAATTTCACTGCTATTTAGCGACGTTAATTTGTGACATTTTCTTGTTACAAGTTGACTTAGTGGTCCTCTGTATAGACTAGTGTCAAAATGATATTCCAGAGCAGCTGTGTACAGACTAGGATCAGCCATATCTGTGGGTGAAACTTTTCTGACTAGATCAGTATTTGAAATTAATGGATAACGGATCTCTCTAAAAATGTTCTTGATAACAGCCTTTGCTACTTTCTGGTTGTGTTGTTGCCACTCATTTACTACTAAGAACAGATCTATCTCACTAACGTTGAGATCAGAACTCTTACAGAATGCAAGCACAACTTCATGTGGAAGTTTAATGAAGCCTGGGTGATGGACAACATCACTAGCATTAGCACACATGTACTTCAAACAATCGTCCAGTAACTGGCAACAGTTTCTTTCATGTGCAAAAATGACAACGGAGATGACATTACTGCTGTCTAATGAAGCTGTGGTGAATATGATTAACTTCGTCACCAATGAAGTGATCTTGAAGTGCATGGCAGCACCCAGCATATCCAGACATGTAGCAGAGTTCACAACCACCTTGCCTGTGTAGATGTAACTAACAAGACTGGAAAATGTCTCTGCATCCACTGATGGAAGTGATATCTCCATTTCTCCACTGGTGTGAACATTATCATTGAACATAGCACGGAACACTGGTGAACTAGCTGTTAGTATAGCTTTGTGACCACTCACACTACCACCATCAGATGTTACAAACATCACATCGTGTGTACTGGGGTCTTGTAGTAAACAGTTTAACACTTCACAACACCAATTCGGCTCTTCCAGTACCTCCGCATTGTCTTGCATGTCCAGTACATCACACACATCTCGCTCAACTTTAACACTACTCACTGCTTCCGTGTATGATTTACCAGCCATAAGGGTTCAAGCATTTAGTTAACAGGTTTCTTGTTTTACCACGTGGACTAGGCGCCCGACCCACTTTTTAGGGTCGGCGCCGCGAGACTACACGTGGTCACAAGCTATAATGCGGATGTAGCGCGGGGCGCACATTTATAGTACCCAACTAGTTTGGCGGCGCCTGTCCCTTCGGTTTTTATGCGAAGGGGCAGGTCCGCCAGACCATCGAAAATCTATGGCCAGAATAAAAAATTGGGGCCGCTCTATTAGAGTGCTTTTGGGGGTTAAGTGAGGTGCACGTGATTGTATCTGAATATGGCTAATCGTGCAAGCTCTCACACGGAAACAGTGAGCAGTAGTGGAGTTAAGCGAGAAGTGGCTGTCGTACCGGACACTCAGGATAATGCGGAGGTGCTAGATGAACCGAGTTGGTGTTGCGAGGTGTTAAGCTATTTACTACAAGATCCCAGTACACACAATGTGATGTTTGTAACATCTGATGGTGGTAGTGTGAGTGGTCACAAAGCTATACTAACAGCTAGTTCACCAGTGTTCCGTGCTATGTTCAATGATAATGTTCACACCAGTGGAGAAATGGAGATATCACTTCCATCAGTGGATGCAGAGACACTTTCCAGTCTTGTTAGTTACATCTACACAGGCAAGATGGTTGTGAACCCTGCTACATGTCTGGATATGCTGGGTGCTGCCATGCACTTCAAGATCACTTCATTGGTGACAAAGTTAGTCATATTCGCTACAGCTTCATTAGACAGCAGTAATGTCATCTCCGTTGCCATATTTGCATGTGCTAGAAACTGTTGCCAGTTACTGGACAATTGTTTGAAGTACATGTGTGCTAATGCTAGTGAAGTTGTCCATCACCCAGGCTTCATTAAACTTCCACATGAAGTTGTGCTTGCATTCTGTAAGAGTTCTGATCTCAACGTTAGTGAGATAGATCTGTTCTTAGTAGTAAATGAGTGGCAACAACACAACCAGAAAGTAGCAAAGGCTGTCATCAAGAACATTTTTAGAGAGATCCGTTATCCATTAATTTCCAATAATGATCTAGTCAGAAAAGTTGCACCCACTAAAATAGCTGACCCAAGTCTGTACACAACTGCTCTGGAATATCATGTTAATACAAGCAACTATAGGGGACCTTCGTGTCAACTCGTCACTAGAAAATATCACAAAGCTCCTTCCGTAAACATTCACAAAGTGGAAAGTTGTGCAGGTACGGTATGTTATGCATACATAGTGTGGTATAAAATTGTGTGTAATGATGTAACACAGTATTAGCATATAATTGAACTGTCCACTACAGTCTCATCAAGTAACCTGGTGGGTACTGAAGACAAAAGCTTCACCAATAAACTAGTGAAGTCTGTATCATCAGGTAAATATTTATTATAAAGTTATGAATAATGTCCTCCTACACATTGTAGTACTATCTGATACAAATAACACTTCAGGTAAACAATCCTATTTTTGTGTAAGACTTAGCTATGATCTTTATGACTATAATGTTTTCGTACAATAACTTCATAAAATAGCTGCTATACCATGTAGCTGGAAAGTTTGGCGAATTTGGTGAGCAAGCAGTGTTTTGCCAACTAAAATCTGCCAAATCGATTGTCTCTATTCAAAATCCTATCGCAGCAAATTTGCTAAAATTTCCTTCTACCGAACTCTCTGGCTATACAGTATATGAATGATTCTATTTACCTACTTTATTATATTACTTAAAGAACATGTTTTGAAAGACCTTAAAGAAACCCTATAAGGAATTTGTTACTTGTTTGTAATCTGTCCACACCAATGTGTCTTGTTTATCACTTTAATGTAAATTAAGGACAGTAGGTGTGAAATGTTAAAAACATGTTGGTAGTAGCCAAACAACAATGTTTAGTGGATTTGGGCAATTATGATAAAGTTATTGTCTAGTTGTCCAGATGGACAGGACAATTGCAAGTTATAGCAAGTTATATGATTAGATCTGACATAACCACGATTCCTTATTTTTAGTTCTCTTTTTTCACGTAGCCAGGTGAGTACTAGTATTATGGTGGAGTTTCATCAGCTTCATATGCCAAGAACCTTGGAAATCGCAGTGCTGCAAAATAGCTACAACAGAAAGATTGATTTGTACAGCAACTATTGGAAAAATTAGCACTGATAAAACTTACAAATGCAATGATATGGAGTTCATATTTGTACATATTTGTCATGAACAGTAGAATTCATTGCTGTGTATGTTTTTCCTGTATTTCCTTCACAAACAAAGAGAAAAAATTAATGCAACAGTATGTTACAGTATGTTATCTTTCTGATGTGATGAAACAAACCACTGCACTTCTCTTGCCAGCTGTTTTCAGTTTCATGACTAAGAAAAGTGAAGAACCTATGATCAACATATTGATGAAATAGAAAGGGAATCGTTCATACTTCTTGTGTTTTCTACTTAAGAAAGTATGAGTAAACCTACACCTGCACGTTCAGGTATCATGTGTCTCCGTGGCAGCTGTTTTACCATTGGTCAGCCTCAGAAAGATCTCCTTGGTTTCTTAATTGCAATGTGTGAGGGAAAGATTCCTCATGAAGAGCAATTGTCGGCCTGAAGGGGAGGGAAAAAAGTTGTTTAAATAATAAAAGAGGGATGAATTAGGCCGAATTATGGGGCATTCGGTGTGCTAAAATGATCAGAAACTTTTAGCACAGGTCATGCAGCCACATACAGCCATCCCCAGTTTGGCGAATAAGGTCCTAGACTGCTTGTACAGCTCGCCACTGGGCTTAAAAATAACAGCCAGCAAACACAGACCAATCAAGCCTATGTAGCTGATTTATATTGAGAAATTTGATAACTTTGTGTTCTTGGTAAGAAAAACTTGAACAGGTTTATATTGATCTTCAGTTTCAATGCTTAGGAAAAACAGAGCTAAAATTTGCATCTTATTTCTACACATTTCAAGACACACAGTAGTGTGTCGTGTGGCCCAAGAAGCCGGCGCACAACACCGTGAGTATATATATTGACAGGAAGAAAGAAAACGCGATTTTCACGCATTCATAACTCCATGCTGCCTTTATGTAACACTACGATGTTTGCTGTGGACACGCCCACCAATGTTAGTACCCCACAAACAATTTCAACAAAATCACTCTAAGCATCCCCAAGATATTAGGCCTGAGCCTATTACGCTCAAAATTTTACCTATTATTCTTTCCAGAATTTCCAAAAAAAATCTCCTGTTATTCTTTTTGTTATTCTTGTATCCAGCCTATTATTCCATAATTATTCTCATTCAGTATATATCTGTGGCCAGTCGCTTAGTTTTTAAGATGCTGCTATAAGTAGTTTTGTCCGAATTATTAATAGCCATATATGAAGCATTCCACCTTACACATCATTTTTCTATCCATAATAGTTACAGCAGGCTATCTACAGTAATAATTCAAGTGTATTTAATTATTAGTGTATTATAATAATATGCTGTAACTACTGTATAGCTACTAAGTTAGGTAGATAATAATGTTCAAAGACTTGAAGAAGATACACTGGTAGAAAGTGTACAAGTTTCAGAATTGCAGATAATCATGCAGTTAAACCCCTGATGCTGGCTGTAGATTGTTAACATGAAACGATCTGACTGCTCTATTAGAGTATTTGAGCATTCCATTAGAGTATATCGATCTTTTAGAGGCTTTTCAGCTCCTTTCAGCCAGCACTCCTGTCAGCTTTATATTATTTGTAGTAGCTTAACTCTTTCTTCTAGGTAATCAAGAAGAGATACACACCCTAATTCCACCAATTATTCCCATGGTCGTCCGATTATTCTAAAATTATGCCTGTAACTATCCTACATGTATTATTCCGGACTTATTCTCACGAAATTGGTGACCTATTATCCTCAAAGTTATGCTGGCATAATAGGCGCAGGCCTACAAGATATGAGACTTCAAAAATTAGCTTAGTTTCTTCTTCATTTTTTTCTTCGTCTTTTTGCACACTTACAAAAACTGCCATAAAACGTGAACGCAATATTCGATTGCCTTGAAATTTGGCACACAGAAAGGGGGTATGAAAGCACATATGGTATCAAGTTTGACTGGAATACGAGATAAGCAGTCAAGGAGTTATTAGTGATTATTTGCATAAAATAACACCAATATACTGTCACACCTACAGGGTAAACTGCTTAAGGGAAGAAGCTGAAAATTGGTACGTGGGTAAGTTAACTATTGAACCTCAAATTTTTTGTGGTTTAAAAAAAATTGAGTTAAAAACCACGAAGATACAATGAAAAAACCAACAGTGTCTAACAATTATGCGATCGAGATTAGCTAATAAAAAATCAATACTTTCCATGCCTACCAGACAAACCGCTCAGTGGAATAATTTGAAAATCAGTGTACAGATGGATCAACTCAGTGTAGCAATTGCGAGATCAAGATACTCTAATAGAGCAGTCACTCTAATAGAGCAGCCACCTGAAGAGAGATCAGGTAGAAACAAGTAACCTATCGATTACATTTCAAGTCACCCTGTGAAGATTTCAGCTAGAAACAAGTTACCCTGCAGAGAGATCTGTCCTGCTACAACCAGTCCCCACAAAATCAATCCCCCCGGACCACTTATGGCTGCTGTAAATGGTCCCCCCGGACCACTTGCAGTGCCACACCAGGTCCCCCTGGACTACTTACGGCACCGTGGATGGCCCCCCTCAGCCATACATGGTGTGTCCCCTGACAATAATGCGCAACTGATGCAAATTAGTGGTGGCATTCAATGTCGAGATAGTTTTCAGAAACCATTTATGATTCTATCGTAGCATCACCATAATATGTAGCTACAAGTGAGAAAAAGAATGAGAGGCTGATTTGACGCAAGTTTGATATTCCTAGACTGGTAATTAATTTTAAGTAATTTGCTAATTAGCTAGTTTAAACACTGTAAAATCATGTTTGAGACTGGCCAAGCTGGTAGCTATAGTTATTCATGATCAATGATCAATATAGTTTAATTTTTTATAGAAATTCCAGATAGCATGTTTAGGTGAACTGTAGTCAAACCCACCAGCCACACCTTCATGCACAGAAACACTGTGTAATTTTCCTTGCTTGGCACTAACAGTGCATAGTTCTTTCTTGGCCTGTAGTTGTATCCTCCAATGCTTGTGAAGGATGGCTGCTAGACAACTTAAGGTCATACATACTGTATAGCTTTTCATCCTCTGACACAACAGTATACTAGTGGTGCTATGGAGTTTCTGGCTGGCTACTTGACCGCATTTAGTAAATTTTCTGATAATTTTGGATCCAAAGTGTGGTTGTTTGGTACCTTTGTAGAAGGATGAAATGGTTTCAAATGTATTCCATGGACTTTCAACTTCTGTTTGGAATCGTTGACATCCTGAATTTGATAGAGGCCTCTTCCCATTGACTTAGCTATTTTGTATGGCCCGACCACTTGAAATCCAGTTTACCACCAGCACGCTTTTTTCATTTAATGTCTTTCCTCAAAACCTGAGCTCCAATTTTAAATACTTCTGGGTTATGACGCTTTCTGTCATATTCCCTTTTTTGTCTCTCCTGAGCTGCAACGATATTTTCCTTAACAGTTTCTGCTACCTTACAACGATACATCAGGTTGTCGTCAATGATTTTGTCCCTGTTTGCAATTGCTTGGTTCTCTGGAAGAGCATCAGTCTCTTTTTGGGGGGTGAAAATGTCTACAGGCAATATTGCCTGACGTCCAAACGTAACAGTGAATGGGCAATGTTTGGACGATTCATGTTTTGAGGTGTTATATATATGCATATGCACTTGTACTAAGAAAATCTTCCCAACACTCTTTTTTTATCAACAAACTTCACCAACATACTTTGAAGTGTACAAAGTGTATGCTTTCTGTACGCTTCAAAGTAAGTAGACATTATGCTTATATGCATAATGTCTACTTACTTGTGGATGATATGGTGTAGTTAAGCGGTGGTCAATATTCAAATTCTTCATTAGTTTTTTATTTAGTGCATTATTAAATTCACTCCCTTGGTCTGATATAATCACTTTTGGCAACCCAAACTGCATAAACAACTTAAAAACACATCACAAACTGTAGAAGCTTCTTTGTCACTACCACAAATACTTGGGTAAATTTGCTGAAATAATCCG
This sequence comes from Dysidea avara, assembly GCF_963678975.1. NCBI lineage: Eukaryota > Metazoa > Porifera > Demospongiae > Dictyoceratida > Dysideidae > Dysidea > Dysidea avara. The sequence continues at coordinate 7,709,447 of NC_089283.1, read as the reverse complement.
ATACTGTTAAAATGTATCGATTCCCTTGTCGGGATTTGTATTTAAGAGGTCCAATAAAGTCAATGCCAAGGTGATGCCATGTGGATACAACAGGAACAGGGTGAAGCTCTGAAGCTCCTGTATCCATTTTCTTTGTTATCCTCTGACATGTCTCACAATCCTTAACTAGAGCATATACATCTCAATTGCTACTCCTGACCACCTGTAACGTTCAGTAACACGAGCTAATATTTGCTTTGATCCCATATGACCTGATATAGCGTCTTGGTGACATCCTTGTAAGATTCGCAATCGCTCAGCTGGATCTAATATGTATCTCACCCTTGTATTGTCTTTCTTGATATGTGACCCAGTCTGAGAAAACCGGTCTAATCGCCCATGTCAGCAAATTCGATTTTTCACCCAGGACACACAGCTACATGATTAAACTATCTAATTCCTCACTTAAAATCAGCTAGACTTGAGTGGTCTGGTTTTGCTGGCTGCTTTTCCCGAGCCCAGTGGCGATCCGTACGTGTGGTGTGGGGCCTTAATGGAGCTCTGGTCAGCCTGGGAATGACTGTATGTGGCTGTACAGATCTGTGGTGTTGAATAAGTACCTCTGCTGTAAATTTCCTTTCATTTTAGCCAGTTTTGAGACTTCAATGGCTCAAAACTTGGCCTAATTCATCCCTTGGCCTTCCTATTCGATTTTTGAACACCATTTGCCCGCCTTCCAGGGCCCCCGCCTCCCACCCAATTTGCAGCTCGCCTGATACAGTCAACCTCGGTTTAAAAACTATCTAAAATGGCAGGAAACTTAGTTGTTGGCTACTTGTACAGTGGATGCTCTGGAAGGTAAGGAATTGGTGTAAAACGTGTGAAAATTTGGTACACATAGCTTCAACCATTGGCGAGCTACAACACACTAAATACTTAAAACCGGCATTTCTCGATACTTTTAAATAAGCGATAAGCCCGGTTTTGTCAGACTGGGTCACATATACAGAAGTTCACCATCCTGCAGAAGAAACTTCTTAGCTTTTCGTCGAATTGATCTCTTGTAGTTCTTTGAACAATCATTTCTATATCTATTTTCTTGTAAATAGAGTATGGCATCTTTCAGGAGCTGCTCCTGATGCTGACTGTTTTCCACAGTTTCATTTAAAGAGCCTGAAATCATAGATATGGGCTATTCACTCATTCTAAAGCTAGATATACACTCAAAACATCAAGCAGATCACCTATAAGCTATAACTTGAACTTTAACTACTGCCAGAACAGTAACCTTGAGAGATTTGAATGTTTGTCAGCCACTTCTCAAAAATCTCTCAGAGTATATATCGTATAGTAAAAACTTTGGTGGTAAAAAGTGTGACAAAACCCCCCTGTTGAAAAAATTGGCAGGAAAAACTTTGGCGACTGAAATAATATTCGCCAAACTTTTTACCGCCAAACTTTTTACTGTACGGTACGTAAGTATAAACAACAAGGTGTCAACTCATCAGTTAAGTAGTGTAGTAAGTGTAGGTAGCTAGCGTTATTTTTGTAGCAGTACTTTTGTAGCTACTGATCTAACGACGTGCTAGCAAAGGCGTGCTTTGCTATCTCCTGCGATGCCGAGAGCAACCGTATTTTACCTTTTCAGTAGCAGAGGTTATCACGTATATCAAAAGTATTTGGCCAAATCCATTGCAAGATGATGAACTAGCTAGCTGACATGCGAATGGGAAGCCGGTTAGAAATGCTATCCCAAGGAATGCTTACAACTGTGGAACACATTTCAAAGATCTCCAAAGTCAGCTCAATCTTTATTGCATGGTGGTACAAGCTGACCTTCATCTCAAGTTCTAGTTACCCAATGTGCTTGTGTGATCATCTAAAATAATTGGCAAAAAAAAACTTTGGTAAATTGAATGCTATTCGCCAAATTCGCTAAAGTTTTTTACTATACGTATGTTTCTAAGGTATCTCTCACCATTGGCTTCTCAAATAAAAATCTCTAAAATCTTAGAAAATAATTATATCTATGCATGCGCAACTTTATACCGGACTTTATACCGGAAGAGAAATGGAAAAATCAATTAGTTACGTGGACAGCTATCTAGCTTGATAATAATCTAAAGTAATCTAGGCAGCTATAGCTCTTGAAAAAGAGAACTTTAGGTTAACTAACCTGCTGGACTAACAATGTGTAGCTAGTTTTAATTTTGTTTTGTTGTGAGTGGGTTGGGGGAACTGAGAGTTCAGCTACAAACAAGTTACCCTGTAGAGAGTTCAGCTGCAAACAAGTTACCCTGTAGAGAGATCAGCTAAAAACATGTCACCCTATAGAGAGATCAGCTAGAAACTAGACACAATGTAGAGATTTCAGCTACAAGCAAATCACCCTGTAGAGTTCAACTACAAACAAGTTACCCTGTAGAGAGATCAGCTAGAAACAAGTCACCCAGTAAAGAGATCAGCTACGTACAAACAAGCTATCCTGTAGGGAAGAATTGGCATGTAATAAAATCAATATAACTATATAGAATTTGTACAATTACTGGTAAAATAGTTAAGTATTAAAAATCTGCTTCAAATCTTTTCTTCTTCCTGTGGTAAAGAAAAAACAGATAGGTTTAAAAGCCCCAAAGCCAGCCTAGGGTATACAAATACAAAAAGAAGTGATATCTAATCAAAAACAGCCAAACTGTAAAAAAAAGAGTGCAGCCCCCAAAAAAGCCATGGTGAAACAAGATTTGAAATCCAAAATGGTGGCCAAGAAATGGCTGTGATGGTAGGTTAATGGTAACAATTTTATAATGACAATTCAGGTGAAATTGGTGCCACTTCGCCAATTTTACCTGAATTGTCGCTATTAAAATATTTACCATTAACCTACCATCACAGCCATTTCTTGGCCGTCACCTTGGATTTCACATCTCTTTCCACTTTGGCTTTTTTGGGGGCTGCACTCTCTTTTTTACAGCTTGGCTGTTTTGGATTAGATTATATAGGCTACCAATATTACACAGTATATGGTATAAAACTATACCCTATCAGAGTTTTCTCCAGCAAAATAAAGTAAGGCGGTAAAAAGCTGTCAATTTGCTACCAACATCAAAGTCACTTTGTTAATTATATACATTCTTTTTACTATATACATCAAAAGAGTTTTGGGATCCTTATTCCAATTGAAAATTCCAAATTTTCCTGGAGCGCCTCAGGAAGAGAATTACTAAGTGTTTTATAGAGTATTAACTTGTTTAATGGGATAACTTGTTATGGCATCATTGGCATGAGATCCTGGAACACTGAAGCTCCACTGTGTTGTAATGTCATTTGCTGTACTATCAGGTATTTTGGTAATGTAGCTTGTAAATAAATCAATGTGTATCATACAGTACAGTAGTACTGTATAATAGGGAAACTGGAAATTTAGGTTTTCTGACCAACCCACAAACCACCTTTACAATACCATTCTGACACCTTGGCAGTAGTGGTTAGGGTATAACCAAGCCTAAAGTGACTTCAGTGTGACCCTAAATATATGTTTCCAATAGATTGCTACAAATTTTTAATAGTTTTTTTAATAGTAATTGTAAATGAATTTTTAATAGTAATTGAATTTTCTATGTGACTGACATACTGTTTGCTAGCCTGCAGCTGATGCCTTAGACAAGCGTAACTTGATAATGGATAAGGCTACAGGGTTGATTTTTTCAGCGTTTGACATCACTGGTGCTAGTTCCAATGAATATCTACATTCTGTGGTCGTCGTCTTCTTCTTCACGGGACCATACCAAAGTGTTAATTTTCCATATCGACATTTTCCTTGAAGAGTGTATTTAGATGCCAAGAAACTGTTTTGGGCACTTAAAAGACTGTAGTATTGGGTAGCAATGAAGCTGTGCTTTAAAACAATTGCCATGCCCCTTAAACAATCAGAACATGCCGTGACAATGATCTAGCTCTGTAGGAGTGCCATGCCCACTAGCTTGATCTACAATGTAGATGAGTGGCAAGATCAAGATACTCTTACTGCAGTCACAGCCACATTGTGTGTATTTCATTAGCTATGCTCTAACAAAAAAGTTTACAAACTAACAGTGCTGGTCACTGTAAAGTGTTAATAATAATACTATAATTTTAAAATGAAGTAGGGTTCCAGCGATAAAAAAAAGAGTGAATCAACAGATGGTGGTAGTTACAAGGGAAACTCCCTAGCTACTTGGCACTGTAGCAATTTTGGAAAATCCCTACTTTGGCATTACTCCTATAATGCCAAGTAGGGATTTTCCCACATTGCTACAATGCCAGGGATTTTCCCTCATAGCTACCATTTCATTCTTTTATTGCTGGAACCCTACTTCATTTTAAATTAATGAATTTTTACACTATATAATATTTTTACACTGTTTCTGTACAGCCCCTCACAGTGTTGCTGCTACTACAACAGGTACATGACTTGATAGTGTCTGTACTGTATAATCTACATAGCTACTTGTATTTAGTGGAACAGAGTGCCAGTACTAGTAGTTCATCAAGTAAGTTTTACTGATACATGACACTGATGTAATACATGATATAGAGTACAGAGTGATTTAATCAGTTGCAATAATTTGTTTTATTTTTGTGTAAAAAATTTTGTATGGTTTATACTAAAAGAAATTTTAAGCAAATGATTTTGTTTGAATGCTCTATTGGAGTATTGGTAGCTAAAGCGGTAAAGAATGTGCCACATTCTTTGATGTTTAACATGTCCAATAGCTGCAGTACTACAGTCAGTAAGCCATAATTGAACTTTGGGTAAGAATAGTTATACATTTTTTTATTTCTTTGGAAGATTAATTTTTATAAACAAAAAAAATACTTATAGGTTTTAAAGAAGTTGTTGATTATTTGTGACCAGATTTGCGAAAAGGGGTCTTCCACACTCATCCAATTCTATGAACTCAGAAGTCCATAACTCAGTGCTCAAGAAACACATTAACTTGAAACTTTTTCCATCCACTAAGCTATGTTGATGCTCACTTGTGACTAAATTTCAGGTCAATAGCCTTTTCCAATCAGACGTTATGAGTCGTCAAAGTTGATAAATTGGATGTGTGTGGAAGACTCCTTTTTGCAAATCCGGTCACATTTATGCATATAAAGTTGACTTTTCACAATGAATGGTAGAGGAGGTTATACCAGTAGCTAACTTATACCAGTGTTATTAGCTCCATGTAGAAAGAAGAGAAGACGATGCCGTAATTGTGAAGGATGTAAAGCAGCCAAGTGTGGAGTGTGCGTGTGCTGTACACAACCTAGCCGCAAGTCAGTATGCATAAAACGTATCTGCTCAAATCTCCAGTGATTGTCATTTTTTAACTACAATTAAGTGATATGTACTCTATCACAGATCTGATGGCTAAACTATGTATACATTATTGATCTCGGAATACAGTGTATTGTAATCATGTATATATCTGATGTGATTACTTTGCCACATAAGGATGAATTAAAGTGCTACAAAGGATACTGAAGGGTTGCAGTTACACAAAATGCTTCATCTAAATCTAAAGACATCGTACAATCATGTGTAACGATTAAATGTCAGTAATTACAATTCTCATGAAGGATCTTAAGACCAGGCAAACTTAATCCTCGCATGCATCATTTTCACTCTTATCGCCTCAAATTTTTCTGCTAATAATAGCAGTAGTTGTTAATATGTGCACTCCTTTTAATGCTAAGGAGGTTGGCTATTATTTTACAGCACATGTTGCAGCTCAACATAGGCAGTGACACCTTTAAGTAACACAAATAACTTATTGAAGCCACGGTTTAAAGCACAAATAATGAGATATTACCTCTCACAACATGTGCACCCAGGCATATCCCAAGAAGCTAGCCTGTACTTAATCATAGGGTATGTTATAGTTAAAGCACCATCATGCGTGTGTACAGAAAATTAAGTGTTCCCATATTAAAAAGTTCGGCTGTCATTATGGTTAGTTGTAAAATATTAATTGCAGTGGTTATTTTTAGATGATCAGTTGGAATGCTTAGTGTTGCACATGTAGTATAATGTATATAGAGATACTGTAGATGCTTTAGTCAGAGAGTATAATGTTATCTTAGGGTACAGTAGTAGGGATCATGAAGTTTTGGGCTTTTCTGACCAAAAATGTATATCACACCTCACAAAGTCACAATACCTTCATGGCACCTTGGCGGTATTAGTTAGGCCTTCAGTATGACCTGCAATGGTTCCAATAGGTTGCTACAATTTGTTTAATTCAGTTAGTGGAATTTCTACTGCTTGACTGACTGAGTGATGCTTTCAGACAAGCATAACTCAATGATGGCTAAGGCTACAGGATTGACTTTTCACCGTTTCAGCCCAACAAGCACCTTTTGGCATTCCACAGTATGTACAATACATGCTTGGACTTACAGGTATTCTCCTTTGTGTTCCATTTATCTTTGCTGACAGTACAAGGTGTCGATTCGTGGTAGCTAGCAGCATGTGATGGCTTCCCTATGTTTGACTGGATTGATTGCAGTCATTCTCATAGCAGTAATTGATAGTTGTGGCATATGCTCAGCCTGGCACCATTCTTTTATCTAATGCGGCCCAAAAGTCATATCATAAAATGTTACAAAAAAGTAAACAAACAAGTAGAGGGGAAAATCAGGTATTTTAAGTCCGATTAGGGATAGCTAAAAAATTAAAAAGTAGTAAATACAAGGGAAGTTGTCTACACCGACGTAGATATACTATAGTAGACATTTAATCCCTATTTTAGATTCTTGTACTTATATCTAATGGCACCATCCTATCATCAATATTGGTTTCTACTTGTATAGCTCGCTGGTGGTAACACTTATAGCTACATAGCTAAATTATTAGTAAAAGTGAAGTGTACAATTCTAAATAGTACATGCCATAAGTAGCAATTACCCAATTCTTTGTATGACACTAACCTGTGACACTGCACTATACAAAACATATAGAATAAATTATGCGCTATACTGTTTAGCGTTTTCCTAGAATTTGTCTAGTGCAAGCACCAAAATTGTGTGTGAAGTACAGCTATATACCAACACAGAACATACTGCTAACTTCATACGAAAATCTATAACTATTATACTTGTTATATAAGCTATAGACATAGGCAGCCATTCTACCCCAATCATTAACAAAATCAGTATACTCTAATAGAACAGTCAATCACTCAAATAAAATGTCACATTTGGGATTTCTCAGTAGCTACACAGTGAATATACCTATACTATCTCAAAGCTTCTATATTTGGGAGGGGACATGCCCAGATTACCAACGTGCCCCCCCCCCCCCCCCCCCACACACACACACACATACTCAACACTCTTTGGCTTGCTCCACCAGCTTCTCATGACTAAATTGTATTCATGCTACTATTGTACATTTAACACTCTCATGATTGTTCAAAATACAGTATAGCGTAGCCTTTAAAATTAACACTGAATATACAGCAGTACTTTATCTAATGAAGCTGTATAACTATGAACTTGAAGTGCATGGCAGAACCCAGCATATCCAGACATGTAGCAGAGTTTGCAGTCACTTTTTCTTCATTCATGTAATTTACAAGACTGAAAATGTCTCTGCATCCACTGATGGAAGCTAGCATCATCTTCATATCTCTGCTGGTGTAGCTGACATTGTCATTGAATATATAAATATAGTGTGGAATACTGACATAGTTGCTAGTATAGCCTTATACAGTATAGTTAAATGTGAAAATATGTCATCAAAATAATGTTACAAACATCACAGGGTCTTGTAGTGAAAACCTTAGCTCTTTATGGCAAGTTTAGCAACACCAATCAGCACCTCTACACACAGTATTCTGGTGGTTATGGGTGCTACTCTCTAATCTGATCCAGAATCCTCTCTAATCTGACCAAAATATCATTTAGCAACACTTTTGTATAGAAAACAATCTGACACCTCTGTACTCCGTAATCCGGCACTAAATTTGATTCCCTATACTTGGAAATACATTGTTTTTGGCCTTTGTAATCTGACAGAATAATAGCAGCATGAAAAACATTCACTGAAAATGACTTTTAAGCAACCAAACCATTCAATTGGTTGACAATCACTGTGAAAAAAGCTCAGAATAATAAGGTCTATAACAGTCTTATTATTTTAGTATTGGAATGAAATAGTACAGCATATATTATTAGATTAGGACTTTACTATAACAAGCTTATTGAATACATTTAAGACAGTCATATATTAGAGATTAAATCACTAGTATAGTGCGGTGTATTATCAGACTATACTAAGCCTATTTCAACCATATATTGGCTACTATACTACTGTACTTTTTTACATTCCTATAATCTGTGGCTACCTTAATTAAATAATTTCTATAATTATATTTGTAATGAATTTAATTCTGTAAATATGTTAAAACCACAATAAGTACAGCTAGTAAATCAATGTCTCCTTGGCCATGGCAGTATCAAATCAATTTCGTCATTTATCAGTCTTTATCCAACTGCAGCAGGTAAGACAGTAAATACAATTCACAAGTTCCATTACAAATTACCTGTATTATCATCACTATGTAGAACTCTGTGACAATCTGATAGTCGTCTCCCACAGCTCTAATACAAAGATGGTAAATATAATGTGTATTCTGGATAATCGTTGGACTTACAGTTTGCAACAATAAGAATCTCATAAAACAGAGACCTTGTCTGGAAACCTAGTATTACTATGTAGAACGGCGGCTAGGTCCCACAACTCTATTAAAGATGGTAAATATAACGCGTATACTGAACAATCACTGTACTTACAGTTTGTAACAATCTTTTAAAACTGAGACCGACAATCCATGTACATCTAAGACAAGTCTAATAAGACCAGGTCTCACAACCCTAAATGGAGGCAAACATAATTCATATTCTGGATTATTTGGTGCACTTACAGGTGTTATCAGTGAGTCTAACCAGACATAAAACAGCCATGCACTTAGTATGTGACTTTGTTGGGCTAATGTGTTACGTAAGCTCACAAGAAGCATCTGATACACTGATAACCAAGTCCAAGAATCTTGTAATCACTAAGTACAACTGAAACAAGACTAAATATAATATAATTTGCATACTTTCAGTGAACTTACTTTTGTTAGCAATACGAGCATGGTCAGTGAAATAAGGACAAACAAGATGGAACAGGTTCTTGAAAACACTCAACTCATTTACAGTACCAGACAAGGTAGCAGCCGTCAGCTGTTGATAAAAAGTAGTGAAAAACATGAAGAAATGAGACCGGTTCCCAGAAGAAATGAGACCAGTTTCCACAAACCTAAACGAAGGTAAATATAAATTGTATACTGGACACTCTCAGTGTACTTACTTACAGATGTTAGCAATAAGAAGAATCTCCTAGAACTGAGACCAAGTCTGTAATTCTACCCTATTGAAAAGAGAATGAATAAAAACACAATCAGGCTTAATGCACTTACAGCTGTAAGTAATTAGAAGATGACGTTGATCAACTCCGTGAAAAAAGAACAAAACTGTCCGCATATGGTCACTACCAGATTCTTTAAAGAAAGCAGCTGCCATTGAAGGAAACTAACACTGCAGATGTTGTACACTGACAGCCTGTAGAACTAAGAGGTCCGACAAGAAACTGTACCTCTGAAGAGATAATATACAAAATCGTAAGAGCAGACCATGTATACTCTTACCGTTGATGGCTGATGAACTGTGTCCACTCGTCATCCGCCATAAGCTGAGATAACAGGATATACAACATGTAATACGTACACAGCAACACCAAAGTTGAATCGTTTGCAGGCCATTGTCATAAATACACAATAAACAATTTAATACGGCTAAACCTATCGTACAAGCTATCATTTTAGTCTAATACTTACTCATCTAGAGCTGTTTTTGATTGCTGCCATCGAAGGAATTGTCCACTTGGCCTGGGCGCGCCACTTCACCACTACAGCCAGCAGGGATGTACAGTTGTGGTCCATAACTATCATCGTGGCTCATTGGACGATAGCGCCGATCGCGCACACTCTCTCCGCTAGATACACCGTCGTATCACTCACATTTACAACCTCTGATACAACAATAGCGACAAAGATGGCGACTTAATTGCACCTAATACGCATGCGCACACCACTGACCCCTTCAATTTTAAACAAGCATTACTACGAACTTTTGCAGGTGTGCTAACTGTGCAAGAAAATCTAGATTTTTTATGGCTCTTAGATTGAATGATTAATTTTAGTGGTATTATATGCTTTGCTATATGAAAATGTGTGTGTATGAAATTATCACAACAAACTGAAGCTAGTTAGCTAGCTATAGTGATTAACAGAAGTGTAGCTACTTATTGTAAAATCATCATGACTTTGTTTGGTACAGTAAAAAAATCTTAAGTCACATGAGATGCTTATAATGAGATGGTGAAGCTAAAAATGAGACAATAATGAGACCTGATGGTGAACCTAAAAAGTTATCACATTTAGTTAAGTAAACAAAGCCATACAAAGAATGTGTATTAAACTAAAATATAATCTGTTTCCCATAATATAAGATGGGGTTTATACTAAAGTATAAGATAGTTAGTATAATGCAAGGCTATACTGAGATTATTTGTATAGTTTAAGCCATTAGATATACCATCTTATATTCCTCTTTTTTCACAGTGAATAATAGAAAACAGTTCATGTTAAAAACTTTGTGTGGTCCATTTTACCTGTAATTTGCTGCATAATCTGACATTATTCTAGATATCGCACATGTTAGATTACAGAAGTGACTTGATAATCCAACAACCACCTTAATCCAGCAAAATGTATGGCTCCCATTGAGTGTCGGATTAGAGCAGTTTGGCTGTATATATAGATATACATATACAAGTAATATAAATAACAGATGTGATGGGAAGAGAGAGTACAAAGCCACTCCAATGGCAGTAGTGTGATTTTGGGTATGGCCATTTTCACTTCTGGTAGGGATAGCTATTAGCCATGCACTGCACTATTGGACAGGAAATGGTTGATTATATTATAGGGTTGATGTGCAGAACAGATGAATGTGAAGGATGTATGCAGGCAGATCTCAGCTTCCATTGCAGATCAAAGAATTTTCAGGGGGTGCGTGCTAACAGAGGCAATTATGGAAGGGAGGGATAAAAAAAGTGGCCACTGACTGATGCATCTAATAAAGTACACTTAGAATTAGGGACATTCCCTGTCTAGAGTGCATGTGCAAAGAACTCCTGCAATGTTCAACTAAAAGAAACCATTTCAACTCACGCATACCAACCACATTTTCATCAAAAAGCCAATTATTTTCTTGATGATGCTTTGTGGATGTGATTCAGTGCATAAAACAAGATGAGAAAAGGTTCAATTTTAACGGCTGTTTGTTCCTAATGAAATCTTGACACAGTTGCCAAAGTAGCCATTGCTTGTGAAGTGGCAAAGAAGACCATAAGATCTCTGTTTGAGCAGGCTGCTCGCATTGCTGTCTCCTGCTCATTGGCATAAAATGGCCTAAACAACCAATCTTGATGGAAATGAGATTAACAGATAAGCCAGAAAGATGAAGGTCATATTGTAAACAGCTATACCGGTCTTCCTTCCTAGCTCTAGCAGCCAAAAGATGTTGCTGGGTATTGGTGGGAATAGTTAGTTCGAACAAGCAGATGGAATTATTGGAAACTAAAACCAAGTCAGGTCTGCTAAGGGTGGAAGAAAGATTGGTTGGAATGGTGCTGGGAGGGAAGACACTAGCAAGATATCCTGGAAGGTCAGCATAGGGTTTAAAACTGTCAGGTAAGTGCTGTTGAAGTCCATGAACAAGAACCTGTAAGACTGAATCATGTCTCCAGGTATACCTTCCTTGATCAAGAGCAACAGGACATCCAGTCAAGATGTGGTTTGTTGTGGGCTGGGTAGCTTCACAAAGGACACATTTAGGGCTAGTAATGATGTTCCACCTAGCCAGGTTCACAGGAGTTGGTAGAGTATCAAACCAACGTGTAGCAAGAAGGACAGCTATTTCTCAGGGAGGCTATACAACAATCTCTTCCACAAAGGACAAGCTTGCTCAAGAGTGACAATGTCTACAAATTTGTTCTGAACAGTTAATGTCTCGAACTCTGACTCCCAATAGTCAACATGACTTACATGAGTGCGACGTAAATCATGACGTGCACGGTTCTTGAATGTAGCAGAGTGAACGTTGGCAAATGAAGCCTTAGCAGCAGATACAGATAGTTGGAGAGACATCTGGACTGTTGCCTAGAACAGGATATCGCAGCTCTACAATCAGTGGGTCAACTGACCGCTGAACAGCCAGAACACATGAAAGCTTAGCTGACTGCTTCAGATGAGGTAAAAGGGGGAGATTCAACACATCTGGGTGAAAAACAGTTCCAGGAGTGCTATTCCGGGGGAGGTTCAACCAACTCTTCACAAATTTCAATATTGATGATTGTGTTGAAGTAATAGATGACACAGTAAGCCTCTCAACAGCCAAATGAAACATAATCATGCATTACTCATCAGTACCCATAATCCATGCAGGTTCAGCTCTAGTACCCCCAATTCCACCATAGTTTTAGTTAGTATTATAGTATAGTGCCCCAGTTTTAGTTATATAGTATTAGTTCCTGTACTCTATAGCTTAAGTTAGTTATAGTATGTCCGGTTTATTACAATCAGTGCATGTTAGTGATTCTATGTCAGTCAGATTTTCAAATAATTATACTGAGAGTTTTTGTGAGTAATGGGCAAGTTTTATGTCTCATGATGAATGGTGTTGATTACTAAAATACTTTTGTGTTTAAGTCTGGCTGTAAAAGGCAAGAAAACAAAGATCCAGTAGTAATCCAGTCCAGTGATTGGATACACTCTAAATTACAGCTGTAAATTAAATTTGAATGTACTTCTTATTCCTTCACAAAAATATTTCCCGTTCAAGATTGTTGCTTGTTAAACGATTTCTTTTCTCTCTGTCATTGATCTTATCATGCCTGAAGTAGTTCCACACTCCACTTGACTTAGGTCTAGATCTTCCACCTGGTCCGGCACTAGTTTCACTTGCCACTGTGTACAAATGAACAAAACTTGAGCTTAAATAACATTAGGAATGCTAAATCAGCAGAATTAATGCTAACACATTTATGGTAGCATTTGTAGGCATCAGCACCTAGAAGAAAAGTGCTAAGCGGTTACGTAATGTACGATACCCTTTTAGTTCTTGAACTAAACATTTTAGCCAGATTTTAGAACCAAAAGTTGAAATAATTTTAGTTTAATTTACTCTAATACATTGTATAACTTCCTTCTGCTGGTCAGGCGGCATTTTATGATTGACAACTTATACAAAATAACAAATTAGACTGGAGGGATTTTGGTGTGATAGACCAGTCACCAAAATGTCACTTGATCTTACATGCCACAACCTTCTAGCAAATTACGAGAGTGCACACACACAGAAGAGATTAGAGTGGGCTTACACAGGCTGGTTATAGAAGTTAAGTAGTCTTACAGATAATCACAAGTATTCTAATGGCTGCTCTTTCACATAACTTCTTAGATGAATGCTTTATTAGAGTGTTTCATTATGTTAGTAAACTGTTCTTATAGATGGACACACGTAAGTGAAGTTATTACTCCATTCACCATAACGTAAAGGTTGAGATAACAGTTTAAGAAGAAACTGTGGTCTTACTGCATGCACATATTATCCTGTTAAAGTTGCAGTACATTCATCTATCAGTGTGCTAGCACACTCTCAACCACTAAAAATCATATCATGAGATTTCTGCCACCTCATTTAATGTTGGAGAGATGTGTCAGTGGTACTTGCAGTACACAAGCATGCTTAATAGTTTTCAGTAGCCAAAATTAGTGCTGTATCTAATTGGCCATTAATTTTACTTTTAGATTAAAGTAAAACTATAACCGATTTTACTAAAACTAAAAGGGGCCAAATTGTATAACTAAAGCAAAATATATAGTTGTGTCCATTTTTTGTCTGAGCAACACATGTATGCATATTGGTGCAAAGTTAAAGTGGTTATAGAAGTAACTACAATGACATACATTCCAGTCATACTTATGGTTGCACCCTCCTCCTCCCTTTAAGAAGGCTATAGTTGTAAAGGACATAGACTAAGTTATTTTAGTCAGATCCATAGTAGTGGGTAGCTATACTATCACCATTAAGAATGAGACTACTATTTCTTGTGAAACATATTTTGCTAGAAATTATAAACAAGATCACACAAAAAGTGCTCCATGGAGAACCATTTTCCAAGCTACATATAGTCAAAGTTGTCAATACCAATTAGAGCTGGATCATATAAGACACTCATACAATTGAGAAAATAATATATTAATGATGTTTTTTAATTTGTGGTACTCCATGGCACTTTGAAAACTGCTTCTCTGTTTCCTCCAATCAGGTTTAGTTGGTGATCACAAGTGAAGATTTTTTTGGTGGTTGGCTATAAAACCACAGTAGCCTACCATGTCTTTTGGTTCTACCATGCCTCCATGGTGGGAAATATCCATCTAATCTATATATATATCCAACTGACAAGTAAACGAAAACAGCTATCTGGTTATCTCTGCATTTTGCTTAAACTATACTTTGAGGAACGTTTCAATTTAATTACTAACTCCCAAATGTGCAAGAACAAGCAAAAACACAAATCATTTCACCATCAAACCAGTGGTACTTTGAATCTCCCTTGAAAATTAATCTTGATTGAAGCAAATGCAATAACAGTGTACAAGTGACTATATATGTGTTCTAGTGTTGTTTTAGTTCTCAGTGACTTTAAACACACATCATACAAACACACATCACACACACACACGCACATACGCACACACGCACACACTCACAACACACACAACACCCACACACGCACACACACAAACACACACAACACACACAACACCCACACACGCACACACACAAACACACACAACACACACACACAACACACACACACACACACACAACACACACAACACACACACACACACAACACACACACACACACAACACACACACACACACACACACGCACACACACGCACACACACACACACACACACAACACACACAACACACACACACACAACACACACACACACACACACACACACACACAAACACACACAACACACACAATGTTATGCTTCACACTCTCTTGCAAAGGAACATAATTATGATGAAACCCACAATGCAGAATGTACATGTAAAAAACTAAATGGCAGGTATTATGAAACATATGCATATTTTGCCCCATACATGTATGGCATGGTCCATACGTATATGTACCCCGTACGTATATGGAACAGGAGTGATTAGATTTAGTCTATAGCTATATATGCTTAAGCTTGGCCTCACTGGTTTGTTTGATGATTGCCTGCTTTGTGTCTTACATCTAAATGTAATCAGGGCCAGCTGGAGTCATACACAATCTGGCCAGTCCATCTGGCATTGGCCCAACTACTTTCAGCTACTTGAAAGTGGCGATACTCTAATACAGCAATCATTGCAGCACTCTAATACAGCATGTGGTAGAATATAGTCACTGCTCTAATTGAACTGCTTGGTCCAAGCCATTATTGTTCTGTACTTTGCAATTAAAGTATATCTGCATGGCATTGTGTTGGGCTAATTGGTCATACATGTCTTGCATTGGCAATTTCAAGAGCTACAAGAAGATACATTACTATGTTGTACAATGTGTATAGTCCATGAATGGCCTGACCACTCTTAGCTCCGGCCCTGGTCTAAACCAAGACTATTTAACAGTGCAGTTATATCACATGAAGTATTCAAAGGGGAACTACATACTACACTACAAGTGCACTCAGACTAGCTATACAGCTCCACATATCAGTATGCTGTTTGTAGCTCAATAATTTAGGACACACATTTGTAACAGAGTAGGTTGATACATGATCTCAATAGCTCAACCTCAGTATCAATACCAAATATTCTAATGTGTGAATAGGTAGTGTATCCAAGCTGAATGCTTATTCAAACAAAGGAGATATAAATGCATACTTTTGAAATGTACAGGCACATTCCAATTGAGTCTCTAAAAAGTAATTATTGAGTGTTCCATCGCCATGGGATTCATTTTATTTATTTTAGATCTGTCAGCAGACTCCAACTTGCTACTTAAAATGCTAAGCATTGGACAAATGTACATGTAGATCATTTGAAAGTAATTGTTCTTATCCAGATTCAAGTATGCAGAGCATGGCCATATTTCTATCTAATTTACACGCTTGGTTATTTTATAAACATTGTAAAGGAGGAATAATTATTTAAAATCCAAATTAAAATTAAAGACTGCATGGAGAGTGGGTACTGCATGTGATCTACTATTGGTACTCACTGTTCAAGATGCACCTACACATTCTTATTATAATAGAGGTTTCTTCCTTAGAATAGCACTCCTCTTGTCAGTGGTGCTCCTGCTGCAAGTCCACAACACTGCTTGAAGTATCTTAGTTTACTACAGTGGTATATCCCCAGTATATGGAACAGTTAATTGTTTGTTATTTTAGTAGTTTTTCAGTAAACCCGCATTACTGATGTTTTACTGAGAGTTTAAAACTTAGTAAAATAATTATGTTCCATATACTTAAGTTTACTGACACTTTACTATCAGTATAACTACAGTAAGGCATCTTAACAAATTAGTAAACTAAGAACCTTCAAGCAGTGCAAGTTAAAACTTCAGAGGGGTTTCCATAACCCCAGGAAACCCACCCTTAAACATGCCCCTCGTCCGTACTTCTATGGCAGTTGCAATAATTATATATATAGATAATCACATCATATAAGGTTACAGCATACTGTTTTGAAATCAACTATGTACATATGCATAGTCCATTCATCCAAACATAGATCAGTGTTTAAGTACAACAATACATAATTATAACTAGTAATAATGATAGTCATTGGAGATTTGAGCAGGTACGTTTTTTGCATACCTTGTGGCAAGGTTGTGTGCAGTGGGTACACTCTCCACAATTAGGTGCCTTACATCCCTCACATCTACCACATCTTTTTCTTTTATGTGCAGCTGTAACAGTACTCATTTTAAAAACAACACAGTTAGATCTAGCTATGTATAGATGAGATACTGTACTGCACTAAGATATGACATAATTACGTGCAATGATAAAATCACAATTTGCAATGTGCCAAGCCTTGTGAGATGACAGTGAGATCAAAAATTTGAAAACTGTTGATATTCACACATGAACAAGTTGGGAGATCCGTAATTTAAAGGCTTCAATCCAGAGTACTAACCATCAGAGGTGGAGGAGAAGGTAGGGGGAGGGGGCAACACAGTGGCGGATACAGGGGGGTTGCAATGGTTTCAGCTGATACCCCCTCTGAAAAGTGCACACGCCCCTAATTAATTTACAGTTCGTGTGAGTGATAAAATCACCAACAGTTATGCATGGTGTATCACATTGAGACCTTTTTTACTGGCCAAATTTCATACTTTTACCTTTGAAATCATTAAATGTGGCATTACGGCATTGAAGCGTGTTAAGCGCCTCTAAAATAATTATCGTTTTTGTACTGTTTTGCTTCAAAACTTTCTGTGAAGGCTCGGATCAACGATTTTTATGGTTCACTATAAGTCTTTGTAGCTATAGGCCACTGAGCTATAAGACTGAGTTAACAACCCCAGCTGGACTATAGCTAAGTGGTATCACAGTTATTGAAAACTTCCTGAATCTGAAACCCCCTCTGAAAATTCCTAGATCCGCTACTGCAACAGTTGTAGCCCTTGTCAAAAAAATTATGGAGGGGCTTAGCCCCCATAAAATTACCTCTAGCTGTTATTGAACAATTGTGCTGATTGTATTACACCAAAGAGCTAACTATACAAATGCTTAGCTACCTGCAAACTCCAGTGAATCAACATGATTCAAGATTGATATACCCTAATAGAGCAGTCACCCTAATACAAGAGTCAACAAATATAATATTAATGGTGGTTGCTGCAATCACTCTCAGATTAAATTTTGAGAGTATATATTCCTTGTAGGGAGGGTGGCATGCCCCCAGATACTTTTATAGGTCCACCAAATATAAATGGTTCAAGATACTCTAATAGAGCATTCATACTAACACAACAAATATTAGTAGTATTCTGATATATCACTCTCAGATTCAATCTCAGAGGGCAAATTTCCTGGGGGAGGCATGTTCCCAGACTCCCTGTGTGTTTTTAGGGTTCCACCGATACAGAAAAATACCTACTGATCCAATACCAATACCTAGCAATAAACCTTCACTGATGTAGATATACCAACACCGATAAGTGCCATACAATTTACACACCTCTCACGTTAGCTATGTGTAACTGTTCTATTAATTTTTTTTATGCAATGACTGTTCTATTAGAGTATTTCGATGGTTGGCATAGTCCATAAGGTAACTGGGCTCCATTAAAGTACCATATACCCAGGTCAGTATTATCATCAGTACCAGTAGATCCCAGTCTAGACACATGACGAGCAAGTAGATCATTCACAGTATGAGCAGTCACATATGAGTAGTCAGTTAGATAGTAAATAGTAGTTGCTTAATGTTTAACAAAGCAATTCCTGCACCTTTACTGCTCAACACTATTTCCAGCATGTTATACCCCAAGTTTTGCTAGCATAGCATCTATGATGATAGTTATGATGATGACAATTGGAATGAATGGCTATTAATCGGTATTGGAATACCTAAATAACTAATACCAATTGATACCAAAATTCCCAATATTGGCTCCGATTTGATACCAATCCGATTATCAGTGGAACACTACATGTTTTGCATGCTAGTGTGCTTCCCATACTAAGACATGTATAAGCCTAGCCCCTTTATATTATTAAGGTGTCCTGTAACTATAAGTATTTATAGAAGGCCAAAAGCTACGGGTTTGAAATTTTTACTGTGAATGCAATTTAGCCATAGAGTTTAATTAACTCATTTGTGACCCAATTTTTGAAAACCATCCTTTCTACACATGCAAAAGTTGCAGGAAAATTCATTTGAAGGTTTCAAATTAAAAAAAATATTCTTTGCACGTTTGGATAAAGTAACTATTACACCTTTTTGCTGTGAAGTTTCACACCCAAAGCTTCTTTTTCCTAGGAGATATATGCATGATTATATCAAACCATGTAGCAATTCTTATATGCGTGGGACAGGAATTAACTTACAAATTGGGTGATTTGTTCAGGTTATGGAATGGATAAAACTAAGAGTTAAGCAATGATACAAGTATAGTATTTAATTGAAGGAAAGGCCCAAGAACACCTCATTTATCTAAAAATCCCAAGAACACTTCATTTAACTATCAGAAACCTCTTTTAGATGGTGGGAATGGAAATATTTGTCAACAAAGTGATTTGTCATCATTTATCACACGCAGAACTCAATGCATCACTATAAAAAGTTAGTTTGTAATGTATTAGACAATAAATTGGCCATATCTCTGAAGATATCAAACTAAAAGTTTAACACAAGATAGATAAATACCCTGTTTCATTTTAGCTTAAAAAGAGAAAAATGACCAATGTGCAGAAAAGGACGGTTTTCCAAAATTGGGTCACACTTTGGTCCAAAGTTTTTAAGTGATTTTTTGCACAACTACTGTAAAATCAGGTTGTTAAGCATATGCACTTATAATTTTCAGAGAAAAGTTTTGTTAAAATCATACTATCTGTTAGGTGCAAATAATTATGGTGTGTTAACACAGAATTGCTACGTTGCATTGTTATAGAGGAGTTAGTAGTTCATGCCAGTCACCACGCCAGTGTGTAAGGATATTTGACTCTATTTCTGGGTGAAATCCTTCATAATGAACAAGAATATTGCAATCCAGAAGGCTGACTTGCTGTATACACAACAGGATTGTTGTAATTACTTACCAGATTTAATCATTACAATTACAATTATCCAAAATTTGGTAATTGATTACCTGTTTAACTACAATTTTTAACAGTAATTACTTGAAAAATAGTAATTAATATCACCATTACAATTACAACAAGCCTGATACACAGTGAAGGAAGACCTCAAGGGAGATGTAAGTGCTCGAGGAGACATTCATTTTCCAGTAATTCCAGCGTTTCTTCCCATGTGTAGTTTTGTCGCATCTTGAGCCTTGCATTTGACCATCAGCCATGATTAATCACAAGAAATGTGTATGCACTTAACAAGTAACATGCACTTAATAGACACATGCGCTTAACAACCCGATTTCACGGTATTACCTAAAGTTTAAGTATTAACTCTGCGGTTTAACTGCCTTTGGTACTGCAGCTATTGGACACGTTAAGCATCAAAGACTGCAAAGGGTCATTTTTTTACCACTGTAGCTACCAATACTGTAATAGAGCATTCATAGATAATCATTTGCTTAAAATATATTTCTTTCAGTGTAAATCATACGAACTATTTTACACAAAAATTAAGCAAATTATACAGACAATGTTATACATATTTA
Source organism: Dysidea avara (assembly GCF_963678975.1). Classification (NCBI taxonomy): domain Eukaryota; kingdom Metazoa; phylum Porifera; class Demospongiae; order Dictyoceratida; family Dysideidae; genus Dysidea; species Dysidea avara. The sequence goes on along the minus strand of NC_089283.1, from coordinate 7,688,911 downwards.
CAACTGATTAGTTCACTTTGTACTCTGTCATGTATTAATAAAACTTAATACAAACAGTATCAAGTCACATACCTGTTGTAGTAGCAGCAACACTGTGAGGGGCTGTACAGAAACAGTATAACACACATTGATTAATTGACATGATTTGTCTTCTACTTCCCAATACACAATGATGCAATAATACAACAAATGACATACAGTGGAGCTTATGCCAATGATGTAATAATAATGTATTCTATTAAACAAGTTTAATGCTTTATAATACACTTGGTAATTCTCTTCCTGAGGCTCCACCATAATATATACAACAAGTTATTATATCATATCTTGTAGAGTTGATGGGATATAACTGTTAATATGATCATCTGTATACCGTAGAGTTGATTGGGTTGTTAAGCGAATGCTCTTATAATTTTCGAAGAAACTTCTGTAAAAATCATACTCTGTGTTAGGCGAATTATGCCTAATAAATAATTATGTTGCTTTTAACACGGAATCACTACATTGTAATAGTAGTTAGTAGTTTGTGCCAGTCACTATGCCCCACATACAGGTATACTGCACTGTAAAAAATGGTGTGCATTGCACACAAAAGTGTGCCCTGTGACACCAAAACGGTACACTTTGGTGCACACTACATTTTTTACAGTGTGAAGAGTATGATTCTGCAAGTAAATAAGGAGATCACAACAGTGTTGGTTTTGCCTAGTAAAGCTAGCCTTTTGTAACCGATTGATTTCTGTAGGTTTGCTCATACCTCCTAAAGTAGAGAACACAAGAAGTGTCAGCGATGCCCTTTCTATTTCATGAATACATTGTTCATAAGTTCTTCACTTTTCTTCATCATGAGTTAGAAGCAGGAGTGCAGTGGTTTGCTTCATCACATCAGAAAGACATAGCGTACGTTGATTTTTATTTCTCTTCATCTGTGGTGAATAGAGATGAGCCTATTTTGCTTTTTTCCACCTATTTTTCTTTCCAGCAATTCTTTTATTTCTTACCTATTTTGCTCAATATTTTGCTCGAAATTTTTCTATTTTGCTGAGCATCAGTAAAAATTAATTGCAGTATCTTACAAGCATGTCTGACTGCTCTATTAGAGTACCTTGATCTTTAGTCACCATTTCCTATGAGCATATGTTGTCCTAATCCTATGCGTGACTGTTCTATTACTTAACAGTAACAGTATTTCAATCTTTTTCTTACCAAGTTGTCATTCCTTGGTGCCCATTTTTCCAATTTTCCACCTATTTTTCCAGCATTTTGCTATTTGCTTTTACCAACATATTTTTCCAAAAATTTTGCCAGCAAAATCAGCACATCCCTAGTGGTAAAGAAAGAAAAACTTACTAAGCGATGGATTCTATTGTTCATGGTAAATATGATGGTACAAATATGAACTCCATATATCATTGTATTTGTAAGTCATAACCATCTTATTAAGTGCTAAGTGCCTGTAATTTATTGTCTCAATAGTTATTGTACAATTGATCTTTGTGTTGTTGCTATACTTTGCAGCACTGTAATTTCCAAGATTTTTGGCATATGAAGACTAGCACTCCCTTGGCTACGTAAATAAAGAGAATTGAAAACAAAGAATCAAAAAAAATGCACAATTGTCAGGTTTTTGCAGATCCAGTCATACATCATCTTCTTCTATATCTATATATATATATATAAAGCTGAAAATGTCTGTCTGTCTGTCTGTCTGTCTGACGGTCACGCTGCTTACTCACCAGACTTGGCGCGAATCGACATAGTCTGTGCTGATAGTGAAGCGCTCATCATCCGCCTACTCTAAGATTGTTATCACGAGTTCACGCGTGCTTCCGTTCGGTCTCTACAGCGTGTAGAAGGCCAATGTGTAGAGAAAACTTGAGCAACATTCCTTTGAAAACCACAGCACATACTGTTCAAGTGGTAGAACGCCTGACTAGCGTGTAAGAGGTCGTGGGTTCAAATCCACGTGTTGACAGATTTTTTTCTTTCTACTCAGTACCTTTTTGTGAACACCTTTTTTTAAAACACGACTTTTAGCTCATCATATCTTGGCATGCAAAGCACGTATCGAGGCGGGACTTTAGCGAAATTAAACGCCCATCATCTGGCAACTCGAGTGTTGTTGTAGCAAATCAATACGTGCTTTTGTTCGCTCTTTATAGGGCGATGAAGGCACTGGTGTAGGGAAGGATCACTGAAAAGTTGAGCTACATTCCTGTCAAAACCACTGATAAACAACTGTGGCGATTTGTGCACCCCCCTTAACCCAAGTTATTATAACCAGCCAGGGTTCAATCCCCGCCTAGGTCATAACTTTTTTTTTCACTTTTGGGACCTTTTTGATGCACCTTTTTGCTCTATCTGTTCCATGCAAGTCTTCATCTACAAACTCTTATGATCAGTTTTTCAGCACTGGCACTGAATTACCTCACATAATAGGGACTCTTATAGCACTTTTGGGACAGGGCAGACAAATTGCCAACATATTTGTCCATCTGTGTGTCGGTCCAGTGTGTTGTATTAGAGTAGGTAAAAGCTTCTTTCACCAGTATCCAGAATATCTACATCTTTGTTTTAAGCACATAGGTGTGCACTGACATGAAAAACTGTTTGTTCAGACTTACCTCAATACTGCTGTAGTAATAGGGAGCTTGCATGATTGAACAAATACTACTGTGCATCTGAAAAATGATAATACTGGAACCATGCAGATCCATAGTTTACACCGAGGAACTGCATCTGACCTGGCACAACTGTTTCACTATCCTGCTTACATGCTTTCACTCTAAAGATTCATACATTACCTTATTGGTCAATTACACTGCAGGTGTTTCAAAACTGGGTTTTTGTATGGCAAGAGGTATATGTGTCACTGCAACATCAGAACTGAAAGTGCATAGGACAAGTTCTGAACTTTTGCTTGCCATGCAGTAACTATAACTGCAAATTGTGTTGACTGTAAATTATGCTCAAGTTCATTTCTCTTTGTGACAGTCGGTAAGGTAAACATCAAAATGTAGAAACTGAAACTATACCGTGTGTACACAACCTGTATGTAATGTAGGGTATACTATATACAATTGCCTTAGCTCGCATGCAGTTTAACTAATTAGCTAGCCTTGCATGCATGCTTCACTATAAATTATTATGTACTGCATAAGGATCATGTACTTTACAGCACTATCGACATACATGCTACACAGCAAATATAGGACACTAATATTTATGCTTGGTTCCCAATATATTAATTATTGTTGCATTAGTTCTCATGTAAAGTAGCAAAGGTTTCGTTTGTTCTATACAGCACGTTGAAGTCACTGGTAGGGAAGATGCACTGAATAATTAAACTACATTCCTGTCAAAACCACAAACAATAAACTTTAGTGTTTTGCATCATTAATGACATAAGAAAACCTCATGCTCTTTAAAAAATGTGACATCACCATGTACCCTACATAGCTACATTAGCAGTGCTGGTGTTTAATGCTTAGTCCCTCTTCGTGGCATTAAAATGTTTAATGTGGAGATGGTCCTGCACATAGGGCAGGTACCAATGTGCACCTCCCTTAACCCCAAGTTATTATAACCAGCCAGAGTTCACATAACTTTTTTTTTCACTTTAGGGACCTTTTTGTTCTATCTGTTCCATGCAAGTCTTCATCTACAAACTCTTATACTCAGTTTTTCAACACTGGCACTTAACTGCCTCACATCATAGGGACTCTTATAGCACTTTTGGGATAGGGCAGGCAAATTGCCAACATATTTGTCCATCTGTGTGTTGGTCCAGTGTGTTGTATTAGAGTAGGTAAAAGCTTCTTTCACCAGTATCCAGAATATCTACATCTTTGTTTTAAGCACATAGGTGTGCACTGACATGCAAAACTGTTTGTTCAGATTTACCTCATTACTGCTGTAGTAAATAGGCAGCTTGCATGATTGGACAAATACTACTGTGCATATGAAAAATGATAATACTGGAACCATGCAGATCTATAGTTTACACCGAGGAACTGCATCAGACCTGGCACAACTGTTTCATCATAATCCTGCTTACATGCTTTCACTCTAATGATTCATACATTACCTTAATGGCCAATTACACTGCAGGTATTTCAAAACTGGGTTTTTGTGGTATATGACAACATCAGAACTGAAAGTACATAGCATAGGACAAGTTCTGAACCTTTGCTTGCCATGCAGTAACTATAACTGCAAATTGTGTTGGCTTTAAAATATACCTAAGTTCATTTCTCTTTGTGACAATTGGTAAGGTAAACATCATAATGTAGAAACTGAAACTGTACCATGTGTACACAACCTGTATGTAATGTAGGGTATATACTGTATACAATTGCCTTAGCTTGCATGCAGTTTAACTAATTAGCCTTGCATGCTCATTATTTCACTATAAATTATTATGTACTGCATAAGGATCATGTACTTTAAAGTACTATCGACATGCATGCTACACAGCAAATATAGGACACTAATATTTATGCTTGGTTCCGAATATATTAATTATTGTTGCAATAGTTGTCATGTAAAGCAGCAAAGGTTTTGTTTGTTCTATACAGCACGTTGAAGTCACTGGTAGGAAAGATGCATTGAATAATTAAACTACATTCCTGTCAAAACCACAAACAATAAACTTTAGTGTTTTGCACCATTAATGACATAAGGAAATCTCATACTCTTTAAAAAATGTGACATCACCATGTGCTCTAGATAGCTACATGAGCACTGCTGGTGTTTAATGCTTTGTCCCTCTTCCTGGCATTACAATGTTTAATGTGGAGATGGTCCTGCACGTAGGGCAGGTACCAATGCTAGTGCTATATAACTTCCAATTGCTCTTGTCCACCTGGAAAACTATAGACAATAATTTTATCAAGTTATCATAATCGCTCAAATCCCCAAAACATTGTTGTTTGGCTACCACCAACATGTTTTTGGCATTTCACACTTACTGCCCATAATAACGTCTTGCACTGATCAACAAGATACATTGGTGTGGACAGATTACAAACAAGCAACAAAGTACTTTTAGGGTTTCTTTAAGGTCTTTCAAAACATTTCTTTTAAGGTAATACAATAATGTATGTTCATTATAGAATCAGAAGTAATTGTACAAAAGCATTATGCTCACTATGTCATACACACATACAATAGGATTGTTTACCTGAAGTGTCACTTGTATCAGATGGTACTACAATGTATAGGAGAACATCACAATGATGTCATAACTTGATAATAAATATTTACCTGATGATACAGACTTCACTAGTTTGCTGGTGGAGCTTCTGTTTTCATTATTCACCAGGTTACTTGATGAGACTATAGTGGACAGTTCAACATTGAAATTGCTAATACTGTCAGTGTTACATTTTAAATTACACACACTACATGTACAACAGCCGAAAAGTTTGTTGAATTTGGCGAGTGAGTGGTGTTTTGCAAAATTAAATCTGTCAAATTGTTTGTCCAGACAAATCTGTTATTAGCTACTAAACAAATTCACCAAATTTTCTCTCACCAAAATCCTATATCATGGCAAATTCACTAAAGTTTCCTCCTGCCAAACTTTCCAGCAATATGGTATATGTAAGTACCGTACCTGCACAACTTTCCGCTTTGTCAATGTTTATGGAAGGAGCTTTGTGATATTTTCTAGTGACAAGTTGAGATGAAGGTCCCCTATAGTTGCTCATATTAACATGATATTCCAGAGCAGCTGTGTACAGACTTGGGTCAGCTATTTCAGTGGGTGAAACTTTTCTGACTAGATCAGAATTTGAAATTAATGGATAACGGATCTCTCTAAAAATGTTCTTGATGACAGCCTTTGCTACTTTCTGGTTGCGTTGTTGCCACTCATTTACTACTAAGAACAGATCTATCTCACTAACGTTGAGATCAGAACTCTTGCAGAATGCAAGCACAACTTCATGTGGAAGTTTAATGAAGCCTGAATGATGGACAACTTCACTAGCATTAGCACACATGTACTTCAAACAATTGTCCAGTAACTGGCAACAGTTTTTAGCACATGCAAATATGGCAACGGAGATGACATTACTGCTGTCTAATGAAGCTGTGGTGAATATGATTAACTTTGTCACCAACGAAATGATCTTGAAGTGCATGGCAGCACCCAGCATATCCAGACATGTAGCAGAGTTCACAACCACCTTGCCTGTGTAGATGTAACTAACAAGACTGGAAAATGTCTCTGCATCCACTGATGGAAGTGATATCTCCATTTCTCCACTGGTGTGAACATTATCATTGAACATAGCACGGAACACTGGTGAACTAGCTGTTAGTATAGCTTTGTGACCACTCACACTACCACCATCAGATGTTACAAACACCACATCTTGTGTACTGGGGTCTTGTAGTAAAGAACTTAGCACTTCACAACACCAATTTGGCTCATCTAGCACCTCCTCCGCCGAGTCCTCCGCATTATCCTGAGTGTCCGGTACGACAGCCACATCTCTCTCAGTTCCACTACTACTCACTGCTTCCGTGTGAGAGCTTGCCATAGCTGACACAAGATATTCAGAAACAATCACGTGCACTTCGCTTTATTGCACCAAAACAAAGACACTAAACAATTAAGCACTCTAATAGAACGATCAACACAACGCCCCTATAATAAAATAGCTAGTAAATAAATGGCTTACAATCATTAACAAGTAGATTTGCACTTGTTACTTGGTCATTAAATATTTTAAGTGTCGAACACGCCTATATGGTTGATTTTCCAAAATTCGGTCACGTAATCCTATATGGGTAAAGGTGCGCCCCGCGCTTAATCCGCACCAGTGGGTGTGCACGTGAACCCTGTCAACTGCTTGAATTGTTATGGGTGGTAAATCATCGTCTCTACATGGAAGCAGTGAACAGTATTAAACTTGAGCGAGATGTGCGTAATGTACTGGACATGCAAGATAACGCGGAGGTACTGGAAGAACCGAGTTGGTGTTGTGAAATGTTAAGCTGTTTACTACAAGACCCCAGTACACAAGATGTGGTGTTTGTAACATCTGATGGTGGTAGTGTGAGTGGTCACAAAGCTATACTAACAGCTAGTTCACCAGTGTTCCGTGCTATGTTCAATGATAATGTTCACACCAGTGGAGAAATGGAGATATCACTTCCATCAGTGGATGCAGAGACATTTTCCAGTCTTGTTAGTTACATCTACACAGGCAAGGTGGTTGTGAACTCTGCTACATGTCTGGATATGCTGGGTACTGCCATGCACTTCAAGATCACTTCATTGGTGACAAAGTTAGTCAAATTCACCACAGTTTCATTAGACAGCAGTAATGTCATCTCCGTTGCCATATTTGCATGTGCTAAAAACTGTTGCCAGTTACTGGACAATTGTTTGAAGTACATGTGTGCTAATGCTAGTGAAGTTGTCCATCATTCAGGCTTCATTAAACTTCCACATGAAGTTGTGCTTGCATTCTGCAAGAGTTCTGATCTCAACGTTAGTGAGATAGATCTGTTCTTAGCAGTAAATGAGTGGCAACAATACAACCAGAAAGTAGCAAAGGCTATCATCAAGAACATTTTTAGAGAGATCCGTTATCCATTAATTTCAAATACTGATCTAGTCAGAAAAGTTGCACCCACAGATATGGCTGATCCTAGTCTGTACACAGCTGCTCTGGAATATCATATTGACGCTAGTCTATACAGAGGACCACTAAGTCAACTTGTAACAAGAAAATGTCACAAAGTTACCTCGCTAAATAGCAGTAAAATTGAACCTGCTGCAGGTATTACTAGTCCAATGAAAATTATTGTAATTTTTTATTTCTATTCTAGTATTGCAAAGTACACGAGGCTATTCAGGTAAATCTAAAATGACTCGTTACTTAAATTTCATAATTGACTTTTAGTCTTACCAAGTAACCTGGTGGATGCTGAAAACAAAAGTTCTATAAAAAAGTTATATTTAGTGGTGAAGTCTGTATCATCAGGTGAGATATTTGTTACAAAGTTAACATTATTATATTAATGCGTACATTTAGTATCATCCGATACAACAGATCTAGATTCATCAGGTGAACATTCTAATGTTTTTATGCCATAATAATATATTATTGTGATAGATTGTGTTGTTACATGTATACACAAAGTTATCAAGCAAATGCAAGCCCTACAAGTATTTTGTTACTTGTTTACAATTTGTCTACATCAGCTAACAACTGTAAAATGTACATTGTGGTTAGTAGGTGTGATGCAATTAAAGTGTTAGATGATATAAGTTTCTGAGAAATCTTTTGTAAAAATCATACTACGTATATGTTCTACACGTATGATAAATAATTATGGTGTGTTTAACACGAAATCACTACGTTGTAATAGAGTAGTAAGTAGTTCATGCCGGTCACCATGCCATGATATTTGACTTCATTTCTGGGTGAAATCTTTCATGATGAACAAGAATATTGCAATCCAGAAGACTGATCTGTTGTATACATAGTGAAGGGAGATGTAAGCACTCAAGGAGACATTTACTTCCAGCTTTTCTTCCCATGTGTAGCTTTGTCACTTGTTGAGCCTCGCATTTGGACATGTGCACTGATCAGCCATGGTTAATCACAAGAAATGTGTACGCTCTTATCAAATAATATGCAATTAATAGACACATAGTTATGCTAACTCTACAGTAGTTAGCTATAGTTGTAACTTCATATAATTATGATTGAATGTGATGGTTTCTTGGTAGGCTATGCTTTTGCTGAGCTGCATGGTAACATATGTAGTTATTTTTTGCTTTCACAAAATGTATACATCCTTGTTGAGCAATCACAAGAGTGTTAGTAACCAATTCACAGCTATAAGTCTTGCCTAATTACTACCTGTATGTGAAATTACTTAGTAACCACATCTCAAAATATTTGCTATGAACTTATGAACTTAGGAAATCGTAACACAAACCGCAAAGCAATTATAACACAACAGAGATGATAAATCAATACAAACAATGGATGCAAAACATCGGTGACAAACAAAACAATCACAAGTCACTATGAGAGTCTATTAAACAATCCCATATCATTTGTTTACTGAGCGATGTTCTACTTTTATCAAGATTTATCACAAAAACATAATACATAATTATATATATGCATGCATGCACATCATGATAGTATTCCTAAACCCTATTCAAAGACACACTTTAACTCGACTCTGCTTACAAGAAAAGTTTTACCAGGTTGCGTAACAAACCTACAATGGTGTACCATATCTCGGAAATGGGACTGCTGTGTATGTGGGGGTGTGCAGCAATAGTGCACAAAGGATTCATTTATCTCAGAAATGGGACCTCTGAGGGAATGTGCATTTCAAGATAGGCGCATCATGTTAGGAAACACGATACCATTGTAAGCATGTCAAAATTGTATTCAGTGAGTGTTTTACAGAATTACAAAAGTATGACAGTTGCAGCCAATTAACCATTACAGAAAACACTGTTGAGTAATTGTTTCCAAAATATGTTTTCTCATATTGTACAGTAGCTGCCATATAGTAGTGATTGTAAAGGTTAACACATTCCCATAAAATTATTGACCTTTTTGTTGTTCCTTGGTGATATTGGCTTTCAGTGCAGCCCACTTAAAATGTTTCACTTTGTGGAACTTTTTACTGACCTACGAAATAACTTAATAATGGCTAAGGTTAGGGCTTGATTTTTTCATTATGGGTCATTCCATGTCAAATCAACAAGGAATTTAGGGTCACCTCTCGGATTTTGATGAAACTTGGTGTGTTTGTAGTACCTATGGTGCTTATCACTCATGCAAATTTTTAGCTCCATACATTCCATAGTTTCTGATTTATGACCACAAATATTTTGAATATTTCATGAAAATTTGGTCCATCTCTAGTTACAAAATCAACTGTAACTTTGTACTGTGTAAATATTTTTAAACACACTTTTCAGTGATGGAAGACTATTGATTGGCCTTTCCAGTGATCCCTAAATTATGGGATATCTACTTAATTATGGTTCAAAAGTACTTCATTGAAAACTTTAATCCCTTATATTTTGAAAAGTGCTGCTTGAAATGTTTCGAATTCTTTTGTGAATAATGATTGGGTCATAGTCTATGATTGATAAAATTTTTGTGGTGGGACCACAATGGGCTCAAGAGATATAATGAATTATGTTGTGGTATGCAGTGGAATTTGCAGTCTATTATTGCTGTATTGGAGTGTACACCTCCAATAACCACTTACAACAAGGCCATGCCAAGTTTGTCTTACAGAGTGAAGGTGTCTAGGTGCATTGCAACCTGTATTAATGACCACCTGTATTGAAAGACCATCTATAAGCTGTAGCTAATTTATACTTTAATTGGATATTAATGTATAGCACCAAAGCATCAACCCTTTCTAGCAAATCCAAAAATGGTCCTTATTAAACAGGTTGACTATAAATGAGATTATCATGCGTCCATAAACACATTAATGTTGTACCATCTCTTCAGTTATACCTTATTTATTAAGTAAAATCTTGTCGTAGTGCACTCACATACATATCCCCACTCTACACTTTTCAAGTTACGTACATGGCTGCATAGGTACAATAGACCTCCTCAAAAAGGATACCTGGGCACCTTAATAGCCTCATGATCTTACTTTATAATTGTACGTACATTTTGGGCCCAAGACAAGTCTGTGGTTTCTCAAAAATGAATACTTCATCAATGGTCCAGGGAATAGAATAGTTACACTATATACAGTAGATGAATTACTTGTACCAAGAGTTTTTATATTATTAACACTTGCTTGCACCTCAATATGTGATTTATAGTATAACTAAAATGGTTTTTCAAAGTATTTTGGGTTGACGCTTTGAAGATCAGTACAGGCAAATGTTAAGTATGTGGTCAGCATGTCCTATGTGAGTATGTGCATGAGTTTATGACTTGATCTTCAAAGTGGTCATGAATGTAAAGTAATGTAGTAATTAATTTCACATATTGAGGTACAATTAATGCATGTATGGTAAAACCCCTCCATTGTTAGGACCATAATAAAGTGCTCATATTACAGAAGCCACAGACGTATCTTGGTCTAAATGTATGTGCACCACTAGAGTGGGAGTACAGTGTATAAACAGGTGTCCTGGTTATCAAGATATCCAGGTATCCCTTCTGAGGAGTTCTGTTGTATGTATCTATGTAGCCACATACGCAACTTAAATATGGCTAAGTCCACTACAGTGGTATTCAACTTAATAAAGAGGGTATTTGTGAAGAGATAGTACATTTACATGATGTTCATGAACACATGGTGGTCAGATCAGTAATTTATAGTCAACCTGTCTAATAAGGACCATTTTTGGATTTGCTAGAAAGGGTTGATGCTTTGGTGCTATACATTAATGAAGTATAACTTAACTGCAGCACATAGATGGCCTTTCAATACAGGTGGTCATTAATACAGATTGCAATGCACCTAGACACCTTCACTCTGTAAGACAAACTTGGCATGGCCTTGTTGCGAGTGGTTATTGGAGGTGTACACTCCAATACAGCAATAATAGACGGCAAATTCCACCGCATACCACAACATAATTCATTATATCTCTTGAGCCCATTGTGGTCCCACCACAAAAATTTTATCAAACATAGACTATGACCCAATCATTATTCACAAAAGAATTCGAAAAATTTCAAGCAGCATTGTTCAAAATATAAGGGATTAAAGTTTTCAATGAAGTACTTTTGAACCATAATTAAGTAGATATCCCATAATTTAGGGATCACTGGAAAGGTCAATCAACAGTCTTCCATTACTGAAAATCAAGACTCACGGTAGTGAGTCGCGCGGCCAGTAAAGCAGAAACGCGCGCCGCAGACAATAAATGACGCGACCACTACGTGAGGATTTTACAAGAACGAACGTTGTCAAATTCGGCCTTCCTGTAATCCACCCGTCACTTACGCTATCCCTCTGAAACTCTGGAGTTGAACTCATCGTGTCACTAGTAACTACCACACAAGCAGTGAAGCAAATCCATGCCGATTGTTTCGTGATCGAGGTTGCCGACATCAAAGGGGAAGTTTCATTTTTTTTTTTTTTTTTTTATCGCATGCGGTTAGACGCAACCGCAGGTGCATGCCTTGCGTTCCTTTGTGCATTCCGAACATTGATCGCCCTGTTATCGCTTCAGTATTCACTCAATCACCTCAAGATTCACATCATCGATTTCACCATACATGATTACCCTACAGTCGTGATTTCAGCACCAAACGAAGTTTCAGTCGTCCTCAGTCGACCTAGAGGCCAAATACAAATCCCAGATTGTTGTTTTCCGCAATACTCGCTTGGCATGTAGGGCAATGTGTCTTTAAACTGTTCTGAAAGTTTCGTTCAGATTGAAACATTTGTTTTCGAGAATGGCTAGTTTGAAATATTAATTTAGTCGCCCCCACGTCATTTGCTCTCTAAGAATTGTACTCGGAATTTAAAGAATGACGCAGAGCACAACTGCGGTCACTGGGTATTGATGAACTGGCGCTCTATGTAGTTAATCAGTACATATAGCCACCAAGAAGTGTGCTGCCATAGATTATAGTCCACAGATATAATCTATGGTGCTGCATACCATCGTTCGTTATTAAATTTAGTCGCCCCCACCATGACGTAATTTGTCCTCTAAGGGCGCGGCTTAAAGAATGACACAGAGTACAACTGCGGTTACCAGTTGTTGACACAAGCTGCGAGTAATTAGCACATGTAGCTAGCCAATTGTCACCATGCATTATTGCATTTTATAGCACCCCCACACAAAATTACATATGTAATTACAACATACAGAGGAGACACATGAATACCAAACACTTTTCACAACAATAATGTAAGAATTGTACTATTATGACTGTAATATAACTGCTATGCAAATGTTTTCCAGTGGCCCGCCATGGTAGCAAGTCTCACATGACGGCATGTATATTCATCCAAACACAATGGGAGTAACGAGTAAGTATGATGACAACAAGTTGGTATGACTCCATTTGTAGAATCCAGATGAGTGGGTGTGGCTCCAGTATGTCTAAACAGTTAACAAACATTCCTGTTATAAATACGTGCTAGAGTTGCAATATAATAGTATAGTATTTAAATGCAATAATACATAGTCTCCATTGCATCACTATCAAACGACACTAAGTGGAGGATATTGTTGCATCTCTAGTATGTACACTCTATCAGTACAACCTATCTTAATGGCCACTAGTATAGAAAGACAATCACTCTTGAAAAGCCAATTCCAATTGAGAATTTATACACTGTTACCTGCTGAATGAGTGAAGGTGGCAATAAACAAGTTCCACCGTAATTTATACACATGATCTGATCCTGTATATTCTGTCAGTGGATGAGATCCACTTGGCCAGGACAAAATGTGACTCAAGTACCCTGGATGATCCATACTCAACCAACTTATGACCCAGTGGCACAATGGAACTGACTATTTATAGAGAATACAATTATATTTATTTCTAAGATGTGTGGATGTGTGGACACATTACAACACATTACATGTACATACAAGACATGCTACGTACTGTTTTAGCATTTCAAGTCACCACATTATACACGTACCAGTCAACAATGCTTCACAGTGCCCATCAGTAAACCTGAAGAAAAGTTACGAAAAATAAAAATTCACATAAGTACAATGAAACCTCATTAATATGGCAGGCTGTGGGACCAAAAAATTTGGCTTGAATAACAAGGTGGCCTTATTAATGAGGTCATAAGCAGGGCTGCCCACAGGGGGGGGGGGGCAACTGGGGCATTTTGCCCCAGGCTCCAGCCTGAAAGGGGCCCCAGGAGGCCCCATGAAGGGCCCCCTGAATACCTGCTTAAAAGACCGATATACTCTAATAGAGCAGTCAGATCTAAATACTGTAATAGAGCAGTCACAGTATTCTTCAGAGGAGCAGTATAGCAAGCTTATAGATAAGGAGATATGGTTGGTGATGGGTAGTTATTGTCATTGCCAGCAGGTTGTGACCCCTTTTTTTTTTTAAACCAGGCGCACGCCCACAGCCGGCCGAACACAGGCTGTGGGCGTGCGCCTGGTTTACTGTAATTGTTTCCGTAAAAGTGTGTGTGTGTACCTATCTATCCACCTATGTACCTATCTACCTATGTTTGTCCGTACACACCCACGTGAGCAAAATCGTTTAATAACGGTAAAAGCAGCTTTTACGTAAGAAGTAAAAGTGAAATGAAGTCTGTATTAAACTTCTGCACAGGTGAACTTTGCTCTGAGGTGGTTTCTTTTCGGCGGACTGAAATACGGGTGTGGTGACTTTCCTCAGACTACCTTCCCCTTGAGGTTTTCAGGCATTTAGCAACTGAAAAACAACGGTGCAGGCCTCGTACACTGCCAGGAATAGCCTATCGCTTCGAGTTGAAAGGGGGCGTATCCCTTACGTACGCGAACGAAAATGAAGAGCAGCTTTGAGGCTTTGTCGAGAGGATTTGTGGGAAAAAAACACGATAGTCACACTATAAAACAGTTTAGAAGATAGTTTTGTGCGTAATATGTTGGTTAAAGCGGTTTATTTAACAAACGCTTCCTTAGCAGTGCATAGCAACGTAATTGGACGAATTACGAATATTTCATGAATTACGAAATACGAGAAATAGCTAATTATATTATCAAACTACCCTATTGTAAAGTAGTAATACATAGTTGGTTAATTCATAGTAGTATATACTGTCTATAGTTATTCCAGATGAGTTAGCTAGCTGCTTGGCGCCTGGTTTTTAGAAGTAGCACAACATCAACTTGTTTTTGTTTTTTTTTGGTCTTCACCTTACAACTTGCGTCAAGGTCCCCACTTTAACTCTTAATTGCCCTGGGCCCCTTAATTTCTCTGGGCGGCCCTGGTCATAAGTAATGCTTAGCTATATTTGGGACCTACTAGAGGTGGCCAATATAATGAGGTGGTCTTATTAAAGAGGTGGCCACTAAGTGAGGTTTCACTGTACATATAATTCACAATATTGTGAACAATATTAATGGTTAACAATATACACTGAAACCTGCAGGTCACTTCTTGTGGAAGATTGCTCTCTACACAAAATGACACATTCAGAGATTGTATTTAGATGGATGATACAGTAACACATTGTCACTTCAATACTCGTGATGTGTCACTGCTAGGCAGCAACCATATACACAGCACTGCCACATCGCTTGCTCGCACACACAATTTTGCTAAAGATTTTACAAATTGATAATTAAGGGGTGTGGCAACTAGCTGTTTCGCTTGCAAGACTGTGTGGCAGCTGTTTCCCTTCTGTACAAGTGGCCACCAAGACAGGTCTACTGTGGATGAAAGCCAGGCATTAGATATTTGGTATTTCATGTGTTGAAGACATTCCAGGGCTTCTGGTAGTCTCAACTCTCACCACAGTTTAACTCAGGCAGTGTTGTGGTCACCACTAAACTACTGGAATGCTGTGTTATGTTCATCTTATGCTTGGCTACTATATTGTAGAACTGAAATGGATACTCTGAAAAATATATCCTATGGATAATGACTTCATCACTTTCTTCATCAGGAGCTTATAAGGACCAATAGTGAAACTTTTTACACTTGGGGCTGACAGTCAACTGCCTATGTCTGAAGCAGTGCTTTTGGTGCTCTAACAGATTGGCTGCCCCCTTGCTGCCAGCACTCACTGTCTCATACGCTGTCATACACTAAATCCATCTCTATAGCCAGTTAGAACAGCATGCTTCTTACCTTTTTTTAAGGCCGCATAATGCAGCCACCTCTTTAAAAGGCAAGGTTAGAAAATTTTGTCCCTACGGCCTGAATAATGACCAGTTTTCACTGTACTATTAGTGATTAGTGATAATGGGGGATTATTTATTAAGATACTAAGATATACAAACGCTACAACCTCTAAATATAGCAGTAAATTTTTTACCCTGGTCCAATGTCTCGTAATAATCGTGACTTCGTGAGAGACTCTACTGTGACAAATACATGTTTATCATGATATGTGCTAATCGCCTTTTTACAATTAAGTTTTACAACACAAATACATGTATAGTTAAACTCACCAATTGCGACTAAATCCCTTCAACACGAAAAGACAAGGAATGAGACAACCTAGGAGACAACAGCCACACAAGCCTATTCTGGTGCATTTATTTAGTAGTAATATAAATTTTAAAGGCGTTTATTTACAACAGGACATAATTACGCGCCCCTCTATTGTCTCTGTACATACTTGCCTTTTCTTTACTATTCTCATTTCATTTCACAAGATCTCTTGGCAGGGGCGTAGCTTCTTCACTTGAATTAGTCAACGCTTGAAGTAGATCGAGATACTCTAATAGAACAGTCACATTTCTACAAGTGCCATATTTTTATATTGTAAAGTCTGTAAGTAGCTAGTAATTTAAACTATACAATCCCATGCTAAGCAGAAGTTGTAACTATGCTAAATATTGATTGCTGTGTTACAGCTGTTTTGTGACTGCTCTAATAGAGTATCTTGATCGTTTCAATGCAGTACAAGATGAAAGGCAAAGTGTTGTTAAGGGTTTACTAGTTAAAATGGGTGTTAGTTGACTGCAGTTGCATGCCACTAACAGGGCCGTCCAGAGAAATTAGAGGGCCCAGGGAAAAGAGTTAAAGAGGGGCCCAGGGGCAAAGAAGGGTCTAAATCCTGACTGCTCTATTAGAGTATATCGATCTTTCTTTAAACAGGTATTCAAGTGGCCCCTTTCGGGCTGTGGTAGGGGGCAAAATACCCCAGTTACCCCCAATGTGGGTGGCCCTGGCCACTAAAATTACAGTTATATTTTAATATTCTGTCACTGTAATCTGGGGTTTCTGTCAAAACCATGGAAACTCACCTACTGTTATCAACAGTGCATTGCTTATTCTAACAAAAAGTATTGAAATCCCATCCCAAAACAGCTTATAGCTGTAAAAAAAGTGCACGTCCAAGTAAAGCAGAGTTAACTGCGACAAAAAGTAATGATATCATAATGCGGCCATGTGCGAGGTGTGCAAGTTGTAAAATTAATATTAGCTAATCAGATAATACAATGTTATTGTTAAAGTGTTAATGCGAACTATGTGATGCTGCTAGTTTTTAAGTGTGTGAGCATCTTCATAAATGCCACATAAATTTAATTCTCAATAAAGCAATGTGTATAGATTCTCTGATAGTAATAAATAGTTTGAGTTTGGCCGCCTTTCCTGTATACAGCAATGCTACGAACAAAGGAAAGGTGGCCAAACTCAAACTATTTATTACTATCAGAGAATCTATACACATTGCTTTATTGAGAATTAAATTTATGTGGCATTTATGAAGATGCTCACACACTTAAAAACTAGCAGCATCACATAGTTCGCATTAACACTTTAACAATAACATTGTATTATCTGATTAGCTAATATTAATTTTACAACTTGCACACCTCGCACATGGCCGCATTATGATATCATTACTTTTTGTCGCAGTTAACTCTGCTTTACTTGGACGCGCACTTTTTTTACAGCTATAAGCTGTTTTTGGATGGGTTGTGTTTACAAATATTTACACAGTGCAAGGTTGCAATTGATTTTGTAACAAGAGATGGACCAAATTTTCATGAAATATTCAAAATATTTGTGGTCATAAATCAGAAACTATGGAATGTATGGAGCTAAAAATTTGCATGAGTGATAAGCACCATAGGTAGTACAAACACACCAAGTTTCGTCAAAATCCGAGAGGTGACCCTAAATTCCTTGTTGATTTGACACGGAATGACCCTTATTAGACATTGCTTCAACCCAACAGATGCTTCTTGGCATATCACAGTATGTATAATACACACATCATAGACTTTGTCTTGTCCTCCTTTGTGTCCTAAATAGCTATTTCTACTCTGCAATGGAATGAATTTATGATTTAATGTACAATGGCTTCATGGTAGTGCGCTGAAATGAATAGCAATTTTTACTATTCGAATAGTTGTGAACAAAACGACCGAATATTCGATTATTCTTTAAGCATGTATTTCTGTTCAATAGGTACTGAAACCTTTGCTAGGAAGCAAGGTAAAGCCTAAGAGATATTTTTGTTTCTTCTAAAACAGAATATTTACAGCATAAACATGCCACTTTTTCAGAATCCAAAGTTTCAATACTGGCTTTATCCATCTGATTACAGTGTACAAAGTGCTAATGAATATTCGAATAGTGTCTTAACAAATCGAATAGTGTCATACCGACCGATTAGTCAAATAACCGAATATTCGTTTCAGCACTACTTCATGGCTTTCTATGGAAAGATTTCATGTGTTGCCTATATGGAATTGTCAATAAGTTTTGCACCACACCTCCATTAGTGATATAAAGAGAATGAGTGCATGCTTCATTCTCTATCTGTATTATATCACTGCGTAAAGGGCAAAACAACTATTTTGCTATTTAGTCATTAGCACAATTGTAGCTGGTACTATTTTTTTCCATTAGTGCATAATGGTAGTTATGTTACAAAAAAGCTAACGTAGGAAATTTACAAGCTAGAAAGTATCATTTTGAATGTGGGTCACATAAGTTGTTCTGGCCTCCACCTCTATACTAAAACCCATGTAGCTTATCCCCTGTAATTTATCCCCTGGAATAACACTACATAACTATAATGATATGTATTTTACCATATAGTATCACACAGTAAGGCAGATGGAGAGCCAGGTATGTAATTCTTTTAGTGGCATGTGTGGAATTACATTTTAGACTGTTAATATTCTAGTAGCACCAAATGATTCTGAAACGAGAAGTGTAGCCACCAGCAAACTGGATAAGGTAGTGGAAGCCATATACTCACAGATAGATGATGGGATGGTACCATCAGATATAACATCACCAGATACTATCATATGTGTCTTATCAGGTGAACTGGACGGTGTATGTTGATGTGATGGTAGTTATTGCATATGTGCACAGGAGAAAAGCCCAGCATGTTTTAAACTTTATATTTTGTTAACTCTCTCTACAGATGATCATTTTGACAGTACCATCCAACCAACTACACAAAGTATGTTATAACTAACATGTCATTTGACATTACTATTGTATACAGGAACACACTGTATTGTGGCTACCACATCAGGTAATGTATGTGTATATTGGTGACTTGTATCATGAATTTGTCTAAGAAGGTACCGGTATAATTATTGATAGATTTCGGCCAGTATATTAATTGTGAACCATTTGAGTATTTGGTTGATTGTATAAATATTGAGGGACCACACAAGATAATGGCAGTCTCCAGTGGTGCATGGGTAACATGTAACAACAGGTAATGATGGGTATTTCCTAACAATTCAGTGGCAGATCTAGGATTTTTAAAAGGGGGTTTCTGAAAGTTGGTATAGCTGAATAAGGCATCAGGTGACATTTCTCCAGAAATTTTTGAGATTTTAAAAGCTCTGAGATTGGATTTTAGGCTACTTTTAGTTGCAATTACAATAAATCCAATGTTTTAAACTGTAAATACTATAAGGCAAAGATGGTGACTAAAAGCTGTAGCTTTGATTGCTGTATTAGAGTAGTTACAGTGAAACCTCAGTTATCCGAATCCCTTGGGACCAGGGGTGGTCTGAAAAGTTCATATCTCTGAAACTAGCATTAAAATATTTTTTTAAATATCAATATTATCAACTACCTTAATAGAACAGTCACTACTCTAATACAGCAGTCCTTTCTATAGCTCGGTTAACTGAGAATCCGGATAAGTGGGGTCCGGATAACCAAGTACTTGACTGCTCTATTAGAGTAGTTACTTGACTGCTCTATTAGAGTATCTCGATCGTTTTTACAGCAGTGGGAGATGAAAAGTGAAGTGTTGCTGAGGATTTAATAGCTATAAATGGTGTCAGTTAAGTGCAACTGTGTCAGTGAAGTGCAACTGCATGCATGCTACTGAAATACAGTGATGTGGTATATAGTTGTTGGCTATGACAAATTGTCAGTACAACAATCTTAATGTATTTAGACCGCCACTGAGCTAAATTTAAAAGGGGGGACAGAAATCCATCTAGATCTGCCACTGCAATTGGTAACAAAGGCTAACAGGTAACAATTTGTAGCAACCAGCAACACCTAACAATTGCTAACCATGAGCGAGTACACCTTACGATTGGTAAGAATTGTTATGTATTGCCTGTGGTTTCAATTATTACCTGTTATCACCTGTTGTTACATGTTATGTAACACTTGCTACCAGTTTTTACCTGTAACCCATTCTTACCAATTGTAAGGTGTTACTCATGGTTAGCAATTGTTAGGTACATCAATCCCTGTACATGCATGCATACATTTATTGAATCAAGAGTATAATAATAATGGGAGAGGCCATTATATACTCTTGATTGAATGTATATTCCAATTTACCAACTTAACAACTCATAACTTCAGATTGGTTAAAGCTATTTATTGACTTGAAATTTGGACTGTGGTAGGCACCAATATAGCGTAATGGATGGAGACAATTGGAGGCCTATATAATATGTGTTTCTTGTACACTAGATTGTGGTCTTTTTACTTCAGAGAATCGGGTGTGTGTGGAAGAGACCCAAATCCGATTACAGTTAATTATTCCTCCCCAATGTTAGATGTAGTCTTCCTGTCGTAAGGAAGCTTTGTTCGTGTTTCAATAACCCATCTTTGAGTTGAGGCTTTTCATTGCCAGTAGCTGCCATTCAAGTCCAGATAATGATGATAAAATTGCTCTTACAATGAATGGCTTATCTGGACCAATGCTGAATGTGCTGTTTGACAAGTACATGGTCTAGTTTTATCAATGATCCTTATTTATGGGCTTGGCTATGCCTAACCAATACTGCCAAGCTGTCATGAAGAAAAATTGAGGCTGGTTTTTGGGTGACATTTTTGGGCAAGAATGTCCAAACCTCCATGATCCATACTATGCAGTACTACCATACTGTATGATGCATGTATATACACTGTGCTGTTTTCAAAAAAGTTAATTCACAAAACTTAGTGTTGTTACAGCTCCACGTAGAAAAAAGAGAAGAAGACGATGCAATAATTGTGAAGGATGTAAGGCAGACAAGTGTGGAGTGTGTGTCTGCTGTACACAACCTAGGCGCAAGACGCCATGCATAAAACGTATCTGTTCAAATCTCCAGTGATTGTCATGTTTAACTGCAATTATGTGATATGTATTCTATCACAATTCTAATGGATGCATTATGCATGTGTAAAATACTACTGATTTCAAAATACAGTGTACTGTCTTCATGTATGATGTGGTTATGTTGCAACAAGCATAAAAGTATGCAGACATGGGGTCAGGTTCATTTAAAAGTACTTAAGTAAAGTACAAGTACTTTTGAATTTTCCAAGTACAAGTACTCCTGCAGCAATCAAGATAGTACTTAAGTAAAGTACAAGTACATGCTGGAAGTACTTAAGTAAAGTACAAGTCAGCGTTGAAACCGGGTCGGGTCATCCGGGTCACATTTTCTCCGGGTCATCCGGGTCTGACCCGGTTTACAATTTATCCGGGTCTGACCCGGTTTACAATTTATCCGGGTCTGACCCGGATTGGATCACGTGAGAAACGAAATTGTTCGTTTGACGACGTGGAATTTATAAACGCTATCGCGTAGCTCTTTCGTGAGCCACACCCACTTATCGCATTACCAACATATGCTCAGCCACGCCTATTTGTTAGTAAGTGCAGTATGTAGCACGAAATTGAGGGTATCTATGGTGAGGGGTAGCTATTGTCAGTAGATAAAGACCTTTTTTTTTTTGGTCTTCAACCTACAGCTAGGCTGAAGTTGCAATATTTACTCAACACGAATCGAACGCTCAAAATGTAGACTCGTTCGCTCGCCCGAGACTAGCCGAAACACGTCTCGGCTTTAATTAATCCCGGTCAATCCGGGTCAGTGGGTCATCCGGGTCAGCAGTAGTGACCCGGTTTCAACGTTGGTACAAGTACATTTTGCTGTAGTAAAATATACATTGTATTCAGTGTATTGTAATATGTAAGTGTGCCTAGAGGGGTTGATACTTTCAGGTTTTTGTCAACCATTCTCTCAAACTCTTAAAATGTACTACCTTGAACAGCAGCATTGTTTTTGTTTGCTAGAAAGCTATGACATCATTAATCGTTGCAACATGATACATAGTATGGTTGGGAAGGCAGTAGAAGAATCGCAAGTAGTTGTAAATTGCACCTTCATACAATTTTGTTATTCTCATTGTACACCCACTGTGTACAAACTACGTACAGTGTTTGCAGTACTTAAAAGTACTCAAGTACATACAAGTACTTAGTAAAGTACTTGAGTATAAGTACAAGTACACTGCATGGGGAAATTAAGGAAGTATTTAAGTAAAGTACAAGTATTTTCAAATTTGCACTTAAGTGCCCTTAAGTATAAGTACTCATGTACTTGGCCCCATGTCTGAAAGTATGTATACACTGCAAAAATAAGATGTTGTTACAGTACACCCATTGCAAAAGGTGTTCAGCCTGTTGCATAAGCATTAGAAACATGAAGCCATCATTATGACCCCTCCTCCATCATTCACAAAATCAATATACTCTAATGGAGCAGTCAATCATGCTCTCTAATAGAAAAGTCCCATTCATTTGATGTCTCTTGCAAACTGTTAGTAGCTACATAATGAATATTATACCTATATATACTATCTCAAAGCTTCTATTTTTTTCTTGGGGGCATGCCCAAGAATGGCATTCATGTCTGGTGTGTAATCAAACTGTGTTGTGCCAAACAAACTCCCCCCCCATCCAATGATCTTGGTTTACTCCACTGTCCATGATCTGTTGTATTATCATTCCAACATTCAATTAAATGGAATGTAGTCATGCATCTATTGTTTATTAACACTCACATGATTGATTACATAAAATTTGGAGGTATCTTTAGAGAGCCTGACACCATAATATTCTCAAAGTATAACACCTATAGTGGCATTGCTTGTAACTTATTTTATTGCTTTGTAACAAGACTTTTGACACTAAACATTAGGCTTGTGCCAATTATGCTGACATGATTTTGAGCATACGTAATAGGCTAGCAAAAGCATCAAGACACGCCAGCACAACAGGACAATTTTCAAAATTTTAAATTAAATACGCAGTGTGCGTGCCAAAAATACAACAAAACATGAACACAGTATACCTTAATACTGCATTTCAAATCAAGAAAATATGAAATCAATTGTTTCTTGGCTGATTATTTACACTTCGTGGAAAAAGGATCAATATATCCTAATAGAGCAGTCATAATAGGCTGAGCACTGCTCAAAAGCATAATAAGGCCAATGAAACTTGATTACCAGTTTCTCGCTCAGATTTTTGAAATTTTGATGCGGGCGGGCGGTTATTATTCATTATTCATTATTTTTCCAAGAGCACAACAAACATCCAAACATGAAGATTTCTGCCAAAAAACAGTGAGATCTACACTGATTACTCTTGCATTAAATAGCTAAGGTACGTTACCAAGTGATTTTTCCATTAGAGTATAGCTGATTGCTCTATTAGAGTAAAAGTGACCGTTCTATTAGAGTATTTCGATCTGAAATACCAATAATGAAATTCCATGCGGGTGTATCAAAAGCATGCGGGCGATGACGCGAAACTGCTAATCAAGTTTCATTGGCCTAAAGTATAATTTGTTCAACTCCACTACACAGGCCTGTAGCCAGGGGGGGTTCGAGGGGTTCTGAAGAACCGCCCTCTTGGAAAAAAGGTCCACAATTCCAGTAAAAAGGCCCATAATTTAACCAAAAAGGTTCACAATTTTAGTATACAAGTCCAAATTTTCGTGAGCAAAAGTCCATTAGCTACAGTTTACTAGATACCACTAATAAAAAGCTAAATTAAGTGCTCCGATTAACTCATTCAGTGCTTGTGTTAAATGCATTGCAAGATCGAGATACTCTAATAGAGCAGTCAACCGCTCTAATAGAACAATCATTCTAATTACTATTATTATTATTACTAACACTTTACAGTGACCAGCACTGAAGGTCTGACAGCAACATGTGCTGCAGCCTTAGGATTACCTAACAGAACAGTCACAATTACATTTTCTTTTAAAAGCTACTTAAGTTACATGTAGATTGTCTAAACTAAGCTTGATTAAAATATAAGATTTTGGTGGACAAGTCCCAAAATCTAGCTGAACACTCTACAAAGGTAACTTCTTCTAGCTGATCTCTCTACAGGATGACTTGTATGTAGCTGAACTATCTGCAGGGTGATTTGTTAGTAACTGAACTCTATACAAGGTGATCCTTCTAGCAGATCTCTCTATAGGATGACTTGTTTCTAGCTGAACTCTCTACACAGTGATCTGTTTGTAGCTGAACTATCTAAAGGGTGATTTATTTGCAGCAGAACTCTCTACATGGTGGTTTCTTTATAGCTGATCTCTCTACACGGTGACTTGTTTCTCTACAGGATGATTTGTTTGTAGCTGAACTCTTAGTAAAAAACAACTATATCATTATTGGCAATATACACGTGTATATTCAATTCATAAGCAGCTCTAATTGTACCATGGATGGATCTGAGGGAGGTACAAAAGGTGGCCTTTTCTTCTCTTGATTCTTAGGACGCCACTGACACCAAAAACGTAGACTGGGAAGTACTCACACTATTTGGAAGTACAGAAAACCAGATAACTAATTAAAGGCTATATATATATTAGGCGTGAGGCTATTATGCTCGAAAAATTGAGCCTTTTGCTTTAGAGCAGTGCTCAAAAAATCACCCATTATGCTTTTGAGAATTACCCATTATTCCCAAAATTATTCCACCATAATTGGCTAATAATGCCAGTTAATTGTTGCATCAGGCTATTTGCATTGATGTTTAAGCTTCTTTAGCTGGTTGTTGTGTTAGAGTATATGTGACTGCTTTATTAGAGTAAATAATATTCAGTGATTATTCTATTAGAGTTTCTGACTGCTCTATTAGAGTTTCTGACTGCTCTATTAGAGTATTTCGATCTTTTAACTGAATTGCGCAATCTACAGATTTCCCTACTGTGAAAGCTTTATAATCACCTCAAAATACTGGTTCCCACACATACCTATTATGCCAGCATAATCACCGCATCCCTGATATATACACGTTTCATGTAGAAACTCAACTATGAATCAATTTGGCAAAGGAGTTTGAATATTATGTCAAGATCAAGATACTCTGATATTGCCCTTTACTAATGGTCTTAAACTAAGCCTTATCTCCCTGTATGAGTGGGAGAGAAAGACAGCATTGTAACTGAACCAATTCCTTGAGCTCACTACTACCACATAGGCTTGCTTAATTGATGACTTGATGTCACCTAGTTGCTATGACTACATGTACAGCAAATTTTATTGTTCTTACTCCAAATTTTTTGTTCTCACTTGACTGCTCTATTAGAGTATTTCATTCCACCTCTGACTGGAATAGCAGAATGGGTTGCTGGAATGGAACTGTGCATTAGAAATTTTACCGAGTCTTTGTATAAAGACCACCTTCATATAAACAACATTCTAATTTTAATGTTCAAATTGCATGATTGGCCTTGTAGGATGGTCTTATCAGTATTCCAAATTTAACTTTTCAAGAATAGCAAATAAATAAACTGAAATTAATAAATAAATAAATAGCTAAACTCTTAAGATGAGCTGCATGTAATAGCAAACTGAATGCTAACTTTCTCTTTAGCAAAATAATAAGCCACCCTCGGTAACTTGCATCACTAGTAGCTAACATAGGTATGCAAATTATTATAGTACTTATGTCTTGAGTCCTGTATCACTTGTAACGAATGTAAGTAATTAAGTAGTTAAGTATGTGTGTGGTGGAGTAAATAATTATTGCAATGTAATGTACTTTTGGCTGTTGGCACATGTTGCCAACAGACCATTAGTAATTTTCACCATAAAGTATTAATAATGTTGTACATTGATCGACTCTGACTGACACATCTATATAGGCAAAAAGTAGGTATGTGGTGCACTTTAATGGGCCTCATTAATAAGACCATCCTAACTATATGGGGGAATCATAAAATACACTATAAACAACAAGATAGTGATTTAAATGATTTGAAATGGTCTTTAAATTATTGGGTGATCATTTAAGTATTAGTTAAGTGTAGGCAAGCCCATAAAGCAACCCTAAATCCTCTTAACAAGTTTCTCTGGAATTTTAAAGGTCAATTTCCTGCTAGATAACTGACTGTCGACTATATAGCTAACTGATGCCTCCAGCCAAGTATAACTCAACTATGGTTAAGGCTACAGGCCTCACTGTTCAACATTGGTCATTGCTTTGCCCCGAGACATGCCTTTTTACCAATTGCAGTTTCTACAATGCACTGATCATTATGCCGATCATGGATTTACCTTTGTCCTCCATTGTGCAGTTCTATTTCTTTCTCCACTATGATGTAAGTGTTGGTCAGTGCTTTTGTGGATTAACTGCAGGGGTGCACTTCTCGTGCTGTTTTTCATTTGTAACACTGTATAATGGGTGGAACATAGCAGTCACAGCTGAAACTAAAGTGGAATGGCCACATCTCTTATATCGAGATAATTATTCTAATAGTGCAGCCATTCACTTAAATTATACAAAAGTATTTTTTGCATGAAAATAAAAGCTCCTAGTATTATAATAAATTATAAACACTGTTTTCTGCATGTATACTAATGACTAATCCATAAAAGTTGCAACTATTCATTTGGTACTTTTGAACAATGATTAATTCACAGCTAATTAACTCCTTGTAGGTAAATTATAGTCAAAAATTCTCGCATTGAATGCTTCCATTTGCAGCTATAAAGCTGGCAATTCTTGTGCAATTCTAGGCTGAGGAGCTGTACCCCTCCATCACATACATGCACACACACAACATTTCCCTGCTTCCAGAGCTCCTATCAATTGAAAGCTCCATATATATATACATTTTTACTTTTTCCTTCTAAAACTATATATATATATATATATATAGCACAAAATAGTGCTATCTGACTCTGGGATATGCTATTATATAAATTGCAAAGAATTTATGAATCCTATAATACATAGGTATATCGTCAAAGTCACATGTATAATGTACCTATGTACAGTATATTGGATAGTTCAATTATATTCTCTTCCATGTTACCATACAACATAAAGCATGGAACACTGGTGAACCACCTGCTATGAGCACTCACATGCACTATGTACACCATGCACCATCAGATACAAAATTAATGAGGACCATGCCCCCTCCCCATTCCCACTGCCTATGGTGTTGTTGATGATAAAATAACTTTATTTACTTCTTAAGCTTTCATGCAGCTGCCGTTGCAGTGGTAAGGTTTAATAGTGAGGAGTGATTGTGCACTATCACACAGTAACCAGACTGTTACCATGCCTTATGGTGGAACACCTTCTTGTTAGTCTGTTGGGCCCTTTTCAAAAGGCTTCTAGATCTACTACAGATATTACTTCAATTGTTTTATTTCTAGTAATTTTGTTCATGAAGATTCTGATCTGTAACTACCTCTTCCATGTTACTATTATTAAATGTCTTTTAAACAAAATCTGAAAAGTATATACCTGTATGGTGTGCTTCTGCATTATGCCTTTACAAAATCATCCAAATTTAGGAAATGGGACTTGTTTCTAAAACCTATTGGTATCAGTATGACTGAAGATGATATCAACTGCAATTCAGTTTCACTATACGCACTAACTATTATTTGGAACAGTGATTTGCTCAGCAAAGTGCTTTACCTATAAAAAGCTGATTGCAATCTGCTTTGAAGTACTACAAGGCCTATAGTGGTCCTAAAATAACTTTTTTTCTTAGAATAAGTCAAGTACACACAATGCACCATCACTTAGACTATTCAAGTATAAGTTAAAAGTTCTGTTGAGACAAACAATAATAATATAACCTGTTTAATAATCATTAGCTGGGCCTGTGTCATTGGCAGTTTATCTACCTTGGTACACAATACAGAAGTGGCATTCCACAACACATGGCATGAGTATTAAATTGATAGAAGCAATAAGCATAATGATGGTAAAATAAGAATAACAAAGTAACTGCAACATAGCATCTGCCATATAGCATGCCTCCTTGTGAAGTTTATATTTTACTAAAGACACTGTAACTATTCTAACATGCCAACCATGCAACAATATATGTCACATTGTAGACAAATCAGTAATGGCTTATATTATATATTATGGTAACTAGTGAATCACTATAATAATAATGCTAAATCCTAGTGTAACATGTAATGTTCACTCCTTTGAACCAATGATTGGTAAGTTACTTCTTTTGTATCAGTACTTGATCATTCTTGCTGTACAATGATACATAGAAATCTAATGCATCGTGACGCTTTATGGGAACTGACATAGTTTTGTCTCCTATTTTAGCAAGTATTCTTTTACGCTCATGTACCGCAAAATACCCATCGACTTCTTTTCCAATTGGAAAATCGCTGGCATCCATGCTAGCTGTGGCTGACGACTCACAATAACGAAATCCAAACTTCATCTTGGTCTTGTCACTGCAACACTTTATGAAAATCTGGAACAATGTAGGATTACCTTCTTTGGGGCATATATGAAGTTCAGCATTTCTTTCGTAATGGCTTGACTCCGCATTTGCAATCAGAGTACCCCTAGCAGTAAATACAACACGCAATTCACGGGAAGAATGAAAGTGGAAGTAGTAATCTCTTAATCGTATCTGCTCTTGAGGGCCATCATACTTACTACCATCACGATACTTCAGAGCAGCTTTGTAAAGAGCTGGATCAGCTAATGTTGTGGGGATCACCTTGTTTAGTAATTCACTCTTACAGATTAATGGGTAGCGGATTTGCTTGAAAACTGATTTGATATCATTTTCACTCAACTTTTCTTGCTGACGCTTAGACCATTCAACAACAGCAAGAAATACATTTAACTCAGAAACCTTGAGCTTATTAGAATTTGTAAAGTCAAGCATAACAGTTAGTGGCAAGGAATTAAACTCATGGGTAAACATCACCTTTTTAGCTTTTGCCTCTAAAAACTCCAGGCATTGCTTACGGAGCACATCAAACTTGTTTTCTACTGCAAATTCAGCAACATCAGAGAAATTATCAAGATCCAGAGCATCACCAATTGACTTATTACACAAGTTGACTAATGCATCCACACCAAAATATCGTGCAGCTTGTAGTAAATTACAGCACTCTTCCACACTAGCATGTATGTGGCCAGTGTATATGAAGAAAATCAAATACTCCAAAGTGGCAGTATCTATATTGGTTAGGTCAATCTCATTTTGACTACTCTCTTTCATGTCTCCATACAGCATGGCGCTGAACACTGGAGAACCAGCTGCCAGTATTGCCCTGTGAGCGCTAACAAGGTCACCGTTGGAGGTCTTGAATGCTACATCTTGCGTACTGGTGTCTTGTAGCAGTGCTGAAAATGTAGTGGAACACCAAAATAAATCAACATTTTCACAAGCCTTTTCTTTTTCTGGATCTTCAACTTCAAGTGATGATTCTGTAACAAAAAAAAACAACGATTTAGCTACATATCACATCATTAGGAAACATTTACATTAAAACTTTAGTGTTATCACCTTAATGTTGTTCTCAGACAATAGTAATAGCACTTAGATAATTGAAGCCATATAGTGCACTATTCATCAGCTTTGATATACACCTACACTTGGAATATAATAGGACCTTGATCACCCGAACAGTAGCGATGACTGGTCTAATACAGTATTTCGTCAGCAGGTGTATTTTCTATTAGAGTAGTTGAACACAGCTCTGTACATAAATGAATCGGCTTCATTTATCAACTGATTCACATGTCTGAACACATTTGTGATTGAACTGATACACAGGTATTTGGATGATAATGGAGATCCCACTGTACCATAGATGTGACATCCCTGGTTCACATTCCAGGGGTGTAGGAAGGGGGGAGGGGGGGATTTAGGAACTCCCCCTAAACCCCCTGTAAAATTTAGACTTCAGAGTTTACAGCAGGACCCTAACACATCATTTAGTGTGGCAAGACAAAATGAGCGAGTAATATAGTGTATGGCACAGCACAGCAATTGATAAAGAGCTTGAATTCATCTAGATTCTTTATCACCAAGTTTTGACAAGTTACAAGTAATGGATTTGGTTGAGAGTAACACCTTGCTTTTGGGGATTCCCACTCGAGTAATTAAATTCTATAACGGGAAATTATATGGTGCACATATTATGTTGTAATCAACAATAGATAAATGTTACTATGGTAACATTGGAGCTACCTTCAGGTGGCATCAGGGCCAGACTCCACAGTC
This sequence comes from Dysidea avara, assembly GCF_963678975.1. NCBI lineage: Eukaryota > Metazoa > Porifera > Demospongiae > Dictyoceratida > Dysideidae > Dysidea > Dysidea avara. Next base: position 7,658,475 of record NC_089283.1, on the reverse strand, counting down.
CAGCAATGGCCAGACCACTTTTCAATTCCTCAAAATACTCTAATAGAACATTCATTGTAATACTCTAATAGAGCATTCAGTATAATCATAGCCAGTGTTCTCATTATTGCTTGGTCTAAGTTTCTACATTGTATGATGTTTCAAAAGTTACAGTGTGTCATCTGTATGGAATAATTGATCATGCAAGTCATGCATTAGCAATTACAAAATTGCCTAGAGATGCCATTTTAAAGCATATGTTGATTTGATTGATTTATTATTTTATACCCACAACAATCGGCACAATGACGTTCCTCCTTGTTGGAGTGATACAAAAACAACAACAATAACTAACTAAGCATACATCATACATGAATATACAAGATAAACACAAAGCAAGACAATAGCATACATTACACTCACCACATACAAGTACACAAATAACACTGAATTACAGGGGCAACATGCCCTCAGACACCCCTAGTTTGGTATGCTGATGCATGCTGCTTGTGCTTAGCACATGCAGTAGAGTATCACATGAAAGCAGATAACCTCTGACTTAAATATCATATCAGATCAATAAAAATATATATATGGCCCGACCAATCAAAAGCTGCTCTGGGTTGCAACCCTGGATGGCATTATATAGAGCAATTCAAGTGCTTTAATTTTGTGTTGTGTGCTATAGACATTATAGGTACTTTTTGCATTTTTGTAATAAGTACAATTTATTGTCAACAAGGTTTTTCTATCAACCAGTGACTATGTAAAGGATACAAAATTTACATGGAATTGATTTTAATTTTGCTTCTGTACATAATTCCTAAGAAATAAGGGCCCAAAATTTGATGGTGGTATTTGGTTGACAATTTCCATAGCATAATTTGGTAGTTGAGTCTTTTTATTAGCCACTGCCACCCATGGCATCATAACTCACTCATAGAATAAACTTAGCTTCGCTATTACTGTAAAGCATGTTTCATAGCAAGATGCGCTAGTACTGAAGCAGACACGCCCATAGAGGTCCCATTTCTGGGGATAACTGAATCCTTCCTGGACTAGTGTGCATTTGTTATGCAATAGCGCAAAGTGTAACCTTTTAAAATAGGCAAGTAAATCATTCGAGTTGTTTGATAACAAAGAAAGTGTTATACATTGATGGAGACAGGTAAAGTCGACAGTTGGCTGCTTTATCCCAGACGTGGCATGATGGACACGAGTGCAGATATGCTTGCGCAACTGCAAAAATGGGACAAATTACGAAGAAACCAGCTGTGAAATGGACTGCATTGGAAGTAACTGTATATATATATATAGAATAGTGTAAACACAACACACCTTTGTGAGACAAGTGTTTCAGGTATGAAGACAAGTTTGGGATTGAATGCATTATGTACCCAATTACTAACAGGTGAATCGCTCCATATTTTAGGCGGGAAATTGACATATTGTCAAATTTCACTGAAGACATTATCAGTGTCAAAATGAAATACACATATTGTATTATACCTGAATTATGATTTGATTCCAGAGTAGCATCAGTATCGCCATCCATATCACTCTCTGTCTCCTCTGATTCGGACGGCGGGTATCCAAAATATAACCCTCGTTCTTCCGACAAATCCTCCTCTTCACTACTGCTACTAGTACTTTCGCCCTCAAACAAACCTGCCATTTCGCTTAGTCCAGATATTCTGCAGCACTCTTCTTCACAGAAACATGTGAGACATCACGTGCGCGAGCATTAATGTAATTACACTACCGGTTAGTTTGGCGGCGCCCGCCCTTTACTTTTCAGTACCCTTTGAGTTTTTACTCTTTGCGAAGTGCGGGTAGTCTCGTGCCCAGACCGCTTTTTTTTCTTTTTGTGTGGGAGCAGTTTCTCCACCCCCACACAAAAAGAAAAAAAGCGGTCTGGGCACGAGACTAAAGTGCGGGAGCTGCCAGACTAGCCCGATTCCAGATCTAGACTTTTGGTGATGCCAGGGCCTATAACTAGTAAATATAGGGAAGGTGTACATGCCAGTCTATAGCTAAGAAGCGAGCTAGAAAGACTGATACGGTCTTAGCCTAGCGGCGCCCGCTTTAGCAAAGTGACTAACGAGACTAACAATCTCCCCTCCAGGCCCTGAGAGTGATTTCATCAACTTGATAGTATACAGTAGAACTGCAGTCTTGTCCATATCTCAGAAATGTCTGCATTTAAATTAATAGATGCATGCAAGCTAGTGGGCTGTAAAAGTGTAACATCACCTCAAGGCTTGCATCACCTAGCAGCCAAGTGGTATAGTTAACTTGAAACAAGCCACCTTAATAGGTAAACAGCAACCTTTATGCACCCTCTTTGTGGTCTCAACTTCATTATGGTCAATAGACTACAAGCCATATGATTACTTTGGGTTGTCCAATAGAAGGGAGGTTCCTGATTTGACTGCTATATTGGGGTGACTGCTCTATAGGGTAAGAATTTTATGGTAGCTAAGCTGCTATAAGTTATATACCTAGTCTCGTACCCAGACCGCCTTTTCCCCTTTATATTTGGGTGGGGGGAAAGCAGTCTTTTTCCCCACCCAATACAAAAGGAAAAAACTCGGCTGTCTGGGTACGAGACTAAGTGCATACCATCTAGAAAAAAATCAAGCATTATACCCTCTGTACATGTGTTACTTTATAAGACCTTTGACTCTCTAAATCATATTTTACTTCAATGATTGATTGGGTGCACTCAGTGGAGTTGGTTGGCACTATAAAAATTAATGTTACAGTTTACAAGCTACTTGTACAACCATGTTCAGTGTGTTAAGATGATTCCTACTCCACTTGGGGTAGGCTGTATACCATAAAGCAGTATAAGGCCTGTTTCTAACATGTCCTCAGATTACTACATGCAATTGCAACATGCAATGACATAGCTCTGATATGTTATGGGAGCAAATCACTGTCATGCATGCATGCAGGAAGAAGACTTGTATCTGGCAGTTGAATGCTGCATGGAACTCTTTATGTCACATGCATGGTTTAGACCTTACATGCTCCTTAATGAATCCTATATATGTAAGTCCCAGATCCAGCACTCAAAAGTACACTTGTCTAATATGGTTACATGCATGATCTGCACATATTTTTAGTCTGTAAGAAGATGTCAGTCATTAGATGAACAGTCATCAAAACATCTAGGTTTTTACCATCAGAAATCATAATTGCTTGTGATTCTTAAGTTATAACAAGATTAGCTTATTATTCTTTGCCAACTTGCTTTATTGTCCAACTATAACTTCCAGCTGTCCAACATGAACATCTGCGCATGCCTGTGCATGTGGCAGAAAATTTGATCATGTGTCTTATCATAGTGAAGAAAATTGAATTGGCTATCTGATGCATCGTTATAATTATAGTCTATCATGTGCTATGAGCCAACATACATGGACAAACCTAGATCCATGCATTGATTTATTTTGGGCAATACCATGACTATAACACCAGATGCATGCATGCATGTTTGCTGATACTTAGCTAGGCCAGTATAGCATTCTAGCTGTCATGTAGAGGATAGCTTCCACTTTTGACATGCTGGCTCGTAATAGTGGAATAAATCGCCAGGTGTAACGTCTCAACTGAACCCATGCACGTTTTGAACGTTTAATGATCTGTAATCTCAGCAGCAACTTCTTGGATAGATATAAATACTTGATATAATTATAGAGTCTTTGGCTAGGTATATAGACTGTTCCATAACAAAACTGTAGCTGGGAAAAAGATAGGTAGAGGTCTTGGATTATAGCATGCAGCGATTGTATGTAAATGAAAAGGGTGATTCTATATAGCTTGAATAGTGGGTGTACAAATTACATCAAATGCATGGGGTATCAATTTTATTGTGAATGATTTTGTACATGCATCTTCATTAGTTTTATTCGAGCAATTAGCAAGATTGCCTTGTTTGGTCTGACTTTTGTCAGTTCAGGTATACCTGCATATGATTATTCTAGTTGACATAATTATAACAATATTGCTAAGAGATTACAAACCAGCTAGATGCAGACATCATGCGGTCACTGTACACCATAGTGTAAACAAGCATTTTGAGGCAAATAGTCTAGTGTTGTTGGCTGATTGCAATTGGCTGGCAGAGACCATAAAGCTGGTCTGATATTAGTCAGATCAACACTGAAAAAATGCACCCCTGTACAAGGTTACAAATTTTTGAATGAGGTTAATGAATCTTCAATGGTCTGTAAAAATAAAATTGAATTGTAAAACAATTGTACTCAAATAGTGGAATGTAAAAGAGAAATGTTGAAGCACGCAAGATTGGAATTTGAGGCACTGTTAGTAGATGTGTATTGTACACATACATATATGTACGTTTGACTTTATACTACTGTTCTGCAGTGCAGCACACTGTGTCAGTCTGACATTTACAACTATATATTATGTCCCAGTGATCATTTACAACTATAGTCCAAATTCACTTGCAAGTATAGCTTTTCGACTACAAATATCCCCAGGTTTACGATCAACAGCAAATATTATTTTTCCTAGGCACATTATATTATCAGTTCCATGTGGCATGCTTTTTGACTACCCAGCCCACAATGACAGCATGCATGTCTCAGTGGTGCATGCCAAAGAGTGGGAGGTGGAGGGAGTGGGCAAAGCACTTCCCCTCCATGCACATTGTAACTGTATGTGTAATTTATACCTATACTCCGCAATGAACAAAAATTAGCTACTAATATTTTGAATGCATGGTACAGGAGGAAGCAATTGGACTTGGTGTGATGGAGACGTGCATGCAGGCATCTCTGCATGGAGTCACTGTATACATATTGTTGTTTTGACCTGACCCGAGCAGTTTCATTTCACTGACGAAAATATTTAAGTGTGGAGAATGTTGTGCACAAACGATTAGTATCAAAATAGGTATTGCTATAATAATGTATATAAGAGGAAAAGGAGATGATGTGTATCAGTATATGATCCTTAGCAACAAAGTTAAGATAGTGTTCAAGAATTATTCAATACAGTTAGCTATGTATACATAGTTGACAGTTGCTATAATAGTATTAGGGCTGAGATAAATAGTTTAAAACTTCAAAGCTTTGTTCAGTTTCATAACATTCGGATGCTGCTTTGCCCCACCAAAACTTCATTACCATGGATACTAACAAGTTAAACCAATTTTATATACAAGTATTGTCACTCCTTGTGGAAGCTGCCATTTACACATTTTTGGAGTAGTTATAGTTTAACACAATGGTTATACTGGAGCTAGAACAAAGTGTAGGAGTTTGTACTACAGTGTACACCCTAATAACTATCACTTGTGTTCATTAATTGTTGACATGACATCTGTAGCAAAGCTTCAAAGCTTCGGTTACATTTTTGAAAGAAGCTTCGGAGGATTATTTATACAACCCTTGCAGCTTAATAGCAGTATTTTAATGCACAAATATGCGCTCACACATTTTCTATACTTGCATAATAAAATTAATATGCAAATGAAACCTTTAAACAAATCATTTAATAGCTATGATTACCGCAAGAAAGTTCATAATCACTCTAACAAGCAAAACTTGAAAGTATGTTCATTGTAAAATCATATGCTATATTGTATGTGTACATAACCACAACTATTTCCTGTGTAGCAGAATCTGATCACCCAAAACTGTACAGGGCAAGCCTATGAAGAGAAACACTTCAGTATGTCTATGTTCTTTAGTGGGTAAAAGGGAAGCAGACACAGACTTATTATCTATTGTAGCAGTTATTCTTTGATTATGAACAAAAATACACCCATCTACTTCTTGTCCGATTGAAATTTCACTGCGCATGATTTCTCTATTACCGTCACTTAAATTAAAACCAAACTTGCGACTGGTATCGCCACCACATCGGTTCAAAAGCACTTTAAACAGTATAGGGTTGTCTTCTTCAGGGAATACCTGAAAGCAGCAAACACAACCAGATCGCCCAGTCATTGTGACTAGAGTGCCCCTAGGCGTACTTTCTACATAAGTATCACGAATAGCATGGACTTTAAAGAAGCAACATCTTAATTCCAATTGCTCTTGTGGACCATCATACTCGTCACCATTAAGATACTTTAAAGCAGAATTGTAAAGATCAGGATCGGCCATTTCAGTAGGGAACACACTATTGAGTAAATCACTCTTCCAAATTAACGGGTATCGAATCTGCTTGAAAACTGCTTTGATATCATCCTCACTCAACTTGTCTTGTTGATGCTTAGACCATTCAACAATAGCAAGAAATAAATTCAACTCCCCAATCTTGAGCTTGGATGACTTAGTAACAGTAAGCACAACAGTTAATCGTAAGGAAATGAACCCTTCAGTAAACACAACCTTTTTAGCTTCTGTTTCAATGAACTTTAAACACCTTTCAAGAAGAAAGTCAAACTTGTGTTCCACTGCAAATTCAACAACACTGGAGAAGTTGTCGAGATCTAGTACATTACCAATTGAATTACTACACAACTTTATTAATTTATCAATGGCAAAATAACGAGCAGCTTGTAACAAGTAACAACGTTTTTCTAAGGTTGTTTGAACATGACCAGTGTATATGAAGAAAAAAAGCATGTTCAAAGTTGCTGTATCCACATTGGGTAGGTCAATCTCCTTCTGACTACTCTCTTTCATGTTACCATACAACATAGCATGGAACACTGGTGAACCAGCTGCTACTATTACCCTATGAGCACTCACACTACCACCATCAGATGTCTTGAATGTCACATCATGTGTACTGGGGTCTCTTAGTACTAATGACAGCACTTCACTGCACCATTTTGTATCAATACCTTTAGGGACTTCTTTTTCTTTATAAGTTAATGATTCTGTAAAAAAAGCACATGCAGAGAAGGTGTGATACATAACTAATCACCTTATCAACCTTAAACATTCTACAACAACATGTAACAATATTTTATAACTTTCATTTTAGTAACAGCAAATAGACATTCCATCATACATATAAGAGTTTTCAAGGATTTTATACCTTGAGGTGACATCAAATGTATACACGGTATAATGATCAAGGTACAGCCAAGGTACTTATAATATATTGACACACAACATGTTTGATCATGACTAAGGCATCAACACCAAAATTAGACAGCTTATACTACTGTGGCAATTTCATTATTGTTCATACACATTGTCAGAGCATGCATATGAATATTATTACATCTCTTAAGTATAAAATCAGGCCTAGCATTTTATAATCACTTTGCATAGTTCACAGCACCCATGCGCAATGGCTTATTTGCACTTGATTGATCATCTTACAGTTTCTGTGATTGGCCGTTTCCCAATTTGATAAAAATTGGGATCAGTGATTCGCTATAGTGATCTTACATGTCAATGTGCAGATGGAACTTCAAGTGAGGTGATTCATCTTTGGGTAGTTCGCTACTTTTGTATAAACACTAATAAATGGGACCGGATAAAAACTTACCCATACAAGTAATCTATATGGCTATAAATGTATGCTTATGTGCCTCTTTTGCATAGCTTGTTAATAATTATCAACTAAATTACATCACTGATTGATTAATCATACAGTACAATAGTACTGTGTATTAGGGATCATGGTGTTTTGGCTTTCTTGCCTAAAAATTTTTCCTAGCCCATAGCTTCTGAAGGCATCAGTTAGTTTAGGAAAGATTTGGGGTCATTCAAAATCACCCAAAGTTTTCATTTAAAACAGCTTGGCAGTAAGCATAACCAAGTCCAAAGATACCTTCAGAATGACCCCAAATCTTTCCTAAACTAACTGATGCCTTCAGAGGCTATGCATGGGCTTGATTGTTTCACTGTTCAATGAACTCGCTTCGTCCTGAGACAACTACAGTACGTACAGTACTGCCAACTACACTACATACACAGCATGCATCATGGACTTACCTTTGTTCCTAGTTATTTCACTGAAAATTTAGAAATTATGTAGGGATCATAGAAAATAAAAGCAAGGAAACAAGGGAGATAATCTCTACCTGCAGCTACATTAGTGGACATTTAATTCCTACTTCAGTCATAGTTATACAGACTTGGTATAGCCACGAATGAAGTAGGGAATAAATATCCACTAGTATAGCTGCAGGTAGAGATGTTTCCTTGTCTTTGATTTCTATGATCCCTACTCAAATATAAAATTTATTTTTCCTAATACTTGTATTTACATAGACACACTAAAACTATCTGAAGCACTTACAGTACTCGGTACCTGTAGCTGCACTTGCAAAAATGAATGACATGCTCTTAAAACAATCAGACCACACTGCCACGCCCTTAAGCAATCAGAGCATGCTACAACATGAAGTTAACAAACTAGTGCAATTAATTTTTAAAAGGTTCCAGCAACAAAAAGTAGTGAAACAAGTGATATCCTGATGAATGATGGTATCGCCTATAAAGTGGGAAGGCTGCCTATACCTGTAGATATACTAGTGGACATTAAATCTATAAACTTCAGTCTATCACCTTGACTGAATTAGGGATTAAATGTCCACTAGTAGCTATATCTTCAACCTTCCCACTTTAAGCTATTCCTTTGTTTCATTACTTTTTTCCTAACTCAACTTAAAATGCCTACTTTTTCTTTCTACTTGTTTGTTTACTTTTATTGACAAATGAACCAGCACAAAACCACAAGAATGGAGCCAGGAATGCCATAAAAGTAGTTTGCATCAGAACATGCACCCCAGCAATCAATTACTTAACAGAAAGGAGGTGGCCATTGCGATTTGTCTTCGCCAGTTACACAGAACAGTACAAATGAAGAACAAATGAAGAACAATACAAGAAGCGTCTTTGCAATCAATCCAGTCGCTACAGCAAGTATGGGCAATAAGTCAACACGGCCACAGGGAAGCTGCATCATGCTATCATGAACTTTGACACCTTGCGTTATCAGCGAACACAAAGGAGGACAAAGGCAAGTCCACGATGCATGAATTGTACGTACTGTGGTTGGTGAAAAGGCACATCTCGGGACAAAGCAACGTCGAACAGTGAAGAAATCAAGCCCATAGCTTTGTATAAAACTACTAATATATTTTTAACATACTTGTTAACATGGTGGTGACAATCTTGAACCAGCTTGTATTTTACATGAGTATCTATTTTCCAGTTATGCTTGGCTGGAGGCATCAGTTAGTTAGTCAGTCAGTGTAAAATTCTGTTAAATAGAGATTTTAAAAATTCCTATAGAAACTTTTTGGAAGGGTTTGGCATTGGTCTGAAGACATTTTAGGGCAAAGCTGTCGTGAAGGGAAATTGAGGCTAGTTCTAGGGGGATAATTTTGCCCAGTTCTTCATGGTCCCTAATATACGTACAGTACTACCATACTGTATGATAACTTTTAATTGCACTAGTTGGTCCACTATGATTATTAGAAGGTCTAGGTCCTCAAGAGGCACGGTTAAAATGCTGTGAATTAAAGCAGTGAACACATACACTAGTAACTAGTTTTGCATGTATGATGTGCATGGTACAGTACGTGTGTTGATGTGTCAAATACAATTCAGCTAATCTGTTGTACCGCTTTTCATCTGACCTTGCTAATGTTCACTAAGCCATTTGCAATGGGTATGGCTGAAGATTAAACAGCATGATAGAGTCATTGAATAATGCCTTTAGCAGTGCTCCCATAATATACGTATGATATGATGACATTGATACATTGAAAGTTTTGAAACTATTAAATATAGCAAGTATAAGAAAAAATTAAGAATTTTATGTTTGATTAGGGATCATATAAAAGTAAAGGAACAAGGGAGGTCACCTACACCTGCAGATATACTAGTGGAATTATCAAACGGTATGGTCGTACTGTTTAAGTAGGGATCCTGGTGAAATTTTCGCGCACCGCCCAAATTCCGCCTTTAAAAAGCATCCTAGAGATATCTTACGAGACGAAAATCACCATTACAGAATAGTACTAGTCCATATAATACATAAAACAGTATTAAATGCAACAAAACACTTACAGGTGGCCGGATATAATTTTTTTTAAAAATTGCCAAAACTTGAATTTTAGACTGACTGCCTGACCAGTCGCAAGCCTAGAGGCCAAACGAAGCAGTGCACAGCCACCATTTTACGCCACAATAACAAACTCACCAGTGGGATGTGCCTTTAGGGGTTGCGACGAGTGTGTGCCCTCTGCGTCTTGTCTTCTTTCATCTTCAATCAGGCTGCTTGTCTTATTCTTCATCCAACGAAACCATATCGAGGTGTTAATTTTCTGTATCAACACTTTCTCTAAGCAGCATAATAGACGCCACAAGATTATTTAAAGCACTTAGACTACACGCTACTGTACGGAGGTACCGGTATTTCACCATAGATAATATACCCCTGCTATATTATCAGGCTCGTAGCCGGGGGGGTTTGGGGGTTCTGAAGAACCGCCCTCTTGGAAAAAAGGTTGACAATTTCAGTAACAAGGTCCATAATTTAACCAAAAAGGTTCACAATTTTAGTATACAAGTCCAAATTTTCAGGAGAAAAAGTCCATTAGCTACAATTTACTAGATGCCATTAATAAAAAGCTAAATTAAGTGCTCCGAGTAACTCATTCAGTGCTTGTATTAAATGCATTGCAAGATCGAGATACTCTAATAGAGCAGTCAACCGCTCTAATAGAACAATCACTCTAATAGAACAGTCACAATTACATTTTCTTTTAAAAGCTACTTAAGTTACATTTAGATTGTCTAAACCGAGCTTTCATTAAATATAAGAATTTGGTGGACAAGTCCCTCCATGCAGAGCCCATGAATAGCATCCATGCTTCAACTCCATGCTATGTGTAAATTTCATTGTTTAAGACACCCTTTGTTCTGCTCCACTGCCTCTGTTGATCATGGCAGAGTGCTCAATCTTTCCCATTCTTATTCACTGTGACATTCCAATATATTATGTTTAGACACATGCATGTGCAGATGGTATAATTATTATAGTAGCGGTAGAGATATTTTTCCAGATATCATCCATACAGCTGGTCTTAACAAAATTGTTAATTTTATTGACTGAAATGCCACTAAATCCAACCTTTTAGTATCTATTTTCAAAAAATTTCCTGGGGGGGGGCATGCCCCCAGACCCCCCTAGTTTCAGCATGCTTCGCATGCTGGGTACGCACACCATAATATAATCTGAATCATGTCATATAAAAAGGTCCACTTTTCTTCTAAAAGAACCTACCCAGATAAAAGTCTGGCTACAGCCCTGATTATCTATGCTTTCATGATAGGTCACAAGACATTCTACACATTATCGATCTATCGATTGAAACCACAATGAAACACCCCTTTTACGCTAGCTGTATTTCAGTGACCACACACCTTCAAGTTGGAAGGCTGACTTGAGATACTTTAATAATCAATCGAAACCATGATGACCATGCCCCCTTTTGGGCAAGCACACATCTTTTCAGGCTGACTGGAGATACTCTAACACAGCAGTCACCCTAATAGAACAGTCACATGTTTATAGCTAGCTGTATGCCTTAACAAAAAAACTAAACAAACTAGTATATTAAAATTATAAATTTAAAAATGAAGTAGGGATCCAAGCAATAAAAAGTATTGAAACAAGAGATGAATGATGGTAGCTATTACAGCATAGCTTGGTGGGAAATCCTTACTTTGGCATTGAACATAAAAAAATTGCTATACCATGCCAAAGTAGGGATTTCCCACCAAGCTATGCTGTAATAGCTACCATCGTTCATCTCTTGTTTCAATACTTTTTATCACTTAGATCCCTACTTCATTTTTAAATTTATAATTTTTAATATACTAGTAGGGATTAAATGTCTACTAGTATATCTACAGGTATAGGTGACCTCCTTTAAGGTACTTTTGGGCTTGGTCATGCCTAACGAATACTGCCCAGGCACCAGGATGGTATTGTGAAGCTGGTTTGTGGTTGGCCAGAAAAAACCATATACAGTACTACTGTACCATATGATGAGTTGGTGATATAATTAGGACTCACAGTGGTGAGTTGCATGGCCAAGAAAATATTATTGTGCACACCTCAAATGACAAAAAGGCGTGATTGATAAGCAGTGAGACCCCCCACTATTATGGGACAGTGTTTGCAAGAAAAAATTGAGATACTCTAATAGAGCAGTCAAGATCAAGACTGAGATCAAGATACTCTAACAGAGCAGTCACAGTATTCAGAGAAGCAGTATACCAACCCATGTATATGCGTGTAGCAATAAATAAGGATATAGTTGGTGTAGGGAAGTTGTTGTCAGCACATAGATCTTTTTTTGGTCTTCACTTATAGCTGGCCTGGCCCCCTCACTCTCTGGCCTGTTCCACCTCCCCTGGCATGATCACATGATCACTACTGCACTTACAAGTATATATTGTAGCTACAAGTGTAGGCAACCTCCCTTGTTTTATTACTTATATTCAAATTTAAAAGTTCTCAGCCCCAAAGATTCTTCTGAATCAATTAATATTACGCCCCACCATACATACAATGATAGTAAAAGTTGTCTTCAACAGTTGGTATTTGACCCCCACCCTCCAAAACTTTTTAAAAAATTGCTTATAGGTAATAAGCAAGAATAACCAGTTAGTGAACTTTGACCCCCACTTCCTGCAAGAATAACCAGTTTCCCAAAACAGTGGCAGATCTAGATGGGTTTCTAACCCCCTTTTAAATTTAGCTAAGTGGCAGTCTAAATACATAAACATTGTTGTACTGACAATTTGTCATATCAAACAACTATATACCACTGTATTTCAGTAGCATGCATGCAGTTGCACTTAACTGACACCATTTATAGCTATTAAACCCTCAGCAGCACTTCACTTTTCATCTCCATTTGAGATACTCTAATAGAGCAGTCAAGTAACTACTCTAATAGAACAATCAAACCAGTAATGTGATGCGACACTGTATAGCATTATTTGTTATTCATGCTGATATTAGTTTATCAACCAATATTCTTACAGCATAAGTAACTAGGCTTCTGCAAAAATGCACTAAGAAAATTGTTGATGGCTAGCTACGCTGCTTAAAAACAACTGAGCACAACAATATATAGATAGCTAAGCAGTCTCCTCATGTATAGCTACTTTTGCTTTCCAAGTGAAACGTCTCATTAGCTATGTCAGCAAAGTAAGTTGGTTCAAATGATCCACAATGAAATATATGCACATCAGAAACTCTTCATTCATTCTTAGCCCACTATGTGTTTCTAGCTATTCAGTAAACCTTAAGAAAAGTAATTATATAGCTGTCAAAGTTTTGAGTCATTGATTGCTCCAGGCTAGTGTTTTTAGTGATCATGTGGGAGTTGATATTTTAACTAATGACTTGTCAACATAGAACCATGCAGTAGTCATGGAAATTTTTAAGTTTGAGTTCACCAAATATTACCGGCTTTCCAGTCCGTGTGCCAGTGTTCAGTGATAAGGAAGTTCCACTAGAAGAGTAACAGTTACTAGGCTAATCATTATAGAGGACCCCATTTAAATTCAGTCAGGCTGGCTATGACCTGTTAGGCTAGGGGTTAATATTGCATACTGAAGCTACTTTGCTTACTGCTAACAGAAGTATCTATATAATCAAGTATAAAACTAGTCAGAAACGTTTTAGTAGTGTGGTAGAGTTAAGGGTGTAGTGTGAGTACTGTATTAGCTAGAATCCCTGACTGTTCTGTTAGAGTATCTCAACCTTTTGCAGCATTTAAAAAATCAGTGTCCTTGATTTCTACTTGGTCACGTGCACTTAAGAGCCTGTAATATTAATAATAGCCCTCATAAACTGGGTTTCTAGGTTTTCCATGCGGGCGAGTGACCAGAAACTAAGGTTTGACTCGGTGTGGCCTTAGGCCACTCCAAGAAAATTCATTGTTTCCCATTTCCCGCCTGCATGCAGATTCTCTTCCCACATGGTCATTCATTATTGCTTTCAATATTCATTATTTATCCTGTGACTGCATAGGCAGCATAGCAGTAACTAGTTTAGCGTTAAGAAAGCCCTTTTAGCTAGCTTTTCACTGTTAAGGTTCTTAGTTTAAATATTTCTGGTTAGTTATGAGTTTCGAAAATTAGTGGAAATATCTATAATGAATAATGGATAATGAACTGCCCACATGTATTTTTAAGGTCAATGCAATGGGAAACAAGGAATTTTGTTGGAGTGGCCTTAATGAGCTACAGTATTTACAGTTTAAAGCATTGTATTTATTGTAATTTCTAACTAAAAGTAGCCTAAAATCCGATCTCAGAGCTTCTAAAATCTCAAAAATTTCTGGAGAAATCATATCAAAAAAAGCTAATGAAAATTGTAACATTTGGAAAATTTTACAAAGCACTAAATTTTACCCTTAATTCTTATGAAATATGCATTAAAACAGCCTAAAAACTACTTCATGTCCTTTTTGTAGCTTTACCTTGGTCCCACTGATCAGTTAAATTTTTTTGAACAGCCATTGTTTCTTGCCCAATAGAAAATACATGTATTTGCGTTATATACAAATAAGGCAAAAGTACGCCCGTTAGAATCCATAATTTTCCCGACAAACCATACATAAAAACAAAGCCCTTGAATTTCTCTATACAATGGCATTCGAATAATAATTATTTGTTGTAACACTTTCATAGTGGCAGTTGTTAACAATTGACTCCACCATAATGCGCGCTCCATACAATTTCTATGGGAGAAATTCGTTACTTCAGTATGCAAACCTTAAAAGTACGGTTGGTTTCCCTTACCAAATTCACTAAACTTGGTCTCATTCAATGATTTGAATCGTACAGATTAAGAATCCACCCGAACAAATAATTTAACTGGCTATTCTACAAAGATACATCACAAAACATACAAAAAAACAAGGTTTTTTTCACAGTACAATTTCGTACCTGGATGCATAAATTCGAAGTACAAGGCTCTCTCCTCTCTTTTCCATTAGTCAATAGCTATACAAAATCTATGTATCACTCGATGCGCAATTTATCAATGATTCTGATAAATGCAACCCCATCTCCGTAAACTGAAGTATGCGGAAGTTATGATGCATTGTTTGAAAGACGGTGTTATAAAAAAATTTATGTACAGCAAAGTTTTTGATGTGTCATCAGATGCCTTATTCAGCTATATCAACTTTTAGTAACCCCCTTTTAAAAATCCTAAAACAGCCACTGCAAAGTACGGGTTTGAACACTCGCTGTGTCCCCAAGGGTAGAGAAATTAACTGTCCCCCCCTCCAGGGAGGAGAGGGTAGTGCACGTGGTGGATGCCAATACTGACAGGTGCAAAAAACAAAGTGGAACAAGTCATGTGATGCCACGGGGTATTTTCTATGCAAATACTTAGCCGAAAAGTAACCGGACAGCCAGACTGTCACCCCCAAACTCGCTGCCGAAAAAAATTCAGCGGTAATTCGGTAGCTAAGCCAAGCAAGTCGTTAGTTTATAAATAGACTACGTACCTTTTCCTGGGTTAGCTGTTTCGTTTCTCGCTCGTTTCGCTGAAGGCTCACCAAGTTCTTCCTGTTGGCGAGTCGCCTGTTCTTCCCTCGGTTCTGGTTCTGCCTGTTGGTTCATTTGCGAAAAGAGATGCGCCTGATTGGGATGCAGTGTACATAGCGCGCAGGTGCTTAGCTAAGTAGACCGCACTCGAATTGAATTGAATTGAATTTGGTTTTAAACTCCTATATTCGGCATAGCCGTTCTTCCATATAGGAGGAATACTTCGAAGCCGGATCTCTACTACGTACAAGTCGACTTCGATCGCCCGCACACCACTTTGATCGCGTAGATTTATGGCGTCCCTCGGTGAATCTTCCTCCAAACGTGCTAGGAATGGCACAGAATCAGAAGGTAACCTGAGTCAGTTGATAGCTGTTAGCTAGTATGATTTGAGGTATAATATGGTTACACCACACAACACATTATTATTATTGGGGGGTAGCTACAGGTAAGAAGGCAAAGCCTGTAAAAACTTGATCTAAACATAATCAAACTTGATTATTGGTAATCATAATAAAATCTATCAAGGTGTGTCTTATGCACCTATCAATGTTAATCCCCACCCACCCCCTCCCGGGCATTACAAGGGATTAGTAGGGGATTTGACCTTTTAAAAAATCAAATTCCCTTCCCATGGGGCGTGATTTATGATCAAATCCCCAACTACACACACGGGCTCCACATAGGGGATCATATGGGGATTTGACTTGCTACAATTTTTAGACTGCAGCTCACAAGACTGATGACTGATTCCAAGGTAGATTTCAAAAGTAAACGTAGTGCTTGAAAAACCAAGCTATACAACTAATCAGTAACGTGCAAATCGTTTATAACATAGCTATTGATTTTTTTTTTTTACAACTTGAAAGCACTTTGTTACAATATGTAATAGTCAAAACAACAACAATTACTTACTGTCTACATTTTAAACAAATATAAAGATCAGTACTAGCAAGAGTAAATAATGGAAGAGAGAGTATCCAACTGCCATATACTGCATCAAAAATGAGCACATCAAGTAGAGAAGCCATCCTGTAGTGCTATCAAAGTAAGTGTTGAGTGAAGTAATAAACACCTTCTAGCTCAGACTGTTTGACTTCAAATCATGCCTGGGCACTTCAAACAGACTGACCTAGCAGGTATTTATTACTTCATTCAACACTGTCTTTGAAAGCACTACAGGATGGCTTCTCTACTTGACCTGCTGATTTTTGATGCAGTATATGGCAGTTAGATACTCTCTCTTCCATTATTTACTCTTGGTACTAGGAGGTTCAAGAACACCTTCACAATCTCCACAATACCAGGAATCACACATATCACACATAATCCATAACTCTTCTTCTGTAACATCGTCATACTTCTTTTCACACTGTCCACAACATGTGTCAACATTCACCATATTTTCATTGTCAGTCTGGTCAGATGGTAAACTAACTGGTGATGATGGGTCAGACGGTAAGGTAACAGCTACAGAATTCAATTTTTTAGCTCGCCTTGTAACAGCTGCCTTTGCAGCTCCTCGCTTGCGATTTAACAACACTGTATGAAGATGGTCTAACCAAAACATTACACTATTTGATGTAAGCATGACTTTCTTTGACAGTCGTTGTATAAATGTATCTGAAGGAGGGTAGTTAATCAGTTTAGAAAATTCTTGCTTGATGATTGTAGAAGGTGGCTGCATTATCGATTTAACACATTCAGAATTATTAACATTGATATATGAAGTCTTGTAATGCCCTGGTCTCTCGTCATCCTTAGCGGGAAAAGGAAGTGTTGTAATTGGTGGTCCGCCTACGTACCAATTCACAGGCTCAGTGGGCTCTCCTTTTTTGCACACTGGATGCGTACACCCTGGCTTATAGCAACATGTTAACATAAATATGTATTGTGGTGGTAAATGACCAATCATATGGCTATTACGAATATTCCAAATGGTCTGAAACTCTTTATAAATGTCTGGATATGTTTTTTGTAAAGCTAATTTTTCTTTTTTAGAGCCTTTCAGGAAAATGATTAATTTTTTCCGGTCTACTGTGTACTCAGAACTGCACTCACCTTTGTACAATTGTATAGTAGTTGCACCACACGGACATCCATTGACCCTATTAATATATGCATCAATAGCCAAATTCAAATTTCTTTTCAACTTTTCCGGATCAATTTCTCCTGTAGTCTCATCCATGCAGCTTCCACCTATAGTGGAAGGAATAAATGTATTGGCGTGACCCAAACTAAGACAGCCATTTTGCAATTCCACTCTGTTAAGAAAGGATGATCCACTACTCCTAGTTGTCACTAAAGTAACTATTTTTTCTTTAGCAATATGATGCTGTGTCCAAAGGAACTGGACCTCTTCATGGTTTGGGCCTTCATCTGTTGCTCCATCAACCCTTATACATTCAATTTGTTTGTGTGCACCACTCAAGGGATTGATAAAAGCCAAAGACAGTTCAGGCTTAGACTCCAACATGCATAAATCTGCCATGTGCTGAGTAGGGTTCTTTTGGTGAAGCTTGGCCGCTTTCACTACCCCAACACAAATTTCATCAGTCGTAGAAGTGTGCGTAAAGTTGTATGATGTAGTCTGCAACACGGAAGGGTGCTTGTTAACGAAGTCTGTTCTAGTAGTAAGAATAGGTTGATTTTCCACAGTTGGTGTGGAATACTGTTTACAGGTAGTTAAAGTGTCTAACCGAAATCCTGCTGCATCGTCCCGATTAATGTTCACTATATTTCTTCCATCAGTGTATTGTAATTCATTTAATCCTTTGTAAAATGCACAGCTCCAATGCTCATCAGGATTAAACTTTAGATTAAATCCCTTTCTAGCTCTCCTGTTTGTCACCTTTGCTATTCCTTTGTATCGTGTAGCTGAACGTCTTCTCTTATTTCTGGGTACACAAAGTTATATCACTGTTCCATATGAAAATTTTCTTTTATAAACATTTTGTAAATACTGACGAATTTTTTCATATGTCACTTTTTCTTTAAGTTTGACATTGCCATCAAAAGTGAGTACGCCAGTGCGTCTCCAAGCATCAGCACCAACATTGTGCTGCTGAACAAAACTTTCAATTTTATCTCCAATATCTGGACATTGCTCTAATATCTTACTGGCTCTTTTTGATTCACGTCGACACAATAATCTTTTCTCTGCTATAGCCTTTTCTATTTTTCGTTTTTTGGTCCTTTGAATTACCCTCCTTTTTTTCTGGATTAAAACCTTCCCTTCAGCACTTAAAGGTTCTGATACAGTTGCAATATCTTCTGCATTGTCAGCTTCTGATTCTGAGATTACTTCTCCATTAATAGATCTAGCAATACGATCACTCTCATGAAAATCTATTTCTGTTGAGCAATATGCAAAAAATGACTGCCTTAACAATTTATTGTTATCTTCATAAATGTGATTTTTTTTGGAATAAACTTCATATAGTGATTCTGATAATGAGTAATTTATCTCAGTTCCTGTGGAGTCTTCTATTTTTTGTATTATTTCGAACCAATTATATTGGCAGGACTGCAATAATTTTGGCACATCATCAATAGATTTTAAGATATCTAAATTCTCTTCAACTGTTTGCAGTTCATCACTACTTGTTTCCGACTCAGATGAGGAAGAATTTATTACTTCAACTCCACATGAAAGAAGTAATGCCTTTTCTTCAATGTTTGCTAAGTCTGTAATAGCTTCATGAACGGTTTGCGTGTTTTTTATTGCTTCTTCTATTTCTGACATATTTTCAAATCCATATCTTTTACGGGCTTGAGTGGCACTCATACCAGAAGCCCGATAAATTGCAAACCGTAAACATTTACGCTCACTATCAGATTTTGCAATATTAAGCAACAATTTAACAACAGATTTTTCAAGTGGAGTGCTGTTGTCAGAGGACTGCTGAAGAACAAGCCCATTAAAAATCCTGCTAATTTTTAAGTAGTCAGTGTCTGGATATTTTTCAATAAGTATGGCAAAAGACTTTCCTGAGTTCTGCTCACCTATATTAATGGAAACCAGTGGCATTTGGAGCAGTTTTCGTCTTGCATGTTCAGCTGTATATTTAACTCCAGGAGATACTGTCTTAAATGCTTCTGAAAGCATACAATATCCATTATCAAGTACAATTTGTGCCACTGTTAGCATTCCATTACATTTCTTACAAGGGGTCATATGAAACCGAACACAATTAGCAGTACAAGCAGAAACATACTCGCACAAACTAAGACCACATATTCCAGATACATATACATTTTTAAATTCCTGTATGGAAGTAGAAAGACTCTTTTTTTTCTCAGATGAGTAACAGAGTAACAATTCATTTAACAGCCTCCCCATATCACGATGGGGAGGCCCTACTAAAAATACTGACTGCTTTCCGTGTCACCATCTGTACTCTGTGGAGATTCAGTATTATCTGGTGTGTTCTCTGTTTGCTCCTTTCCATCATCTATATCCTCATCAGAATTTATTATAATGGATTCAGAACTCACCAATCTGTTTTCATGTGCCCCTTCAGAACAAGTTGCAGTAGAATCAGAATCAAGATGCATGGTTTTTGAGCTCTGATTTTCAGCTTCAAAGCATTCTATTGAACCTTGGCTGCTGGAGACACTACGTTCATAGCCAGATGACGATAATGATGATGTACTTTTTTTTCTTATGGCTATGATACCACCTAGACTGTTGTTGCTTTTTATGTAGACATTTAAGTTCAAGATCTAATTTTCGTTTTTCTGATTTCAAGGAAGATATTTGTTCAGTAAGTTTATCACACTCTTTATAATGATGCAGGTTGTTAGCTGATTCTCTACATTTTTCTTTGAATCCAATCTGGTCTGTTATGTCTTTAACTTTTTCATTGATTTCTTCAATTCTTGACAGACGGACCTCTTTGTTAAGTTTAATACGTTTGGCATCTGAATCTGGACTTGGATTTAATTTACGTGAGCGAGATTTTCCTTTTTTGTACATATATCCATTAGCATCAATTACTTGCTTAGCTTTTTCCAGCAGAGTTTTGCGGTATGATAAAAGGCTAGGAGTTTCAAGACAAAGATTCATACTACTGCGATTAATTTCATTTTCATATTTAGATAATCTTCCATTTCCCAGGCGGCCATATATTTTAGAGTTTTCTTTAATGTACTCCTCACTCACAGCACTATGAAATTCCTATATTCAAAGTATAACACATGAATACAAAACATAAAGTTACAAACTATGCATACCATTGGTGAACTAAGTTGCATATTCCTTGATAAGCATAATTGAACCATGGATCTACCCTGTTGAGTAGTCTGTGTACAACCCTGTTCACTTCCTTGCATGAGGGATGGTCCTGCACTGGAACAGTCTACAAATGTTCCAACAAGAACATGTACAGCAATTGAAACACTGGAGTTCAATACTACAGGAGATCATGCAGACACAGCTATATGTGTTACCTCAAAAACAAGCCATGGGAACTACAACAAACAAAATGTATTTGTCATGAGCTTATTACATGTGGTCCACAAAGACTTTGTAGGTGTGGTTCATGGGTGGGTTCTGAAATTCTTGGAAACTGAACAATGAAACTGCCAGACTACACAACAACCCCCCTTATGATTTTTTCCCCTGGAATACAGATGAGATGCCCTTGCTCTGAACAAGCCAGATCGATGCTAGCAGTTACAGGACAACATACAGAAGAGCAATATCCCCCTTAAGCACATGATGGCAAACATTAATAGTGAGCAGCAAAGCCTGCATCTCAACCAAAACAAAACATTAGCTATAATTCATGTCCCACCTGTCTGCCAATATGAAAGCTAACTTCATGTATAAACAGCTCTCAGCTGCATAACCCTTGCCAAACTGGTCCCCAGTCAGGTAAGTTTATTTTCCAAGTGTTTAAATGCACAACTACTTCACAACACAGCCACACACAACCTTAAATGCATTTTCATAGCTCTAGCTGCCTCATGTATAGCACAGGCTATCATACCTACACACATCAGTGGCTACATGAAACCTTACTTGTGCCACAGGTTTGGCCTTGCGGACTATTCTTATCACAGATTTGTCGCTTATTTCGCTACCATCATAATCAATAAACACGCTTCCCCAATCCTTAGTCTCCCTCTTCACTTGGATGAAAAAGTCGTAGCCTAACAGCACATCATTAAAATGCTCCTTGATAGCGTCAATTAATAGCTGAACTTCTGCTTCCACGTCTGTTTCAGCCGGCTGTTCACGGTCATACATGAAATACTTCACTTTTCTTGTGTGGTCTCCCATCAAAACTAATACTGTTCTCTCCCTTTTCGTTTCCATTAAGAAGAACCGCTTAAAAGCACCAACGACGATTGAGACAAGATAAAACTAATTTATCACATGCAGTCATCTATTGCGGAAGTTACTCACGTGCACTTTTTAAAGGTACACTGAAGCATGTCTGTTGCGATCAAATCCCCCACCTTTGGGGCATTGTTCTGAATCAAATGTGCACTAAATCCCCACTAAATCCCCTATGATTCCCGGGAGGGGGAGGGCGGGGATTAACATTGATAGGTGCATTAGCTAAACAAATTGGTCAATTGAATTAACATTAACTGAATCATGTTGCCACTTATGTATTTTCTAGACATCTCATGTATGCACAGACATTATATTTCTGATAAAGTGTTTAAAATTGCCAAACAATTCCTTTAATATTAATAACTTTATTAGTTTTGCATCAGGAAATACACATCTAGGTACAAGTAACAAATTACAACATAATAGAAACCCCAGTGTTTTAACTAGCAACTTTTACTTCAATCGACTACCGCGGATCTGGAATGCACTACCATCATCAATTGTGATCTTAGTATAACAACAATAAAGAAAAAAAACTTACTAACTACGTATGGAGTCATTTTGAAACTAATTTTGATTCTAATAAATGCATGTACATATTTGTTTTTATGTCCCTGTAGCCATTGTAACAAGTCCCCCAAACCACCTAATTTTGAAGCATTGTAGCCCTTGTAATAACAATCACTTTTGTAATATACGTATTTTTTTCCTAACTAATCACTATATGACTAATCAATTGTAATAATTTTAGGCCACTGGCACTGGCACAAGTTGCCAGTGGACCTTCAGCATACCTGTAGCCATTAATCTGTTGTAACCATGTATCATTGTAATTCTGTATGCTGTAAAGTCAAAAATAAATAAATAAATGTGGGAGTCCATTCCAATCAGTTATAACTCTTACTAAAAAAGAAGTGACGACGTGGCAAGCAGGTAGCATGTGGTTTGTAGATCTTAAAATGTTATGGAAGATGATTGAAGTCCAGCATGTTATGAAATAGTCTGTATGTGTAAATTAAATCCCCTCTACGACGTCGATATCTGAGAGATGATAGCTACACATGGCCTACAACTGGTCCCTGGAATGACACATGGAATTTTTAATGCTAAGAGAATTTTCAGTAGTGTATATAGGTTTTCCTATCTGACAGTAAGCTTAAAATACTATTTTTGTTTTAACAATTAACTAACAAGATTTTTCCAATTTACTAGTTCATGTTCTCACTGAATGATCTATATTAATAATATCAAGAGTAAATAATGGAAGAGAGAGTATCCAACTGCCATATACTGCATCAAAAATGAGCACGTCAAGTAGAGCAAAGGCAGTGTTGAATGAAGTAATAAACACCTTCTAGCTCAGACTGTTTGACTTCAAATCATGCCTGGACACTTCAAACAGTCTGAGCTAGCAGGTGTTTATTACTTCATTCAACACTGCCTTTGAGAGCACTACAGGATGGCTTCTCTACTTGACCGTGCTCATTTTTGATGCAGTATATGGCAGTTGGATACTCTCTCTTCCATTATTTACTCTTGATAATATCAAGAGTTAATAATAGTGGAAGGAGAGTGTCTAACACTGCATATGCCTGTAAAAAATGATCCTGAGAAATTCAAAGGGATTCCTTCAGATGTGTAAAAATGTTCACACAGGCAGAACAAGGTAATGTGATGATTGCACACTGAGAGAACAAAGAATTGTGATGATTGAAACAATCTTCACCTATGGAGAATACTACAAATTACAGAGTTTTACAGAAAGAATCCCTTTGAATTTCTCAGGATCA
Source organism: Dysidea avara (assembly GCF_963678975.1). Taxonomy (NCBI): domain Eukaryota; kingdom Metazoa; phylum Porifera; class Demospongiae; order Dictyoceratida; family Dysideidae; genus Dysidea; species Dysidea avara. Next base: position 7,634,830 of record NC_089283.1, on the reverse strand, counting down.
TTTTTTACAGGCCTATGCAGTGTCAGACACTCTCCCTCCACTATTATTAACTCTTGATAACATTATGTGCTATCTTCGATATATTCTTGGTTGCATACGTAGCTTCCTTTAAGTTCTATCAATTATGGTTTTAATAGTGATCGAAATAGCTAGAGGGGGAAGTCACTACAGAACTTTCTCATGGTCACTCCCCAGAGCTATAAAAATGCTTGATCACCTAGCAACCAAGTGGTAGTATTATTAGTAGAATGAACAAGCCACAAAACAGGTAAACAGAAACCTTTAGGCTCTCTCCTTGTACTTTCATCTAAACCAAACTTCATTATTGTCAATAAACTACAAGCCACATGACCAATTTGGGCTGTCCAGGACAATGGAGGTATGTGGATAGTAGAGGTCTGAGTTCCACTATATCACAAGTTTCCTATTATATGCTGTGTAGCCCTGCTCTATTCCAAACTTTCTGTATATCTGTGCAGCCAAACTATGATGGCTGCACTGTAGTGTTCTTGCTGCAAGGTCACAAGCTCAAATTTTGAAGGGGGTTCCTGGAATCCAAACAGTTAATGCAAAGAGAGGGCCTGTGTGACAAAGTGCTAATAGTATAAAGAGGAATTTCTGACTAACTATAGTGAAGTCTGGGGGATACTCTCCCAGGAAAAATTTTGAAACTTAAGTGTGCCAAGATTGAAATTGGAAGCAATTTTAGAGAAATGATTGAAATATTTTAAGAAAGCTGAAGAGACAAAATTTAAAATAAAAGTTACGTATATAGTTACATACACACATGCAAGCCTTGTTTTACTGGATTTTAAGGAAATTTTATTATGTGGTGGGCTGTAAGAAAGAAAACAATAAAACTCTTTATGCAGGCATAATCCAAACTGATCAGGCTGTCACTACCACTCCAGACAAGTCTAGGTCTCGGACTTTTAGACAGTGCATGGTCACCTGTCATGGATTCTGAACCATATGGATTCTGTCGTCTGTTCCTGAAAAAAAGCATCTTCACATGGGCATTAATGAGCTGGATTATAAGGCAATTTTATAATAACTACAAAATGAAAATTATTTGAAAATGACTATCTCAAGATTGGATTTTGAGGTACTTTTATTCAAATCCCTGTAGTAAATTGTAAAAGTAAAGATGTACAAAATGTTAAGTATTATAACTTTGAGTTTATACTTTTCTGTGATACAGCAGGCTATTGTTGTCTTAATTTTACAACTATAACACAATCACCATTACAACTAGCCTAAAGTCATTTACAAGTATAGCTTTTTGGTCACAACTATCCTTGATAAATAACCCATGCAGTATCACTATGTGTAGGGCAAATAATTTTTGTGGTATTAAATGTTTGGGGATCGCTAAAATGTGGTAAAATCAGTAATAATAATTATGGAACAATTTTTGTGGTTTAGGCATTGATCTCCATACAACTTTTACAGGAGTAACAAATTATTCAGTTTTCATGGATAAGACACTCGCGAAATCCATGAAATTTTGTATCCCTCAAAATTTCTTGCCCTACAGTAGATGAAGGTCTTTGAAGTAGATCTAGACCCATTCAGTTGTTATGCACAGATACATCTTTCACTGCAGACAGCTTGTATAGAAGAAACAACTTTCACGTTCCACTGAATGTTCTATTAGAGTAGTTAGGTAATTGTTCTATTTCAGTATTTCGAGTCAGATATATACTACAAAAAAAGTTGAGAAAATACATACCATTGCAGACTTTTGGCTTGTACACTATCACTCAGTATTGTGTGAATGGGTGGGGGGACCATTTGTAGCAAAGGGGGACCGACTGCAGCAATGTTATATGGTCTGGCCAGACCAGCAGACTATCCACAGCATGACACGCCACCCAGAGCAGGCTAGTGGCCATGTGGTATCTGGATGCCCGTGGATCAAGTCACACTTATACAGGGCTGGCATAATTAAAGATTAAGGGAAAGAATGACACAAGGCACATTATCACAACTATTTTCTTCTGTGACCAATTAAGGCACACCCTGACTATCAATTACTGAAAGCAACATAGCAACTGATTTGGTCCATTTCAGTGTTTTCAACTATGGTATGTTCTACACATGTACAGCTTTAAAATCAAAGAATGGTATGAGAAGCACCTCTGCAATCACTCTGGGGTCTAAGTCATATACCTTTGTTACAAAACAAAATTTTGACAGAAGAAAAAGTTGATGAATCCATGATCCATCAGTTTGATGAAGAATTAATGTTGATAAAAATCAAGAAATATATTACTTTTAAAGGTGTTTATCACAATTTTACAAATTAAAGGTTGACAAACTTTACTGATTCTTCAATTAATTTGTAAGTTGTTGTTCAAATAATTCAAAATAAATTAAACTATTTGCACATCAGAAACTCTGTATTCAAATGTGAAATCTTTGTGTTTCCAGCCACCATCATCAAAATTTCCTTTTATATGGAAAATTGTTGACCTGACTGAGTGTACGGATTTTGATTTAAATGGAAAAAATGATCTCATGACAGGTGGATTAATAGCTGGTAAACAACTGCAATACTCTAATAGAACAGTCAATGAATAAGATAAACTCTAAAATTTCAAATTAAGACTTCAAAATTAGACCCCAGCCATTAGAAATAGCATGCTAGTCCAGATTTGTGGTCGTATTTATATTTTGCAGCACTTAAATACAAATTTATATTTGTAATTGTTTGGAAATGTACGTATTTGTACTGCATGTACCAAATACTTCATTAATGCTTGAAATACTCCAAAAGAAATTATTACCAGCCGATCACTATAAGGTATTATCTCAAAACTTGTCAACACTGTGCTTTGAACAGCATTTACCTCCCCTTTTGAAGTTGACATGATGCATAAGCAACTGAGCTATATACGTAGTGATGTCTTTTTTTCCTATTCATTTTTGCAACAAGTTTACCAGCTGTGACCATAGCATCAAGTGATATCAAAGAAGTCTCTATACAGTTGTCATAATCTTTAAACTGCAAAAACAATTGTCATCTTTGAAAGGCCATTAAATTGCAGGCATACATTGTAAACTGAGAGATGTAGGCTAACTGACCGGAAACTTCTGTTAACAAGTACATTGAATTTTAAGGGATCAAAGAAAATAAGAAGTAGTGAAACAAAGGAGGTAGCCTGCACACTAGTGGACATCTAATCCCTACTTCAATTTATACCCATAGATATACTAGTGGACATATTTGCCTACTTCAGTCTATATATACTCATGACTGAATTAGGGATATATTACGATTAAATGTCCACTAGTATATCTTCAGGTGTAGGCAACTTCCCTTTTCTTTGATCCTAATTTTTCCCTATACTTGTTTGTTTACTTTTTGTAACATTGTTATAACTGGTGTTATAACTGGTGAACCTGTGCATACCACATAGAAGAATGAGGCTTATTGTTGTTGTCTGAACAGGTGTGGGATGCACCCTAACTATCAATTAACGTTACCATTATGCTTTGTCTTCAGCTATAAAGCATCTGTCAGGCTGAAGTGACATTAAAAACAGTGAAAAATCAAGCCCATAACCTTAGCCATTCGAGTTGCGCTTGTCTGAGGGCATCGGTCAGTCAATAGAAAATTCTGCTGAATAATTATCTTTTAAATTTTGAAGCGATCTATTGGAAGCATTTATCTCATACTGAAGGCAATTTTGGGCTAGGTATAGTTATATACGTACTGAATTCTACCAAGGTGCCATGAAGGTATTGAGATGAATGTAAACACGATGGAAAATTTAAGGATTTACTCCTCACCAAAAAACATTGCACCAAATTTAGGAAAAGGTATGCATCAGTATACACATACGTAACAGGCACAAAAGTTGAACCTGAAAGGTTACCAAGCACAACATAATTGAGACTATATTGGCTTGACTTCTTCACATCGCCTAAGCCCAACAAGACTTTCTTGCACATGTTTAGACTGTGTGGTGCTGGGGATCAAGTCACCACTGGGTATAGTATATATGGGATTTTTTCTGCATTCTTTATTCATGTTTTAGTTACATGTTTCTGACTCCCTGTATATTCACCAACTTTAAGCCTTCTCATAGGTCCCAAGTGGGATAGCATTCATAGAATAAACCATTAATATACTGTATGTATAAAAACTGTACTTTGCCAATCAATCTGCCATTCCATCATGAATCATAATTACGTATGCCATATAGCTGCTTTGATGCAATACCATAAGCAATCTGGTTACCAATGTGTAGCTGTATACTGTAGTAACTGTAGCTACAAGCAGATGCTGTTCTTCATTGTTGGTATATACATTGAATAAACTTTCAGTTAAGCTTAATTGGCTATATGCAGTTTGGTCAGAAGTGTTTTTTTAGCGAATATGGATAGTTTTTAGAATTATGTGAAGCTTGAAGCCAGAATTAAAGTAATAATTGATTGCTGTATTAAACCATTAATGCTGTGTTTTTATAGCCTCCTTAACTTCTGAAGAAGTTTCAGAAAGAGAAGGTGCTTGTGATAGTGTTGATACATCCTGGTGTGTCAATATGTTGTCTTCAGTACTGAATGACCCCAGTACACATGATGTGACATTCAAGACATCTGATGGTGGTAGTGTGGGTGCCCATAGGGTAATAGTAGCAGCTGGTTCACCAGTGTTCCATGCTATGTTGTATGGTAACATGAAAGAGAGTAATCAGAAGGAGATTGAACTGCCCAATGTAGACACTGCAAGTTTGAAGATGTTGCTTTTCTTCATCTACACTGGCCAAGTACAAACAAGTGTGGAAAATTGTTGCTACTTGTTACAAGCTGCTCATTATTTTGCCATTGATAAATTGATGGAGTTGTGCAGTAATTCAATTGGTGATGCATTAAATCTCGACAACTTCTTCAGTATTACTGGATTTGCAGTGGAACACAAGTTTGACTTGCTTCTTAAGAGATGCCTGAAGTTTTCAAAAGCAAATATGAGAGCAGTTATATTTGCAGTGGGGTTTGTTTCCTTACCATTAACCATCATACAATCTGTTACAAAGTCATCCAAGCTCGAGCTTGGGGAATTGGATTTGTTTCTTGCTGTTGTTAAATGGTCCAAGTATCAACAAGACAAGCTGAGTGAAGATGATATCAAATCAGTTTTCAAACAGATCCGATACCCACTAATCCGGAAGAGTGATTTGCTCAACAGCGTGTTCCCTACAGGAATAGCTGATCCTGATCTTTACAAAGCTGCTGTGAAATACCTCGATGGTGATGTGTATGATGGTCCACAAGAACAATTGGAATTGAGAAAAGGTTGTTCCAGTTTCCATTCTCATGAAATACATCTTCTGGATACAGTGTTGGGTACTCTAATCACAACAAGGGAAATTGGTTATACTGAGTGCCTCACAGAAGATGATCCTACAATATTTAAAATTTTCATAAAACGGTATTATGACAAAGCCAATGTAACATTTGACTGTATGGCAGATCAGCCAATGCGCCGCTTTAAATCCAGTGAATCTCCAAAGAGAAAAGAAGTCAATTGGTGTACTTTTGTACAGAGTAAAATGTTATGTGTTAAAATAGGAAACAAATCTATGTTATTCCCCATAAAAGATCAAGATACACTGTCCTTCAGTGTAAGAGCATATATACCACAAGAATGATCAGATTTTATAAATAAAAAAAATCCTATAATTATCTACAGTGAGTATGGCTCAGGTGACATAAGAAATATCTTTTTGTGTAGACTATAATTATATGCATTATTGTTGGTTTTCAACATTGTTTAATTTTTACAATAATGGAGAGTATCAAGCGATCACTGTAGCTGTATATACATTTTGGTATTTGTATGTATGTCCAGTTGAAAGTTGAATGGAAAGGAAACTCCACATTCCAGCTATTGTGATACCTTTGACCCTGTATAGAGTTCGACCTGTAGAGATCTATAGAGTTGCAAAAAAAATGTATGTGTATACAAACAAAAAAACTGCTATATAGTCAAATGCACATAACAGTTTTAATCTTCCTGTAGTAAAGAAAAAGACAATAAAAATGGAAGTTTAAGTCAAAGTTGGTATATAGCTTTGGTGTATGCAAGAACATGATATCTAAACTAACTCAGCCAATTTATTATTATATAGCAAGCTGTGAAAAAAGGGTGTGGCCATATGCATCCTTAATTGCAGCCATTTCTTGGCCTCCACCTTTTGATTTCATATCTTTTTTCACCTTGAGTCCCGCACCCTTCTTTTCACAGTTTGGCTATCTAGGTTTAAACATAATAATATTATACACAAATCACTGACCGCAGCATACTATATATATACATATATACTGCATGCTAATAAATCTAATCTGTCAAGTGCAAATTATATAGTTAATCTGTAGGTACAACACACCAGCTATAGAGTTGGCTTGGCTGATATAGTTGAAAGAAAGCTGATTTCTGATCATGATCAGCGGACGTGTGTAACATCAAGCACCACAGGAACCTCCAGTTTGTTTTTCATTAATATAATATTATGTTATGCACAATTATTCATGTATATTATCATGAATAAATTGTAAAAGTAATTACTGTGCAACTATTGTAAAATACAAGAATAGAGATTGCTGAAATAAAACAAATTAAATGAAAGTTGAACAAGTCATGGTCAGTATAGTTATATTTTTATTATGTTAACCCGTTTTAGAGCTATAATGGAGCATGTCAAACCCAAATTATATTATAAAGCTTAACACTTGGAATTTTGAAATTATCATAAAGTACCGGGCTGGGCACTGCATGTGAAGCTTAGAAATGAAATACCTGCATGATGCATATGGCTAGAAAGACTCTTAATTTGTCCCAACATTCTAAAATTACTTAATAGTTGCCTGATGTAGAAATCGCTTAGAATGCTATAATCTTCTTTGTTGTAAAATAGTTTTCCTACGCAAAACTTGTACAAAAATTTATATATAGGATTGAATTACTATAGAGCGGCAGTCAGTCATGTAAATCTTACGAAAATACTCTTACACGTAATATTTTGCATGAATATATAGTGAAGTATGGTAGTTTTAATTTATACATATAAATTATACATTAACAGTGATACCTGAAAGAACAAACAATAGCATCCTCCAGGATGCCAACCTGTGAGATACTAACATGCCATGCACACATGACACACTCAAGTTTTAAACTTGCATGCATATAATGTATGCATAAAACAATAGATGCAATGACTTGCTACAGTAAACTGAAACTAAAAGTTACATACATTGCAAAGTTTGCTATGATGTTTGTCATTTTCTGTTGAGTAGAATCTGATCACCCAAAGAAAACAGGTGTACTTCTAAAGAATATCCCAAATATTTGTCTTCAATGGAGTACGGGAATCTAGTGCATATTTGCTTCCTATTTTAGCATGTACTCTTTGATTATGAATAAAAATGGACCCATCCACTTCTTGTCCTATCAGAATTTTTGTGGCAAATGCTATATGCATATAGTTGCCATCACTGTCTACTAAGCTGAAACTCATAATATGCTTGTCTAGACACATGAAAAATGCTATGGCAACATAGCACGGGTAGTACTGGTCTTACTATCATGGGAGATAAGTGGGGATTCAGCATGGAAACTGATGGCCACAGGCAAGGCCGGAGCCCACCGGCATTGGCCGGACCACTTTTCAGCCACTTGAATTTGCAAAAAGATCGAGATACTCTAATAGAGCAGTCATCGCATTATACTCTAATAGAACAGTCATGGTGATAGTTAGAGCATTCTGTATACAATATCAATACTCTTATTACACTGGTTGATCTAAGCCATTATATCCATTTTAATTGTTTTCAAATTACTTAATTACTTTCTAATGAACCATCTGCATAGAGTTGCACAATAGGCTAATTGATAATGCATGTTATGTATTAACAATTACAGTCAAAATTGCTTCTGTATCTCAAAAGAACTAAACTCACTTTGTATCATGAAAGTAAAATTAGCTACTAGCTATATATTAAATTGAATTAATTGGTATACAGTAGCACAAAATTACCTGGATATATTCTTGGTGTAAAAAACAGAAAGAGACCGTGTATGTAAAATAGCTTCCAGATGCCAATTCAGAACATGTATTTTCAAAAATTTTCCCAGGGAGCATGTCCCCAGACTTCCTTAGCTTAGCATGTTAATACATGATGTAGCTAGCACACACAAAATACATTACAGTAGATAATGTGATTTAAATTTCAAATCAATAAAATGTAGTGTGCATGACTATGACCTCCATTGTAGTCCATGGATGGCCTGACTACTCAAAATCTCTGGGCTCCGGCCCTGGCCACAGGTAGTGGGGATTAGAACTTTTATACATTCAAATCCCCCATGCATTCATACGTAGTAGTGTGGCAAAATGTTGATAAGTGCATTACAACATTTATTATAAAGAGAGAATACCATCATTAATAATGTATGAACAGGCATGAAATACATAAATGAAATGTGGTGCGTCCTCTACCACATCACAAATGTCAAATGTGGACGTAGCATTGGAAAATTACAAAATATATAATCAAAAGTTGTGAGCACAGCCATACTTTATCTATGGCCTTTCTTGTCTTGGCTGGATCAAGGGGCAGCTTGAATTCAAAAATTCATTGCCCTATGCTGGGAATTCAGCCAATCCATGTCGAGCATTGGACAAACTTACAAAAATTTTCATGCATTATTTTTCTGGATGATTTTGCGCACGTAACACCGCATACTAACTTGCTCACAATTGCTCACACTGTTGTGCTCTCCACCAGGCTGACAGCACAAAGAAGTGCAAAAAATGGACCAATTAGGATGCTTCTTTTCTACTCCTGCCATTTTCCAGCAGTGGACTGTTTTCTCACATGCTGTGATCATGATTGGTGGCCTCAACTGATTCGTCAGTGGGGCTAGTACCTCACAGCACAGAGTTATTGGTGAAACTGATTATGTGAGTATAAAGCAGTTTGTGTTCGATTCCTGTTAACAGCCAACACCAGTTTGATGTGTATGTCACATGCAGGTTTTGTGAATCTTGAGTGGCCTGAGACTAGTCTAACTGAACAATTAAGCTGCTAAGGGGGTAGTCACTACCTATATACACTTGCCTATATAGTCTTGTAAAACTACCTGTGACTGGGATTAAGTTTCTAAAATAATTATAGCTTGATTTCATCTGAAAAGGGCTTGATTGCTTGACTGTTTATAATGCGTTGTAATGTATTGCTCTGCTACATACGGTGCTTGATCGCCTCTTTTGAGGGCTTTTTAATTAATTCAGTACAGACTAATCTCTTGATCATTTGAATTGATTTTTATCATGGTCGCAGATGGTTCTATAGGAGTATATACCTTGCTGAATAAGCAGTTGCACTTTTGATTGTGTGTTATCTTAATAACTGAATTCTATATACAGTGGAACCTCAGTTATTCGAACACCTTGGGACCAGGGATGGTCCATAAGTTAGAAAAGTCTATATCTCTGAAATCATAAAATTAACAGCACAAAGAACATTGGTAGATATTTTTCGATTTTAACTACCCTAATAGGACAGTCACTATTCTAATATAGCAGTAATTTCTGTAGTTCGGTTCCACTGTATCTGTTCAGAAAGAAATATGAAGACATGATATGTGTATGTTGACTTAATTAAAGTGCTTACAAACTGATATCTAATTCAATTGTATAGTGCTGTCAGCTCCTCAAATTTTGCCACTACAGGTATTTCCTTGTCCTACACTGATTTATGTATATTTACGTGATACGTATTATATTGGGTAATATTTTTTTATCACTATACTTCATGTATGTAATGATGCGGTCATGATTTTGCGTGATCACATGTGTATTCAGTACATGCATGTGGTGCTGTTAAATTGTAGGTAGGTTTGCATTGAGTTTTCGGAGTTGCAAGTGACTGATGTTTACATGTAACCAAGGACCTTCACATCTAAATGGTATGGAACAATGAGTCAATATTGTCGCATTGATTGCGTGCAGACACTTTGATGATTTCAAGATGGGAACAAAGATGGTATTCAATAGTTTGGCATTGCTAGACTGTGAGCAGAGACGACAACAAAAGACAAGACTAAAGTTATGCTATATAATGTACATTACAATGGCACTGGTATACATATGTTATGATGTAGTACAACTAATATTATTGTTGATGGCTACATGGCCTATTGTAACTGTCTGTTATATCCCTGTTTGAGAAAATAGTAGATCCTTATTAGTCAAGTAAGGTTGAGACTAGTGTTGCATCGATAACCAAATTAGCCAATTATTCCGATAACCGATATCAAGCAACAGAATTAGCCGATACCGATAACCGATCTAATAACACTAACACTCAAACCTCATCATTATTAAATAACTCATATTTGTGACATAACCATTGATATACAGCCAATTCGAGGCTAAAATGTAAAGTTAGAAGTATACCACAAGCAAAAGCCACTCATGTTGACAAGGTTTTAAATACATTTTACCACTGCTATACATGTGAGACAAGTGGCTGGTACTACATAGAAACCTGAAACCTCAGTTTACTGTTAGGCATGGCCTAAAACCTGACAGTTTACTATGGGCGTGGCTTGTAGTCACTGCTAAACCATCATCACATAACTTAATTAAAATCAGTGCTGGTCACTGTAAAGTGTTAATAATAAATAAATGCCAAATAACTTATGTCTAACCTCCCCACATCATCATATTACACAGTGCAGTGAAGATTAACATCAGCTTTAATTTAATCAAAACCGATTAATCGGCTAGTAGCCAATATCATATTGCCTGATATTGATTAATGAACGGATTATCAGTGCAACAGTAGTTGAGACAAACAATTCGAAGCTTCATTTAGTTTCATAACATTTGGATGTTGCTATACCTCATTACCATGGACATTAACAAGTTGCACAAGTGCTGTCAATCTTTGTGGAAGCTGCCCTTTACATATTTTTGGTGTAGTTATAGTTTAAACAATGGTTATACCGAAGCTACAGTATACCAAAAAGTAGGAGTTTGTACTACAGTGTACACCCTAATAACCATCAATTGTGTTCCTAAATTGTTGATGTGACATCTGTAGCAAAGATTCATCAAAGTTTTGGTAACATTTTCAAAAGAAAGATTCAGTGGATGTATTTGTACATTCGTTCCAACCTTACAAGTATAGCAAATATTGTATTTTTGTTGTGTTGTACATATGCTCACCTCGATGCATGTATAGCTGTACCATTCCTATTCCTGCCAATGTCTACTTGTTTATCACAAGACCATAATTTAAGCCCTATGTATCTAAAGAATGTGACTATGTTGATTCAGAGTATTCTCTGCAAAAAAAAAACAAAACAAAAAAAAAAAACAAGTAGCTGAAACTAAGGAGTATTTTAACACACATAATCACTGATTGATAAGTGGGTGTGGCTCCATGTAAATCTACAGGCAGCTACAACAACACACAATTCCCCAAGTGGGCATGGCACCCTCACTTGCTGGAATGCAGATGAGTTGCCAACAAGCAACTCTTAATCTCAATAAGTGGACATGATTGCATGCATGCAGACATTAGCATACAATGTTGTGGCTCCAAATAACATATTCTTGAATGATGGGCACAGACAGCTTCACACTAAGTTGGACAAAAGTGATACTGATGCACGTAATATAACAAAACACCAAGCATTTTAGTCACACATGCCTAACTGTTGTACTTGATTTGCTGGAATACTATCTGGTCAATGTGTTAACCGGATCAACAGCAAATCTCATTCCTAAAAATATAATGAACCTCTCTTTAAGTATCCTCCACTATACATTTAATCTCCTTATAAAGAAACGTTTCTGTAGTTCCTACAGAATACAATTTAAAGTAGCTATCAGTAATATTTCATCAGCTTGTCCTATCTGTTACATAGACGTTCCACTGGGTTATACGTACATGTGCTAGGTCATTCATGGTTCAAGTACGTTCAATTTATTGTGATAATTATATGTAATGTTCCTGTACAAGAGAGACAGCACAGAGATTGTTATTTAAATTTACAAATTTGTCTATAACAAAAATTTGGAATTTGCTTTGTGCTTGGTATAAAAAGATCTCCTTATTTAAGAGGTTAATAAACTACTACTGCATGCTGTTGATTTGGAACCTACATAGATGTCCTATATAAACACAATCCAGAGGGTTTCACTGCAACTATATTGAGTCACATACATAGAGCTATTAATATGCAAAGTAACCACATAGTCACCTATTTAAATGGTTAACAATTTAGATAATTACATCTATTACAACCATGATGGCCGAAACAAATACTGCAAGTACTCATTAAGGATTTCGGTACTTGGATAGTAAATTTAGTACTCGAATAATCATTAAGATCACATGACCCAGCTCACATGATGCATTTGCCACCAGGGAGTGACATAATGAAGGCTATAGAGTTTGATCGGAATATGTCTTGTCATGAACTACTACCATCAGTACTTCAAACAGGTGTGGATCACCATTGTTTCTTGAATAGGCTGTGAACTGTTTAGAGTTATTATAAAACATCAAATGGGTATGACTACAAGTAGCGATAGTATTTGTGAGTACTTGATCGTTATCTCTAGAGAGTACTCGAATACTAAACCATGCAAAATGCACTTGATACTAAGACAATTGTACCAGAGGCGGCGGAAACACCTATATTTAGGGGGGGCTGGGGGTCTAGCATGATGATGCCATGGCCTAATTGTAAGTCGAATACCAAAAAAAAAAAATGTCCTGCTGCTGCCCTCTACCAACTAGACTATATCTGCTTATTTATAACTACATACGTAGCTTACTACACTGCTCCTCAAAGAATACGGTTAGTTCCTCATATAAAAGTCACGAAATACGTAGGATAAGTATTTATAAATACAAAGAAATCGTATTGTTGATGCCTCTTATGTTCTAATGGTTCTGCTGGTTCTAGTAGTTCTAATGGTTCTGCTAGTTCCAGTGGTTCTAGTGGTTCTGCTGGTTCTAATGGTTCTGCTGGTTCTAATGGTACTGCTGGTTCCAGTGGTTCTGCTGGTTCTAGTGGTTCTGCTGGTTCTAATGGTACTGCTGGTTCTTGTGGTTCTCATGGTTCTAGTAGTTCTAATGGTTCTGCTAGTTCCAGTGGTTCTGCTGGTTCTAGTAGCTCTAATGGTTCTGCTGGTTCTAGTGGTTCTGCTGGTTCTAATGGTACTGCTGGCTATTGTGGTTCTCGTGGTTCTAGTAGTTCTAATGGTTCTGCTAGTTCCAGTGGTTCTGCTGGTTCCAGTGGTTCTGCTGGTTCTTGTGGTTCTCATGGTTCTAGTGGTTCCAATGGTTCTGCTGGTTCTACTGGTTCTGTAGTTCCCGTGGTTCTCATGGTTCTAGTGGTTCTCATGGTTCTGCTAGTTTCAATGGTTCTGCCGGTTCTAATGGTTCCAGTGGTTCTAATGGTTCTGCTGGTTCTAGTAGTTCTAATGGTTCTGCTGGTTCCAGTGGTTCTGCTGGTTCTTGTGGTTCTAATGGTTCTGCTGGTTCTAGTAGTTCTAATGGTTCTGCTGGTTCCAGTGGTTCTGCTGGTTCCAGTGGTTCTGCTGGTTCTAATGGTTCTAGTGGTTCCAATGGTTCTGATGGTTCTACTGGTTCTGTAGTTCCCGTGGTTCTAATGGTTCTGCTGGTTCTCATGGTTCTGCTAGTTTCAATGGTTCTGATGGTTCCAGTGGTTCTTGTGGTTCTAATGGTTCTGCTGGTTCTAGTAGTTCTAATGATTCTGCTGATTCCAGTGGTTCTGCTGGTTCATGTGGTTCTAATGGTTCTGCTGGTTCTAGTAGTTCTAATGGTTCTACTGGTTCCAGTGGTTCTGCTGGTTCTTGTGGTTCTAATGGTTCTGCTGGTTCTAGTAGTTCTAATGGTTCTGCTGGTTCTAATGGTTCTACTGGTTCTAGCGGTTCTAATGGTTCCAGGTTCTCATGGTTCTGCTGGTTCTAGTAGTTCTAACGGTTCTGCTGGTTCCAGTGATTCTGCTGGTTCTCATGGTTCTGTTGGTTCTAATGGTTCTACTGGTTCTCGCAGTTCTCATGGTTCTAGTGGTTCTGCTGGTTTCAATGGTTCTCCTGGTTCTAGTGGTTCTAATGGTTCCAGGTTCTGCTGGTTCTAGTAGTTCTGCTGGTTCTGCTGGTTCCAGTGATTCTGCTGGTTCTCATGGTTCTAATGGTTCTGCTGGTTCTAATGGTTCTGTAGTTCCCGTGGTTCTCATGGTTCTGCTGGTTCCAGTGGTTCTGCTGATTCTAATGGTTCTGCTGGTTCTCCTGGTTATAATGGTTCTGTTGGTACCAGTGGTTCTGCTGGTTCTTGTGGTTCTCATGGTTCTACTAGTTCTGCTGGTTCCAGTGGTTCTCATGGTTCTGCTGCTTCTAATGGTTCTAGTGGTTCTAATAGTTCTAATAGTTCTGTTGGTTCCAGTGGTTCTGCTGGTTCTCATGGTTCTACTGGTTCCAGTGGTTCTGATTCCCATGGTTCTACTGGTTCTTGTGGTTCTAATGGTTCTGCTGGTTCTAATGGTTCTGCTGGTTCTCGCAGTTCTCATGGTTCTGCTGGTTCTAATGGTTCTAGTGGTTCTAATTGTTCTGCTGGTTTTAATGGTTTTTCTAGTTTCAGTGGTTATAAAGATTAAAAGTATCAACATTATCAAGGTGAATGGGTAAATGATTCCATAATCAGATTGCTTTTGGGGAAAAGGAGTGCGTACATATAGGAGTCAATTCTCAAGGGTAATTGTAGAAATTTCCTGCTACTATTACGGGTGAGACTGGAAGCATTATCAAGGATGTAATTACAAGGGTAGGATAGGGTTGGGCAGTATTTCAACATTCAGTGTTGCCTATACGTACGCAATGTTATGTTCAATATTGAATGCTGCAGCTATTTTGACAATACCACAATTATCATTTGTGCAGTATTATTGCACAATTGCTAAGTGATGAACTGTAATGACTATGCTAAGAAGCCTTAATCGTTATTATTAGTGCTTTACAGTGGCCACAGGACTGATACAGACACTAAAGAACTGAACCTAGAACCTGAACACTAAAGGCCTGACAGCAACTTGTGCATGTCAGTTTCATTTGCCCATAATAATGCACTAAATAACTTATACCAGACATGGCAATGATTACAGTAATCGCATGGTCACCTTATTGCAATAATCGCAAGTAGAACTACCAGTACCACCCAACCCTACACAAGGGATATCTATGTATTGATTGATAATTTTATGAAACACTACTGAAGTTGGATTATTTCTTTGCCTCTCTAACGATTGCCAATCAAGATAGCTGATGCACTAGAATAACAGGAACAATCACTAAACCCAAATCTGGCTGCTTTCCTTTGAATCATTTCTATTCAGTGAATATGTGTGGTGACCAGATAACTACAGCATATTCAGTAATAAGGCGGATGTAAGTCTGGTAGCATTTAGTTTTGACATCCTGTGAACACTGTCCAAAATTCCTTCGGAAAAATGCTGGGACAGAATTCGCTCGACCGACAATTCCTGAAATAGCCTTGTGCAGACCAAGAAAGGTTATGTGAAATTGTTAGACCAAGGTAAGCACTCTCTGTATCATGTAATCATTTAGCTTGTTGTGGTAAACAAGAGGAGAAGGTCAGAGTTCTAGTGGTTCTAATGGTTCTAATGGTTGACTATATGGGTACAGTTGACCTGGGGATGACCAAGAACAGGGATTTGGTGACTTGCACGGGACCCTAGTGCTTTACAGATCACTGATTACGTATAAGTGCCTACTCTGGAAAAAGAGTTAGCATCAGCCACTCATTCTTAACTAATCTATAATATGTCATATGCTAATTAGCGCCGCCATAGAAAAACTTTATATCACATAGCTATTACCAAGCTTTATACGTATCACAATATGAACGTATATCACAAATGCTAGACAATTCAACTATTGGAAACATGTTTTACACTGCAAATAAAAGCTGCTCATGCCTAACAGGTTATAACATTGTACTACTGCTGAATGCTTACGATTAGTAGGTATGGTCGCTGAAACTTGTAGGCTGCCACAACATTTTGAGTTTGTAAAGCTCACTGTTCACTTATCACAAGACTTGTGGCCACAATTAAACCATTAACACATAACATGTCTGAGTGCAGCACTCCTGTACATGTTCACTAGTCAATAGTCCAGTGATTGTATACACCACTGTACCCTTATTACGACGCTATAACATCATTATGTACAAGTGCAGATTGTCTAAGATACTGCTTTACATGGTATAATGTGACCCAATTTTTGAAAATTATTCTTCTGTACTCACACACCAGTGACGTTCACTTTTCACCATGAATGGATAGCCATGCACACCAATACACCTGTACATTTACACACCACTGACTTGTTCAGGGTGTTTGTCACAAGTGGATTTCTAGGGACATGTGCCAGCCATGGAATGCTATTAAAATAACAATCAGGTCTTCAAAATTAAGGAATGTTGTTTTCCATTGCAATCATATTTTACAAAATTGTAAAGAATTGACAAAGTGAAGATTGTTGATTCAACCTCACAATTTTACTTTGACAGCGTTATATTAATCCAACGACTATGTTTTCAGAACTAAAAATATTGTTGGTTAAAACTACAATCAATACATACGTAGTTTACTACTACACCAATAATGTAAATTGCATGAATGTCACCACAAAAATACTATTGTCTTCCGTGTTCATCTTTATTTATGACAGATTTAGTGTGGGTTGACCCAAGGTGATGAAAATAGCCTAAACACCTTCATGGTCTTCCTTCATCTTTATTCCAGCTTCGTAACACATGCACACAAATCTGCTCCATGGCTTTCTATCAGAATTCTCTTAATTATGGTGACCAAAACATGTACATGATCTTCAATTAAGGTTCAATTCACATTAATCCATCTTGGTCCAGCTGAGAGATAATTAAAACTGAATTTTTTGTGCATGTTTGGTGCAGTCTTTCTGCACCCTCAAAAAATTTCTTTATTTTGTGTGAGTATAGCCAAGAAGAAATCTGTACCATGGATGTTTGGATCACAGCAGCAAACAGAATTGTTGGATGTGTCATCAAAGTATTTCAAGCCTAGCAATGGACACTGAAAGCAACATGTAGTGAACTGCCACAGGCCTGGAAACCACCATGAATAAGCTAATCGGCAAGCAGTGATACAAAGAACTGTACAAATGCCATTGTAATTGCTAATAATAGGCAGAAAATTCTATGAGGTTGTATTTCTATTATGCCAGGAATTAACACCCTCCAGCTAATATCTATGATTACAACCCTGTCTGCTTCCGATCAGTCAACATAAACTTGAACCCACAATCGAAAATTTTGTCGTCCTAACAATGGTACCTGCCAGCTAGTGGTACTTTTTCTGTGCTTTCAAATGCTTTTGTGCGGCCATAAAGGTGCATTGGATCGCATTATTCCATTGGATTGTACAATGCATTATGCCATGGTGCATTGAAAAGTATAATTTACGTACCAATTTTCAACTAATGATTCTGCAATTTTACTATACGTAGTACTTGCTGAATGTGGTTGCTTAATACGTAGTTAGATAACACTGTAAAGATACCAGAAGTAAGAGGACCCAGAGGCAAATACAAGAAGGCAGAAATTTACGTAGTAGCTCTGATCACTAAAATCTAGTAACAGAATGTGTGTAGGGACTGATTTGTTTACAGAGTAAGATTTAGAGTACAGACACATGTAATCTGAATACAGTAGTATGATTATATTGATTGGATCTAATTGCGATTGTATTATATTAAATGTCATGAAGCAAGTCCTAACTATTTATCAGCTGTGGTGATACCATAGAACATCAATCCTTCATTGGTATACCAGCTGCACAGGTTGCTCCCTTACTAATACGTAGTACATAATCAACAGTAGAATGGACAAGAAGTAGTTTCCATATTGTTCCCTACCTTTCGTGGAGCTGTAGAATGATTTTCATGAGTTTATGTTGCACGTATCTCAAGTTAAACATAATAGGATAAATCTCCAACAAGTGATTGACACATTTCTTTGTCCTACTTAATATTTGTATGTGCTGTCAGTTTATATAAGTTCACTAAAGGTCACATGCAAGGTGTTTATAAAACTAGATAGCTACCTCAGCACTACAGCCATTGAGCAAAGACTTGTACATAGGTGTTAAAGGCCCATGCACTTGAAATGATACATTCATATATGGTTTATCTGCACAGTAGTGCTGGGCAATATAATGAATATATTTTGTATTGTGATATATTTATTTATGTTGTGATATGATATAGTTAGAAAATATTATCGTGATAGAGCTCACGTGACTTACCCAGTACTATGTAAGCTTTTAAAATGCTAGTTTTACCAATCCTTGCACTGCACCCTCATTGAGAGCGCGTTAGTTATACCATTAGATATTCTGGTAACATTTACATCCAATCTAGTATCCTTTCTACCATTTTGAAAGGTGCTAGGTAAATACACAGATATGTTTACAATGCAATGCAGAACAGTATTTCAAAGAGCCAATGCCGGCAATTACACTTGTATTTAGGGATGCGGCGATTATGCCAGCATAATTTCGGGCATAATAGGTATGTGTGGAAATCAGGAATTATGCTAGCATTTTGAGGTGATTATAAAGCTTTAACAGTAAGAAAATCTGTAGAATGCACAATTCCGTTAAAAAAGATCGAGATACTCTAATAGAGCAGTCAGTATCTCTAATAGAACAGTCACTGAATATTGTTTACTCTAATAAAGCAGTCATATTAAAGTCAAATACTCTAATTCAGCAACCATCTAAAGACTTCAAGACTATTTGAAGCTTAAACATCAATGATAATAGTCTGATACAGCAATAAACTGGTATTATTAGCCAATTGTGGTGGCATAATTTTGGGAATAATGGGCAATTCTCAAAAGCATAATAGGTGATTTTTTGAGCACTGCTCAAAAGCATAATGCTCAATTTTTGGAGCATAATAGCCTCATGCCTACTTGTATTAGATATACCGTAAGATGACAAAGGCATTGCAAATTCAACCTTAAGACTATGTATTGTAACTTGTAAGCAATCAACTGTTATGGGTATACTGCATATCATGATATATATATTCATATCATGAATACATTTTGCCATGACATATGACATAAGAAAAATCTATGTCGCCCACAGACAGTGTTTGTATTAGAAGAAGTGGTGAAATGGATCACAGTGTGTTTTTCTCTGTGTTTCTGTTATTGTGTGTGTGGGGGGGTGGATTTTTCAATTTGCAATTGTCTCTGGAAATTTTCCTGAAACAACCTGCCTGTATATCAATGGTTTGATTTCCAGCTGCATTGTTAAGCAAGGTAATGAAATATCTTTGTTACATAACTTATTGTTCATCAGTTAACCTTACTACAGGTATAGGTTTTCATGAAATTGTTTATCCACCTTTTCACGCTGATGAAGTAGATTTACCTGCTGTAATTCTGTGGAATCCTTTCCTTATACATTGAAAGATCTTGGGTCCAAATGTGCTTAAGTGTAATCAGTGTGGAAATTTAATGAGTACCACCTATTGGATGGATGGTTCCAGTGCAGCTAAACAGCCACATGTAATTCATTAGTGACATAGTTTACCTTGTAAGTGCTGTGTATACCTGTAATCAAAGACATAAGGTTTTAGCCCATGATGAAAGTATTCTTGAGCTGTTACCCAGGATGATGATACCATTCATATTATCCCATCAAACTGGTTTTACAAAGGAGCTTTTTGATATGTGTACAATGCTTTGCCGAAGAGGGATTAATTTCTATAACATGGAGTCGATGATTATAGAAAAATGCTGGGAACAATTTTGTAAAAAACAGGATTTGCTTTCTGTTGTAAGTGATGATGGTGACTTTTGGAAGTCTCCTATATCGAATACACCAAGTAACAACATGTTGGCTAAATGTTTTTTTGTTGTTTCTTGTGGCATGAAAACACATATTTACAAGAAATGGCGAACATGCCTATAGGTAATAGTATTAGCTTTGATCATACTTTCAAAATTGCATCCAACATTGGTTACATCAGAGAAGACAAAAAATGGATTAGTGAGTATGATTCAGCATTTTTAGTTTTAAATGATATGGGGCAGCTTTTAACATGGCAAGGAACATCTTTTGCTGAGGTGACTGTACTGTTACAAGCTTTGGCTGAAAGACCAAAAGATCAATTAAAAACCGTCTATGTAGATGATTGTTGCAAACTTCGTAACAAAACTTGTTTCACGCAGTGCAAAGAATTACTGAAACTATTCCAAAAAAGCATGTACATGCAGTGCAATGTTTACAAGAGCTAAGGCTTGTATTTTGAAGTGATGGGGACTGTGGAGACAAAAGATTATTACCAACCCCAAAGTCTGACAAACTTCTAGAAAATTTGGAAAAATTCATGACAAAAATGGCAACAGAATGATTATGATAAGGCCACACTATTTAAATCTGAAACAATTACTGCACTCCAAAGACTAAAGAAACATATTCAGCTGGGATGTTTGTGTGATATTCCTCCAGGAGGAGGAACAAATCAAAATGAACAACTGCACCAACATCTTGGAAACTACTTTAATCGAAATAAAATAGGAGTACTCCTTGCTTATGCACTCCTGACCGTGATTTTACATTCCCACAGTACTTCAACAAAAAGAAATGGAAAACTTGTTAGTCGACCTATTTCTGCTAGTCCGTTCCGAGCTTCAACAACCCAGGTGAAACCAATAGGAATTGTTCCTAAACAGCAATCAAGCAAACTCGATGTTGACCACTGGGAAACAAATACATCTGAATGAATAGTAGATTATGGATTAGTCTTTCCTATATATCACACGCGATACCGCAAATAGACTAGTGCTGAAATGAATAGCAAATTTTACTATTCGAACAGTTGTAGAACAACTGAATATTCAATTATTCTTTAATCATGTATTATTGTTCAATAAGTACTGAAACCTTTGCAAGGGAGCAAGGTAAAGCCTGAGAGCTATTTCTATCTCTTCTAAAATAGAATTTAACAACAAAACACATAAATATGCCAAATCTATAGTTTAAAGACTGGCTTTATCCATCTGATCACAGCGTACACATTGCTAACAAATATATCTTCCTATAGTGTCTTATCAATTAAATTGTGTCATGCTGACTGATTAGTTAAATAACTGAATAATTGCTTTAGCACTAGAATAAACACCGTGGACTGTCCGCAAAAAGAAAAGGGACACAAAGGAGGATAAAGGTAAATATAAGTCCATGACATGTGCATTGTATATACCAAAAGGCACCTGTCAGGCTGAATTGAGTGAAAGACTTATCAACTCATCTTAGCTCTTATCGAGTTATGCTTGTCTGAAAGCATCAGGCAGGCAGGCGGGCGGGCGGGCGGGCGGACAGGCAGGCAGTCAAAAGAAACTTCCACTTAATATATATTTTTTAAATTGTAGTATTGAATATACTTTTGGGCTTGGTAATACCTAACCAATACTACCAAGGTGCCAGGAAGGTATTGTGAAACTGGATTTTGGGTGATATTTTGGGCCAAAAAATCCCACATCTCAATGATCACAGCACTACCATACTGTATGATAGAAAGTGGATATACACTGTAAACTTTGGCCTGAATACACATGTTCAACATTACTGTACATAGGATAAGTTGCCCAAGTTTTACTTGCATGGCTAACTTAGAAACGTTTTTAGGTATACCTACATGTCAGTGTATCTGCTATACAGTAGAGTGGATACTGTCAAGCAGTGATTAGAATGCATTTAATTGAACCCATTTGGCTTATCACAGCTACATTTTAGGATTAAAGTAGCATAAATATACACCACTCAGTGATGAAATGTTGTCACATGCACAGTGACCCCATCTTAAATATGCATGAAACCAAAAAATGTCAGTCCAGTAGTCCATTCCATTATTCCAGTCCAATAGTCCAGTCCAGTGATTAAACACTACCTATGTGCTTGTAGCTGGCAATAGGCTGTTCGTTAAAAGAATAAAAGATGGAGGTTGTAAAGGGCCATGCAGTTAGAACTGATGGGCTCAGAATGCAGCTAATAGTATCTCCAGTTGTGTTAGCACCCATTTCTTCCTTGCACCCATTTCTTCCTTTTGAGAACTAACTGTTTTAGCATAGTTGTCAGACATGTCATTCTTGCTGCATTAATGTGACATCATTATTTAATTATATTCCATTTTTACAACTCGGTGATGCTAGAGTAACCAGATTCTGCCTTTTTGTGAAGGGGTGGGCACCACCAGACTACTTGTACCCCAGGATTCCATCGGATCAACTGTCGCAGCCATGACCTTGATGATGTACCACTTGGTCTGCAGGTGAGTTTTTTAATTTTTTTGATTACAGGTCGTGCTTATAAGTATATGTTTATTCTGTGGTGTATAATTGAGCAAGGCCACTACCCCCCCTCCCCCCCATTTCACAATATGTTTACATGGTATCCTATCCTTGTATGCTACAATGTACATGATGTATCTTATTGTGTCCTATCTATGGCAGTTTGTTCAGAGTACCCTAGTTGAAAGGTGATGTGAATGGATAGTATACGCATGGTAATGTATTCCTGGGTGCTTTTAGCAAGTACAATGTCACATATCACTATATTATTATTATACTCCCTTGTGTGGGAGAGTGTCCATTTGGTTCTACTTGGGGTACTTAGAGATAATGAGTTACTCTCTAGAATTCCTATGGATATAATTACATGAAAATAACAAGGAGAAAACATCCTGACCACCTGGTAGACTCCTGTAAGCGTTTGAGCATAAATCGGATGGCTGCAGGTTCGAGGCTACCTAGGTTCAGTCATGGATTTTTTTCTCCTTTCTCTGACTTTTCAAACATACCTTATGTAGCTAAAGTCTTTGAGCAGGCTGTAGGACCAGGTGTCCCACAGACCTTGCTGTAAAGCATTGATAAATAAAAATAAAAGTAAAATATATAAAAGTAATTGTCTTGTGTGCAGTTAGGCGGTTATTCTCTCACACCTCTTAATACTTTTGGTGAGATGCTTGTATCTAGCTGTTCTTTCCCAAGTTGAATTGTCTGTTCCTCAGTACCCTCTACAGAAAATTAAGGGATATCTTTTTAGCAAAGGTTAGTCTAATTTATGGACAAAAATGTAGGCCCATGATTTGCCAACTTCTCTTCTGCTCATGCTATCGTTTCACTACACTCATGGTTCATTAGCTCTTGTCATAATGAAACACAATGGACCCCTAAGTCTGTATTTGTAATGGTTTAGCTGCTATTCAGCAGTGAAGGTGCAAACTAATAGCTATCTCCATGTGTATGCGACGATCACTAAATAATATTTCTTTTTGCAATAGCATTCACAAAAAACTCATGGAGATGCAATGTGGTCTTGGCTGTCCTTCCATAATAAATATATTGAAACTACGTATTTAAAATTTAAAACATAGGATGGATTCCTTCTGAATTAGTTTCTGCAAGCACATGAGAGTATAGTGTAATTAGTAAAGCTCCATATTCTTGTCTACTATTTTAGAGGATAGAATGCTTGACTGCTATTATTGGGGGATATTGTTTACCAAGAAACAGAGAGTTGGCCAATTTTCTTTGCAGTGAGTTAGGTGCAGAAATACTACAAACTTATGAAAGGTGGAAAACAGTGCTGATCTGGTACGATAGAACAAGTGGGCTTGATCCACGATTGGAAAATGTGTAGGGACACATTCTTTAATATTGTTGTCACAGCCACTCTATTACTAGCTATTGCATTGCACTCTCACTGTTAGGCACGCTTGATTATTGTGATGCAATTTTCTATAACATATGGTGTGCGTGTGAACACACAAACTTGATCCCATCGCATAACTGGTTATAGTTCATTACTGGAATTAAATGTCTGCATTTTGTTAATTGTATTACAATGCCATTTAGCTGTTAATAGGAGTAGAAAATAGCATGGTCATAGCACACAGTATATACAAGTTTTAAAAGTAGGTAAATTAAATGTACCCCATTACACAGACTAGTCACCAATTCACACAATATACATATGTTATATAAAGTTGTATCACAATAATTAATTGTGCCTAAGAGTGAGAGAAACATTTTTGGGAATACCTACATGTCAGTATCTGTTATACTGTAGAGTAGACATTTGATTGAACAAATTTGACAGCAACTTTTTAGGATCATATTTACCACTCAGTGCTGAAACGTTGTCACAGGTCACCCAAGAGTATTAAAAACCAAAAAAATGTCAGTCCAGTAGTCCATTCCAGTATTCCAGTATTCCAGTAGTCCAGTCCAGTGATTAGACACTACCCAGAACCATGAGAACCAGCAGAATCACTGGAAACATCAGAACCATTAGAACCAGGAGAACCATTGGAACTAGCAGAACCACTAGAACCAGCAGAACCATGGGAACTACAGAACCATTAGAACCACGAGAACCAGCAGAACCACTAGAACCAGCAGAACCATGGGAACTACAGAACCATTAGAACCACGAGAACCAGCAGAACCACTGGAAACAGCAGAACTATTGGAATTACTAGAACCAGCAGAACCACTGAAACCAGTAGAACCATTAGAACCAGAAGAACCACTAGAACCAGGAGAACCATTGAAACCAGCAGAACCACTAGAACCAGCAGAACCATGAGAACCAGCAGAACCACTGGAACCAGCAGAACCATTAGAACCAGTAGAACCAGCAGAACCACTAGAACTAGCAGAACCACTAGAACCAGTAGAACCATGAGAACCACGGGAACTACAGAACCATTAGAACCACGTGAACCAGGAGAACCACTGGAACCAGTAGAACCATTAGAACCACGAGAACCAGCAGAACCGTAGAACCATTAGAACCAGAAGAACCACTAGAACCATTGAAACCAGCAGAACCACTGGAACCAGCAGAACCATGAGAACCAGCAGAACCATTAGAACCAGCAGAACCATTAGAACCAGGAGAACCATTGAAACCAGCAGAACCACTGGAACCAGCAGAACCATGAGAACCAGTAGAACCATGAGAACCAGCAGAACCACTAGAACCAGCAGAACCATTAGAACCAGCAGAACCACTGGAACCAGCAGAACCACTGGAACCAGTAGAACCATTAGAACCAGAAGAACCATTAGAACCAGCAGAACCACTGGAACCAGTAGAACCATTAGAACCAGAAGAACCATTAGAACCACTAGAACCAGGAGAACCACTAGAACCAGGAGAACCATTGAAACCAGCAGAACCACTGGAACCAGCAGAACCATGAGAACCAGCAGAACCATGAGAACCAGCAGAACCATTAGAACCAGCAGAACCATTAGAACCAGCAGAACCATTAGAACCACTAGAACCAGGAGAACCATTGAAACCAGCAGAACCACTGGAACCAGCAGAACCATGAGAACCAGCAGAACCAGCAGAACCATGAGAACCAGCAGAACCATGAGAACCAGCAGAACCATGAGAACCAGCAGAACCATGAGAACCACTAGAACCAGCAGAACCACTGGAACCAGCAGAACCACTGGAACCAGTAGAACCATTAGAACCAGAAGAACCATTAGAACCACTAGAACCAGGAGAACCATTGAAACCAGTAGAACCAGAAGAACCATTAGAACCAGAAGAACCATTAGAACCACTAGAACCAGGAGAACCATTGAAACCAGCAGAACCATTAGAACCAGCAGAACCGCTGGAACCAGCAGAACCACTAGAACCAGCAGAACCATGAGAACCACGGGAACTACAGAACCATTAGGACCAGCAGAACCACGAGAACCAGCAGAACCACTGGAACCAGCAGAACCATTAGAACCACTAGAACCATGAGAACCACGGGAACTACAGAACCAGTAGAACCATTGGAACCAGCAATACCATTAGAACCATGAGAACCATGGGAACTACAGAACCAGCAGAACCACTGGAACTAGCAGAACCATTAGAACCACTAGAACCATGAGAACCACAAGAACCAGCAGTACCATTAGAACCAGCAGAACCACTGGAACTAGCAGAACCATTAGAACCAGCAGAACCATTAGAACTACTAGAACCATGAGAACCACTGGAACCAGCAGAACCATTAGAACTACTAGAACCAGCAGAACTATTAGAACATAAGAGGCATCAACAATACGATTTCTTTGTATTTATAAATACTTATCCTACGTATTTCGTGACTTTTATATGAGGAACTAACCAAGAATACTGTGACTGCTCTATTAGAGTATCTCAAATAATGCTATTGAATAATTTTAGGGGGGGCTAAGCCCCTCCATAATTTTTTTCACAGGGGCTGTAGCCCCCCCTTCTCCGCTGCCCCTGAATTGTACTGTGCTATTGTGTGAATACACTTAAATTTTTTTGAACATTACTAATGATCAAGGAGTAATCACATCATTACATACCAAAAGACATGATTTGGCATAGCTACTGATGTGCACGCATAATTTCTTCAATGGTGTGTGATACTAACATCTAACTAAAATGTTAGTGACCTTGCATCAACAAAGAGTGACTGATGTCATAGTTTTCATAATGTAGGTTGGCTTTGTGCACTGGAATTTCTGTGTATCTGTGTAGTACTCATATAATTGGGTCCATGTGTCCAGCTAGTTACAGGCTCTTTACAATGCCACATGCACATGTAGAGATCTACATGCCTGAACATCTACATGGTCCTCATGAAAGTGGCATAGCAAGATGTGTTCCATTACAAAGTTATAGGCTCTTTAAAAGTGTCACATACACAAAAGAAATTAGTTTTGAGCGGCAGACAAATGTCACAATGTACTCTACTTCATTTGGATGATGTTGTTGTATAAGCTAACATAAAAGTGTCTGAATGTGGTATAAGGATCAGTATATTTTTGGTGCATCACCACAATGAGCTATATTCTAATTCAACTTGCATTTGTCACATACGGTGGTTTACATTTAGTTAGATTGTGTTGTCTATTAGAGTAACAGAATTGGTGTTCCATTTCTTCATCCTAGTCACGGTACTGTTACTTATTACATGACATAGTGTGTATGCAGTGCAGTATTGAGTATGGGTATTCAAGTTTATCGGCTGTACTGAGCAAGAAGGTCAACACTAGCATGTGTATTTTTTATTAATATAAGTTGGATAGAGAAGAGTTGTTCTTTTAGTTGCTTTCGGAAGGTATCAGCATAAAATCCTTCATACAAAGAGTGGTTGCTTGATTATAGAAGTCGTTTTTGTTCTATTAGGGTAGTTAAACGGAGTTGAAGTTTCAGTTGTCCCTGTAAAGTTAATCAAGGGAAGAAAATGTGTCTCTCTACATTGAAAACTGCAATAGCAACTCCATGATCATGTCCACGATTCGTCGCCTGGTAAAGTAGATGTATGTTCTATTAGAGTAATGGAACATAATCTTCCGTTCAAGCTTCCGATTGAGCTTCCATTCTTCCTCACTCACAATGGTGTCATCCTTGTAGTGGATAGTGCAGAGTTTGTCTTGCTGGCAAGTCTTCCTTGTGTAGTCTCTGTTAGAAAGCTCGTTTGGAGTGACCATCGCTCATAAACTTGCCACACCCACTAATGAACTCTCCTTTTATATAATGGTGGGTGGATGATAGCATACACACCAGATCACATGATATATTCTTCGATGTGATTGGCTAAATCACAAAAAGTGTATCCTACTGTAAGCTTTTAGATTGTTAAACTACTGTATGACGTTATATGATTTGTGTTAGCAACACATGTATACTGGAACACTGTATACACATATTGTAAACTTACAATGGCCATTGACAGAGAGAAGTACCTTGAAACCAAGGTTAGCACATTAAGTATAGACACGAAAACCACCTTATGACACACCGATTTGGGTGGGTAGTTGGTCTAGTGAGTTTGAAGCAAATCAGGGAAAAGACCTGGAAGGAGATTGTGAAAAAGCTTCTGGAAGTAGATTTCTCCCTTTCCCCATTAGGCAACGACAGAGCAGAGTAACACGTTGTTGCTAAGGCCATTGTTATTACTATCACATATCAACAAAGACATGTTTCAGTATACAATATTTGATGTACATGCATACTACAATCCATTGGAGTGACAAACAAAAGTCACAATTTGTCATTATGTGCTCTATCAGAGTAACTGAATTGTGTTCCATGTTTGCATCCTAGTCAAAGTACTGTGTGCATGGGACGGTTGTGTTGCCATGTATATAATTATGTAATGTGTTGTATTCAACTTAATCGCCTGTAAGCAAGAAGGTGAACATAAGCATTGGTAGGATGACCAAGTGACACAATGCTACTACCAGTAAGTAAGATGTGTCTTGCTTTGAGTTGAAAGGGTATCAGCATAGCCCAAGAGTATCTTTCATAATATTATGAAAAGTGGTTGTTCAATTAGAAAATTTGGTAGCCTGGCAAAGTTCATGTGTGTTCTATTAGAGTAATCTACCTCTCAGCAAAATGTGATTGTGAGGTAGAGATATGTTAATGGGCTCTCACAGTGGTGTGTAGGATTGATTGATCCACTTGTGGAGTCTCTTTAGTAAATGGAAAGTGTGGGTGCCATGCAGATATGTGTGATCTGGACTGTTTCAATCTCCTTGCAGTAGTGTAGACAGAGATTTGGTAATCTTCCGTTTTCGGTCTATCTATATTAAATCCCTGACCTGCTTGTCTTCATGTCACAGTAGCTAGCCGCGCACAGTGGTGTAGAACTCAGGATATGAGTATCTATCCTTGTAGTGGACTATACAGCATAGCAGGGTGCAGAGTGTGTATTGCCGGCAGTCTTACTTCAGTAGTATCTGTCAAGCTGCCTGTTAGGAGTGATCATCACTCGTAGACTTGCCACACTCAGTATGAAACTCTCCTTTTATACTGGTGGGTGTGTTTGCTGGACAATAGTGTAAACACCAGATCACATGATATATTCTTCGATGTGATTGGCTAAATTATGAAAAGTGATTTGTCCTATCTTATTGTAAGCTTTTAGATACAGTGATTGATTTTAACCATGACGTCATATGATTTGTGCTAGCAACGTGTGTATACCAGAACGCCATATATTCGTATCGTAAACTTACAATGGCCATTGACAGAGAGAAATATCGCAAAACCAAGGCTAGCATGTAATGATAGACATGAAAACCACCTTATGACACATTGATTTGGGCTGGGTAGTTGGTCTAGTGAGTTTGAAGCAAATCGGGAAAAAACCTGGGAGGAGTTTGTGAAAAACTTCTTGAAGTACCTCGATTTCTCCTTTTCCCCATCTGGCAATGACAGGGCAGAGTAACATTCAACATAGGCAAGGTGTGGAAAGCTGGCTACATAGTATGATACCCCAGGGAGTTTTGGACGAATTCACAGCTTCCCCTGGTGGCAATAGTAGTTTTTAGGTGAAGTTCTGTATAGTCTAACGAATTGCCTACAAACCCAGTTCAAAAGATTTGCCTCCATAAAATGGTACTAATCCAAAAGGAATCAGAGCAGGGACGAAGGAACAGCACCCGAAAACAGTTAAAGAATTATTATACAGATGATTGTTTCAGCTCTAATAATCATACATAATTATTGCACAGTACATAATACGAGTGTATATAGGTGAATGAATATAGCTAGTGACTACCCCTTATCAGATAACTTATTCAGTCAGATTAGTGTCAGGCCCCTCGGGATAGTCTAGTGCTGCCCACCCCTTTGCAAAAACTAAGGGTCTACAAATCATTTCGAAAGGAATTCAATTAAACAGTGCACATAAGTGCTTGTTACATAAGATGATTTCCTTCAATTCAAACAAAAGTGTTGTGTTGCCAAGGCGATTTTGTGTGAACATCATCACACGCATTAATTGCTACCACCGAATCTGGGCAGTAGAAATGATTTAGTATCTGTATTTCACCAGACCCTTACTTTTTGCGAAGGGGTGGGTGGTGCCAGACTACCCTTGGGATTCACAGCACCCGTGACACACACCATCAAACTGGTGTAGGCTACCAAGCATGATCACACAATGTGAGAAAACAGTCCACTGCTGGAGAATGGCAGGAGTGGAAAAGAAGCATCCTAACTGATCTCTCTTAAGTCATTTTTTGCAGTTCTTTGTGCTGTCAGCCTGGCGGCAAGAGGTGGTCACTACCAATAGTCCTGTAGAACCATCTGCGATCAGAATCAAGGTTTTTGATCGACGAAAATATACCTTAAAAGCAGCCTTGATTGCTTAATAATTTATATTTTTGTAAATTCTCATTTTGTTTGCGAGCTAGCTTAATCATCACTTTCCAGGACGTCTTGATTGCTTGATTCAGTGCTAATTTGCCTCTTGATCGTCTGATTTTGATCCCAGTCGCAGATGATTCTATAAAACTATTTATTTATGATTACTGGGCAGTCAGCACACAGCTGGTGTGCCGAGGAAAAAAAAACAGGAAATGAACTATTGGTAGTGACTACCCCTAGCGACTGTGAGTAAGTTAGTATCTGGTGTTACGTGCACAACATTATCATTGCCATATTCATGTTAATGATACACAACATTATCTGGAAAAATAAATTTTCTGAGTTTCAAAAAAATAAATAAAAATTCACCCGGGTCAAGCCAATCATCCCACAATGGTAGGTTGACTTTTTTTCGGATTGTGGACTCCAACTTAATCTTAAGCACTGTCCAACTAGTATTAAAGCAAGATGATACAACAGTATGATTACTAGAATACACCTCTGCCATCTAGTCTCCATATACTCAAAGGAACGTTGACTTAGACTTAGTAGAAACTGTCCAAAGACGATCAGTGAGGTTTACATTTAATAATTACTCACCTTATGCTAGTGTTATGGAAATGTTAAACAAACTTGATATTAAAACTTTAGCAGAGAGAAGGAATGAATCAAAATTAACATTTTAGTACAAGACTGTCTATAATTTAGTAGAAATCAACACAGATGACATTCTATAATGCAAGAGGGCACCAACTGAGATTTTTACCACCTCCCACCAGAATCATCTCCTACCACTACTCCTTTTTCCCCTTCAACAATGGAACAATCTTCAGGAATCCATAATTAATGCATCAAGTGTAGAATATTTATTATGTAATTCATAATTATAGTGCGCTTTTTATACTCACTTTTGAGGTCTTGCACAGTACCCCATTCGACCTTGCATTCGACCCCCTATATTAAGTACTGGTTTCTTACTGTGCTCACCGTCTTCTTCTTCCTCCATAAGACTTTTCTTCAACCGCTTCGCTGAAGGTTCACGAACCTCATCCATACTAGCAGGTGCACCTCGAGGTGCACACGAGGGTGCACAGCATAAAAACCAGGAAACTTTTTCTTAGCTACCGCGCGGGTGCTTATACTCCACACATGAAAACAATTATTATGTTGACCGCAGTGACCGCTAACCTGGGCGTTAACCAGACGGTGAATTCCGAGGTGAATTCCGAGGTGAATTCCCGCACCTTGGACCCTTGGTTGTTCTTATCTGCCTTATCAGTTGTCACCCATCAGTCAGACTTGTTTTAATAGTACTAGTAGCTATCGTGATTGTGATCCGGTGATCCGGCAATATTAATCGTTTTCTGATAAGTAAACAATGGCGAGTCAGACGCCATTGGACACCCAGGATACTGAATTACACGAGGCGAATTGGAGTCTTCATTGGAATCCCACAGTATTAAGCTCCTTGCTGAACGACCCCAGTACACATGATGTGACATTCAAGACATCTGATGGTGGTAATGTGAGTGCTCATAAAGCGATTGTAGCGGCTAGTTCACCAGTGTTCCACGATAAGTTATATATCCCAGATAGACCCCTACTGACACTTGAAGATATTGATACAGCAACATTATCAAAATTGCTCACTTTTATTTACTCTGGCAAAGTGACTGTCAACTCAACTTGTCTGGATAAGTTGCTACATGCTGCTTGCTATTTAAAATTGACTTCTCTGGAGATAGTTCTGATGAAATTTGCAGAGAACTCATTGAATGTCAACAATATCATTTCAGTCACCATCCTTGCCATTGACAGAAACTGTGACCAGTTACAGAAATGTTGCCAGAAATTTATCATTGCTAATATGAGTGCAGTTGCTCGTCATCCAAACTTCATAGCACTTCCTCACACTGTTATCCTTGAAGTTTGCAAAAGTTCTGATCTTCATATTAGTGAGATAGATCTGTTCTTAGCAGTAGCTGAATGGCACAAATATCAAACATTATCCAAGAATTTTACGAAAAATATATTTCAGGAGATACGCTATCCACTGATTTCAAGTGATGATTTGATACACAAAGTTCGACCAAAAAATTTGGCGGACTCAGAGCTATTCACGGCAGCTCTGATATACCACCTTGATCCAAGTGGATATAAAGGACCTCCTAATCAACTTGTAAACAGAAAATATCAGTTAGAACTTTCTTGTTCTAATGAATCTGCGCATGTGAGCACCACAGGTATGTTTACTAGGAATTTCAGAGACACTAATAGTTTTTGCACATCAACAAATTTAAAGTGGAAAGTCACATGTGGTAATTGTTCAAAAAATGAATTAATTTGATTGGTCGAAATATTGTGCACGTGATTTTGCTTGTCATGCTGTCGCACAAGATCTATATTAGAACCTCTGTAAGTCAGTATTCCAAATTTGTGATAGATCTGCTAAACCCTGGTATATAGTCTGTTCGCATTCACTTGGGCCCTCGTTTCTTGTTAACAGCTCTTGTTACATGGGCCAACTGCTCAAACATTTGTGACTGGATTTTGGAAAAACAATCCAAATCGCACATTAGAAGTTTCAAGATAAAAGGTTTTAAAGAATTCAAGTCAACATAACTTGCCAAGGATAGCATGCACACGTATGAAACTTACACAAAGATGCATCAATCTATTACCTTTCAGGCCATTTCCAGTACTTGTAGCTGCTTGTAGAGTTTCCCACCTAATAAGATAGAAAATCTGAGCAGTTGGACGAACGAAAGAGTATTATGAGTGCTCACAAAGGGGTGGGGGGGGGTGAGCAAGGGATAGACTTCAAAATGGAGGCAGACCACAACTAGAGTCCAGACACGAGATTACAGGGCTGTGCTGGCTCCTTAGTGACTGATGTCTATTAGTATGATAGTGTAGTTATCCACTGGAGGTGTTAGTTTGATTTTGCCTGATGTGTGATTTGGATCGGTTTTGTAAAATCTGGTCACATTTAGTATCGCTGTAAGCCCTTTAAACACCAGAGCTAATTATCAAAAAGAACAAGTCAGCTATGAGGCTTTAAAATATCCCATACATTTAGTATGGACTATTCAGACACATGTTTACAACATGAAAACATGCTTGTTCCAGAATACATACCAACTATAGTGGTTATATAATACTATGGGCTTGCTGGATTTTGCCGTACATTTTCTTAATAACACTTCCACTACAAGTTTTGTCATTTCTACTGGACAAACTGCTAATAGACAGATTTCTTGTAGATCTTGGTATACTATAAAGGCACAATTTTTGAAGATAATATGCTTAAACTTTACGTACGTAGCTTGCCTGGCACATACTGGTAAGTAGATGTAGTTTTAAGCTGATCACAGACACACAGATTAGGTATCCAGTGCAATGTAAACATGATACTATTCTCCAACTACAAATGGTGATGCTAATAAGTATGTGACTAGAACTATGCGTTTCTCTGTAGTCAAAGTACGGTACTGCTCAAGCACAACGTTATCTCACTAGAGTGCAAGCAATTAAAAAAATAGCTACTATAATTAAAGGATGTGGCACCATGCAGTTTCACTCTGAGTATTCATACCAAATGAAATGGGATGAATACTCATGAGCAAAACGGGTGTCACACCCTTTAATTTGTGAGTTGTTTTTATTGGTCTCACAAGACAATGTTGCGTTTGAGTGTAAGTCATCACTTTTCAACTGGCTAAACATGTACCTAAGTCTCTGCGCTAATCCAGCCTTGATTTTAGCTTTCTGGGATTCTTCAGTTGATAACAAAATTTAAATGTATTTTGCAGCAGCTTTGCCTACACCTTCACCCACACTGGTATCTCCCGACACTTCCAGTTCATCAGGTAAATACACATCTCAGTGACAGGTATCTTTCACATATATTCATATTCTTAGTTCCTTGGCAAAGGGATGTTAGTAAAAGCATACCAGGTATGTGTTTCTATAATGTTGTATGCTATTATTATTGTGTATCCTCTTTTTACTGTAGGGAGTAAAAGCAAGAGTGTTACTCAATCAGCAGGTATTATGTTGTAATACTATCAAACCAGTTGTTTTAAAGGCAGGTCTGTGAGGTCATAAAAGAGATGGCGAGTATTGGACCATACATACATTATCTTTGTGTAACTTAATTTGTATATACATACGGTATGGTGTGCAAGAAACTTTACAACAACATATTCATGACTTTTCAGGAATACTTCTTGTAGCGTATGTTGCAAATCATTTTTGACATACAGGTGGTGACCTGCATGCAGTCCTAGTATTTTTTTATCTGAGCTTCTACCTATAGATATATTTATGTCCATGAACAGAACGGTATGCAAGCTTAAGTTTGTCGCAAAGTGAGGTGCATCTTCATGGTGGTTAGTATGCTGAGGCAAGGAATATAACAGAACAGAATGACTGAACTTTTGTGCCCGCTGTCCAACTCCTACTAGTGTAGTGTTGGCATGTATGCTAACTGTACTTTGACATACTGAACTAAGTATGGTTTTAATAGCCATGCACTGTGCAAACACTGACTTATAGCTACATAAATACAGAAGGAGAATCCAACAAAAATACATACATAGCCTTCTCAATTAAATAATGTTACAATGCTGACTGCTATATTAGAGTAATTTGATCTCCAAACAAACAGTGGGCCTCACGGTCTAGCAAAGTATAATAAGCATACACAGCTGCAAGACTGACACTACACTGAGAGCTAGATAACTAGTACTAAAAATCAGTCATTCCATTCCGGATTCTGGTTCCAGTAATTATAACTTGGCATTGTACTTATTTTTTGAGATACTATACTAGTAAATCCATGTTTTAGGTTTGTATGAGACAGCTCATTTGTGAGTCCGTTCCACATTTTAGTCACATCTACTATAGAATAGTATTTTTTGGTTGTTTCCAGTGTACATGTTCACACATGTTTTTGCTAGTCACAGAACTCATTGGCTCTAATCAAAAGCAGCCGATGTTTTGTACTATGTTTATTTGCCTGAATTTCAAGTAATGATTATTGAGATATGTCAAACAACAAAGATTAAACTCTATAGAGGCCTGGGAATTTATACAAGTAACTATGTGTAATTGTTATTGGAGAATACAATGCTGTACTTATAGCACTCAAAGTACTGACAATGGATGTGTACCTCTTGACAGAAAACATAAACCAGAACAAGATTTGTGCTAAGATTACACTGAAAGATAACACTGCATAATATTTGTCATGCCCAATTAAACTTGATATGTAGTTAGACACAAGAATGTAAGGCAATTAATCCAAATTCTTTACCAGTACATAATTTCATAGCGAACACATCTTTTGCTCTCACTTGCCTATAGTAAAACCTATGGATATACTATACACAAGAGTTTATGAACTCTTGCTATACATTGTGAGAAAATGGGCATGTATGCTTTATTGTCATTACAAAATCGCATAGTTACTTTTTGTCTTAGTGAAAAGGAGCAAATCATTTAGCCGACCAGGTACATACATACATGCCGTATATGACTGAGATATGCATATATCCTCTACAGTAACTCTGAGTGCTTCTGGTGACAAGCCAGGTGAGTAGTTCAGTATTGAATAATCTGTTATATGTGCTTGTCTGTATAGTGACCCAGCCGAGTGTTATTATAAATCAAGAAGGTGAACCTCAATGGCATTTTAACCATTATGTGTGTTTGTACATTTATACAGTGACTCCAAATGTTGCTATTGACTTGCCAGGTAGGTATATACTACTTTTAATGGCCTAACTGTTTACTTAAACTTTGAAAATATGCATATGGTATGGTAGTCCTGTATATGTGTGACTGTTCAGATGTTAAGCCGTCAGAAAATATATGCATTATTTCCCTTACCTTCTATAAGCCAAAGCAGACTCTATATCATTTTTACATCGCATACTTGCAAGAGTCTCAAGATAATCATCATTTTATGATCAATCAAAGAGCAGTTTATCTCAAATATTCTATCAAACTATAATGATTCACAGCCATGTTCTCTATTGATTAGCACATCAGCTTGCTGCTTGCCCAGTATCAATCCAAACAGCCAAGCTGTAAAAGAAGACAGAGGCCCCAAAAAAGGCTATGGTTTAAAAAGTTGTGAAATTCAAAGTGGTGACCAAGAAATGGCTGTGATGGTAGGTTAATAATGGTAAAATTTATAATAATGACAATTCAGGTGAATTTGGTGGCCTACAAGGTAACTTCTTCTAGCTGATCTCTCTACAGGGTGACTTGTTTCTAGCTGAACTCTCTACAAGGTGATCCTTCTAGTTGATGGATGACTTGTTTCTAGCTGAACTCTCTACAGGGTGATCTGTTCATCTACAGGGTGATTTGTTTGCAGCTAAACTCTCTACACGATGGTTTCTTTGCAGCTGAACTCTCTACAAGCTGAATTCTTCTAGCTGAACTCTCTACAGGGTGATTGAACTCTCTACATGGTGATTTCTTTGTGGCTGAACTCTCTACAAGGTGATTTGTTTGCAGTTGAACTCTCTACATGGTGGTTTCTTTGTAGCTGAACTACAAGGTGACTTCTTCTAGCTGATCTCTCTACAGGATGACTTGTTTCTAACTGAACTGTCTACAGGGTGATCTGTTTGTAGCTGAACTGTCTACAGGGTAATTTGTTTGCAGCTGAACTCTCTACATGATGGTTTCTTTGTAGCTGAACTCTCTACAGGGTGATTTGTTTGCAGCTGAACTCTCTACATGATGACTTCTTTGTAGCTGAACTCTCTACAAGGTGATTTGTTTGCAGCTGAACTCTCTACATGATGGTTTCTTTGTAGCTGAACTCTCTACAGGGTGATTTGTTTGCAGCTGAACTCTCTACATGATGGCTTCTTTGTGGCTGAACTCTCTACAAGGTGATTTGTTTGCAGCTGAATTCTCTACATGATGGTTTCTTTGTAGCTGAACTACAAGGTGACTTCTTCTAGCTGATCTCTCTACAGGATGACTTGTTTCTAACTGAACTGTCTACAGGGTGATCTGTTTGTAGCTGAACTGTCTACAGGGTAATTTGTTTGCAGCTGAACTCTCTACATGATGGTTTCTTTGTAGCTGAACTCTCTACAGGGTGATTTGTTTGCAGCTGAACTCTCTACATGATGGCTTCTTTGTGGCTGAACTCTCTACAAGGTGATTTGTTTGCAGCTGAATTCTCTACATGATGGTTTCTTTGTAGCTGAACTACAAGGTGACTTCTTCTAGCTAATCTCTCTACAGGGTGACTTATTTCTAGCTGAACTGTCTACAGGGTGCTTTTTTGCAGCTGAACTCTCTACATGATGGCTTCTTTGGAGCTGAACACTCTACAAGGTAACTTCTTCTAGCTGATCTGTCTACAGGGTGACTTGTTTCTCTACGGGGTAATTTGTTTGCAGTTGAACTCTCTACATAATGGTTTCTTTGTAGCTAAACTCTCTACAAGGTAACTTCTTCTAGTTGATCTCTTGACATGGTGACTTGTTTCTCTCTACTGGGTGACGTGTTTGTAACTGAACTCTCTACATGATGATCCTTCTAGCTAATATCTCTACAGGATTTCTTTCTTCTAGCTGAACTCTCTACTGGGCGATTTGTTTGCAGCTGAACTCTCTACAGGGTGGTTTCTTTGTAGCTGAACTCTCTAGAGGTAGCTTCTTCTAGCTGATCTCTCTACAGGGTGGCTTGGTTCTAGCTGAACTATCTTATCTGTAGGGTGATTTGTTTGTAGCTGAACTCTCTACAAGGTGATTCTTATAGCTGATCTCTCTACAAGATGACCTGTATCTGGCTGAACTCTCTATGGGGTGATCTGTTTGTAGCTGAACTCTCTACTGGGTGATTGTACTCTCTACAGGGTGATTTCTTTGTAGCTGAACTCTCTACAAGGTGACTTGTTTCTAGCTGATCTCTCTACAGGGTGATCTGTTTATAGCTGATCTCTCGACAGGGTGATTTGTTTGTAGCTGAACTCTCCACAGGGAGGTTTTTGTAGCTAAACTCTCTACATTTAAAGTGACTTCTTCTAGCTGGTCTCTCTACTGGATGACTTGTTTCTAGCTGATCTCTCTGTAGGGTGTCTTGTTTCTGGCTGAACTCTACAAGGTGATCTGTTCGCAGCTGAACTCTCTACAGGGTGATTTGCTTGCAGCTGAACTCTCCCATAGAGTGGTTTCTTTGCAGCTATACTCTTTACAAAGTAACTTCTTCTAGCTGATCTCTCTACAGGATGACTTGTTTTAGCTGAATTCACTACAGGGTGATCTGTTCATAGCTGAACTCTCTACAGGGTGATTTGTTTGCACCTGAACTATCTGCAGGGTGATTTGTTTGCACCTGAACTCTCTACAAGGTGATGTCTTCTAGCTGATCTTTCTACTGGATGACTTGTTTGTAGCTCATCTCTCTACAGGGCAACTTGTTTCTAGCTGAACTATCTACAGTGTGATCTGTTAAGTTTGTAGCTGAGCTTTCTCTTGCTTTTAGCTGATCTCTCTATAGAGTTATAACTTGTTTATGCAGCTGAATTCCTTACAGGGTGGTTTTTTGATTGGTTACTGAACTCTCTACGAGGTGACTTGTTTGTACTACAGAGTGACTTGTTTGTAGCTGAACTCTCTACAGAGTGACTTACTTGTAGCTGAACATTGACTTGTTTGTAGCTGATCTCTAAACGGTACCTAAATTGTTTATATAAATGAACTCTCTACTGGGTAGTGTCATTGTAGCTGAACTCTCTACACAGTGACTTGTTTGTAGCTGAATTCTCTACAGAGTGACTTGTTGTAGCTGAACTCTCTACAAGGTGGCTTAATTATACTCTTCAGTGTGACTTGCAATGTTCTGAATCTCTACAGCGATATATTTGTAGCTGAACTCTCTATAGGGTGACATGCTTGTAGCTGAATTGTCTCTAAGATTAGCTGTTTGTAGCTGAACTCCCTACAGAATAACTTGGAATGTAATATAATTCTAAAATGGAGTAAGTTATAAATGTAGCTAATGTTCTATTAGGGTGACTGTTCTGTTAGAGTATCTCGATCTCACATTTGCTACACATAGTAGGCTTTTATTTATTTATTTTTTATTACTGAACAGATAGACAGTGTCTGATGTGTCCAGAGGACCAGCCCAAAAGAATACATATGTCATATCTAAACAATGATATTTGCTATAAAAATTCAATCAAGAGCTGAGTTAATTATTTTTTGCAGCTTGGATTTAAACAGGGGTAGAGTGTTTCAGTAGTTTGTGATTCGATTCTTCTGTACTACTGCAAGGACTTTCTATGATACTCATTCCAGTTATACACCGATTTTCAGCTTGTTGCTCTAAGCTGATTGCCTTGTAGGGGTGAAAACTAATCGTTTTTTTATTCATAATTATCGGTCGCGTAATTGTAACATAGGTTGGGTTTTGTGTCATATCTTCATGGCCTTTATCTGGATTCCTTTCAAACCACAAAAAGGCACTACTAGATAGTTACTCCATCTACATAGCAATTTTCAGCTCATTCCTTCAAGGGGTTTACTCTGTGGCTGTGACAGAAGTTCGAGCTTATTTTACGCGAATATTCGGTTATAACTCAGTGAATGTTCATCAGATTCCTAGTTTCCTACCAAACTTGGTACTGAGATCCGCTGTAATGAGCCCTTTAAGTGTGCCAGCATTCAGCTCGATTGGAGCACCTATTCATGTTTTATGGCAGATTTTGCAAAGTGTGTGAAATGAAGAAGAAATTAAAATGAAATTTTGATCGCTCATATCTCGGAATTTTTGGAGCGATTTTCTTCAAATTTGGTGTGTAGACTCCCCTATCTGGCCAGCACTTCTGGAACAAATTTGGTTCCAATCAGATGTGGGATCATGCACAGAACTATATAGGTGTGAAAATTGCGTTTTCTTTCTATATACTCACGGTGTGGCGCGCCAGCTTCTTGGGCTGCATTACACACTACCGTGCATGTGCCTTGATGAATCAATAAATAAGCCATGCCAAACTGCAAACCTGATAATACTTTTTGCTTTCACAGTGTTTTTGAGTACTTCTGCCAGTTCACCAGGTAACTCTTAAATTTCAATTTAGTGTCATCAAGTTGTAAATACCATCTATAGAGACTGATCCTGTTGCCACAACTCCAAGAGGTATTTCACCTTGTAGGTTGTTTTCTGTATTTATTTCATTATCTCTATGTAGAGTCTCATATTGTCAATACTACTAGATCAGGTAACTGACCATATACATTGTATGACATTGTATGCATAATGGAAGAAGGGAAAGTGGTACATAGAACAGAGTCTTATGTTAATTATATTCAGCCAATTCCTAGTCTTTCACTAGCGGAATTGGAAAATTAGATGTCTTAAGGCTTACAATATTGATGTTACCAACTAAACTAAAAGCCTATGGTACCTATTTAGAAACTTGCAGTCTCACTTATGGGGTTGTATACTACTGAAAATTCAGCAGGACCAATATCTTGTCTTACTACTGCTATACGTATAGAGTTAAAGCTTTGCCATGAGAAAGCAATACATTAGAATATGATATATAATTGTACCCTCCAAATTTGAAAAGGCTATGGAAATTATTGTAAGTAGTGCGAAAGAAAAGTACAAAGACAATAAAACAAACTTTGAAGGTACATATCTCAAAGACGGCTGGATTGATTTAGCTCACATTTGGTCTGGGAGATGTCCCTGTTACTGGGGTACATTGTGTGAAAATAGCATTTTCTTGGTTACTGTACTTGTCTGTTGTGTATCAGGCTTTCCTTGTAGGCATTACACACTATCATGTGTCCTAATATCCATCATTGTAGTAGTGTCATCTTGAAAAATAGATGCTAGTAGCAGCCTGTAGTGTTGTAAATGTGTACATAGTCTCACCGGCTGCATCAGCGTCATCAGTATTTGTACTGTTTATATCACATTATTTTTCTTCTGTAGCATCTCACAGTGTTGCTACTTCAGGTGAGTTGTATTATTACTTTTTAATACATTTAGTGCACACATACCTATATAGTGGAGCAGAGTACTGCTATTACAACTAGTCCACCTAGTACAAGTAGTGTAACTAGTTCACTGGGTAGTGCAACTACTCCACCTTCTGATCCTAGTGCAAGTAGTGCATCAAGTAAGTGTTATTGTATTTGTGTGTACATACAGTGAAGCCTCTCTTGAAGGACAGTCTAAATAAACTTGTTAAAGGTCCACTAAAATGCTATTATCAACTCTTGCTATTAGTGGGATAGGTTGGTGCATGTGATTTAGTCAGATTTTGTTTTGTTTAGTAGATA
Source organism: Dysidea avara (assembly GCF_963678975.1). Classification (NCBI taxonomy): domain Eukaryota; kingdom Metazoa; phylum Porifera; class Demospongiae; order Dictyoceratida; family Dysideidae; genus Dysidea; species Dysidea avara. The sequence goes on along the minus strand of NC_089283.1, from coordinate 7,593,157 downwards.
TAATACATTTTAGTGTATTGTGGTTAGTCAATTATATTACATCATAACACATCAGACAAAGAAACTTTCGTACATGTGAGGTGCTGTAAAGCAACAGAAGCAGAGAAGTGTTCATATACAGCTAGGTTCAATTAGTTTCACGTCATATCTACCATAATAACTTGAAACACAGTAAGAACTTGTACTGCAGCCAGTTACAATCCTACATGAAATAGTTAGTGAATTTACGTTATCTGGTCTTGTGGTGAAGAATGCTTGAGAACATCTGTTAAAGGGACTATAAATCAACAGTACAGTGTTCGAAGCACATCTTAGTTTAGTTTTGGATGTTTTGAATATGTTTAAGAGTCCAATGCAGCGGATGGAGGTAGAAAAACTTGCAGAAAAACAATTGCGATGCTGCCACTGGTATGGGCTGGCAAGATTTGTGTGAGATATTATCCCTCATATTATCCCCACCAGGCGGAGAAGCAACTCAGGAAAGTGTAACATAGATACCACTGTTTGTTTTATGAACAAACCAAACTAATCTTACTTCAGTGAAGCATAATGAAACCGGTAAGCTTTGATAGTGCGAAGCACTACTGGCTACAGGCAACTACAGACCAACTCCGCTATTGCTTTCCAGTAGAACATTCAAGTAATCTTGGAACATTATGAAGTTGAAAAGGAGAGCTTGATATTGCCACCTGCACATTATCTACCTTTCTCATTGTAAAGTGTGTAATAACAGCACTTCTGGTTCTATGTCTTTCGTCACAACTAGCTTAATATCTCCATAATTGAATTATTGAAACAGTGTTCTTGTGCATTGCATGATACAAGTAACCTATTTATTCAATATAATGGCAAGTGAATTTCCATTTCAGTGGACCTTTAAGCAACTTCGATTCATAACCAAACTGAAAACAATAATTTTGGTTTGAATGAACAGATATGACTCCCATGCCACTTTAGTTAAAGAGCAAAACACTATATTATTACAGCAAATATATAGCTATCGTGTTTGTGACCTGCCGAGCAAAAGCCCAACTAGTTTTCAAGCTTCTTTTTATGACATTATTCATGTCTAGAGGGAAAAACCAGTGGGTTGTTAAAGTTTCAGCTTTAAAATTATAATGATAAACAGCAGGAAAAACAATCAATTCATTTGTACAGTGACTACGTATGTTGAATTACAGGCACTCATTTAGTTGATCATAAGTCACTAGTGCACAAGGCTATAGAGGTGGAACTTGTCTCATTGCATATTGTGTTCACCATGAACTGGGGAATTCATTATCCATCCTACTTGTGATTTCTTTTAACCCTTCTACAGCCAACATCCTATATATGCATGGACTTATATAAACCCTTATAACTTGGTATTTGTACATTAGAAAGAATTTGCTAACACCAACTTACACACCAAAACTGTCCTGACAAAATCATACAAAGTACTGCTTTGGTTGAAGAAAATCTCCACTGCCTAACATGACAAAGAAAAAAATGAAGCGCAAGATTGGTAAAAATGATGTCACCCATTCATTGCTGGTACTGTTTTGTGAAAAGTGAAACTATTTAGGTGTTATTATTGTAGCATATTGGATTGCCATTAAGTATATGTCAAACAATAATCTGTCTTCATTTCACAGAAGACCAGTGTTTCCATACTTGAAAATTAATTTGGGGCTGTTCAAGCTTATAGAAATGGTGGTGATAAAATTACATGTTACCACAGTGTACACTAGCATAAAGTGCATAACTTACGTTTGCTCCATGGTACAGAAATGAAACAAATAATTATTTTCTTATTTGCCATGAAGAGGCAAATCCAATGGTGATATCAATTCTAGTCTTGTTTCACTGTTTACTGAAGCAATTACACAGTGCATAAAATAATTTTAAAGCACGCATCTTTTACCTAATGTGTATTAATATGATTTATTTCAAAAAATAATGCAGGTTTTGCTCAGCAGATCACATTCAGACTGATATAGCCAGTTAATATGTGCAGTCTCTTGTGAAATAGTACGTATATAATTTAGTCTGAATAAGTACTATGCATGCTGTTGCTGAATTAGTTTTGTTTTGCATTAAGGTGGCGCTCAAGTAATAATGCGAATGCTTACAAAATTGATTGAACAGGATGTTTGTGGTCATGTGCGAACAAATGCAGAAAACTGAAATGTTTCAAACCTGATTAAAACGCTTGAAAGAACTAACTCCATCAGACTTGAAGTACCCTATTTTTTTCTCTGTTGAGGTCAGCGACCATGTGTATCCGGGGAAGTTGCTCCATATCTTATAGGTTATCACATGCTTCATGGGCCTTGTAGGTGGCCTTAGGGACATTTAGTTTTGTTATATTCATGCATTCTTGTGTTTTTTCTTATTAAAAAATCTATTCACACTCCATCAGACTGCTGGGCTACTACTGTAATAGTTATATGTAACAATATTCAAGTCTAGAAGACTTCAATTTATCACTGGCGAACAAAGCGCACAGATATCTCTTGAGTAGTGCTATACAGAGCATGCCCTCGCAAGCCTATACTGATAGTGTAGCACACCAGCTTTGATTCTTGGGCCACATGACATACTACCATGTATCTTGATGTTACTAAGCACTGAGGAAGCATAACGCTTTAATCCACAAATACACAGAAGTGTGTCTATATGAAAATTCTCTAAGCAAAACCTCAATGCTATTCATACATGTATAAAATGGCCATGCCCCTTTTCAACTTGAAGGGATTTTGTAGCTAGCTTTTATTTCACTCTTAGCATCTGCATGAAAGTAATTTTAAAATATTTACAAATATTGACAGTATTGGACCCAATCTACTTGTAAGTAATATATATACTAAACTTCCACAACTGTAAACTTAAATTGTTCTGAGGTACCTTATTTGTGCTAATTTGAAATACAAGTGTAGTAAGTGTTCTAAATGCCTTCTCCAACTTACTTCCTTGGCCACATGACACTTACTGTGAGTCTTTGTCTATAAAATGTGCGATGAGTGTTTTTTATTGTAATTGCACAGGATAAAATATAGGGCTTTAGCACGTGATTCTGATCTACATCAAGAGATATGGTAGTGTTGTGTACCCAAAAAAAAGCCAAACCGAACATCTCTGATTTTGGAGTGTAACAATTGTAAAGGAAGTTATGACAAAAGAAACAGGCTTGTACAAGTGAGAGTAAACTAACAAGTATATGGAAAATTTAGAAATTTTACATTTGAGTAGGCACCATAGCAACACTATCACATGTAACTCTCTTATTTCATTACTTTTTATTTCTCTACAAGTATAAAGAAAAATTAAGTTGGATTAAGGATCAAAGAAAAAAAGTAGTGAAACAAGGGAATAGCTAAAAAGTGATGAAACAAGGAAGGTTGCCCATACCTGCAGATATACTAATGGACATTAAATCCCTAAACTTCAGTCTATAGCCATGACTGAATTAGGGTCCACATAGACTGACGTTTAGGGATTTAATGCCCACTAGTATATATCTGCAGGTATAGGTAACCTCCTTGTTTCACCATTTGTTAGCTATTTCCTTGTTTCATTGCTTTTTTTTCTTTGATCCCTAATCCAACTTGAAATCCCTAAATTTTCTTTCTACGTATTTATTTACTTTGCCTGTTATGTAATTATGACAAATGAACCCATGCATACCACACTATAAAAGAAAAAGTGACGCCATGCAGGCATGCTATAAAGTAACTTTGAGTCAGAACGCGCACCCCAACAATCAACATTATGTACTGGAAAGGGAGGTGGCCATTATGCTTTGTTTTCAGCTATGCTCTGCCTGTTACACAGTGTTACAAACAAAGAACACTACAAGAAGCATCAATCCAGTCACTATGGAAAATCAGTATGGGCAATAAACATGATAGCCAACACAGCCAAAGGGAACCTGCATTGCACTATTGCGAATCCACACCTTGTGTTGTCAGCGAAAAGAACACAAAGGAGGACAAAGGCAAGTCCATGATGCGTGTATTGTACACAGTGAGGTTGCAAAAAAGGCATATCTCGGGATGAAGCAATGTTGAACAGTGAAGAAATCAAGCCTGATGTAGTTTTATCCATTGTCAAGTTATTAATTCTGTTTATAATAATAGAAAATTTAAAATTCCATAGATATTTTTAGGAAGGGTTTGGGATTGGTCTGAAGACATTTTGGCTTGGCTGTGCCTAACCAATGCTTCCAAGCTGTCATGACGAGACATTATAGGGCTGGTTTTAGGGTGATCACAGATCTTTCCAATTCTTCATGATCCCTAATAATAATACAGTGCGGTATTTCCGTGATCCCATTCAAATGTAAAATTTCTGATTTTTCCATTATACATATTTTCATTTAAGGATATTCCTACTATATACAGAACTGCTGTACTGTACAATAAATAATCCTTGGGTAACTACAATGGGTTACCTATAGCTATTATACTGTATCATCACTTTATCTACAGAGAAAAGAGTACATAGAAAACGATGTGGATTGTGCACTGGATGTAACGCAGAAAAATGTGAAGTATGCATAAACTGTACACAACCAAAACGCAATAAGGTGTGTTTAAAACGTCGTTGTTCTAACCTTAAGTGATATGAAACATATATTTTCAAATATACATACACCATGGTAGTCTCTTAATTCATACAATATAGTATTTTTTATCCAAATGTTGTTGTTGTAATAGTCGATGCGTGTTTTATTTTATATTATTAACCATACAGGGTATTCACCCACGCACATTTGACATGTCAATTGAAGGGAGTGTTGTCAGTGTTGAAAACTATAAGCCTGCTAAAAATAAAATATTAAATATAAGCCTGCATATTATAGTAGTATGATGACTGTACTGCATTACCAGAGATATTAGACAAGTTGTTATTCTACAAGGTACATAATGCTTATACAGTTTGTGAGTATTCATAAACTTTATACGAAGTTGGTTGCCTTAAGTTTGAAATCAACTTCCTGAAAATCAAGCATCATTTGAGTGATACAATTCCCATGCAGTATGCACATAAACCCATACAAGGGTATGATATGAATGTGAAGCCATTATAGATTATGGGGTTTTCTCTTATGTATGTATACTGTTCCTTTTTCTGTACTATTATAATAGCTGTTTTCCCTATAGAAATCCAAGGTAAAATTCACTTATTACACCATCATACATTCAAAATATTCCCTTGGCTATTTATAATAAGCCTTAGCTGGCTATGTGGTATATATATACTACTATATGGAGTTGATGTGGTAGCAGTGCTTCATCTGCTGCCTATTTCTTTTCATAGAAACTCAGGCTGAAAGAGATAACAATTTTTTTTATTGCAAAAATATCTCAGGCAATAGCATTTTCTTTCTATCCTAAGAGTACTTATAATTTAAGTCACTTGACTGAACAGCTGTACCCGGTAGCTATAGACTGCATTGTTTTTTCAGTATAGAGTATGCTGACATGTAATTCTGATATCAGATGGTATTCTGGCTAGAAAAATTGGAATAATGGGTGAATGAAAGATATAAACATGCAGGACTACTGCACTATTCAATTAAAAGTGTCACACCTTCATGTGCCTAATTAACCTCGCCATTGGATATACTTAAACAAGATCCCGACACTCTTTTACTTGTAGCTAAATGCAGTATTTGCAGAGAGCCAACCAAATGCTTATAAGCAATACTGTATATAGTGGGAAATTTTCGAGGGATAAAACTTTCGTGAAACTGTTAAAATGCGATTTTCACATTTTTTAATTCACAAAAGTCTAGGAAACAGTTTTGGTAAGGTAATAGCTATTTGTATAAACCCAAAACATTTCATGATTATATTTTCACAAAGCTATCATTACTCACGAAATTTGCAAATGTTTCGTCCCTTGAAAATTTCTGGCTATACGGTATTGCTTTCTCATCCATACTACCCTTATATAATAGTAATATCTAAATTCAAACATATCATAAAGTACAGTAATACTGTACATAGGGATCATGGAGGTTCGCACTTTCTTACACAACACCTTCATGGTACCTTAGTAGTGTTGCATGGTTAGGTATAACCAAGCCCAAAAGTGCCTTCAGCTATAAGTTCAATATGACCCTATATATACTTGTGGTGGCATTTATAATAAACATTAATAATTATAATCAATGTACGATTTTACAGCTAGTACTATTTTTTTTTTCAATTATAGTTTACAACTATATTTGTTATACTAATTGCTACACGTTTTCAGCCAGATATTATTATAACAGAATGTATGATATAGTCTAGACACTTATTGCTTTTTTACAGGACCAAAACTGTAATTATAACTTGAAACATGCAGTTAATATTATAGGCAAGGTGAATTGTGATATTGTGGAATAATGAGAGGAGGATGAGAATATATAAATATAATAAAATTGAGCACAATGAAGAGATTGGGATCGATGAGAGAGAATAATAAGGGAAAATCAGACCCAAAAGCCTACCATATCTCCCATACTACAGTGCATGGGTTACAGCTATTGATATATAGTACAAGCTTTAGTCTACATGAGATAATTCTTGATCATAATGACATCAAATTTGCACACAATAATCACGCATGTACTGTAAGTAGCTACGTAAGTTAACTAGCTGTCAAACACTAAAATTTAATTACTTTTTAATTAGTTTTATTAAGTGCTGACACCTGGTCAGACAGGTTAAAGATGTTACTTCTTACACCTATTATATACTTTGAGAATGAATCACATACATACTGCATTATACATATTACACTTGACAGTATATGTGCTGAAGGTATGTAGGATAATTGGTCCTACAGCCTGGTTAAAGATGTTATAAATTATTCAGTATATGTGACAAGTTAAAAATCCATGGCAGCCTCGATCCTGCAGCCGTCCGATTTATGCTATAACATAATAATTATAGCATAAATCGGACAGCTGCAGGATCAAGGCTGCCCAGTCCAGCCATGGATTTTTTTCTCAACTTGTCACACATACATAGGGATACATATCTGCATTATCCAGATACTAATTTGAAGCCATCAGGATAGTTTCTTATATAGCATGATACATAGCCTCCACATTTAACATTACCATACAAACTTAATTTCATGTGAATGTCAAGATAAAATGTACGACGTTTTTATAACAAGTGATGATGTCGATGTCACTCTCCAAAAACATTTTGTTCTGGATATCCGGATATATATACAGTTGTAAAAATTGCTATCCGTTTCAGCCATACAATGCACATGTAATTTATAATACTTGATCTATTATTCTATTACGCTTCTTGATCAATGGTTGAAAATAATATCAATTTGATCGGCACAAGCTAGCTTAAGAGGAAGACCAAACCCATTTTAGAAAGTTATTTAGATTTGAACTGGAAATATGGTGCTGATAATAATGCTATCTGTACTGTATTTTCACAGTATTTGCAATGTGTACAGCACACTTAAATACAAACTTATATCTTTAACCAGCTGCAGTCTGTACAACCAGGTGTCCTACAAATCTTCAGCACTTGTGCTGTAAAACCCTTAATAAAATAATAAACTTATAAATTATATTATATATGCACACAGCAAACCGAAGTTAAGTTTATAAAACATTAATCTACTGAAGGATATTTTCAACAGCCATAATTGTAGTTTTGTTCTTATTCAATTTCTGTGTGATATTCATTCATGGTAATGTATGTAGAATATGAAGGTGACACTTCCAATGCTGTTCCAACTTCCAATGCTGTTCCAACTTCCATGCAACACACTATAGAGCCAACTTCTGCCCACTCTATGAAGAACAGGAAATGTTCATGTAATCTGTCAGCTATAATCATAATGATACATGTGTTCTTGTGCTACGCAATCATGGAAAGGTTGCATGAGGAACCTGTTAAAATTACCATCCCATCCCATCACTGCATACAACACATTTTAGATGAAATGACTTGCTACAATGACTATACATACATATATGGCAGCCTATAAAAACATATAAATTTTGGAAAACTTGATACATAATAATATTATATTATTGCATGTATGCTAAATATTATGTTGTTGATTTCTATTGATGTTTGTCATTGTAACCATGCAGTGTAGCAGAATCTGACTACCCACTGCGTCAAACAAGTTTACTTCGAAACACAATCCCAAACGTTTATCTTCATTGGTGTGTGCCAGGGTAATTGGCACATATTCGCTTCCTATTTTAGCATGTATTCTTTGATTATGAATAAAAATGAACCCATCTACTTCTTGTCCTATCAAATTTAGTGGCATTTGCTATGTCCATATACATGAAATTACTGTTTTGTAAACTGAAACTGATTTTGGTCTTGTCACTATATACACTGTTTTATAAGCACTACAAACAGCATTGGGTCATCTTCTGCAGGGAATACCTTAACATGACTCGAACCACCCGATGATCCAAATGTAATTAGAGTACCTATAGGTGTACAGTTTACTCGACAACCACTGCCAGCTGTGAAATCAAAGTAGTAATCTCTTACTTCTAATTGTTCTTGTGGACCATCATACTCATCACCATTGAGGTACTTCAAAGCAGCTTTGTAAAGATCAGGTTCAGCCATTCCTGTAGGTAACATGCTGTTGAGCAAATTATTCTTCCAGATTAGTGGGTAGCGAATCTGTTTGAAAACTGATTTGATATGATCTTCACTCAACTTGTCTTGTTGATGTTTAGCCCATTTAACAATAGCAAGAAATAAATCCAATTCTCCAACCTTGAGCTTCGATGACTTTGTAACAGCAAGCATGACATTTAATGGTAAGGAAACAAACCCTATGGTAGATACAACCTTTTTAGCTCTTGTTTCTATCACCTTACAGCATCTTTCAAAAAGCAAGTCAAACTTATGTTCCACTGCAAATCCAGCAACACTAGAGAAGTTATCAAGATCTAGTGCATCACCAATTGAATTACTGCACAACTCTATCAATTTATCAATGGCAAAATAACGAGTAGCTTGTAACAAGTAACAACAATTTTCCAAGGTGGTTTATATATGGCCAGTGTATATGAAGAAAAGCAGCATCTTCAAAGTTTTTGTATCTACATTGCCGGCCCGACTCAATGGGTAGTTCAATCTCATTCTGACTACTCTCTTTCATGTTAACATACAACATAGCATGGAACACTGGTGAACCAGCTGCTACTATTACCCTATGAGCACTCACACTACCACCATCAGATGTCTTGAATGTTACATCATGTGTACTGGGGTCATTCAGTAATAATGACAGTACTTCACCACACCATTTTGTATCAACATTTTTACAAACTTTGTTTTCTTCATAAGTTGATGATTCTATAAAATAGCACAGAGCATTATTACGTGGAATCTGTCTTAGTAGCCACCTGCAAGGTCACCTCTCTAAAAGGCTAACTTCCCAAGAGAGAAGTTTACACATTAATACATGCACCTATCTAAAGCAGCAAGCTATTAGTGTTGTTTTAGTTAACCAAAACTAAAACTAAAAGTGGTTTTAGTTGAGGTTTTTACTTTTAGTTATCCGAAACTAAATCTAAAACTGTAGTTTTTATGATTTTTCAAAAGACTAAAACTATAACTAAAAGTGCCTCAATTTTTACATTGAAACTTTAAATATTACTAAATGTTTACAAATAACTGAAACTGAAACTAAAAGTACTTACCACAAATACAATAAACTAAAAGTACAACTATAAAACTTGTTGCTTGTTTAAAACTAAAAGTACTTTGCTATGATATAATATATATATAATTATTGTAGTAACACTTGAACACATATAGCTATCTAATCCAAAACAGCCATGCTGTAAAAAAAGTGTGCGGCCCTCAGAAAGGCTATGGTGAAAAAAGATGTGAAATCCAAGGTGGCGGCCAAGAAATGGCTGTGATGGTAGGTTAATGGTAAAAATTTTAATAACGACAATTCAGGTGAATTTTTGTGCCGCTTCACAAAATTTACCTAAATTGTCATTATTAAAATTTTTACCATTAACCTACCATCACAGCCATTTCTTGGCCGCCACCTTGGATTTCACATCTTTTTTCACCATAGCCTTTCTGAGGGCCGCACACTTTTTTTACAGCTTGGCTGTTTTGGATTAGATTTCATTTCTTTTTGTATTTGTATACCCCAAAGCCGGCATATGGCCAGCTTTGGGACTTTTTTAACATATGTTTTTTTTCTTTACTACAGGAAGAAGAAAAGATAAAGTAGATGTACATTAAATATTTTATCAGTAAATGTACAAATTATATATATAATACATATGTGACTGGAATTGCGAAAAGGGGCCTTCCACACACAATTTGCCAACTTTGACAATTGATAACTTCAGATTGGAAAGAGCTATTGCCTTGAAATTTGGGCAGTGGTGATTTCTTTGCAGCTGAACTCTCTACATGATGGTTTCTTTGTAGCTGAACTCTCTACAAGGTAATTTCTTCTAGCTGATCTCTCTACAGGGAGATTTGTTTGTAGCTGAACTCTCTACAAAGTAACTGATCTCTCTACAGGGTGATTTGTTTGTAGCTGAACGATCTACAAGGTAACTTCTTCTAGCTGATCTCTCTACAGGGTGATTTGTTTGTAGCTGAACTCTCTACAAGGTAACTTCTTCTAGTTGATCTCTCTACAGTGTGATTTGTTTGTAGCTGAACGATCTACAAGGTTACTTCTTCTAGCTGATCTCTCGACAGGGTGATTTGTTTGTAGCTGAATTCTGTACAGGTGATTTGTTTGCAGCTGAGCTCTTTACAGAATGGTATCTTTGTAGCTGAACTCTCTAAAAGGTAACTTCTTCTAACTGATCTTTCTACAGGGCAATTTGTTTGTGGCTGAATTTTCTACAGGGTGATTTCTTTGCAGCTGAACTCTCTACTTGGTGGTTTCTTTGTAGCTGAACTATGTACAAGGTAATTTCTTCTAGCTGATCTCTCTACAGGGTGATTTGTTTGTAGCTAAATTCTGTACAGGTGATTTGTTTGCAGCTGAGCTCTAAACAGAATGGTTTCTTTGTAGCTGAACTCTCTACAAGGTAACTTTTCTAGCTGATGTCTCTACAAGGTGACTAGTTTGTAGCTGATCTCTCTACATGATGGTTTCTTTGTAACTGAACTTTCTACAAGGTGACTTCTTCTAGCTGATCTTTCTACAGGGTGATTTGTTTGTAGCTTCACTCTCTACAAGGTAACTTATTCTAGCTGATCTCTCTACAGGGAGATTTGTTTGTAGCTGAACTCTCTACAGGTGATTTGTTTGAAACTGAACTCTCTAAATGATGGTTTCTTTGTAGCTGAACTCTCCACAAGTTAACTTCTTCTAGCTGATTTCTCTACAGGGTGATTTGCTTGTAGTTGAACTATCTACAAGATAACTTCTTCTAGCTGATCTCTCTACAGGGAGATTTGTTTGTAGCTGAACTCTCTACAGGTGATTTGTTTGAAACTGAACTCTCTTAATGATGGTTTCTTTGTAGCTGAACTCTCTCAAGGTAACTTCTTCTAGCTGATGTCTTTACAGGGTCACTAGTTTGTAGCTGAATTCTCTACATGGTGGTTTCTTTGTAACTGAACTCTCTACAAAGTAACTTTTTCTAGCTCATCTTTCTACAGGGTGATTTATTTGTGACTGAATTCTGTACAGGTGATTTGTTTGCAGCTGAGCTCTTTAAAGAATGGTTTTTTTGTAGCTGAACTCTCTACAAAGTAACTTCTTCTAGCTGATGTCTCTACTAGGTCACTAGTTTGTAGCTGAGCTCTCTACATGGTGGTTTCTTTGTAACTGAACTCTCTACAAGGTGACCTCTTCTAGCTGATCTTTCTACAGGGTGATTTGTTTGAAGCTGAACTCTCTACAAGGTAACTTCTTCTATTGATCTCTCCACAGGGCGATTTGTTTGTAGCTGAACTCTCTACATGGTGGTTTCTTTGTAGCTGAACTCTACAAGGTGATTTTTTCTAGCTGAACTATCTCTTTCCACAGTTGCATGAACTCCCTACAAGGTAACTTCTTCTAGCTGATCTCTCTACAGGGTGACTTGTGTGTAGCTGATCTCTATACAGGTTTCTTATTTCTAGCTGATCTCTTGAATTCTCTTCAGGGTGACTGCTCTATTAGGATGACTGCTCTATTAGAGTACCTCGATCTCGCACTTGCTGCACCAAGTTGGATTTCGTGTTATAACTCCGTGGCTTTAAGTCTGATTCTTCTACACCATTGAAGAGCTTTTCTAAGATGATTACTCCATCTATACAGCGATTTTGAAAGCATTACCCCAAGCGGTTTATCTGGTAGGCGTGGCAAGTAGTCGTTTTTTTTTATTAGCTAATCTCGATTGCGTAAATGTTACACACTGTTGGTTTTTTCGTTGTATCTTCCTGTTTTTTAGCTCGATTTCTTTCAAACCACAAAAGGTTTGAGGTTCAATAGTTAACCTATTCACCCACCGATTTTCAGCTTCTTCCCATACGCGGTTTACCCTGTAGGCGTGACAACATATTGGTGTTATTTTTCGTGAATAATCGCTCATAACTCTTTGCCTGTTTATCGTATTCCAGCCAAAGTTGGTACCAAGATGCGCCCTTATATCCCCCTTCTGTGTGCTAAATTTCAAGGCAATCGGATATGGCGTTCGAGTTTTATAGCAGTTTTTGTAAGTGTGCGACAAGAAAAAGAAAAATAAGAAGAAAAAAAACGAAGAAACTGAGCCAATTTTTGAAGTCGCATATCTCGGGAACGCGCGAAGCGATTTCGCTCAAATTTGGAATGTGGAGTGCTGCAGTTGGGGGGCATGTCCACAGCAAAAATCGTCTTGTTACATCAAGGAAGCACAGAGCTACGGAGGTGCAAAAATTGCGTTTTCTTTCTTCCTGTCAATATACTCACGGGTGTTACGCGCCGGCTTCTTGGGCCGCACGACACACTACCGTGTGTCTGCCTGTTTATCGTATTCCAGCCAAAGTTGGTACCGAGATGCGCCCTTATATCCCCTTTCTGTGTGCTAAATTTCAAGGCAATCGGATATGGCGTTCGAGTTTTATAGCAGTTTTTGTAAGTGTGCGACAAGAAAAAGAAAAAGAAGAAAAAACGAAGAAACTGAGCCAATTTTTGAAGTCGCATATCTCGGGAACGCGCGAAGCGATTTCGCTCAAATTTGGAATGTGGAGTGTTGCAGTTGGGGGGCATGTCCACAGCAAAAATCGTCTTGTTTCATCAAGGAAGCACAGAGTTACGGAGGTGCAAAAATTGCGTTTTCTTTCTTCCTGTCAATATACTCACGGGTGTTACGCGCCGGCTTCTTGGGCCGCACGACACACTACCGTGTGTCTTGATAATTATTCACTATAAATTATACATAAACTATCAATATGAAAGCAACTAAAGTGCTTTGCTATGAAGATATCTTCACTTTAATGCTAAAAAGTTACTATTGTGATGTTTTTAAGCAGAACATATAGCTACCTTAAACTATACTATCACAGATTTAAAAATCATAGTACAGTAGTACTGTATATGGTTTGGGTTTTTCTGATCAAACAATACCACCCAAACACTAGCTTCATAATACCATACTGGCACCTTGGCAGTATCGGTTAGCTCAAAAGTACCTCCAATACGACCCTAAATACTTCCGATAGATTGTTACAAAATTTTAGGAATTTTCTACTAACTAGCTACTTGATGCCTTCATGCAGGCAAGCATAATTCAATAATGGCTAAGGGTACAGGCTTGATTTCTTCACCATTTGACGTCACTTCATCCCAAGATGTGCCTTTTGGCATACCACCGTATGTACAATGCACTCATCATGGACTTACCTTGTGTCCCATTTCATTTTGTTGACAGTCCCAAGGTATCAATTCACAATAGCGCGATGCATATGTTAGTAAATAGGAATTATCCGTATTTAATGTGATGACTTGATTGAGTGCAGAGGTGCTTCTAATACTGTTCCTTATTTGTAACATTGTGTAACAGGATGAAAATAGGTGAAAGCGAAGCGTACAATGGCCACTTCACTTTTGAGTCAGTATAATAATTTTGATAGTTGGGGTTTGTGAATCGTCTGTATTTTTATGGTGACCGGAATGATTGCAAGGCATTTCTTCTACTGTTCTTCATTTGTAGCACTGTGTAATGGGCTGAACAAAGCAGCATAACAGCCACTTCACTTTTAAGTCAGGCACATGTTCAGATGAAAATTGCATTACCTCTGGTGACATCCTTTCTTTTGAAGCAGTATCAGTTATAATAATGTTACAAAAAGTAAACAAACAAGTTCAAGGAATTTTAAGGTTGATTACTGATCATATACTAGGAAAACAAGGGAGGTCACCTACACCTGCAGATATACTAATGAACATTTAATCCCTAATTCAGTCATGGGTATAGAGTGAAGTGGGGATTAAATATTTACTGATATATGTGTAGACAACTTCCCTCTTGTTTCCCTTTCTATGATCCCTAATCGACCTTAAAATTCCTAATTTTCCTTAAACTTAATTGTAATAATAGCTCTTTATAGTGAAATCACATGCACTGTGTTCCTTGAAAAAGAATCAAGTACATTCAATTACAGAACCAAACATGGCGAGTTGAAATATGCATCAAATTATTGAAGGATAGCATGCATGCACTGATTGCTAAATTGGTCTTCATATTTACTGCAATTGTTTCGGCACTTGATAATTTTGATTTTGGTACCTTGGTCTTGTGTTTACCATGTTTATCTTGACAACTTAAAATTGTCACATTGTATATCTTGTATTATTTAAGTGCTAATGGAAAAATAAACAATATTATTATGCTTGTCAATTTGCAGCTGTGTAATTTGTAGCACCTAAATGCAAGCATATATACCCACATGGTTTTGGGATTTAGAATTTATAGGGAAGCAAATATGTAGGTTGAATTTTAGTTGCATTGGTGCAATTTTGGCCAGAAAAGCCCAAATGTTAACAATTTCTACTATACAGTACTATCATAACTAAAACTCTTGAAATGTGACATCTAAATTATAACTAAAGTGTATTGAAGATGGTAACTAAAACTAAAACTTTAACGAAATCTATAAAAATCTAGCATCTAAAACTAAACCTATAACTAAAATATATTAATGATGGTAAATAAAACTACAACTTTAACTAATACGTTTTTCTATTTACAGCTATAACTAAAACTAAAAGCCTAATGCATTACTAAACAACACTGCAAGCTATCAAGGTCAAACCATTTTGGTTACCAGCATTGACATGAAGGATTCCACCATGCAACCAAGTGTAATTTTTCAACTTTAAATCTGGCAACACATAAATACTACACAACCATACTAATTATTCACCTCAGCTGTCACCCCATTACGAGTCAAGGATTCAAACCCTGAGGTGGTGTATAAGGTACAGCCAGATTATCACACAATTTGACCAAGGCATTGACGGCAAAATTACAGATTGGCTTGTAGCTATTTTCAAATGCATATTCACATTTGAGTCTTGCTTAAAATTGTGAGCCATCCATGTATAATAAACAAGTTTAATCAAAGGTTAAACAGTGTTAACTTGAAGGTGGCCATAGCAACATTAGTCTATGGGACTAAGGTTAAGCACTATGCAGGCAAAGGTGTCAGTAAACAACTAACAATAGGGTTGGCTTGATCACTATGCATTGTGGTATTCATTTGAAGGTATCAACAATAGGTTTGAGGTGGTACCATATGTAGCAGCTAGCCTGTTCTAAATCATTCTATGCCAGTGTTGCCATGTTGTGAATAAAATTCATAGATTTAGTCTTGTTTGTGAACCTAAAATGTGACCAGATTTTACAGAACCGATCCAAATCGCACATCAGGCAAAATCAAACTAACACCACCAGTGGATAGCTACACTATCGTACTACAAGTTTTGACCCTCAGCACTACTCAAACTACATGAGGCTGGTTTTTACACACGTCTTTTCTGGGTGGTGTAGAGTGCTCAAATGGCGGTTTCAGGCCTTGTGAAGGACCTGGCTTGGCAAGAATTAGTGGTTTACTGGTGGACAGCCTTATAATGTTGGCCAGACGTGTTCTCTGTTGATTTTGCTACATATCAGCCACTAAGGAGCCAGCACAGCCCTGTAATCTCATGTCTGGACTCCAATCGTGGTCTACCTCCATTACAAGTTTTGACCCTCAGCACTACTCAAACTACATGAGGCTGGTTTTTACACACGTCTTTTCTGGGGGGTGTAGAGTGCTCAAATGGCGGTTTCAGGCCTTGTGAAGGACCTGGCTTGGCAAGAATTAGTGGTTTACTGGTGGACAGCCTTATAATGTTGGCCAGACGTGTTCTCTGTTGATTTTGCTACATATCAGCCACTGGGGAGCCAGCACAGCCCTGTAATCTCGTGTCTGGACTCCAATCGTGGTCTGCCTCCATTTTGGGGTCTATCTCTTGCCCTCCCTGCCACCCCCCACCCTCCACCCCTTTGTGAGCACTCGTGATACTACTTCGCTCGTCCAACTGCTCAAATTTTCTATCTTATTTGGCAGGAAACTGTACAAGCAGCTACAAGTACTGGAAGTGGCTTGAAAGGTAACAGATTGATGCATCTTTTGTGTAAATTTCATACGTGTGCTTGCTATCCTTGGAGAGTTATGCTGGCTTCAATTCTTTAAAACCGTTTATCTCGAAACTTCTAATGTGCGATTTGGATCGTTTTTCCAAAATCCAGTCACAAATAATCTATGAACTTTTGGCAATTTTAGGTGGCGACCATTTTTTTTTTTTGCTATTCAGTGCCCTACTAACCCACAGATCCACCTATTTATAATGTGTGGACTAGTCTTTGGAAAGTGACTATGGATTTATGAATTATTATGAACAAATTTATTTTTCCACATGAACATTTGGAGCAAATCATCTGGCAACACTGTTCTATGCTATAGCAGGGCAGCAGTGGCAGCTAAGGAGCAGCAGTATCACCAATGGTTTGCAGTGCTGGAAAAGTTTTATTGAGTTGACATTAAAACTTAGTGGAAGAGTTTTATTGAGTTGGTATTAAAGCTTAGTGGAAGAGTTTTATTGAGTTGATATTAAAGCTACAGGGTGTAGTACAGGAACTTCTCAAGTATGGGAGCAGCTAAGTATTACTACAACATTATGATCAATCCCCATTGAGCTACAACAAGACCATCCATCCCAGATGACATCATGGAGATAATGTGGCTGTGGTAGGCATGCACTTTCAGCTTGCCATTTAGATGCTATTGTGGCAGCAAGTATATCTTACGTCTGAGTCACAACTACAGCAGTTTGTTCAGCTCTGCAGCTGACAGTCATGTATGTATGCTAACGCAGGTAGGTAACCTATAGGGTACTATTAAGCTCTTATAGATAGTTACAAGGCTTGGCACGGTGCAGTCACGTGCTTGTTGTCCTGCATAAGCCAAGAAGATCCAGCATAGGGGAGCCAGCAGACAGGTAATGCACCTAGACACTGCATGCATTTCATGGAAGATAGCATATAAGAAATACATTCTGTAGAGGAGTGTGACACTGATGGAGATAACACCTCACTTCCTGTTTAAGGCAATGATGTGATTAACAAGATGGTTAGTACTGTGATGTGATAATTTAATTTCTGGAGAAATGTATTCTTGGCTTAGAACTTCGAAGTGAGGACAGTTAAGCTGCATCTCTTCTGGTGTCATAATTCTCCCTTGATGTTAGAGGGATGTACCTACTGATTACTTTGCTGTATGGTAGGGATGTACCTACTGATTAATTTGTTGTATGATTTGGGTGTACCCTACAGGGATACTGTACGTAGGGGTGCACCTTCCTGGTGATCAGGGGTACACCTAGACTCATGGTAAACACAGCTTATATATTTGTTCTCAAGTTGCAGAACATCATTACTTTTAAAAGACGGAGCAGCAAACAAATATTTTTTTACCACTCTACCAAGAGTTTCTTAGATTAAACTGCCTGAGGTGAAATAGTACACACTCTTGAACTGTGGGAATTATAGAATTTTGTTTTAAATTGCTGCGAGATGCATTTCACAGGTACGCACGCATTTAAGTATTTTAGAGTTTTTCATTGTATCAATGTTTGCAAAACATAGTTTAGTGTTGGGTCAATTCACTCAATAATCACAGAATGAGAGCAGTGATTTATAGACATGAAACACAAATAGTTGGCTTAGAATACTAAGAATTATCAAAAGTTTTATCAGAAATTAAAGCATAAAGTATGTACATAACCGCACCCAAATGCTACATCTTAGAATTAAAAGTGTTGTTTACCCTTGACCAGTGCGATTTTTATGGGACAGACTCTCATTATTAGTCAATAGTCAACAACATTTGTTGTGAACACCTCATGCACCACGGTGTTTGTCCTTCAGGATTCAACTAGTAAAGAATATTACTGACCAGGTGTACATGCAGCGTACAAACTTGCTGTATGGTAGGGGTGTAACTATTAGCTTGCCGCATAGTAACAGGGGCGGATCCAGGATTATGCTAAGGGAGGGAGGGGAGGGGGGGCACACAGGTAGAAGTCACTCTACAGTGTGCAAAGCACACTCTGCGAAATGCGAAGCATGAGCTTTCTAAGGGGGTCTGGGGGCATGCCCCACCAGGAAAATTTGAAAAGTTAATGCTCTGAGATTGAATTTGGTGACAATTTTGACTGAAATTTGTAAAAACTGGAAGATACTGAGTTAAAAACCAGAATTAGTGTCACTGTAAAGACCTATAGGCTGCTCCCTAAGGAAATTTTGAAAATTTAACGTTCTGAGATTGAATTTGGTAACAATTTTGACTGAATATACATGTAGTTCAAACACTGGAAGATATACTGAGTAAAAAAAACAGAGAATTAGTTTAAACTGCTCCCTAATGACATTTTGAAAACTTAACATTGTGAGATTGAATTTGGTGGAAATTTTGACTAAAATTTGTAAATGCTTATGAAAATTCAATCTGGAAGCTACTGAACTGTTAGTAGTTATAAAGTCTACAAAGAAATTTTGAAAATTGGAATGATTGAGACAGATTTATTATGTTACACATAGTCATAAACTGTATTAAAAATGTTTGAATTATGTCTAAAGTACCTAGCTATGTTCAATGAGCAGCACTATAAAAAAATTCTGAAGGTGGGGGGGCTGCCCCCCCCCCCCCCTGGATCCGCCCCTCAGTAAGGATGAATCTACCAGCTTGGTGTATGGTAGGAGTGTACCTACCGGCTTAAAGTACAGTAGGGGTGTAACTACCAGCTTGTTGTATGGTAGGGGTGTACTTACTTGTATGGTAGGAGTGTACCTATACTGGCTTTCTGTATGGCAGGGATGTACCTACTAGCTTGTAGGGGTGTACCTACAGCGTAGCCTGGCAGTTAGGGGCTTGTAGCAAGCTATATATCATTCACGAATGGTAAGTAATACCTGTTGCATTGGCAGCAACAAATATTGATGTCTTCTGTCAGCACATACAAGTGGTGCCACCAACCTGCTATTTGCGTTATCAACAATCACATGCACAGTTTAACTCCCGCTGCTGCAAGCTTTAATTTTGCAGTAATAGCAAACTCAACCATTACAGGAGTCCCCATCTCAGTAGTTGCTATGTTCATTGATACTTGACAAATCTGTGGATACTTCAGGTCTCAAGGAATTGTGCCTCATTTGTATGATTACCCAAGGTTATGCCATTGGTCCTGGCTGTTCATTTGTTTCAAATCCCATTAGCTATGTGGTGTTAATTAGCTACCAGACCAGATGAGTAGATCTTCAGGACTAGTAGGGTATGGTATTAGGGAGAGGCCTGGCTTTCCACCTTGTGGTGTGTAATTTATCAGGCCTCTCCCTGCTTATTTGGGATGTCATATTCTATCAGAAGGAATGCCATTATGTGTACATGAATCACCTATGTATGAGTATTGGACAGTAAACAGGGCTGCAGCCTCTGATCCCTATGTCATGGGATGTCTACCCTCACTCTATTTGGAGCAGTGGATATGGAAGCTGTCAGATCATGAATATCTCAGTTGCTTATACCTATATCCCAGACAACAGTCTTGGATACACAAGAGTCATCTGTCATACATATAGACTGCAACATATCAAAGCAAAGTGATTGGCTATCTAGCAAGACGATAAAGAAGGTAGAAGTGTTTTTTGGGTGCAATGCCAAAGGGTTGTCTCCTTGAGACTAATACCTAAGCAAAAGTAAGCCTGAAAAATGGTAGCTGATCACTGATTTCCTTGTGCAGGAGTATAATAACAGGGCTCCCAATATATATATATATATATATTGAGCGTACTGTCAAACTGTCAGTACAACACAGATTTTGTCTGGACAAAGCACAAAAATTATTGATGTACTAGTACCCGTTCTGAGTTTTTCAGTACGCAAACCAAAAGCAGTGAAACAATATCATAACATGATGTACATACGGTTTGTAGTCCAAGCAGGAAAACAGCTAGGTGCTTTAAGCTATTGCAGCAAAATTTCAACATGTTTATAGCTGACAAGCACAAGTAGGCTGGTGTACAATCCTCAAAAGATAAATCTTGTGGCCACATTAAATATTACCGCCTTTGTAAGGCTGTTCTCCAACAATAAAATAACAGAAATTGTCTGATTGTGGGAAAATTATTTCAAGCAGTGAAAATGGTAGAAAAACAGCTGTCTTACACACATCGATAAATGACATGGCTATTCTAGTAGCTCCTGGAGTCTCCTTTAGTAAAAGCTGGCATTCAAGAAGTACACAGGATGATCCCAGGCTTCACAACTCAGCATTCGCTAGGTATTGAATCCAATTATATGAACAAGGTTGGCCTTTGCCCTACCCTTAAAATGTCTGACCTAGTGTTTGGATATTTAAAAGAACTGGACACTGTTAATGTTTTCATACTGCAGCTGGTGGCAAGGCACCTGCACACAGCATCAAAGCAAGACCAGGAACTATGCATGTCTACAATCTACAGCCTCCTGATCTTACCAGACCAGTCACAGTTAATTTAATTGGAGGTCCACTTCCTGCCTGGCATTTCTAGGAATCGAGATTGACATGGAGTGACTACAGCTACACCAGCCACAGAAGATATTCTCTCTAACTATTAACATCTATAGCTCATCCTCCAATTTTAATTTTAAAAAAGGGAAGTAAATAGTTTTGCTTCACAACATATATAGCCAGGAAGACAATTACAGTATCCTGCATAAGATTGGCACCCACCCCATACAGCAATGGCAGACGTCCTCATGTGGCACTTTTGTAGAAGGTGGAACAGTATATTTATCACTGTTGTGGGATTGGGCATGTTTAAGTGTAACTTGTAGATGTGTACAAGTTACTGGTAGATATGGCTCATGTACATGCAGCTTTCCAATGCCCACATTGATTCCAGCTTCACTGGACATCCCACAAAAGTCACCTGTCCATTGCGTGAATAAGTTTATTTTATAGATTATGGCAGGGTTAGGGTCTGAGAAGGTGACACAATTGGTACATGGTTGCAGTAATAAATGTTATCACTATCATTCTGACTCACAAAGGGTAGAACTACTATTACACAGGTAAATTTATAGCTGTCAACATCTCTGGGAAGAGATATGCAATGTCACTGCATGTGTGTGTGTATGTATGTAGGATTAATGCATAAGGGATGTGAATACATTGCATTGTTAGTTTTGATATTAGAGCACAGTCTAAATGCAATTGTCCAATTGCTTTGGTGCGTGAATGGACTGGGGCCATGGTATATTTGGTGGCATGTAATTTTGTATGGGTAAGTTGGCATGCCACCAAATATACCAGCCAGAGCCTTATCATAGATGTTGGGGTACACATTTACCATGACCCAATCTTGGAGGGTCACGTGATCTCACATGACAAATTAAGGGTCAGGTCTCAAGGCTACAGCGCTTCAACCCATTCTCCCAATCTCGATATCTTATTGTGTATGGTCATTGGTACACACTGGTATACAGAGGTACACCTGGGAAAAAGTTAAAATCCAGTACGCAGGTCAATCACCTTATGGCTGCTCTTTTGCTTACATGCAAGGGTAATCTACTCAAGGACACTTTAAGCCATAATTGTAACTTTGCACTTGATCATTCTATTTCATTCATGGTAAAGACGCTTAGGCAACAAAGTAGCAATACACTTGTAAACTACAGCAGCTATTGGACACATTTCTCCAGTGACGTTCCATTCTGCCATCTTGCACTGTCAGGCCTGTGGAGCACCCCACTATGCCGAACTGCGCTTGGCAGAGGTTCACATTGACTCCTCTGGTTAACCTGTATGTATTATGCAAAATATGAAGGTGACACTTCCAACTTCCATAATAGCGTGCACGAGCACATGCATCATGTTCATAGCCGACAAATCGTATGAACATTGGCCGTAAGTTTCTTGATAGAGTTGACAATAATGGAAAAGATTTTACCAGCACTGATTGATACAGTAACACTGAAATGATAACAAATCATGATCATAATGGTTGTCTGTACAACAGAAGATTATGAAAATCATAACTTCTTATATGCTCTAATTAATGCAATACAATTAGCTATATACAAAGTCACCAGGAGGTTAGATGTTATATTCTAGTGAACTCCACTTGGTCTCCATACTTACGTATCCAAATACCAAGAATTAGTTCGTCTCCTCCCACCTCTACAGTGGCCACCTTCATTCCAACCTTTACTAGCAGTTCATTTCCAGTCACAGTCAAAGATCCATTCACAACCTCTCCCTTTGGAATTTCATTAAGCAGAATCTGAAAAGACTTATGGTCACCAGGAACAATGGGATCAGACCTATAAACGCCATTGAACATGATGTGAGAATCTTCATGGGACTTTTTCAAACAGAATTTGAATAGCACAGGCTGCTTTTCACTAACGTTGACAATGGTATTAACACAACAAAACTGTGAATCATATGATGAACAGACCTGTGTAATCTCAGTACTTTTTGGGGTGTGAGAAACTTTCATGTCTGCTGGACCTGAAAAATCAAAATAAAACTTTCTGGATTCAATTTGTTCATCAGGACCAGTGAATTTCTTTGGCATCAAGTGGTACTCCAGAGCAGCTTTGTAAAGATCGGGGTCAGCCATATTTGTCGGACGTACTTTGTCAAGCAAGCCATCAACTTGAATCAATGGATAACGTATCTGTCTGAAAACTTCTTTAATTTCTTCTTCAGGTAGGTTGTCTTTCTGCCGCTTTGACCATTCAACAACTGCAAAAAACAAGTCCAGTTCTCTGACTTCAAGATCGGATGATGACATAACGTCATTTAAAACTGTATAAGGTAAAGCAGTAAACTCTTCCCCTTGAATAATTTCATTGATATTATCTTCAATGAAATGGAAACAGCGGTGCCACAAAATTTGAAACTGTTTCTCAGCAGCAATTGTAACAATTTTGCAGTAGTTGTGGAGATCCAACGATTGAGCTATGATGTCAGAGGTCATGATTTCCAATACTCTAACATCAAAATAATGAGCAGCTTGCAACAGGTCTAGATGTTTATCTGACTTAGGGTTCACCTCACCAGTATACATGAACTTGAACACCATATTTAGCATCTCTGTGTCAATAGTTGGCAGTTCAATTTCTGTTTGACTACTCTCCTTTGTACCACCGTATAGCATGGCACGGAACACTGGTGAACCAGCTGCTACTATTACCCTATGAGCACTCACATTACCACCATCAGATGTCTTGAATGTCACATCATGTGTAATAGTGGAGTTATCCAACAGAGATGATAGCACACATGGACACCAACTATCATCTCTCCAAGGCTCTGGTTCTTCTTTTTCTAATGAAAGAGATGGGTGTAGTCATTATCAGAACATTAGAACAAGTGCACAGCATATTTAATACTTTGTTTACACGAGCACAGTAGCATGGTTCGACACGACACGGCATGAAATTTGCATGCGTTTATACAAGTCCCACGGCTCGAGCTGGCTCAGTTCGGCTCGGAACAGTACAAGTTTACACAGACTACCTGGCTCGATCAATGCACCTGGAATTATGCCCAGATATTATCACGTGATATTGCTACTGAAACTGTGACGGATGCTTGAGTGCTAATGCTTTGGGGTGCAATCACGCAGTCCTCTGTGCATACAGCACAATCTATCTGGAAAAGGCTACAGAAATCGCGAGAAATATTAAATTGTACCAGGAGCAGGTTATGAGGTGGCAGATTGAAATAGTTATGACTTTCTTGGCTGGAACCTGTAAACAGAAACATTTGGACTGTTCCAAGGTATCTAACTCAGTTGTGTTTTCTAATGCATGTGTGAGTTTCCAGATGTGATTCTATTTCTTTATGCATACGTCTACTACATGGCGGGACAGCATTGTTTTGAACACTTTCTCTGACCAAAGTTGGCTCAATAACTTTCAGATTAGCAGGCAACCTTTTGTCTACTTGTGTGATAAATTAAAATCAAAGCTGGAAAGACAAGACATTGTAATGAGATGCTGTATTTCAGTACAGAAACGTGTTGCAATAACATTGTGGTGCTTAGCAACTCCAGCTGAGTACTGAACTGTGGGACATCTGTTTGGAGTATCTTGGTCTTTAGTGTGTGAAATTGTCCAAGAAACATGCTCAGCTATTGTAACAGTTTTGCTTACAACTTACATCAAGTTTCCTACTGGAAATGATATTGATACCGTTGTAAGGGAATTCAAGGTGAATTGGGGGAATTCCCCAGTGTTTTGGTGCTATAGATGGAACCCACATACCCGTATCTGTGCCTAGTGAGAACCATACTGACTACTATAATTGAAAAGGGTGGCACTCCATGCTCATTCAAGGATTGGTGGATGCAAACTACCATTTTCTGGACATATGTGTGGGATGGCCAGGGAGTCTACATGATGCAAGAGTATTTGTACACTCTAGTTTATATAAGAAATTTACCGACAGCCTGATGAATCTGAACAAATCAGCTCTGTAGATGTGTCACTGTATATGATTGGTGATTCCACCTATCCAATGCAGTCTTGGCTCATGCAGCCATTTTCTTACAGCAGTGAACTAACAACAGAACAGCAGACATACAATTATAGAATATGCAGAGCTATAATAGTTGCTGAAAATGCATTTAAAAGCTTGTTGATGAAACTGATGAAAAGGAATGACATGTTTATACATAATGCACCTGCTGTTGCTGCCGCTGCACGTATGCTACATAACACACGTGAGATCCATCATGACCAGTTTAATGATGCTTCTAGTAACAGATCCCATCAAATACAGGGAGCACTAGTCACCTACTTTTCATCAAATTGACTTGTATGTGTATGCTTCGTGATCATGCACCATGATTGAAACACTCCACAAGTTTACAGCTACCTTAAGGTGAAAACTACTCAAAGTATTGGATGGAGGATTGTCCAGCATATCTTGGGACCACTGTGACTGCTGTTCATCCAAATAATTGCCACTGTCCACAATAACTGGTGGCTGTGTGGCAGGCTTATGCCCCATAATGTCATCCATCTCATCAAAGTAATCCCATTCTGAATAACGACCCTGGCCAGTCTCGTTTCGTTTGTCTTTATTTTTTGCATTCTGCTCTTAACTTTTTCATCTTTTCACGACACTGTTCCATTGTTCTGGTATACCCCGCCTCAGTTAACTTCTTGGCTACCTTTCTACAGACTTCACTGCTCTTTCTGCATCCTTTGAGTTGGGCTTGAACAGTATCATCATTGATTAGACTGTTTCCTCCTTATTCCAATACCGTACAGCCATTTTAACGAGGACACATGATTTACTTGGATAATTATTATTGTTTACTCAGAATGCAAACTTTCAGACGTTCTTTTGGACGAGCCATACCATTCTGCACTGTGCAGCCTTGCTATATAAAAAATCAGTGCAGTACAGTACAATTGATGGCTGTTTACATGGATGTTTTATTCGAACTGTGCCGTGCCGAACTGTGCTACCACGCTCGTGCAAACACAGTGTAAGATGGAGATAATGGCCAAGAGATGGCTGTAATGATATTACTCATTGATTTTAATACTGACAGCATCATCTAGATCAGGGTTGTAAATGGGCCAGTGCTGCTGGCTCAGCTGATCCACTTGACCCTAATAAAAATCTAGGTAAGGCCTAAATCTGATTATTTAAAACATAGAGATATACATCAAAAGCAAAAGTCTGGTTAACCCACACTTATAGTATTACTTGTCATCACTCTATTGGAAGAATTCTCTGCAAGAAGCTACCAAAACACGTTTTCAATGGTCGACAAGTAGGTGTCGATACATGTAAGTATGCAGCTAACAGGGATTAATCTAGGGGGTGGGAGGGGCCCCCCTGGGTTGCCCCCTTAGGTTTATACCTAAAGTCTTGAGAAATGGAAAGGTTTAATTTATCCCAAAGTTGTATAATCGAATGGTCAATATTCAATGGCATCACAATAAAATTTCACCAAAATTGAGTATATTTATATCTAAATTTTCAACATTATCCTGGGGAAGCATGCTCCCAGACCCCCCTAGAATCCAAAGAATCCTCCCCCATCCCAGCTTAATATTCTGGGTAGAGCCCTGGCTATAACAACCCATAAAGAAGGCTCTCTTGATGCTAAACTAGTTATCTACAAGTAGCAACACTCAATCCTGTTAAGTGGGAATGATGCCATGCATGCCCACAGAGAGTAGTATTCAATCCTGATAAGTGGGCATGGCTCTGTCTATACCTACAGACAGCAATATGCTTTCCCGAAGGGTGAGTGTAGATTTTTGTGTTGAGTGATGGTCGACGGACATGCAATTTATGGCAAAAACCAGCCAGTTTGAGTGTTAAAATATCTTCTGATAAAATTAGACTCCTTTTGTTTAAATCTGATAGCAGTTTTTAACTTAGATAATGGTGTGCTTGATCTTTGAGAGATAATGAGGTCTTCAAAATCCACTAAGACCTGGCTAGAGAACTGCTAAAGAAAAACCTCAAGCATTGTAAATCTCACTTTCAATCATTGATTTGCTATATACACTCTTGTAGGCTAATAGCCTGTAGTGGACGACCAGTCTCCAACAATTTCATTCATAAACATGCCTAAAGGAATTTGATTATGGGAGATAGTTGTAGTTATGCAGCAGGTTTCAAGTACCTTTGGAGGAGCTATAAGCATTGCTTGGGGGATGGAAAATAGTAACACTCACACAGTTACATTGCACAGAGAATTCTGGCCACTTCAAAAAATTAATGGGTTCAATGAAAATAAAAATTATCGTTATTAGATTAAACCATTTCAATTGTATCTTATGATTCTTGGGCAAAAATCAGCAATTGTAGAGTCGGTAGGTATAATAAAAATAATAGAACTAATCCACATGTCATAGCTACAACAAACCCCAACCAAGCCAACACAGCTAACGTCCAAGGTGGTTGTGTAAAGCCTGTGAGTCATCGGTATAGCTATCTATATCTTACCATACAGCTATACATCATGTAGAGTGGCTTTAGCTACTTGCAACATTCGATTCATGTAAACGGATAGCCAGCAAAGCCAAATTATAGTACAGCTAAACATGACATTCATTCACTTAGCATGCATGCATTTCCATCGCAACATATCTAGCCTGAGATCCTAAGCGGTGGTCTATCCATGCATAATAGCAACATTTATTTGTTTAGATAGATAACTGGTTGACCTGTATAGTTATCCAGATGTTCAATCGCGCAACTGTGCAAAGGTTGTGTATCCGTGTGTAACATATATACGGTATAAAGCTGTTTTCATCTGCTTGACAATCGCAATATCTGCCATGTTTACAAACATCCGCAGTGATAGTGGCTTGTTTACATGTATTTGCCTTGTACTTTTAGGCATCAACAAATTCGACGACCTTTACCTTTCGAGCAGGGATTCCTAAACCCATCACATCCAGGGTGGTTCCCAAGACCACTCTCACACTTTTCCATGCTTGCATAAACTCCACAATCAGTTAGCAACACTCATATATGTGACCCAGTCTGGGAAAACTGGGCTTATCGCCTATTTAAAAGTATCGAGAAACGCCGGTTTTAAGTATTTAGTGTGTTGTAGCTTGCCAATGGCTGAAGCTATGTGTACCAATTTTTCACACGTTTTACACCAATTCCTTACCTTCCAGAGCATCCACTGTGCAAGTAGCCAACAACTAAGTTTCCCGCCATTTTAGATAGTTTTTAAACTGAGGTTGACTCTATCAGGCGAGCTACAAATTGTGTGGGAGGCAGGGCCCTGGAAGGCGGGCAAGATGGTGTTTAAAAATTGAAAAGGAAGGCCAACTGATGAATTAGGCCTAGTTTTGGGCCAGTGAGGTCTCAAAACTGGCTAAAATAAAAGGAAATTCGCAGCAGAAGTACTTATTTAACACCACAGAGCTGTACAGCCACATACAGTCATCCCCAGGCTGACCAGAGCTCTATTAAGGCCCCACACCACATGTACGGATCGCTACTGGGCTGGGGAAAATCAGCCAGCAAAACCAGACCACTCAAGTCTAGCTGATTTTGATTGTGGAATTAGATAGTTTATACATGTAGCTTTGTGTCCTGGGTGAAAAATCGAATCTGCTGACATGGGCGATAAGACCGGTTTTCTCAGACTGGGTCACATATTATCCACTCATGACTATAACTACTGCTCAGTCTGCTCGATTTGTATGAGCACGTTAAGACATGCGAACCTTGTAAAGAAAGCAGACCTGAACTAAATTATAGCCATGAACGAATAGTGCATGGGTGTTACTAACTGTGGAGTTTGCACAAGCATGGAGAGGTGTGAGAGTGGTCCATGCCCTCGGAAACTGCCCTAGATGTAGATTGACCAGATACATTCAGGAATCGCCGAGAAGTCTTCGAATTTGTCAATGAGTAAATTTTCGGCAATTTTACATTCTGCTTGTAGCTTAGTAGCCAAGTACAAGACAAACGGTTGTCAAGATGAACAAGCACCAATTTTGTGGCGTGACTAACAACTTTCACACTAGTTCATTCCCACCAAGGTTATAAAAGCATGTTACCACATCAGAGCTCTCAACCTGTCAGTTACCTTAAAGTGATGACTGAATTTAAAATGAGTGAGAAATAAGTATGTAGGAGTGAGACATGCTGGTGAACATCCGACAGTGTACAAAACATACTTAGCTAAGGGCCTGGTGGCCATGTACCCTGGGAAAATTTTGATAAATAGACTATATACAGTTTTGAGAGCATCCTAAAATATTATTATTAATGTAGCTAAGTGATAAAGCAGTAAAAACAACTGACTTGCATGGTACAACTATACTGTCTAGCTACAGTATATAACATAGTCTATAGAGTTATTGTTTGCTACTGTGAACTTTATTGTATTCAACACACAAAGAAAACACCATAGCAGTGCACAAAGGCCACTGTGAAAGGGGAGTAACTTGTACTGAGCTAACCAGATATTACAATTAAGTAAACAACCACTGTGAATAATATTGGTGCTATTCACTATTGAATAATATTGGTGCTATTCACGACACTATTGAATAATATTGAAGCCTTAGAGATAAAAATTAAATTTGCTGCTCCATATGAACAGCATCACAGTGCAGCTGCACGTGTATTTGCATGTGATACAAGCGAGCCGGCGCCGTTCACTACGAAATCTCAAGTACGAAAGTATACGGCTCGCTGTCGCGGGGGTACAAAGATTGTAACGGGCTCGGATTGTAAGTTAATAGAGACTATATTATAAAGCTAAGACAGTCTGTTTCTGAAAAATGCGTGAGATGTTTGCAAAACTATGCGTGAGTTGCAAAATCAAGAGTGAGATTGGAGTCAAATGCGTGTGTCTCACGCGCAATGCGTGAGAGTTGAGAGCTCTGCCACATAGTCAAGTCCTTTGACCATCGTGTTCACCCTACATGGAAATGGTCTGGCTTATTTTTAATTAATAAACAATGACCAGTTTCATACTCTAAATTCTTACCATCTCCTTCCTCCGCAAGACTCTTTAACCGCTTCGCTGAAGGTTCACGAGCTTCATCCATTCGAAAGCTAGCAGGTGCACACTGCACAAGGACTGCCTCGCAACAGAAAATTCCTTAGATACCGCGCGTACTTATGCTACACAAGCGCTACGAATTATTATTACAATGTAAATTACAGCATAGATAGGGGTGTCTATTATCTATGATTACAGCATAGCAGGGGTACAGTGTTAACAGCAGGGTAAGCAGCAACAAACTAGCTATTTTGTTACACTCTTGTAAATTGTAGTTGGTCTCCACAACAGTTCATAGAAACACAAATGCCCAACTCTTTCCCTCTAACAGAGGTAGCAGCCACGTTCTCTCCAATCTTCATAATCATCACATCACCATTCACACTAAACAAACCATCCACCTCTTTTCCTATTGGCAAGTTATCAATTCTAATTCTAGAAAAAGGTTTGCGAGATCCTTCTGGAGCTGTTTCATCTTTAAAATTAACCAATAGTTTGATGACAGAATCTATGTTTGAGTTTTTCACACAGACTTTAAAGAGGATAGGCTGCTGTTCATTAATTGGAGCTGTGGTAGCAGTGATACCAACTTCAGAATCCTCTTCGACTCCACCATCAACATGTGTGATAAGGGTGCCCTTAGGGGTGTGAGATACTTGCATATCAGGAGCCTCATAGAAATCAAAATAAAATTCCCTGACTTCAGTTTGTTCTGGGGAACCAGTAAAATTTTCCGGCATCAAGTGATATTCCAGAGCAGCTTTGTAAAGATCAGGGTCAGCCATATTTGTTGGACTGACTTTCTCAAGCAAATCACTGACTTGCATCAGTGGGTAACGTATCAGTTTAAACATTTTTTGAGCGTCTTCTTCAAGGAGATTGTCTTTCTGTTGTTTTGACCATTCCATAATAGCAAAGAACAAATCCACCTCCCTGACTTCAAGATTGGATGAAGAGAAAAACATAGTCAAGGCCTGAAAAGGTAAAGAATTAAATTCTGTGCCCCTAATAACTTCATGAGCATTCTCTTCCATGAACTCAAGACATCGTTGAGATAATATCTGAAACTGTTTCTCAACAGCAATTGTGAAGAATCTGCAGTAATTGTGAACATCCAGTGATTGTGCTATCATGTCGGTACACATATCTTGCAATACATCAACGTCAAAATAATGAGCTGCTTGTAACAGGTCTAAACATTGATCTGAACTTGCTGCCCACATTTGACCAGTATAAATAAAACCAATCACCATCTTAAGAATCTCAGTGTCAACAGTTGGTAGTTCAATTTCTCTTTCATTTCTCTCCTTAGTATTACCATATAGCATGGCATGAAACACTGGTGACCTGGCTCCCATTATTACCCTATGAGCACTCAAACTACCACCATCAGATGTCTTGAATGTCACATCATGTGTACTGGGGTCTTGTAGTATATATGATAACAAATATGGACACCAAGTATCATCCCTCCAAGGCTGCAACTGGTCTTGTATTTCTATTGAGACAGTACAGTAATGATTGTTACGCATTGTACACATTATATAACCAATGATCAAGGTGCATGTAACAGGCCAAAATTGTCATTCAAAGACAGAAAGATGGAGGACCATCTTTCAACTTTTAGAAACAGAGGAGGGTGAACGTACTTGAAAATATTATGTCAACTAATATTGTTCTTCAAGTACTGTGGTGGTCATGCAAATTCGAATGGCCATTGCATCGATTTTTAGAACTAAGGTAATAAACACTGCAGCGTTTAACCAAGCAAATATATTACCCCAAAATACAAAACCAGTGAATGGCAGGGATCACCAGAGATCATTAGCTCTTTTGATTGCACTTTGTGTAAGGATTAAGATGACGTACGTGTATATAAAAAACTGATGAAATACCTTCGTGTGTATTGCAATTCTATTATAGCACTAGCCAAGAAGTATAAATTATATTCTAAACATATAACAATGATGCCCCACACTTTGTTCACACCGTTTAGCTCATCCCAAAATCGGGTTTGGCATACATAATTCATTTAATGGCACTTTTTAAATTTTATTTATTAAAGCTTTACAGCACAAGTGCTGAAGGTCTGTAGGACATCTGGTCCTACAGCCTGTTTAAAGTTGTTACAGAAAGTATGTTTGAAAAGGTGGAGAAGGGAGAAAAAATCCTTGACTGAACCTAGGCAGCCTCGAACCTGCAGCCATCCAATTAACACTTAAACCACCTCTCTTTCAGAAATATAATAATTTCACATGTAACCCATTAGTGTTTGCGAGGTTGTTAAGCATAAGTTCTCCTAGTTAAACATGAATATCATACCATACAGTACAGTACTCATACAGTACATATCTGTACTGCATGGTACAGATCAGGTTAGTGCATTCCTGCCAAAAAGTATCCCATAAAAACCAGCTCACTTTTCCCTGGTAGTATTGGTTACATATGCATAATCAAGCCTGAACATGCCTCCAGAGTGACCCAAAACACCTTCAAAAGAAATTATTTAACCAATTCTATTTACTATAACTCAAAGCTACAAGCTTGAACTATTCGCTAGGCCCAAGATATGCCCTCTTTTCAATTACCATAGTAGTTACAATGAATGCACTATGGACTTGCCTTTGTCTTCCTTTGTGTCCCATCTGGTGTTGTTTGTGGGCAGCGTGTCAAACAGCATTGAAACTGGGTCACTACTGCTGACCCGGATAACTCACTGAACTGGGTAACAATTTGGTCAGACCCAGTTTAACTAAAACCGACGTGAGCACATAATATAAGTTATATTTTGGGCACTCAACTAGCAAATTCACTACTAAACAGGTAAGTTTTATAATTAACAATCAGTCAGTGAGCATGGTTCCACGTAAAAGCTACACATACTTCCTTATAAGTGGGCGTGGCTTCATGCATACCTAGACAAACTTCAGCACACACTAGTGATTAATTACCACATAGCAGAGGTACATTTTAACAATATAATGATAACCAATATTGTAGCTTCAAAATTATATTAGTGTTGGGTTGGATCTGAACATAAAAGGTTTTCAGTAGCTATGGACACTAAAATCAAGAGTACATAATAATAGAGTAGGGAGGAGAGTGTCTAACTTCAGTGGATTCACCAAACTCACTGTGCTCAGACCTTGCGCAATCAACTATAGCCACCAAAGGTGACAAATGGCTTGCTCTATGAAGGTGGTTGTAGCACTTCTACTGCTTCAATTAGGAAATATCAACAGTCTTCTGTTCACTTAAAGGTATTGATTTATGGATTGAAGTAGGAGGGTTTGAGCACAGTGTGTTTGTGTGGATTATATTGAGAGTTAGACACTCTCCTCCCTCTTCTATTATTATGTACTCTTGCTAAAATAAATGTCAACAAAAAAACTTAAAGGTGGTTGCCAAAACATTTTTGCAAAAAGAAAAAAAAACCAATTGAGCTAACCAACTAATCCAACTATGTAACTTAGCCAATAGGTTTTTGGTTTTACAATAATAAATTTGTAATTTTGGATTTTGTAATTTATGAAATTTCATAATTCTTCAATTGCGTTGCTATGCACTGCTAAGGAAGCGTTTATTAAACAAACTGCTTTTAACAACATATGCACAGAAGTATCTTCTAAACTGTTTAATCATAGTAAGGTATATATATTATCTATGGTTTAATAGACTATCATGTTTTTTCCATGAATGGTACATTACATGTAGGTAGTCACCATACTTTTGAAACTTTGCACTTCATTAAATGAGGTTGATTTTTTTTTTCAGACCTGTCAAGCGTCATTTTAGCAAAACCTGAAGTACAGCATATCACCTTTTAAGCATTAATTTTGTCAAACTTAAATTTGTCAAAATATGTCAATAAGCACCTTAAAAGTCAGTGTTAAGATTTGTGATTTCTTGCTTTTCATCAAATTCTAATTTGTCAAAAGCTGATTAATTGTGAATTAGTAAATTTTCCTTTCATAAATATTTCCTGTTGTATGGTATATCCCAAAGGGAAAGCATTTGCTCTCTACCAAACCCATCGTTTAAAACTAGACCACTGGTAGGCTCCATCCCATGAGTAATTTAAAGGGAGGCGATTTTTTCATTCCCAACCCAATGTAATTCAATTGATTATTAATTTAACCACAAAGGTAAGGTGAATACAAAAGGCAACAAGCCTGTAGGGTACCACCTACAAAAAATATTAACAATAAGGTATATATGTCAGTGCATGTTAGTGTGTGTGTAGACCTCGGTGTAGACGGTAGTGTGTGTGTATGTGGCACAAGTTATGTAATGCCAGTGTCTTCTAAGTAACCAAAAATGTAACTGGACAGCCAGAGACTGTCACATTTCCTCGGCTAAAGTCGAACGAAAAAATTTAGTCAACCCGCAGGCAAGTAGTGTATAAAATTACCTTCTCCTGGGGTGATTGTTTCTACTGTTCCGTTTCTCGCTCGTTTTGCTGAAGGTTCACCAGGTTCTTCCAGTTGGCGAGTCGCCTGTTCTGCCTGTTGGTCTCGCTGTTGGTCCACGTGCAGATGTGGAATATAGTCTATATATAGCGCGCAGGCGCTTTAGCTACTCTGCATTGGTCGCCAGCACCATAGATGGTCGCACCATTATCTATGGTCGCACGCAGAACGAGGCGCAGAATCAATGGAAGCTGTTGCTCCTGAAGAATCTCTCGGAGAACCCTCCTCCAAACGTGCTAGGACTGACACGGAATCAGGAGGTAGTTCAGTTGTAGCATAGATAGTATATACTACGTAGTATATAATATCTATGGTTGTAGATTACAATAAGTTTAACACCTAAAACACTGTATGGCAGGTTTATGGTGCTAAAACTGTCGATGAATTCAAAAAAAATGTATTGTGTGATGTAGATAATTTTTCTTTTGTGTATATATGTGTACTGTATCTTGTAGTTTATGGGCACAGCTGAAAAACAGCCTTTCTTGGCTGATGCTGTTTTCCCTCACTAAATATTATTATTTTTGACAATGATAATATAAATAAACACTTAAACAGTGGGCAGAGAGGCAAACTCTGCCCAGTCCTGGGATGATGGTATTGTAAATATTTGGGGGGGGGGCAAACACAACACGTGGCCATCTAGTCTCGCGCTTTCGCGTGGGTCACCACATCGGCCATTCTTTCACCTAATCCCTAGTCTGGCGTAGCCGACCCGCGCGCGTAGCGCGAGGGTCTGGTGACAGCCGCATTCAGTACCTGTGCCAGCCTTACGGAAAATTGGTGCGTCCAATCAGATCGCTTAGCGACCAATTAACAACATTTTATGATGTGATTTCCAATTTAGGCCACTATGACTTCCGTTTGTACAGATCGGCTACTGCTGAATCTGCAGCCGGCATTATCACTAGGGTATTCTTCCTTGAAACCAGAACAAAGAGACGTTATAGTGGAATTCGTTTTGGGGAGTGATGTATTCGCTATTCTTCCCACAGGCTAGTCTGGCGTAGCCGATCCGCGCGCGTAACGCGAGGGTCTGGTGACAGCCGCATTCAGTACCTGTGCCAGCCTTACGAAAAACAGGTGCGTCCAATCAGATCGCTTAGTGACCAATTAACAACATTCTATGACGTTATTCCGATTTGGCCACTGATTATGGCGAGCTTCTCATGTCTTTTCCATAACCAGCACAAATGTAAGGGTTTGTAGAGGAAACAGACGTCATTCAAGTGCAAGTACAGTAGCTGTCGCGCTCTGTTACCGGAAATTGTCCAAGTGTTTTGCGCGTATTTTCAAATTTAATTGCATTCCATCTGCACAGGTACTGAATGCGGCTGTCACCAGACCCTCGCGCTACGCGCGCGAG
Source organism: Dysidea avara (assembly GCF_963678975.1). NCBI lineage: Eukaryota > Metazoa > Porifera > Demospongiae > Dictyoceratida > Dysideidae > Dysidea > Dysidea avara. Next base: position 7,557,282 of record NC_089283.1, on the reverse strand, counting down.
TCGGCTACGCCAGACTACCTAATCCCATGAGGGTGTAAAGCCATGGTAAGGAAAATTATCTGTGGTAAAAACAAGTGTTAATTCCTGAACTTATATTTTGTATCATGTCAGAGTGTTATCCACTGTGCTACTGCTGCTAGCGAGGGGTAGCCAACGTCTTGGGACTCGTACACTATCTGAGAAATCCGTTAAATATTTAGAAATCCCAAATCCAGAACCACATACAAAATAAGTTATTCTTGTTTCCGTCCATTCATGAGTTCAATTACGGCCACTGCTTTCCACAACGAATGCAAAGTATACCTGTGTCTCTTCTGAAGTTCCTCTGATCCTCTCAGCTACTCTCTTAGGTGTCTCCTGCACAAGTATTAGTAAAAACTCAAGGTAAAAACATCACGATAAAATCGAAGTATTGTATTTAAAATATATATATTTAAATACAGAAATATTTTTGAAATACTTAAATATTGGGACTCTCGTACACCATGTTGGGTGGCTGCTGGCTATCCCCCGGCTGCTAGCTCCTGATTTTTTGAAAATTTAAGAGGAATGCAATATAGTCACTTCAACTGATGTCGTGTTAAGGTTAACATGTGTAGTTGTGTGTTCACTTGCTCACATTCACCTGAGCCCTGGTTTCTTGTGATATATCACAAGACATTTTGGAAATTTGCTAATTTGTTTATGACAAAAATAACAGCTGTTACAGGTATGTCCAATGCATATACATTGAAAAAGCTATGTAAAATGAAATTAATTATTGTGTACCACTCACCTCGAGTCCGTTTAGCAACTTTCAGGGTGTAATACATGTACGAGTATAATAAATTCATGAAATTTAGGCTCATCAAAATGGAAGCAGTTTAGAAAATTCACCAATAATTTTGTATTGGGCGTTTTGGGGCCATGTAATATATGGCATAATAACTAGGGCTGAGCGATACTGCCATTTTAGTATTACGATCGATACTAAAGCCACTATTCACGATACTGAATAGTTCACGATACTTACAAATAAGTCAATCATAGCTGGTGCTACATAGCATATTGCTCAGCATTCCTGCAGGAAGTCCTTATAGGTGATAACAAACTAGCCACTATCATCCTTGTTTACAGTAACAGTTATTGTAACACATGCTTTGAGGTTGTTATGGTGTTCACACCTCTCTGCAGGGGAAACCAGATGGGTGGACTTTATCATTTACAAGAATTCTTAGCCTAGTACTGCATAACAAATGGATTTTTAATGACAGTAATGTACAGGCATGGTATCACGATAGTTAATAACAAAATATCGCGATATCGATACTTTCAAAATATCGCAATATATCGCTAAAACAGTAGTATCGCTCAGCCCTAATAATAACCTGTGATACGTGATAAATACCTCAGATTCACGACTAGATTTGGAAAGAGCAGTCAATAGCGATTTAAATGAGCTATACCAGAAGGAAATCAGAGGATGTTTTGGTTCGTCATTTTAAGGTTGAAAATCACTTTCTTATTCTATGGCAAAATGAATGTTGCATATTTGGAAGGGAATGCTCCAGTGGCATTCTGATGTCTTTATCCAAACTGTGTTACCGACACCCATTAACCCTTAGAACATTAGTGATTTAAAGAAACAAAAGCATTGTGAAATCACTCTGCAGGTTGGTTTGTGAAATTTACAGTGTTATTTGTAAGGTAAATAACACAGTTCGGATATTTCCTTTTTCAGCTTGAATGTCTTGGTATATGTTAACTCTTGTTCAGATGTATATGCAATTATTAAAGTGAGATCATGAACACATATCCTGGCTATCAAGGTGCCTGGGTATCCTTTTTGAGGAGGTCTAGATCTGTTGTACCTATGCAGCCATGCATGTACGTAACTTGAATAGTGTAGAGTGGGGCTACGTATGCATGTAAGTGCACTACGGCAGGTAATAAAGTATTTCTGAAGAGATGCACACCATCCATGTGTTTATGGACGCATGGTGATCTCATTTAAACTCCATTTGACTAATAAGTACCATTTTCGGATTTGCTAGAAAGTGCTATTATGCTTAAAGCCAAATTTAAAACTAATGTGGACACAAGTGACAAAAGCACCAAACTTTCTCCACATATGTAGTACAACCTTAGCTATAATTTTTTGATAGGATCCATCTTATTCCATAAAAGTATTTATAGCAATGTAACCAGCGAATTTTTAAATTGGTAAGCCATATAAGTGCTAAATTTGTTCTGTTTCATGTAAGAGAACATTATGCAGGGTTGTACATTAAACCATGCAAGACCTGATAAACAGTAATGTTACTCTGACAAGCTTTATTCAATGCAGACAAGTGATTTTTTTCATTCATATTACAGTTTACAGTGTATATAGCTTTTATGATCCACAAACTGTATTGTTCACCATGGAAATAAATATACACTGTAATATTTGCAGTAATTAATTTGTGATACATAAATGAAACATCTCTTACATATACTGTGGTCATTCACATGTCACAGAACACATCTTACAAAATTCATTTTGTGCTTGTTTGCGAAGTAGCTATAGCTTGATAACTTACCAGCTTATACTATACCAGCTCTTGTTATTTAGTACGAAAACATGTTTTATTGCTGCTCGCATGACAAAAGTGTTTATGCTGAAATCACATGCATGACCACACCAGTAAGGTTCTTCATACCATTAATCCAGCAGTACAGCTGTATACCATGTAAGATAAAATTCCTTTACTTAAGTCTCAAGCTGAATTAATGCTAAAGCGTAGAATTTCAACTATGGTATGTTTGACACAGTTGGGTAAAATGGCTGTGCTGAAATCACATGCGAAGAAGAGTTCAACTAACACAGTGGTCATGGTAATTTTATCACTGTGTAGCAGAACTTTATAGATGTTGACTGTTCTAGCAGTATTGTCTTTCAAATTCCCACATTCTATAGATCAGTCATGCAAATATAAGTTTGACCATGCAGCACTGATTAGGTTTCAGAAGAGCTTAGTTCTTTTCCTTTCTATTTTTATCTTTCTGTAATGATACGATTGTTATATCATAAGCAAACAATTGGTGAAACATACTCTACTAGCTTTTCCTATAAGTAAGTACATGGTTAAATTTCTGAGGGGGTAAACACTCCTAGATCTGGGCCCCTAGGCTGGAAATTGTACACTTCAGAGCAAGCTAATCTAAAGATTCCATCTGTCAAAATACGCACATGCTTTAGGAGAGTGCATATGGATTTCTCTGTGGGGCTCAACACAGCCTAAGGATACTTGTAGTGGTGGTCTGGTGGATTATTGCATGCTTTAAATAATTGTGGGTTAAGTGCATGTAAAAAGAAGAGTGAAGATGTGCTTATCTTTGTGTTACAGGAGGCAACAGTATTGTTCGACTGCTCTAATAGAGTAATTGTGAATATAACACATACACATGTGTTGATAAATATTTAAAGTTATTGCCATAATTTATAATTTAATGGCATAAATTATAATGTAATGTCACTTGAAATACTCTAAAGTTTCAAATTACTATTTACAACACCAAAATTGCAAAAAGGCATATTTCTGAGCCTTAAATGGCTTATCAACAGGCATGCCTGAGGTGGATCCTATCCCCAAAATTTAATCTTATTTGGTAAGGAACTCATAGAAAAAAAAACTGGTGCTTTTGTCTGTTGTGTCCACATTTTTTTGCTAAGCCACCTAACTAGGGTTGATGCTTTGGTGCTATGCATTGATATCCAATTAAAGTAGAACTAACTGCAGCACATATGTGGTCTTTCAATACAGGTGGTCACTAATACAGGTTGCAATGTACCTAGACACATATAAGACAAACTTGGCATGGCCTTGTTGCAAGTGGTTATTGGAGCTGTACACTCCCATACAGTAATAATAGACTACAAAATTCCACTGCATACCCCTCTTGAGCCCATTATGGTCCTACCAAAAACATTTTTCAAACATAGACCATGACCCAATCATTATTCACAAAAAAAAGTTTTTTAAGAAATTCAAGCAGCATTTTTTGAAGTATAAAGGATTAAAGTTTTTAATAAAGTACATAATTAATTAAGTAGATATCCCATAATTTAGGGATCACTGGAAAGGTCAATCAACATATCTTCCATCAGTGAAAATTATGGTTAAAAATACTACCACAGTGTGAAGTTACAGTTAATTTTGTAACTAGAGATGGACCAATTTTTGATGAAATATTCAAAATATTTGTGGTTATAAATCAGAAACTATGTGGTGTATGGAGCTAAAAAATTGCATGAGTGATAAGCACCACAGGTACTACAAACACACAAAGTTTCATCAAAATCCAAGAGGTGATTCTAAATTCCTTATACGGAACGACCTAAACATGTTTGCGCCTGAATTGTCCATACTAATTGTATGGAATATTTTCGAAGCCTCGTAACTCACTTCTTCTTACCTATATCAAAGTGCTTTTTGATAAACAGTTCCGGTGTTTAAAGGGCTTTACAGCGCTACTAAACATTTGAGCAGCTGGCCCATGTAACAACCAATGTGGTTTCCCAAAAATGGATACTTTATCAATGGTCCAGGGAATGGAAGAGTTGACTGTATAATAGTAGATGCATTACTTGTACTGTTTTTTTTATATATGAACACTTGCTTGCACCTCAATGTTTGATTTGTAGTATTGCAATTACTAAATAGTTTTTCAAAGTATTTCGCATTCACACTTTCAAGGCATATATGTTAAATTCACATGAAAATGTGGTCAACATGTTTACCTCCTGCATGAGTATATGCATGAATTTATGACTTGATCTTCAAAGTGGTAAGTAATTTTAGCAATTAATTTCGCACATTGAGGTACAAAACCCCTCCATTTCTGGGATCGTAATAAAGTGCTCATATTACAGAAGCCACAGAAGTATATTAGTCCAATTGTATGAGCACCACTAGAGTGGGAGTATAAACAGGTGTCCTGTGTCCAGGTATCCCTTTTGAGGAGTTTTGTTGTACATACCTATGCAGGCAACTTATGCAGGAAACTTAAACAGGGCTAAGTCCACTACAGTGGGATTCAACTTAATAAAGAAGGTATTTCTGAAGAGATGGTACAACATTATATTCACATGATATGTTTATGGACACAGGGTGGTCAGCTGTAATTTAAAGTCCACCTGTCTAATAAGGACCATTTTGAGTTTGCTAGAATGCTTTGGTGCTATCCAATTAAAGAAGTTTTAAAAATGACCGATCCACTTTCCCCATCATGGTTGTCTCGCGCGATATTTACACCAATTAGAAATTATAAGTGCCTTTGAAAAAGTGTCTGACGTTGACTGCATTTATAGGCTGTACGATGAGCATACTAGTCCATGATGTCACCCAGCAAGTTTAGAAACATTGTGCAACCAAATATTCCAGGAAATAGCGATTACTAGCTAAGCTGAGCTAAACGAATTCCAGCAGCTCGACAACCAGGCATACATGGTGCATTTTCACAGTACCAGGTGGCATATTAATAAGACTAGTATGCTCATTGTGCAGCAGGCGAGTGACCTATAAAATTAATGCAGTCAGCTTCAGACACTTTTTCAGAGGTGCTTATAATTTCTAATTGGTGTATACCTCATGCGAGACACCGTAACGTGGGGGAAAGTGGATTGGTCTACTTGCAGAGGTACCTAGTACCAGTATAGGATATTATGAAGCGTATTCCAAGAAGAGTTGGATCCCTGTGGGTCCACTGTATATACCTACCCGTGTAAGACAAACTTTGCATGGCCTTGTTGCAAGTGGTTATTGGAGGTGTATACTCCCATACAGCAATAATAGACTACAAAATTCCACTGCATACCACAACATAATTCATTATATCTCTTGAGCCCATTGTGGTCCCACCACAAAAATTTTATCAAACATAGACCATGACCCAATCATTATTCACAAAAAAGTTGAAGACATTCAAGCAGCGTTTTTCAAAATAATGATTAAAGTTTTTACTTTTGAGCCATAATTAAGTAGATATCCAATAATTTAGGGATCACTGGAAAGGTCAATCAACAGTCTTCCATCAGTGGAAATTGTGTTTAAAAATATTCACACAGTGTGCAGTTATACAGTTGATTTTGTAACTAGAGATGGACCAACTTAATCAAAATATTTGTGGACATAAATCAGAAACTATGGGATATATGAAGCTAAAAGTTTGCGTGAGTGATAAGCATCACAGGCACTACAAACACACGAGTTTTGTCAGAATCTGAGAGGTGACTCTAAATTCCTGACACAGAATGACACATGTTCACCTCTTTAATATTACTATATTTGGCAGGGCTCATGATCAAGTGAATGCATTTATACCGACTATCAGTGTTGGGCAAGTTACTTTGTAAAAGTAACTAGTTACATATTACATATTACTTGCAACTGAACTATTTAGTTACAGTTACATATTACCCATAAAATAAAGTAACTATAATAATATTACATATTATATTACTTTGTGTCCACAGCCTTAAGCTGTCACGTGTGAAACCACCTTATCACGTGACATGATTTCGTTGTTGGGCAATGTACAAATCTTGGTTATAAGCAAGAAGCTGGTGAATAAGCTTCATTCAGTAGGCTTCATTACTTTGTAGTGGCTAGGTGCTACTCAGTGGATTATTAATGAGATTAGTAACTTCGTTACTTGTAGTAATAATACTACATAATATTAGACTTGTTACAGTAACTATATTACTTAGGTAACCCATTACATTTGTAGGTAGAGTAACTTGAGTTATATTACCTGTTTTTATAACGTATTTCATTATATTACTTAGGTACCACAAAAGTAATAATATTACGTAACGCATTACTCCCAACACTGCTGACTATATATAGCATAGCAAACATATTGTTGGAATTTCTCATTTGCTGCATGCCTGCTTTTGATGACAAGTTGGAATGGCCTATCAAGTTGAACCCAAACCCAACCCTACTCTATGATCTATGTAACCAATTATCTTACGTGTAGAACAAGTGCATGTATACCAGTCACAATCTATCATTACTTGAATACCTACACACGTAGCATACTAACTCTTGCATCATAGGGCAGGTACCAGTGATTATCACTGAATGTTGCAGTAGGCACTGCCAAGAGTACATACAATCCCCATGGAACTTTTCCACTGTGGTGGTTTTGAAACTTTAATTGTCCATATAAAATAATGTGATTATACATTGTTGTTTTTTGGCAGTGATACCTGAAGAAGAACAATCTGTTGTTATCCCCAACCTGCAGGATGCCAGCCTGCAAGATACTGACTGGTATTGTAGAACTTTCCAGGCCTTAATGGAAGACCCCAGTACACATGATGTGACATTCAAGACATCTGATGGTGGTAGTGTGAGTGCTCATAGGGTAATAGTAGCAGCTGGTTCACCAGTGTTCCATGCTATGTTGTATGGTAACATGAAAGAAAGTAGTCAGAAGGAGATTGAACTACCCAATATAGGAAGAGTAGAGGTGCTACGTAACATCATCACTTTTATGTACCTGGGGAAATGTCAAGTACACTCCATGTACCTCGTTAACACATTATGTGCCAGTCATTATTTCAACATTCAGTCACTAGAAACAAAACTTACCAATTTTCTTGCCAAGTCCTTGGACAAGGAGAATGTCTTACAGATGGTAGTTGTTGCCAATGAAAGAAAATTAGATTTGTTGCTGAACTGCTGTGAGGAGTACATTCTTGAAAATGGGAGAAACCTCATTACAAAGTTTAAGGAATTACCGTTTGACACACTGCTCAGAGTCTGCAAAAGTTCCGATCTGTATGTAAAGGAGGTTGATTTGTTTCTTGCAATTGTTGAATGGCAACAAGTGAATTTTGTTTCAAATAGTAGCACAAGTGTTTTGTTCCAAGCAATACGGTACCCACTGATATCCAGGCTAGATTTGATCAGTAAAGTTCGTCCTACTGGTTTAGCTAGTCAAGATCTTTATTTGGCAGCACTAGAGTTCCATCATTTTCCTTCAATGTACAATGGACCTGAAGAACAGACCGTTAAGAGGAAATACCAGTATTATTCTGAACTGAACTTTACCAATGGGACCCCAGGAAACACAAGCATAGCCCAACCATCTACTGATAGTGAAGGTGTGGTCATTACCAAGTTTGGTAGTAGCCACTGGTGGGACAGCTTATGTGTGGCAAGGATTCATGTTACTGAGAAGTATCCATTGCACTTCAAGTTCATTTTGAGGTCTTGTAACTCTCTTTATCAAGGTATTGAAGTAGGTGTGAGGACCTGTCCTACAACTAACATTACTCCATATCACAGTAATGGTATTGACATGGTAGGAATTAACACAGATGAAGAAATGGATGGGAAAGTAGTTGTCAATGGTAGTCGTATCATCATTTCTCTTGGGGAAAAAGTTAAACACATTTCAAAGACCCATGATGAGATTCACCTGTGTGTTCATATGTATTCGTGTGGTAGTGTCCAAATATGGGAGCAGTAATGTCACTTATTATATATCAAGATCACAAACAGAAACCAGATAATTAAATATTGTGATTGTAGTGAGCAATATGTCAGTCACATGGTTTTATTACAACTAGAGTTGAGGTATCATTTATTATAAATAAAATAAATTATGTATTCACATTTAAAATTAATTATGTAGTTTTGTTTGTGCCTATTGTCCAAAATATATTATGATCCATCAAAGATTGCAATATATTATCAATATCTACTAATGGTAGCCTTCATAAACTAGTTTCAGTGATGTCCTCCAGTTCTTCATCATTGTTTGAAGATCCATCCCGTACTTGCAACTAAGTATTAAAATATAATGAAAACATGTAACGCTACTTATCCAGGAAGTCACCAGGTATGTGGATGACTTGCTGTACAGAAACACATGTATACACTAAGAAGCTTAAGGGTAATTTGAAATAGTCAGTTGGTGAACTGAAATACTTAAATGCAGAAATAATTATGTAATTGTAATCAGACGGTTAGCATATTCCACTTGTGTGGGCCTGCCCATCTAAACGTTAGACAATGGCTAGGCCCCAACCTATCATGCTCAAAATTTTACCTATTATATATGTCTTTGAGCATTGCTCAAAAATTAAGCTTATTATGCTTGCAAAATCAAGAGAACTGACTGTTCTATAAGTGTTTCCTGACTGCTCTATTAGAGTATTTTGATCCTATTTCTGATTAATCTGCAAAAGTGTGAATAACCCACTAAGAGACGATTAATTAAGTTATATTACATGTTTTTAAATATGAAATGCAATAATAATACTATTGGCAGTGATTAACTATTTAATTTCTTTCAGGTGCGCATATTGCACAAAATTAAAATTTCAAATATCATCCCTAGCATTATGCTTGATGTTTTAGTCACCTATTATGCTTTGATTTTTCCAGCATAATCAGCTGGGGCCCAACAATGGCACTTGGAGAAAATATTTGCAAAGTACGTAATTGTAATGCCTTTTATTCCAGTAAGACACCTGTGTACAGGTGTTATAACCTAGCTACAAACTTTGGCACAAACAAAGTACCGTATAGCGGGTTATTTTCGAAACAGAAATTTTCGCACAAGAAGCAAAATCTGAATTTCAAAAGATTTTAATTTCGAAGAGTGCATATTTCGAAGTCCGGATGGATTTCAAATAAACGGAAATTCGTGTCACAGATTATGAAGATGCGTGAATGTTTGCCGAAAGCTGACTTACTGATGGAATAATCCCCATTCTTGTGCACTGGAGAGAAGACTGAGGGAGTCTCGAGTAGAGTAAATTCACTGGAATGATCACGCTCAACTATCCTACCCGCGCGCCGGCCGGCATAGATTCTAGAGCAGACGGCATCAATTCCCACTCTGGATCACCTGTTTTCTGGTTATTGGTACAGTAATGATACAGTTTACCCATTATCATCAGCAATACTGAGCTAAAACTCGAGGAATACACATTCAAACGCCGGAATCGCCGAAAGTTGGACAGTTAGCTACTTTCACTTGTGAGAATTTATTTTCGAAAAACAACCGGACGTGGGAATTTATTTTCGAAGAGAAGGGCCTCTTCGAAATATCCGAAAATAAAAACTTTTCGAAAATTACCAGCTATACGGTACCATTTTCAGACATGCATTGTTAGGATTCAGTGGATAAAATCTCATGAATGATGTAACAATCATCTCAGTTACACACTACATCATTATTGTCACTGAAGAGTCACTGCAAGTTTTACGTGTACATTTGTGTTGAGGATAGGCTTTAGCATGCTACACAAGCCCATAGACCATGGACACAAGTTGTAGAATTAGATATAGTTGATATTCCTCGCCTTAGTCCAGACCAAGGCCTTATGACTTCCAGTAACCATGTGTGGGAACTTGTACCAAAGCAATAAGGGTAAAGGTCTGGTCTGCACTGGAGACTTAAGTTACGCCATACCAGTTGAATCCCTAATCCCTATGATTTACAGTATATGGATCTGCATTAGATACGTTGTCGACAAATTTATGTTCCCAATGGTATGGTCTGTAGTCTGTATGTAGCACTACCCTTAAACATGTGCTTATAAACAGATATGCAATGCACAGCCAAAAAGTGCTTTGGTACTGGCAAGAACAAGTGAGTTATATATAGGGATTTAAAAATATCCCATACACCTGTACATACATTTAGTATAGACAATTCCGGCACACAAACATGTTTACAACACGAAATTCATGTTTGTTCCAGTTTGGGAGTGAACACATGTTCACCTCTTTGATATTACTATAATATTATTTCACGGGGGCTCAGGTGAACACAAACTGACTATAAGATCAAACGTGTAGCTACCAGTACCGTAAAAGATAGAGATACTTTAACAGAGCAGTCACATAAAATTACTTGCACAAACAAATTCTGTTTAATGTACATGAACAAATATGTATTTTTAGTTCTCAGATACACAAATGAAGAAAATTTAATAATGTTGGAAGACTAGTGCACTAATCTGTATGAATGCCATTCTATTTACTAAGAATACAAGGCCATTAAGCTATGCAAGTAAGTCTATTACACATTCTAAACAGTTTTTTCCCCTTGGTTTCATTAGATTGCTCATGCCTAAATTTCAGAGACAAGTGCAAAACAAACATGGGACTGCCATGTCCACCAATTATGCTGGCTTGATGTTTTTGGATGGCAATAAACCTACATACAGCTTTTCTTTACTTGGTGGCTATACGTATGTAATTACGCAAAATTAATATCAAATTCTTTGTTAGATACGTATATATGTGTTGATATTGTACCAAAAACAGTGTGGCAGTCACAAAGAAAAACTAAATCCTACAATAGTGATAGTTTGGTTAGGATTAAATTGGGAAATGCTCCAGATTGAATTGCTTTTTAGCAGTCAGTCAACTTGTGTTCTACCATTGTAAGTAGTTATAAGAATATTCCACATACACTTTACTGTAACACAGTTACGACTTACTGCAATTGTTTCTGATGTTGTGTTTTCAGGATAATCATTAGCCTCTGCTCCCTGCAAAAAAAGGACGAAGATAATAATAATGATACAAAATAACAATTAATTTAAAATGTAACAGATATGCATACGGATATAACACTGCATTGGTATTTAATGTGTATTGCATGAAAAAAGAACAAAGTGATCAGGGAGGGCCCTGGAGTCCTAAGATACGTACACATATTGCAACAAAGTATATTTTTGTATGTGGACCACACAAGTGAAATGTGAGTGAGTTGTAACTGTAGGCTGGGGGCTTGTACTGTATAACTTGTAATTGATAAAGTAGTACTGAAGTTTCATGTGGTGACTGCTGTTCTATTAGAGTAATTGACTGTTTTAATTTGGGGGTGGGTGGGTTATCCATCCACCATCAAAGTTGCTACCAGGAAGATTTAAACCCTTGACACCGCAAGCCATGCTTCAACGAAGTCTCTGTGGTTTGCAATGAAATGTATGTAGCTCAAGTTAGCACTACTCTTATGGCCTAAACTACATTGGTGAGACAAATGAAATTCACATGCTGTAGTATTTCCTCAAAATATATAGTAACTGCACTGGCTGATATTTTAGCATGATTTTCACTGCACCCTCCAATAGACACCACGGCTACAAATTGAGCATATTTAGGATATTTACATTTGAAGGTAACTGTTACCCCTTAGCACAGACAGTGTATGAGAAAACTGCATGCAAAGTTAAAAAACTCATGACCTACATATACTTTATATACTATCCTTTCAAAAAATGAAGAGGTTACTCCAGACATTCACACCTACAAATAATGTGAATTCAGGTTGCTAGGGGTAACAGTTAATTATCCCTTAATCTCCCAATGGAGTTTGTATGACGCAAATTCGTGAAGTACAGTACTGTATACATTGTTGGCTGAATCATTTTTGTTCAAAATAAAAATATAATGTAATAGTACAAACAATAAATTAATTTGATTATCAAAATTATGTAGTGTAGTTAACTGATGCCACAGCCTGCAAGGCTTGAGAGTTACTAGCGTCGTCCTTGAATAATGGCCGCTTTGCCGCAGATACCTGCATGAAGAAAAATTTAGCAGCTGCGGCATTATTTTGAGGAAATACGATAATAGAATTTTTAGCTTGACAGATACCATATAGCGGGTAATTTTCAATTGGTATTTATTTTGGGATATTTCAAAGAGGCTCTTCTCTTCAAAAATAAATTCCCAAGATCTGCTGTTCTTTGAAAATAAAGTCCCACAATTAAAAGTAACTGACTTCATGTGATCAAATATATTGGTGTAGACACATCATCGCTCGTGTTATAGCTCAGTGTTAGTAACTGTAATGGTTAAAAACATCCGTAGCCATTAAAAGACTGATCCAGATCTGCCATTGTTGGGTTTTGATGCCGACCACTGCAATTCTATATAGCATAGACATGATTGAGCCAGTGGCTCATTAGCCGCTCAAGACTCTCCCAGTCTTCTCTCGATGGGGATTATTCCATCAGTAAATCAGTTGTTATGCCAGTGCATGCATTTGTAATTTGTGACACAAATTTCCATTTATTTGAAATCCACCGGGCTTCAAAATAGACATTCTTTGAAATTTAAAACCTTTGAAATTCATCTTCTGAAAATTTTCTGCTTCGAAAATAACCCGCTATATGGTATCGTACTTTATAAAGAAGTGTTTAACGTGTTAGCACTGCAATACAGTATTTGACCAGACAACAACAATCATATCACTTACCACTCTTTTTCCTCTAGCAGCAAATGTGGCAGCATCTTCAATAGAGGGGAACAACCACTCCTTGCCAAATTCATCCATAAATCCTGAACGAATTAACATCTCTCTGTTGTTCTCTGCAACACAAAAACAAAACTCTGGTGTGCTACAATACAAACACTGTTGCCTTATAGAAACTCTATAGAAAGTTTTGCAGCCTGAGTTACAAAATTGCAAAAGTGCTATAACCCGACAACTGGATTTATAAAATTAATACAAACACTGTACAGTGTACCGACTGTTTTGTGTGTACTGTACTCACTTGTGGTAGCTGCCAGCAACACTTGTACATTACAAGTAGAATAACGGCTAACAATCTGTATGAGGTGTATAGAAAGTTCAATAGTAAATATACATACTGTATATTACACTATATGTGCATACGTATGTCACCAGATAAAAATGACTTGAAAAATATTATTGCATACTCCCAGAAGCTTTTTTGAGTTCAAACTCTTGTAAGAGGAACGAATATCTCAACAAATTGTAATCGAGAATTCTAAGTGAGGGTGGCAGTTTTGAAGCAAAATATATCACATGGGTAAGCTTTGGTGTTTTGTGGCCCACCCGCTGCTTTCTGTGCCATACTTGCCATAATTATGACGATTCTTTAACTAGTGTGTGTTAGAGTCACGTACGTATTTAATAGTATTGGCTCCAGCAGAGTCGATGAAGGAGACTGGTGACATGTCAAGTACAATAGAATGTATAGCCCCTTCACTTTCTGATTGTGACAGGTTTAACTGGACTCCACCTTGAACGTGATTAGTTTCTATGGTAACATCATCATCAACGTCATCATGGTGGTCAAGTTCAACTAGTCTTCTGTGACGGAATTTAGTACCACTTGGAAGTGTTTGTGCTATCTGGAATATAAAATGTATAAATTTAACTTTTTGCTATGCACGTAGCTAGAAGTTTCATATGTAATTCTCTAACAGAACACTTAAATTGTTTGAACAACCATTTTAGTCAATTGCATGATTTGCTTCAGTTCACCTTTTCTTATAAAATAAATTTCATAGACAAAATGTATGCAAAAATTATTAACAAGCATCAAAGAACATTACTGACAATCTCTTACGGTAGTGACTAGCTAGTGCTACAAAAGATACTCTAATAGAGCAGTCATGTAAAATAAGTATAATCACTTGAAAATAATTTATACACGATTTTTTTTGCATGAAATAAAATATAAAAGTACATATATGGTACAGTAGTCCATTTCTTGACTGTTCAATTTGAGTACGTATTGAAATTGATACTGTATTCCCATGTTATGCTGTATTGTTATACTGTATTCCCATGTTATACTGTATTCCCATGTTATGCTGTATTCCCATGTTATACTGTATTCCCATGTTATGCTGTATTCCCATGTTATACTGTATTCCCATGTTATACTGTATTTGTTATACTGTATTCCCATGTTATACTGTATTCCCATGTTATACTGTATTCCCATGTTATACTGTATTCCCATGTTATACTGTATTCCCATGTTATACTGTATTCCCATGTTATACTGTATTCCCATGTTATGCTGTATTCCCATGTTATGAAGGTCAACACATCGGCTCAAGATCGGGGTATCGAATTATGGAGCAAATAAACAGAAAACAAATAAAGCAATAAGTCAGAACTAATCTGTATACACAACGACAACTGTTGTTTGACAACCAAGGTTCTACTGAACAACCATACAGTATGTGTACTATATGGTCTAGCTTACAGTCAATCCTCTTCGTCTTCTAAGATACAGTGGAGCCCCTCTTAAAGGACACCTCTGAATTCTGGACAGTCCCTTTATAAAGGACGCCTGTCCAGGTCCCAAATTTTATCCATTTTTCATGTATTTATTTATTAAAGTTTTACAGCACAAGCGCTGAAAGTCTGTAGGACACCTGGTCCTATGGTCAGATCACAGCATTAATAGCTTGTACACCCCTTTACTGAGTACACTACCTTAAAAGGACAAAAATAAATCCATGGTCCCATGGTACAATCCTAACATCAAGCTGTTCTTAATATTCACATAACTAAATTCTGTGACCATGACATACATTTACGTATAACACAAAATTTCTCATACACAATATACAGTTAATTGAAGGTAGTACCTTGCTTGATGCAAGCTGCAAACAGCCCTTTTTTTGTTCTTTGTTACCACAGAGAGCAGGATCAATCCCTGATGCTTTGGAAAGCCGAGACTTAAACACGCTGACATTAGTGTAACACAACGGAGCAATGAAACGGAATATCAGCACACCGGGAATTTGGTGTATCTAGAAATTTTATAAGCACATAAGTAAATATAAAAGGACAAGTTTTAGACAACATACAGGTATATTCAAAGTGCAAGTACTGGAGAGTCCCAGTTAACACCAAAAGTAACACAACAAAATATCACCCTGTGTTTCTTTGCCCGCAACATGTGGTACAGCTACGTACATGCGTGGATGGACTCACCCTCTTGAAGTACAATTGATCTCGGTATATCTCAGTGTCACCAGCCTTGCCTAGTACTGCTGTAGTCGGCCTTGTAAACAATAATGATACTTGATATAACAGCATTTGTTGGTAATACACTTCACTAAAACAATTCTTGCCAATGCATATGTACATGCAGTGTACATGAATTAAGCTTCCTTAAATTTGCATGTTCATGCTTAGTTCACTTACAGTACTAGTCTCATGATAATGAGGAATAATGAGAACTCTATTCCAATCACAAGACCCACGTCCACTCCAAGTAACACGGTAGCTATAAACACAACTATCCATACCATCTGTGAAACAAAGAAACCACACATAAACAGGATTCCATTACCATATACGTATGTTAAGTATGCATTTCATAAGCTCTATATCTGTGTTGGTAGAACAAGTTTGCTTGTCATGTATGTGTACATTAGAATAAGGAATGGATTAGCAATTGAATATCATATAGCAGGGTTTTTTTGAGGGGGAAAAAATTGTGATTTGGGTGGATTGGCAGCTATCCATGAAAATTCCCCCCTCGGAATTAGCAGCTAGAACCAAACGGCATTATTATAATAAAAGGTCCTGAAGGAATCAAAATCTCCCCCTTAAAACTTTAGATTGTGGTGATCCGCAAAAATTTCCCTTCCTCAAAAAATCCCGCTATACAGAATAAAAGTTATTGTGGGCTCAACACAGAAAGTTAGGCGATGTAGTGAAGTGCTACCAGATATAGAAAATCAAGCAGTACATATCATACAGTACTATTGTACTGTATATTAGGGATCATGAAGGTTTGGTCTAATACCAGTCTCACAATACCTTCATGGTGCCTTGGCAGTATTAATGAGGTATTATCAAGCCCAAAAGTGCCTTCAGTGCAACCCAAAACGCTTTCTAAAAGTTGCTGCAAAATTTTTGTTTAGTGAAATTTTCTGACTGACTACCGTTAGACAAGACAATGCTAAGGCTATATGGGCTTGCCTATTTAAATTCACTTCAGGTGCTTTTGCATACTGCAGTATGCACAGTGCATGCTTCATGGACTTACAGTGTGTACCTGTGCTCTCCTTTGTGTCCCAATTATCTTTGCTGATAGTGCAACGTGTTAATTCGCGATAGTGCTGAGTGATGGCTTCTCTATGTTTGTAGGAAATTGTCTGAGTTTTCCGTTGTGACTGGATTGTCCTTCTTGTAGCATTAATTGCTTATATATAACAACAAGAAAATTTCAGGTGAAATCAATGAAAAGTTGACTGCACCATGTAAATTTCATACTGCATGACTGTAAAATGCGAAGTCAAGAACCTATTCACTAATAGATCAAGTGAGTGTTATCAAATCACGGCGGTTTGCAGCCAGTCTGTCTTGGAACTTCTTCGCTATGGTTGCACCAATATTTTTTGTGGTGCTATTACTAAGGAATTTGACAAGGTACGAGAGATTTTTTAAACAACAACTAAGTCCCAATGACTGAAGATTTGTATGAAGGTTATATTTTGTGAAGCGAGACTGATTCTGAGCCCGTAACCAAGACCCATCAAACCCGTAACGAGGATTGTCCATACGCAAAACTATTAGTTCCTACGGAAATGACGTCACTGTTGCGAATCCCTACTTATACTATATTATCTATGATATACCTGTAATGGTTTACTATGGACGCTTATTTTACAATAAGTCATATAGTATGAAGAGAGTTTTATCAATACAATGAGACTTCCATTACGTATCCAAACACGCACGTGTCAGATCAATCATAAAAGGTTCATTGTTGGTATGTTCTGTTAAATAGAACGTCTACTCTAATAAAGCAGTCACTAATATTGTTGTTGAAGATTTGGAAATCGACACTCTCCTGTATTATCACACAGTCCTATGGTGTAATACAGAACAGCTGGACAATGATTTAAACCTACTGAAACACTTTCATACAGGCATGCACATACAAGTGCACATACCACATGACACAACACAGTTGTACACTACACACTTTCGTTCATATACCGTACATACCATGTCTGGTACGCAAAGTTTATAATATTTGCGTATATCCTTGACCTGTTTAAACATTCCGTACAGAGCCACCACAATGACAGACGCCAGAACAGCCTATGAAAAATACACATAAAGTCAACTAAAGTCACACAACACTCATGGATGAGGAATACTATTACACAGTAGGGTTGGGATCAGTACTAGTATTTAAAAAAAAAGTTAATTTAAAAATGAAGTAGGGATCTATGCAATAAAAAGTAGTGAAACAAGAGATGAATGATGGTATTACAGTATACATGTATTAGCTCAGTGGGAAGTCCCTACTTTGGCATTGAACAGAATAATAATAGCTAATGCGCCAAAGTAGGGACTTCCCACTGAGCTATGTTGTAATGCCATCATTCATCTCTTGTTTCACTACTTTTTATTGCATAGATCCCTACTTCATTTTTACATTAACAATCTTTTAAAATACGTACTAGTTTTTTTGTTGTCGCACAGCTAGCTACAATGTAACTTGTATTAGTTCACTTGTATTTTCCACATCTGTAGGTATGGGGAAGGCAGATACCATCACCTAAAAAACATCTTGCCCTTTGCTCAGTGAGAAGCGAAGTTTCCCATATTCTGTGGTTATGGGCTGGCTTCACTGTAGTTTGGGGTTCTCCTTGCTGTGCTCTTCAATAATGTGTATCAGGGGATCACATTCTAGATCCAAGCATCCCTGTGTGCCTCCAGCTGTCGACCTTGCTGTTGCTGAGGGGCACCTGTCTCCCTTAGAACAATAATGTAATATATACTGATTTTATATTGTGCTCTTCTTTTTCTTATAAAAATATGTCTACCAGAACAATGAAACTTTTCTGTGGTATCTAAATATGAAAGTGTTGACATGGAATTAATGCCTCGATATGGTTTTGTTGGATGAAGAAGACAAGCAGCCTGATTGAAGATAAAAGAAACGACAAGGCACAGAGGGCCTACACTCATCAGAACTCCAAAAGGCATATCCCACTGGTGAGTTTAATATTGTAGCATAAAATGGTGGCCATGTGTTGCTTCATTTAACCTCTATGCTTGTGATTGTGGTCAGTGAGTGAGTAAGTGAGGTAGACCAAATTTCAAGTTTTGGCAATCTTTAAAGCAAAAATTCTATATTCTGTCACCGGTAAGTGTTTTCTTGGATTTTTTTTTTTTAATGCTGCATTTCATGTCAGATGGACTAATATTATTCCGTAAAGGTAATTTTCGTGGCATAAGATGTCTCTAGAATGCGGCATTTTAGGCGGTACACGTCATTTTTTGGGGGATCCCTACTTAAACAGTACTACCGTACTGTTTGATACTATACCATCCGAGCCATGAAGTTATGTTATGTTACTAATGTTACAGTGTATGTTAATCACACAATTATGAATACTAGGTGTACCCATGCAAAATGCGCTTGATACTAAAACAATTGTTATGTGCTATTGTGTGAATGCACTTAAATTTGAACATTACTAATGATCAAGGAGTAATCACATCATTACATACCAACAAAGACATGATTACGCATAGCTAGCTACTAATGTGCACACATAATTTCTTCAATGGTGTGTGCATCAACAATGAGTGACTGATGTCATAGTCTATGTAATGTAGGTTGGCCTTGTGCACTGGAATTCTGTTCATCTGTGCAGTACTCATGCAGATGGCGTATCAAGATAAAAAGAGATTAGCTTTTGAATGGAAGGCAAATGCCACAATTGGGATGTACTCTACTTGAACTAACATAAAGTGTTTGAGTATGGTATGAGGATCAATAGTTGGTGCATCACCAAAATGGCTAATTCAACTTGCGTTTCACATACAGTGGTTTATATTAGTTAGATTGTGTTGCTACAGAAACTGAATTTGAGTTCCATTTCTACATCCTAGTCATAATATTGTTGTGTTGTTTACTTATTACATGACAATGTGTGTATGCATGCAGTGCAGTATTGAGTATGGGTATTCAAGTTAATCGGCTGAACTGAGCAAGAAGGTCAACACCAGCATGTGCATTTGGATAGAGAAGAGTTGCTTATTATAGTTGCTCTCAGAATTAAGATATCAGCACAGCCCAGGTGAATCCTTCATACGAAGAGCGGTTGCCCAATTAGAGGTTTGTGTGTGTTCTATTAGGGTACACTGTAAAAACAATTTTGTCACTTTAATAAATTGTTTGTTACATCGCGATGGATGTTCTATTAGAGTAGTTGAAACGTAATCTTCCGTTCAATTCCACACTCACAATAAAGCCATCCTGCAGGGTGCAGAGTGTCTTTTAGGCGAATCTTCCTTGTGTAGTCTGTTAGGCAGCCTGATTGGTGTGATCATCGCTCTGTAACTTGCCACACCCACTACAAAACTCTACTTTTTTGACTGTTTCCTTCTCCCTTGCAGCGATGTTGCTGGTAATCCTCCGTTTTTGTGTCACAGTAGCTTTACTTTGCTGTCTATAGTGCACAGTGGTGTAGGTCTCAGGATGTCTATCCTTGTAGTGGACAGCGCAGCAGGGTACAGAGTGTGTATTGCCGGCAAGTCTGTAGTCTCTGTCAAGTAGCCTGATAGGAATTAGCCTGATTGGAATGATCATCGCTCATAGACTTGCCACACCCACTACGGAACTGTCCTTTTATACTGGTGGATGTGTTTGCCGGATGATAGCGTACACACCAGATTACATTCATGATCAAATTCGCTGATGTGATTGGTTAAATCATGAAAAAGTGATTGATCCTATCTCGCTGTAAGCTTACAGATATTAAATATTAACCATGATGTCATCTGATTTCTATTAGCAACGCGTGTATACCGGAATGCCGTATACGCGTATCGTAAACTTATAATGGCCTTTGACAGTGATAAGTATCTCGAAACCAAGGTTAGCATATACATAATGATAGACACGAAAACCACCTTATGACACATTGATTTGGATGGGTAGTTGGTCTAGTGAGTTTGAAGCTAATCAGGGGAAAAACCTGGGAGGAGTTTGTGTTTGAAATTTTTATGGCCTCGATTTTTACGTTTCTCGTTCTGTTGTCCACAGGGGAGAGAAACATCTAGTGTAGGCTGGGATGGGGAAGGCTGGTAACACGATAAGTGTCTCCAGAAATTTGTGGACGAATTCGTGTCTTCCTCAGGTAGTTACGGTCACGTGGTTTAAAGGGTATTTCCCGTAGTTTAACGAATCGCCACCAATCCTCGATCAAAAGATTTGTCTCAAAGTTTAGAATTGAATGGTACCGATACAATTGGAATCTGACCAAGAATGACAGAACAGCGCTCAAAAAACACGTGTGTGGGTGTTAGAGAATTAATATATAGATATATTGTACTTTGCGTGGGAGGATCAAAGCGATGCTGCGTATCGTATTGTCCATACAGTACTAATCAACTGCATAACTGTACTGTATGAGTCATACAGTATAGTTATGCAGCTAATTGGGAAAATACAGTACAGTTATGCGCTTAATTGGGCAAATACAGCACACTTGGGCAAATACAGTACAGTTATGCAGAGACTTTATTTGTGGAATGTTACGTAAACATCATTGTAAATCACTAAAACCAGCCAAACTAATCCTACGAGTTTGTTCTAAGGCTAGGAGTAGATTGTATAAATACTTACTGCTCGTCTGATCATGAAGCTTTTAAAACACGACTCCACTAAGACAGCACGACTGATCATGTGCATGACATTGTAAATCGATAAAACTAGCCAAACTAATCCTATTAGTTCGTTCTACGACTAGAAATAGAATAGTTAAACACTTACTGATATCCTTATCACCGAAAATCGCAGCGCTTTGAGTACTAGAGAAAATCGCTCCGAGCCAGACGCGACCAGGAAGTACAATATAACACTTAAAGCACCGCCTTGCTTGTGTGTATGAAAAATACAGTAATCGGGGGGGTGTCTCGAGGCAAATACAGCACTTGGCTTCGCCTCGTGCTGTATTAGCCTCTCGACACACACCCTCGTACTGTATTTTCCGTACACACGCGCGGCAGTGCTTTAACTCTAACATATAGGTGACAATCTTTGCTACTATACATACAGTAGCTGTGCTACAACAGCTGCTGAAAGTAGAAGTATACCAAAAATATACAACATATTAGCAGCAACTACCACAAGCAGGACCACACACACATGCACACCACACAGACACACACTTACTGTTGGTAGCGGTTCAAAAAGTGGTCCTACCCACAATAACACAACTATTAGTATCGATGATGATATGAAAGAGACAAGCTAAAGAAAACAATGAAACATCATCACATCGTATACGTACATTACAAATATGCATGCACAATTTACGTATACAGTAGCATAGTACACTGGTATACATACATAGGAGGAGGGGGAGCATGTAAATGCATATTTTGTACCTGGGTGTTTCCCCCTGTGGTATCTTGTATCACTGATCGAGATAACGAGCCAGTACTGACAAAACACGAGAAGAACGAGGTGACAAAATTAGTGATCCCATGAGCCAGAAACTCCTGCAACAAACACAATATATTATGTAACAAAAGTTTCAAATTTGGCTTGTCAAGTAAACAGGTGATACTGTAGCCATGTATGTTATTAAAGTACTGACATAACTGAAAATAAACTCTGCAGGACATTTGTAGTAAGGACACCTCAACAGAGAGGGGTTCCACTGTATACATAGAGTAATGGTGAGAACTAACACAATACATAATGTTACTGCATGCGTACACGTATGGTACCTGGTTAGGTACAACTGTGTAGCCATGTTTGTTGGCGAAGACTTTGGACAAAGAGATGGCAATGGAATAAGACACTACTGCTATGATGAAGGAATCCAACAGAACTGGGAACATGTAACTTGGCTTTGGAGGGGTGAACGGGGGTAATCTACATAAGAAATAGCATGAACATGAAACAGAAGAAGCTTGAGTTATCTGCACTGTGGTCTCATATGATAATAATGAGGCATCAAAAGGATTTACATGTAAGTGGCTCCAGTATGGCCTTCAGGAAATTAATAAGAACACCTCATTATAGTGATCAAGTCAAGTAGGTTCCTAACATAGCACTTCATGATCTCATTAATAAGACCACCTCATTATAGTGACCATGTCTAGTAGGTCCCTAACATTCATGACTTCATTAATAAGACCAGCGGTCATACAAACATATGAGAGTGTAAGTATTGTAAATACAAAACGACAAAACGGTATTTCATAAACTATTGCAGACAAGACAGATATCTACATACTTTACAAACATTAGATACGTACTATCTACATTGCTTGCTTTATAGATACATATGTATGTTCTGATGAAATCTTTTTTAGACAACTGGTTATTCTGAGGCATTTGTCTTTGGATAGGCCACTATTGGAACGAACGACTATCACAGGAGATTATCATTATTATCACTATCATAGGGGATTATCTTTGGACAGGCCACTATCATAGTACATTCGTATGAATGTACTATATAGTATGTACATGTTGGAGCTGGATCCTCAAAAAAAAAATTAATAACTCATGAATGCAATTACACATGATCTTGAAATTTGGTTCATTTGTAGTACTGCTTGAACCGCTAAAAATGTTTCAAAATATTTTCGTCCAAATGTCTAATTTTCACTATACATTTCCTGTGGGAAAGCCATAAAATTACAGTGCCCATTACAGCACCTTCCCAAACTTGTGATGGAGCCAAACCATATGTGTCTGTTGTTGACACCTCTGCTGTCACCATCAATCATCTGGTTGGCTGAAATGTTTACTCTCTTGAGAAAAAATCCACTTTTAACTTTTAGCTGTGTTTTAGGATCCAGCTCAACTTGTACATATACTATATATAGGTGCACTAATTTTCATGTGAGTAAATGCACTTTTTTTTCCAAATCTACAGACCTGGTAGTTGGTTACAATACACACAGTTTATTGGGTATGTGGATGTCTATGTATATCTCATGAGCCTAGAAATGTGGCAGCAGGATGACTAGAAGTGAAGTGATATGGTTATCAACTTCCACACTCACCAAATCCAGTTACACATTGACTTACCCAGTTGGTATATGATCCACAATAATGATGTTCCGTTTTTCATGTAGACTAAATCCTGCACTAATAGCAGTAGCTACTATCACCTGTAGAATGTACAGACAATGCACAAGTAAAACCATTATAGCACACACAGTACATTGGCATACAAAATGATAATAATTAGATGCATACAGCACTCCACAAAAAGAACAGTAAAGAGAAACCACACATGGGTTGACAACCTCTTAGTTAACAACCATACACACTAAACTTATTCTGTCATGGACAATTTTGGCTTACAACGTTGCAATATACATACAAAACAAGATGTGCCAATATAAGAGATTTGTGAGCATTAGTTTATGCCTACTTAGCTTAAAATTGTACTAAAACGAGTCAAGGAAAAACAACACTACTTACTCGCACCTGGGTAGGACCAACCGTTTCTTCATTTGTCCAAAATTTTCAATTATTTGGGTACACTCAGGCTGGATAATAGAGAGACCACTGTGCCCACAAAATAATCATTAATACTTTTTAATATTACAAGGCTACATAGTTGTGTGCTGGCCAAGTTACAAAGAAACATTTTGTGCCACAAGTGCAGAACAATAACAAATCACAATGTTACGGCATACAAATGAGCTTCCACATACCCTCAGAGGTAAAGACTTGTGAGCTTTGTATGATAAGACATTTGTGAGGCGATCTACACTGTAAATTACAGCTATATATTAACTAAAAACCATGAAAAAAAAACACACTCACTCGCACCTGGGTGGGCTCGAACCACCAACCTTTTGGTTAACAGCCAAACGCGTTAACCATTGCGCCACAGATGCTACACAGCAATGAAGGAAAATGTTGCAGTATATAAAACAAGCTTCAAAATATACAAATTTGAAATTGAAACTTTTATATTTTAGTAGGGATCATAGAAATAGAAAGCAATAAAACAAGGAGATCATCAGCTACAACAGCGCCCATTAATTTCTTCAGTCATACAGTACATAGTCTGTCAATAATATAGCCACGAATGAAGTAGGGATTAAACGTCTACTAAAATAGCTGCAGGTGTCCCTTCATTGGTTTTACTATGAATGTGTCCACCCAAACTCAATAGGTGGTTCTAATTGCATACACTGGAACTTTAACAAGTTAAACAAAAGCACACAAGCTATGATGCTGAACCAGAAGTTAAAATGGAGGCCAGTTCATTGTAAACATTGCATATAATATTAAAAGGAAAGAATGGTGCCAGGTACATCATAAAATTAATTGCGTGACTAGATGTGCGCCCAACTATCAATTACTGAAACGCACCATTCTGCTTTAGTTTCAGCTTTGTTCTACTCATTATAAATGAAGATAAGTATGAGAAGCACTTGGGCAATGAATCCAGTCATACTAAAGTACTGAATTATTATGAATCAACACTTACGTGGTAGAAGAGGACAGAGGTACACATGCATTGTACTGTATGTGTACCTGCTGCTTTTGGCAAAAGGGCATGTCTTGAGCTGAAGCAACATTAATAAGTGAAGAAATCAAGCCTGTAGCCTTATCTGTACCCCAGTTATGATTGGCTGAAGGGAATCAATTAGTAAAAATTCCATTAATTTTTAAACAAAAAAAAAGTTAATAGAAACTTGTTGGAAGGGTTTGAGGTCACATTGAAAATAAAATTATCACAACAATTTTTTGCAATTACAGCACAGCTCTCTATACCAAGTAGAAACAGAGATCTTTTGTCTCTTAAAATTTCTAGTTATGCTGCATACACAATGGCTTACCACTATTAGCTGGGATGGAATGGGGATAGGCACTTTCCTATACAACCTGATCTTATAGAACTGCTTGTTAACCACCTTCATTATGATCAGGAATGTTATACACAATACAGTGATTATCACTGCCGTCCAGTTGGTGTTGCCAGAGAACACTTGTTGAAGTATTTTGAACCATTTCTATTGTGTAATAAGAAGTATAGTGGTTTAACAAAGATATATATGGCAGTGTGTTTGTGTGTGCGTGCGTGAACGATAGTATAATGTGAACGATGGTATAATACAGTACATACATAGAAACAACTAACGTGACCCAATCAAAAAGTAGAATGATACTAGCATAATTCAATGGCTACTTGGGTATTCTACATGGGATTATTACTCATTATAGTTTACCTGTGGAAGCTGAAACAATCCGGGTTCAACCTTTACAGCAGATGAAGATAATCCAACAATGTGTCTGAGTTGACTGGAGAACACATGGACTGCAGCTCCAGTAGTGTAGCCACTAACAAGTGCATCAGACAGGAATATGGTGATGAACCCAAACTGGAGAGCACCAAAGACGATCTGTAGCAAGTACAAGTAATGTTACTGATAATTGACCATAGACAACCAGTAAGGCTATATAATTTTGTGAAGATAAGGTGATAGCTAGCCCCTGTTCTCAACAAACACGTATAAGTGACCAGATGACCACCAAAACCCCGACTTCTTTAAATTTTATTTAGTGCATAGGGGAAATCTCCATGGTTTGTTAAATCTGATGAATACTCTTGAAGTCAGAGGAGCGCTCTAAGCACCACTAAAACAAATTACGCAAAAATCATTTTGTTGAGGAGGGCAATAAGCCGATCTCAGTTTAATGCAGTGAATCATCATTGTTTCGTGTACACACAATACATATGTGACAAGTCTGGTAAAGTTGTACACACCAAACTGCAACTTATGAATTTCACCTAGAATTCAAGTGATTTTTACAAAACAGAGTACATTCATTGCCTTGAATCTTACATGAAGTACGTTCTGAATACCTAATGAACCCCTTCGTTTTTCAGTTTTATATTGCGACTATTGAGGGTCACTGACAAATTCATCAAAGGTATAGTTTTGGCCTACGTATGATGCTTACAAGCAAGAAGGCTATTCAAGTTACTGCAACATACGTAACTCATGTTTACTTACAAACACAGAAATGAAACAAAAATATTTGTACTGTGAACAGGCAAATACAATGGTATACACTGTATACTATAGCATGGAAATTTCAAAGAGATGGATTCTGCAAGTGATGACGACAGCTTTGTGAAAATATGTACTACCATAGGTTTGTATTAAGGTAGTGCCCCCTGGCCTTCATTTAGGACCCGGGATTTATTTGAGCCCGGCTTTAGTATGGATAATACAGTATGTATTTGTGACCATCTCAGCAAAAACCTGACTTGTTCACACAACTTCCAATTTATTATTTTTCTCAGCATTATCTGCAGTATCCAAGGAATGGATCACAAGAGTTCCTTCTGTGGTGAGTAGTTTTGAAATTATAGCGCTAGATAGTAGGAAGAGCAAGATATCGATTTGTACAGCAACTATACTGAAAATAAACTACCGGCACTTACATTCGTAGCCATAAATTCCGTTTGCATTAGTCATTTGGCTTAAAATGTTCACCATGAATTAGCAGGGTAGGACGACATTACAATAGTTTAACATGTACAGTAGAACAAGGCTCACTACAACTATAGAAACTGGTGACTTGTCAAAAGCATGTCAACAGGAGCTGCTAGAAGCAACATGATTTTTCAAGTGGATTATAAGAAATAAAAGCCCAGGGCATCTAAAATGCTTACCAAACCCTTACTTATACCTGTATGAGAAAATGACTACTATACATGTGCATAGAGTGAATGGTCTATTAGAGTTATTGAACATACATACACACATTCACGAATGTACATCAGACACAATGTACATGTGTATTACGTGAGTATAACCATCAAACAGAGAATGCACAGTAATACCATCAAATATAGAACTTTCACACTGTCAGCCAAAAGGTTAGAAAATTTTCTATTAAGTAGAACATCTATAACTGGGAGTTATTAGTTGTAACAACTGGGAATACATTCAACAAACACGCTGTGTTAGAATATTATGAACACAGCTAGAGGCTACAGGGTACGTTAACCACAATCAGAAGTATAGATCTGTGTATCAGTTTCATCAAATGTGAATGATGTACAGCTACACTGTATAGCAAGAGTGTAAAAGAGGTGAGGGCCCATACAAATACATTCTTCCCATACAAATATTAACAAACTTTTGGTTAACATGTAACTGTTCCCTTACCATAATCAGACCAGTCACAAAGGTTATGGTAAACACGACATCAAGTGCAGCAGGACAATCATACAGCTCAGAGGTGGTGTTCTCCCCAGTAGTTTCATTGTATACTTCACATAGAGAAGGGTTGTTATGGATGTACTTGCTTTGTGCATTACCAACCATTAAACAAGTTATGGCCAATGTTCCTGTAGAGAAGAATACGTACACAATAGCATAAAGATACAATGAAACTTAACTTAGTGGCCACCTCTAATATAAGACCATAAGCACCTAGTTGAAGTGACTATGTCAAAGGCAATATACTTCATAATCTCATAATACTGTAAGATCACCTACTGTAGCTTGTTATGGAGGGATATTTGCAACATACAGATATTATATTTCATTCAGTCAATAAATTATTATATACATATACGCATGTTACTATCAAGCTTACCAATAGAGATCTGTCTAGATGTTCCAAATAATGAATAAACCATTGGCGGTAGGAAAGACACATACAAGCCGTACACTGGAGGAACATTGGCCAGCACAGCATATGCCATACCTGCAATAGTATACTACAGTTATATATTTATCAGGTATAGTATTTGTAGCATACAAACTATAATTGTTTGAACTATGGCCCCAAGTATTTATGCAGTGTCATCAGTGTTGCACCTCCATGCCAAATTAAAGTCATAGATTTTGTCCAAATTCTAGCAAAAAGATATAGCTATCTTAGAGCATTATATGCATATACACAGTATTTACACTACATGCAAAGCAAAAAAAAAAGGTTCAGTTGCCATTCACGCAATTACACCTACGTTACTACAGTGTAGTAACAGCATTGGCTACTTGCTAGCAGCAGGGGCATAGCTAGCCAGAAGGTGATGGAGGGGCAGGCATGCCCCCACGCAACACTCAAAACCGTTCATGATTGCAAAAACGGCTAACGACTCAATGGTGGGCTAGTCAACATACGGTGTTGTATTATTACAGTTTACATAACTAACTATGTAACTATTTCAGTACTGATTGCTTATCACTTATCAATGGAGGTATATTCATCAAGTATCATCACACGTGCCACAACTGTACTCCAACAAATTTATCCACAATCTGGTAGAGCTATATTGTTAATAATTTAGTGTAAATGCAAGATACTTTATGTTAGCCACAACCTGTGCTGCAGCCCTAGCACACTGCAGACAGGATAGCATGTTTACTGACTTTAGCCAGCAAAATTCAAATGCCATGTAGCTACGTATTGCATGAAATCCCAGTTCAACATCTGTCTTGCCAGCAGAACTTGTAAGCTTGTGACTGATCCACCTGACTGACTAAGTTAAAAAACTTAGACTGGTATGTCACTGCACTACCGTACGAAGATCCAGTGTGATCGACTCGAGAAAATAAATTTGGTATATTTAACACTTTATCACCTCATATAGTAGGTTTGTAGCATCATCGGGTCTCCTTTGTCACTTGTGACTCCTGTGAGGTCACTCTTTTTAGGTTCAAAATGCTCTATCACTAGTGTTGTTTTAGTACAGCAAATTCATTTTAGTTTAGTTCTAGTTCTAGTACCCCAATTCTGCCATAGTTTTAGTTAGTGTTAGTTCTGGTACCCCATATTTCTGTAATTTTAGTTAGTATTAGTTTCATTTTAATTAGTGTTAGTTTTAGTGTTAGATATCTTCACAAATACTGACCTTGGTAGCACCCAGTCTCTAGACTTCCAGTAACTTCATATTTGGTGTTTTGACGTTCAGCACTATTTCCACTTGTCATTGTGCACAAATAAACAAAAGCTCTAATAGAACTGAGCTTAAATAACCTAACTAGGCAGAATTAATGCTGAATATGGTAGCAGTTGCAGGCATCACCATCTTCAAAGAAAAGTGCTAAGTGGTTATATAGTGTACAGTACCCTTTTATGTAGGATTGCTTGAGAAACCTTTTAGTTCTTGAACTAAAGTTTTAAAGGTTTTGGGTTAGCTCTAGTTTTTTACCCAAAACTTGAAAGAATTTTAGTTTAATTTAGTTTTAGAACTAAAATAGACCACAATTTTAGTTTAGTTCTAGTGTACTAGAACTAGAATTAAATTGCTGTACTAAAACTAGATATAGTTCTGGTTCCTTAGAACTAAAATAACACTATCTATCACATGAGTAATCTAGGCTAAATATAGGTGTGGCTCTAATATTTTCGTTCGGTGGATTCAAGAACGAGTTGAATGTTGCGTATGCATTCACTAGCAACCCCTGGTGGTACTGTGTTATAGCACACATAATTTATAGTCATTTGCGTGTCAGTTTAATACTGGTAAGCTTGTGACGGAGGTTAAAAAACAAACATTTGGTGATGTGGGGCCTCTGGCTAGCAGCCAGTAAAGATATATTGGGTTAGAACTAGTACTCTGTGAAGGCAATACCATGTCTCACAGGTGAAGATGTGAGCATTTAAAATAACTTGCTCAAGACTATGTTCATTATGTGGGACATGGAGATTTAACACAGCACAGTAAACACACTACACACATCACCTTGTGGAATATGCATGATGCCCACGGTCACACCAGATATCACATCACCAAACAATGAAGGATGTCTGTACTCCCACAACCATCTCAAAATTGGTAGACGAACTAATAGAAACTCCTTCCACTCTTTAAGAGTCAATGGAGGTATGAGGTGACTACGAATTGGTTCAGGAATGGATAGCTACAAGAGTTCACAACACAAAATTTCAGTAAATCTAGTCTCTCAATTCAAATTCCCATGGATAAAATAATTGTGCGTTGCCATGCACGTTAAGTGAATTGTGCGAGGTAAAGGGTGCTTGGTGTTACGGTTTACCTTCAGTCTCTGATATCCCAGAGGGTGGAAAGTTTCTTCAAATTGCAGCTCATCATAAGTTGGCCTGTCTATGGTGACTTTTCCACTTGTTGCTGGTTCCTCTTCTTCTTCAATCACTTCTCCACTTGGGGCAGACATCCTCCTTACAAGCGAGCTTACAAGTCACGGGTGCTGTTAATTATCACGGCGCTTGTGATAAATTTTCTGGGTGAGTCGTTTATCCAGGAGGTCAAATACCGTAACTAGATTTAAACTACGCCTTCACTTACTTTGTATCAAACTCGAGAAACGTCCGTAGAGAACGGTCGAGATCAACCTTGGTCGAGATGTGGGTAGCGCCTAAAAACCTAAAATAGCAAAATTTTACTTTACGCGCTTTATAGTACAACGATTTATACTCTACTAGAAATGGAAGAAGGACCTTCAGCGAAGCGAATGAAGATCGAAGAGACTTCATCTGAAGGTACATAATCTAAGTCTCCATGATCTATGTTGTGTAGTGATTTTGATGTCTGATACTGGTAGTCACGTGACAAGAGGCTGACACACCGACCACTCACTGAGGTAAATCCAACTTCGGTCAAACGTAAAGTCTCACAAGTTTAATAAGGCCGGAAAATTCGTGCCACAGTCACAGGCAAAATTTGCAGCTCATCAGTCAAACGGACAAAAATATTTATTGCTTAATCCGCACACTGGAAAAGGCTCTTAGTCACAGGTCACAGTGATTTTGGCCAGTCAAGATCGCAGTTGCAGATCCACCAACTGTGTGCCTACTTGACACTGAAAAGGCTACTTTCTCACCCTCACAATTACAGGAAAATAGTCTTATCATTGCAATTTCACCTGATGTAAACTTAGGCCACTCCAAATAAGACTGTAGTTTCCCGTCCTGAGGTTTTCGTTTTTCGGTGTGGGCGGGAGGCTTATTATCATTATTCATTATTAAAGATTCGACTGCTCTATTAGAGTATCTCGATCTTGAGAGGATTTCAAGGTCATGAAAATGGCTTTTTTGCAAGCTAGCAACCATTAGAACCGTTCATTTTAGGTTTCATTGTGCTTTTTAGCAACGCAAAATAAAAGGCTCCATGAGAAGTTTCCAGAAAGCAGCACAGGAAGTGGTTTTGGAAAAATAATGACAATAATGACCATTTATATTAGTGCGGGTGCTCAGACATGATGCGGGCGGAGGACGGGAAACTACACTCTCATTTGGAGTGGCCTTATTATGTACACTTTTCTGAAAATACATTACAAGTAAATTAAGCTACTAGCCTCTGGCACACAGATGCTTGAAAAGACAACTGGCAAAGCACAAGACACATAGTATAGTGAACCATCGGTTATCTGATCCCCTTTGTTTTCAGGCAATGATAAAAGATGTTCGGATAAGTGATTGTGAATTGTTCTGATGATGAAGCCCATACATTCATACATATACAGAATTCTGTTGAAATACTCTAATAGAACATACACACGTACTTAAAATATTCTATTAGAACATTCATTTCCAATTTCTGATAAACGAGGGTCGGATAACTGAATAGTATGTTATGCAACTAAGAAAGCTGAAAAAATGATTTTCACAGATGCATAGTTCTTTGGTCCTCTTTCCAAAGCACAGTGCACGCCAGGTATAGCAGGCTACACCACATTTTATCAAATTTGCTTCAAGATATTGGCGACCATGTTTTCAATTTTGTGTCTAAAGTGCTTTATGGGGGCCAAGATTCTTTTTGCGCTTGAAATGTCATCTTGTAACTTGATTTACCATGCAAGTAAAGTTTACTATGAATCTGATACAGTGTTATGGACTTTTGTTCACACATAAAAATAACTTTTGTTGTGGCTACAAGATGTGCTATGGTCCCTACTCTAGTTGAAAGTTCCATGTTTTTGTGTAATTGTTAACTTTTTTTGTAAATAATAAATGTGACTGGTGAACCCACACATACTGCATTAAAAGAAAGAAATGGTGCCACAAGCTGCAGCTATTGTCTGAACTGTCAAGTATCCATTGCGCTACGTTGTCAGCTATGTTCAACCCGTTACACAACTTTACGAATCAAGAACTGCTCAAAAAGCAGCTCTGCAATCTACGCATACTGCATCAAAAGAAAGAAATGGTGTTGCACGCCCCAGCTATCAATTATTGTCTGAAACGTGAAGTATCCATTACGCTTCATTGTCAGCTATGTTCTTCCCATTACAAAGCAGTATTAATAAAGAACTGTTCGAAAAGTACCTCTGCAACCAAAGTGGCTACACTGTACTATGAAAAATGCAGACAATTTATGTTACGAAGGGAAGCCATCATGAGCTACTGTCAAATTCACACTTTTCACTGTCAGCAAAGATGAATAGTACACAAAGGAGGACACTGGTAAGTCCATGAAGAATGCATTGTATGTACTGCAGTATGACAAAAAGCGCCTCTCGGGCTGAAGCGACGTCAAACAGTGAAAAAATCAAGCCTGTAGCCTAGCTTAGCCATTATCGAGTTACATTTGTCTGAAGGCATCAGTCAGTTAGTCAGTCACTAGAAAATTCAATTATTTTAATTCCAACTTGTTGAAAGCATTTCAGGTCGATTTGAAGGCTTGTTTGGGCTTAGTTTCACCTAACCAACACTGCCTCGTTGTCAGGAAAAAGTGAGACTGGTTTTGGGTGATGTTTATTCATGGAACATGCCCACACCTTTGTGGTCCCTACTATACAGTACTATCGTACTGTATGATTCAAAAATGAAGTAGACGATAAAAAGTAGTGGATCAAGAGATGAATGATGGTTGCTTGGCAGGAAAATCCATACTTTGGCATTGAACAAAATAATTGTTTTAACATGCCAGTGTAGGGATTTTCTCACAGAGCTATCATACAGTACAATAGTAGTGTATAGTAGAGACCACAAAGGAGTAGGCGTGGCCCACGAAATAACATCACCCGAAAAAAGCCTCAATTTTCCCAGACGACGATGAGGCAGTATTGGTTGGGTAAAACTAAGCCCAAACAAGCTTTCAGATCAACCCGAAACACTTTCAACAAGTTGCTACAGAATTTTAAAAATTATTTATTCAATGAAATTTTCTACTGACTGGATGACTGATGCCTTCAGGCTAGCGTAACTTGATAACGGCTAAGGCTATGGGCTTGATTTTTTCACTGTTCGTCGTTGCTTTGGCCTGAGAGGTGCCTTTAGTATGTACAATGCTTTCTTCATGGACTTACCAGTGTCCTCCTATATGTGTCCCATTCATCTTTGCTGACAGTGAAAAGTGTCAATTTGGCGATAGCACGTAATGGCTTCCCTTCATAACAGAAATTGTCTGTATTTTTAATAGTGGCCATTTTGAATGCAGAGATGCTTTTTGAACAGTTCTAAATTTGTACTGCTCTGTAACGGGTTGAACATAGCCAACAATGAAGCGTAATGGATACTTCACTTTCAGACGATAATTTATATAACTGGGGCGCACGGCACGATTTCTTTCGGTATGTGTGGGTTGCAGAGGTGCTTTTCATCAGTGTTTTTGAGCAGTTCTTGATTCGTAGTGCTGTGTAACGGGTTGAACATAGTTGACAAAGAAGTGTAATGGAAACTTCACTTTTTAGATGATATAGCTGGGGCATGCGGCACCATTTCAAATGCGGTATGCATGGGTTCACCAATCATAATAATATTATTTACAAAACGTTAACAAACAAGTATTTCAGAATTTCAACTAGAGTAGGGACCATAGCACATTGATAAAAAGTACTGAAACAAGCTGGAGTAGTGCACGATATTAAATCATAGTAAAACAATAAGAAGTGTTATATCCCTACTGCGCATTTCCGTAATGGTATCATGAGCACAGTAGGGATATAACACTTCTTATTGTTTTACTGTGATTTAATATCATGCACTACTCCAACTTGTTGCAATACTTTTTATTGATGTGCTATGGTCCCTACTCTAGTTGAAAATTCCAAAATTTTTGAAATACTTGTCGTGTAATACCATCATTCTTATAAACCAGCTGGAAAATCTTGTTTGTCCTTGTAGCAGCTGCATGCTGTTAGCATCAGTTTGGCAAGTCACAAGTTTCATGAGTTGTAGTACACTTTTTCTACAAGACTATGTATTTAGGTAGCACCTCCTTTATTACGTAAAAGGCTTACTTACAACAAGACTGAGATATGTACACTAATCCAGCAGACAGACAGATTAATTTCAGAGTGTCAAAAATATCTGGGAGGCAGCCCCCAGACTCCCATTTTCAAAAAATGTGGGGAGGCAGTCCCTAGATCCCCTAAGTTGACATGCTTTGCACACTAAGACATGCCTTCCTATAACTACAGTATTAAGTAATTAGCTAGACCCTGGCATCACAAACATCTGGCTTCCCCACTATGTAGGGGTCACGGGTGGTAGCATAGTTTACTCATCAAATTTTCTGTGTTGTAGTATCTAATGTATTTCACAAATGGTTGATTAACACTTTGCATTCTGGCACTTTAGACACACATCAACTTGTTATATCAACTGTTACTTTGTAGATTGTACACTAGACAATGCTTTAGAAGCCACAAGCGACTCTTGGTGCAATAAAACGTTAACATCTCTACTGAACAATGACAATACACATGATGTGACATTCAAGACATCTGATGGTGGTAGTGTGAGTGCTCATAGGGCAATAGTGGCAGCTAGTTCACCAGTGTTCCATGCTATGTTGTATGGTAACATGAAAGAGAGTAGTCAGAAGGAGATTGAACTACCCAATATAGACAGCAACATGTTGAAGAAATTGTTTTCTTTCATCTACACTGGTCATATTCAAGCAAGTCTAATGGATTGCTTGGAGTTATTACAAGCTGCTGATTATTTTGATATCAGTGAATTGAAGGCCATGTGTCATGATATGATTGTGAATGAAGTAACTTATTGTTTCAATTTTAATGATTCAATTTGTTGGACTGTCACACTTTTTGCAGCAAAGCATCACTTAGACACGTTGGTTGAGACTTGTTTTAATATCATGGAAAATAATGCTAGTATAACAGTTCATAGTTCATGGTTTGGTTCCTTACCATTTTCTGTACTTACTATGCTTGTGAAATCATCCAATCTTGAAGTGAAGGAACTAGATTTGTTTCAAGCAGTTGTTGAGTGGTGTAAACAGCAGAAAGAGACTGTTAGTGATGATGATGTTAACTCATTGTTTCAGCAAATCCGATACCCACTGATGAGGAAGGAGGATTTGATTGAGAAAGTTCATCCAACAAATATGGCTGATCCTGATCTTTACAAAGCTGCTTTAGAATATCATGACACTGACAAGTTTGATGGACCTGAAGACCAGCTAAAACTAAGAAATTATTATTTTGATTTTAAACCAATGGAAGATGACATAAGAGTTGAACACACAGCTAAAGGTACTTTGCTTACGAATGATGGACCAGCTACTTTTGTTACTTGTGTTGCTAAAGTACTCTTCACAGATACTATTCAGATTCCATTTACATTTTGTCTAAAATCTTGCCGTAACAGACACAACACGTTGTTAAAATTGTATGACATTAACTATTGTGATGTTAGCCAGAAAGATGTTACCAAACTTCCCATAGGGAAGGAAGTACAAGGGGTTGTCTTTATTGAGCCCGATCACATTAAAGCTCATATTGGAGATGTAAAACTGTCTATTTTGTCCTGTGGAGAACTTTGTGAAATTGGAATTAGATTATATATTGGAGACCAGGTTCACATATTGCGGACATAGTTAATGTAATGACATGAAATGCACATACACAGTTTCACCTGTGAATCATACCAATGTACTTGAGTGTATTTATTATTTAAAATTTAAACACTGAAGCTCGTCTTACTGTTTGCTATTTATACATTTAAGCAGGTTAAATCGTCTTATTCTTTTACCAGTGACGTATACATGCAAGGACTGTTAGGTCGTACCTATATATACATGTTTCAGTTTACTCTTTCTCCAATCACTTTCCCACAGCAGTTTAAGCATTGGTGTTTGTAGTTGATATTTCAAAATGTATAGATAATGATCAGAACCTTTAATTTCCTTTGTACATATTTTAGGTGTTTATTAGGGACTTCATTTGCATCTAGCCCTATAATATAATGTATAGTTTAATAGTAGGGATTGCTCTGTACAAAGGGCCAGCAATTTTCTGTTGGCAATGGAAGAATGACTTCAATTAAAAGAATAAAGACCAAAGAGACTTCATCTGTATATAAATATTCCACCTGTGTCCTGATTTTGTTGCGTGACACTCTATAGGTAAAATATGGCACACTCTTGCAGTCTTGTGCTTTTTCCACACTCTTTTGGTGTAGTTTCACTTGACATCATAATTGTGATATCAGGTCATAGTGAAAGACTTGGTGTGCTTGCAGGGATATTTGCCTTTTGAAAATACTGTCACCAGTTGTTAACGAAAAAGGTACATGTTGAAATCGACTATACCAGTCAGGCATTTTTGTTGTACTGCAATGTTAGTCTTGTCTAGAGGGAATCACAGCAATACAATGTAATGATCTAATCTGCACCTGAAGATACAATGAGATGAATTTTAACCTATAGTTCCATATTTGGCTGAAGTATTACATATATTTGACCCAGTGTTTAAAGAACCCGGCATGTATTCAGGCATTTATTACTTTGTTTACCAGGAACAAGATGGTAATTATTTTAATGGTTAAAGTGGTGATGAGAGTGTTTAGTTCTTATACAGTTTGGGACCTTCAATACACGTATACAGTATATAGAACCTCAGTTATTTGGATCTCACTTATCCAGATTCTTGGTTAACTGAACTATGGAAATGACTACTCTGTGAGTAGTGACTGTTCTATTAGGGTAGTTGAATACTACTGATATTTTTTTTCAGACTTATGGACCATCCCTGGTCCCAAGGGGTTCAGATAACTGTAGTTCCACTGTATTCGTACATATTGTCTATATGTGCATGCTGGCTTTCTGACACCATGTGCATGCATACTTATGCACATGCACCTGTGGTAATATGTACCGGTATATTGTATACACAACATTTTGTACTGTTTGTGCATTGAGCTGCTCACTATATAGAATAATTGGTGAGAGTATTATCATTAATTTTGTTCATTTTCATACTGGCAGTTAAAATGCATGCGGTATATAACAGACTATACATATGAGATTATCTATATTTATATATATATATACTTGTTGGAAAACATTAATGTATATATACTGACTTTTAATAGTGTATAATTTTCTTATTAATTGCTTTAACTTGATTATTAATAGGCCAGAGCCTGGAATAGCTTGCATAGATATTTGTCTAATGTATTCATTTAACTGGTTCCTTCACTGTAAATTCAGAAGTGTGATGTTCATACTGATGGTATGACTCCTGTGGTTGCTTAATGTGATACTCATACTTCTGAAGTATGACGACCACACTAAGCGACCGCAGGAGTCATACCATCAGTATGAACTTCACACTTCTGAATTTACAGTGTTGGTTATGCTATAAGTGACGCCAACAATGTGTAGTGCATCAGGGTGGTGGTGGTGTACAGGGGCGGATCTAGGATTTTGCAAGGGGGTGCTAAGCTAGGGACATTTATAGTTGGGGCTAAAAATGTGGCATCTGGTTGATACAACTATATATAGTGCAGTGTGAGAACACTCAGCACAAGGAGCATGCTCAAGGTCTTGGAGCATTCCCTCACAGGGAAATTTTGCAAATTGAATTTGACAATAATAATGACTGAACCTCATCAAATAGGCAATTGTGAGCCACTTTAACTATAAGTGAAATCCTCTAGCAGTGGTATAGCCAAGTCACTAACTAGTTTTCATACATTAGGACACAATTTATGCTGCAGCATAAATTCAAAGTGGGAGTTGGTCTTTGTT
Organism: Dysidea avara; assembly: GCF_963678975.1. NCBI lineage: Eukaryota > Metazoa > Porifera > Demospongiae > Dictyoceratida > Dysideidae > Dysidea > Dysidea avara. Next base: position 7,518,553 of record NC_089283.1, on the reverse strand, counting down.
CTTTATAGTTTAAAGAATTGTATAATGTTGGATGTTCTATTAGAGTAGTTGACTGTCCTTTTTAGCAGTTTTACCTCTTTGTTCCCCTCTTGTTGTTGATTCCTAGAAGAGATTAGCTCTTCTCTTTCCATGTTTTCATTCTTTAGATGCTATGCACCTGTACTGTAGCTTCTACTATCTTTCTAGCTAGCACATGTTAAAATTTTGGAAGGGATGCTTCAGCCCCCAAGCACACCCCCCCAAAATCCGTCCTTGGTGTATACGTGTTGGTGAAAGAAAGTGATATGAGATTGCTGTAATTTATAAATTTGCATGCAGGATTGCATGATTTTAATCATATCAAAGATGGTATCTTTCTACAGCAAATCTGTATAAGCATGTGACCATGGATTCTACATAAAAGTAAGCACAGGTATGCTTATACTCCTCCCCCCTCCCTTGAGTCATTTCCTAGATGAAAGCCTGCTTCAAAATACAAAACATAATTGTGCACGACATCTAGGGGCCATGCCCATACAGTATCTGAGAATAACCTCCAGAAATATTTACATTTTAGACTCTCGTGGTGCATTCTCAGATACTGAAAATGTGACATGCTACTTCAGAAATTTTTGTATTTTATAAAGTCTCTTAGATTGCTTCTGGTGCATTCTGAGGTACTTGAGAATAATATGCCACTTCTTTCATTTTAGGCTCTTGTAGATTACTTCTGATTCATCCTGAGGCACTTTCATTTAAACTATATTACCTAACATTTTAGGGGTTACTAAAGAAGGTGAGTGCCCTCACCCCTAAATGAAACCCTGTGAAGTATGGACATAATGGAACTGCTATTGAGTCCCACTAGGAACCAGCGAGAACAGCTAAAGCTTGTAGCTAATTGCTTTAACAGATCCAGTCAGTAGTTAAAACTATTCTTAAAATTGAGTACTAACTACTAAAACTAGAAAATGTCTGATGATTTTGCAGCTAGAGCAACACTAATTATTATTATTGTTATTATTGATTACTATGCAAACCTCAAAGAGAGTATGTGACACAACGTTACAAGTGTGTGTGTGTGAGTGGCTTAATAATACAAACAGTTCCTTTATACATAGTAGGGAGTGTTATTTTACAGTGTTCTAAGTTAGAGAGATGACTATTTGCTGGCTGAGGCCGTTCCACAATCTGATGGCTGACTGGTAAAACAAGTATAAATGACTATTAATTCTTGAGTGAGGGAGCTGATAACAAAATTGATGGTTGCAAGTATGTGAGGTACATGGGATGAGAGAACAACAGCAGGGTATGTTCACATATTGTTTGAATATTATATATGTCATTGTGACTTTCAGCCGATGTGATCTTCTACTTTAATTTGTAGGCTTTTCCACCCAAGCTGATTATTGATAACACTAGTAAGACTGTGAGTAGCTGTTTGTGACAATCTGCTTCCACGTCTATTGAGGATGTCTTTCTGAGTATATGGATCCCAAACTGTGCATGCATATTCTATATATATAGCATTGTTGGTATATATATATATAATGTAACTCAGTAAGGATTTGTAACAAGACCCTGGATTTTACGAATTTCTGTCAGTAAGAAACCTAAGGCGGAAATTGCCTTTTTAAAGACTTTGATATGTTCTGACCACTTTATAGCTCATAATTGAGGTATTTGTGCATTAAAACAATAAATAAGTAAAGAATAGCTAGGTGAAAAGTTTGGAAATCCCAGTCAGTGAAAGCATTTTGGACAAAATTTATTTGATTTAGGCCAAAGATGAATGATTTTAGTTATATGCTTTGGGTAGCTATCGTGACAGTATGAGTTACAAATCACAAACGTCAGGTTTTATATACATTGTGTGTCTTCACGGAAATTTAATAAATTGCAGTACAGCACCTAAAAACACATAGAACAAGTTGATGTCTAAAAACCAGGCGTCATGCAGCTAGCTAACTCATCTGGAATAACTATAGACAATATATACTACTATGAATTAACCAACTATGTATTACTACTTTACAATAGGGTAGTTTGGGTTGTGCAATAATATAATTAGGTATTTCTCGTATTACGTAATTCATGGAATATTCGTAATTCGTTCAATTACGTTGCTATGCACTGCTAAGGAAACGTTTGTTAAATAAACCGCTTTTACCAACATATTACGCACAAAACTATCTTCTAAACTGTTTTATAGTGTGACTAACGTGTTTTTTCCCACAAATTCTCTCGACAAAGCCTCAAAGCTGCTCTTCATTTTCGTTCACGTACGTAAGGGATACGCCCCCTTTCAACTCGAAGCGATAGGCTATTCCTGGCAGTGTACGAGGCCTGCACCGTTGTTTTTCAGTTGCTCAATGCCTGAAAACCTCAAGGGGAAGGTAGTCTGAGGAAAGTCACCACACCCGTATTTCAGTCCGCCGAAAAGAAACCACCTCAGAGCAAAGTTCACCTGTGCAAAAGTTTAATACAGACTTCATTTCACTTTTACTTCTTACGTAAAAGCTGCTTTTACCGTTATTAAAATATAATTAGGTATTTCTCGTATTACGTAATTCATGAAATATTCGTAATTCGTTCAGTTACGTTGCTAAGCACTGCTAAGGAAGCGTTTGTTAAATAAACCGCTTTTACCAACATATTACGCACAAAACTATCGTTATTAAACGATTTTGCTCACGTGGGTGCGTACGGACAAACATAGGTAGATAGGTAGATAGATAGGTACACACACACACACACTTTTACGAAAACAATTTCAGTAAACCAGGCGCACGCCCACAGCCGGCCTTCGGCAGGCTGTGGGCGTGCGCCTGGTTTAAAAAGTTTACTTTACGCGCTTATTTTTACTGTAGTTGTTATGGCGAATATTATAGAAGAAGGACCTTCAGCGAAACAAATGAAGATCGAAGAAACTTCATCTGAAGGTAAAATATCTAATGTAGTGATTTTGATGACTACAATGCACCTATCAATGTATTGCCCCACCACCCCCCCCTCGGGCGTAAGTGGGGCTTTACAGGGGGAATTGACACGAAACTGCTGCCCCACTATGGGGCATTTGACGATCGTTCATTAAGCTCACAAATATTTTTTAATGTAACTTTCTTCGCTATGTCAAATCCCGAGTAAATCCCGCGTTGCAACTGGGGCCAACGGTGGGGATTTGACACGATAGGTTTGCCCTACTATGGGGCATTTGACATTCGACTGTGTCAAATCCCCCATATATGCCCGGGGGGGGGGGGGGGGGGGGGTAGTGGGGCAATACATTGATAGGTGCATAAAGGAGGGCCCAGTGGAAATTAGGAAACACTGACAGATCCCACCTTACACAGGCCGAGGGACATAGGCATTCGGAGCGTTTCTCGTGCGTATTCACCGTATACATTAGTGGCATGGTTACCTAGTGAAAATGTCAGTGATGTACAAACTTAAAATCTCGTAGGTTGGTTGATTGAAAATACAACTGGATTGTTGAAATCTGAACTGAATCTTTCATTCCAGATTTTCCAAGGGGTTCGACACCTTCGTAAATCTGTACGTGATTTGAAACCTGATTTGTGATTTGAAATTGGATTTGTGATTTGAAAATTGATTTGAAACTTCACTTGTGATTGCCGTAGTGTGGTTTGTGATGTTATTACTGTGTTGTGAAAGACAGTAGTTCATGATTAAAACTAGTATTGTATCACTGTGAGCTTGTATTGTTTAGAAATATGTTTTCGAGAATAATTTTCAAGCAGTTTTAATTATTTGCGTGGGCGAAACCGCTCGAGATTTTGTTGATTTGTGATTTGGTAGCTGAAGGGCGTACGTGATTTGGAGAGGTGTCGTACCCCTTGAGATTTTCCCATGAATTTGTAGGACGTTCCCGGAAATTATGAACGTAATTTTCGTATCTCATCTTTTAGCATCTAAAATACTAAAAAGGCTTCATGAAACTTATCTGAAATTTTTGCCAATCTCATACTGGGTGATATTGCATGGGTACAAATTAGTTGGCTGTGTCCCCTCAATAAGGCCACTCCAAATAAATTCTCTGTTTCCTGTCCTGGACTCAGGCATATTTGCATGTGGGCAGGCGGTCCATTTCCATTATTTCATTATAATATTGGTAGCTTTTCAAGCCATTATTTGTCTGGCACAGCCATAAAAAGGCATGAGTAAGTATGTTTCTTCCTTTTGAAGTTGTAAAATAACACAAATGTGAAGTTAGTGCCGACTTGATAGTACTGTTGACATGCGAGCTGACACTGTTTCAAGTTGAGCCTGTCAGTATGCAAGAATAACCAGAAAATAATGGAAGAATACAGAATAATGGAATGTTTAAGTTAGAGCTGACAGTAACCAGATGAGGGCGGTGGACGGGAAACAGAATTTATTTGGAGTGACCGAAATCCGAGTGTAGCTAATAATCATAGTACACTGTTAAAAATAGGGTGTAATCCAATCACCTTTGGGGGAGTTCTAACTGCTGTGTAAATTAAACTCCTTTGAAGGGAGTTGTAGTACTCCCCAGGGGTGCTCTAGGAGCAACTAAAAGGTGTTACAAGGGCATTGCAACACTCCCTAAGGGTGTTCTAGGAATAGCTATAATAGGTGTCACAGTACACTTTAAAGATGTTCTAGTGCTCTCCATGGTGGCATTTTGTTGAAAAGAAATGTAGGCTTGCTATAGCATTCCGGTAACCTTCGTGTTGATTTTAATTTATACTCAATGACTACCAACAACAAAGCACATTAGCAGTACGCAATAATATATTTGCAACACCTTATACTTACCACATAGTTGTTTCCAAGTCACTCTTATAGAAGTTAGCAAACTGTACTTATAACCTAATTTTCAATAGAAGCATCCAATTGTGGGTTTCAATATACCTAGGTGTAGGCAAACACCCTTACAGTGGCTTAGCTATTATTGGGGAGTAAAATGACATTTGTGGTGTTCAACAACACCCCAAGTGCTACAATACTCCCCTAGGGTGTTGTAAATACCATGGGTGTACATGAACACCTTTACGATGGGTGTACCTGTAACACCTCGTTTTAACAGTGTAGGGTCTGCAATGCAAAAATCAATAACTTATGTAAATTGAATTACACCTAGTGTAGCATCCAGGTTTGTCGCTTTCTTCGTGGATAGTAGGGGGTGCTTCTCTATGCTTTCAATCCCCTATGCTTTCTTCTACTAGAAAACGGCCAACTAACTAGCACCAAATATTGCATACACAATTTCATTTATTAGCAGCAAAAGCATACTTTCCAGGAATATATCTAACAGATTCTAGGAAAATTGAAGAATCGACCTATGCGATTTTAAGCTTGTTTCTGACCCCTCGGTAGAAAAGTCTTATAATTAATATCATGTGATTTTTCACTGCAGTTTTAGTAGGGTAGCCAGACCACTACTTTTCTCTTTTTTTGTATGTAAATTTCCTGTAGTGGGTCTGGCTACACGAGACTATTTTGTAATTGCTGCAATACTCACCCTCAACATTGTTAAAAAGTAGTCAACTAAAAGTATTGGTGGTTTGATTTTATTGGTCAGTTTCTGGTGGCAGCATAATCTGTGTGACTTTTTAGCGACTAACAAAACTGATGTTTCTTCCTCTGGAGCACAGGATAAGCAGAGCAACAACTACCAATACTAAGTAAAGTACCTGCATGCAGAGTATGGTTAAAATGTCACTGCCATGGAATCATACAGTACGGTAGTACTGTATATTAGGGATCATGCAGTTTTGGGCTTTCTTGTCCAAAAATATCACCCTAAAACCAGCCTCAAATTTCCTTCATAACAGTTTGGCAGTATCGGTTAGGTATAGTCAAGCCCAAAAAATGCCTTCAGAGTGACCCCAAACCCTTCCACAAGTTTCTATGGAATTTAAAAAATATCCTATTTAACTGAATTTTCTACTGACTAACTAACTAACTGATGCTTTCAGCCTAGCATAACTCGACAATGGATAAGGCTACGGGCTTGATTTTTTTCACTATTTGACGTCACTTTATCCCGAGACATGCCTTTTTGCCAACTGCAGTACATACAATGCATGTATCATGGACTTACCTTTGTCCTCCTTTGTGTTCCAGTTCTTTTCGCTGACAACACAAGGTGTCAATTTGCAATAGCACGATACGGCTTCCCTCTGGCTGTGTCATGCTTTTTGCCCGCATTTTCTGTAGTGACTGGATTCATTGCAGAGAAGTTTCTTATACTGTTCTTCGTTTGTAATGCTGTGTAATGAGTGGAACGTAGCTACAAATGAAACATAATAGCCACTTCACTTTTCAATGCGTATTTGATTATTGGGGTGCACGTTACTTTATGGAATGCCTGGTGCCATTCTTTCTTTTAATGTGGTGCATGTGGATTCAGTAGTCATAATTGCGTTTAAAAAGTAAACAAACAAGTAGAAGGAAAAACTAGGTATTTTAAGCTGGATTAGGGATCAAAGAACAAAAAAGCAGGGAAACAAGGGAACAACTAAAAAGTTGTGAAACAAGGGAGGTTGCCTTTACCTGCAGACATAGTTGTGTACATCTAATCTAGTGCTGAAACGAATAGCAATTTTTACTATTCGAATAGTTGTGGAACAAAACGACCGAATATTCGATTATTCTTTAAGCTTATACTTCAATTGAACAAGTACTGAAACCTTTTGTTAGGGAGCAAGGTAAGGCCTAAGAACTATTTCTGTCTTTTCTATAATAGAATTTTTACAGCATAGATACATCATTTCATTCACAATCTTAAGTTTCAAGGCTGGCTTTTCATCTGAATATAGTGTACAAAGTGCTAACGATTATTCGAATAGTGTGTTAACAAATCGAATAGTGTCATGCCGACCGAATAGTCAAATAACCGAATAATCATTTCAGCACTAATCTAATCCCTAATTCAGTTGTGGTTATAGACTGGAGAGTAGGGATTAAATGTCCATTAGTATATCTGCAGGTATAGGCAACCTCCCTTGTTTCACAACTTTATAGCTGTTCCCTTGTTTCCCTGTTTTTTTTTTTTAATTCCTAATCCAGCTTAAAATTCCAAATTTTCCTTCTACTTGTTATTTCAACTACTGTATAACATAATGCAAACAATATATTAATGCTTCAAGTACTTATGCTAAAGGCTCTATAGTCTAAATTTGAAAGCATCAACTAATTTCACCTTCATTTTGCAAGCAATAGGTACAGTACAGAGAAACATTTCATTTCCCGTTCTATGTGTGTTCTATTAGAAGTTCTCAATAAATGTGTACTGTATTATGGTACGTCAAACAGAATCTATAAACAATTCTATTGTGATATCTGTCTTCCAGGATCATCATATTGTGTGAAGAAATTGGGTAAAAACAAATCCAAAAGCCAGTTTATAGCTAGCTTTCAGTATTGGATATGTACAAGGAGTGAAATACATGCAAAACAGCTAAGCTGTAAAAAAGCTTGCATCTTTTAGAAGCCTGGGTGAAGAAAGTTGTGATGGCTGTCAAGGAATGGCTGTAATAATGTATATTCCAATCAATTGTAATAATGGCCAGAATAGTATCATGCTAGTACTCTATTTTAGGAATCATGAACTTTTGGGCTTTCTTTCCCTTCAAAATCACCCAAAAAAACAGCCTTAGCTTTTCTTCAATACAGCTTCGCAACATAACCAAGTACAAAAATGCCTTCAGAGTGACGTCCAAAAGTTCACTGAAAGTTTAAAATTTCATTATTCAACTAAATTTTCTAATAACTGATTAACTAACTGATGCTTTCAGACAAGCATAAATGTATACAATGCATAAGGCTACGAGATTTATTTTTTCATTGTTCAACGTTGCTTTGTCCTGAGGCATGCTTTTTGCCAACCACAGTGTGTACATATAGTTATGCATCACAGACTTACCTTTGTGTCCCAGTTCTTTTTGCTGACAATGCAAGGTGTCGATTTGAATTGCAGTAATGTGATATGGCTTCCCTGAGATGTGGTGATAGCTATTACACTTATTGTCCATATTTTCCATAGTGATTGCAGAAACACTTCTCATACTGATATTTATTTGTATTGCTGTGTAGACGAAGCATAATGGACACTGCACTTTTCAGTAATTGATTGTTGGTACTGTGTTCATTCTTTGCATTCTTTGGGCACATGCATTGTGTATTTTACAATTTTAAAACTGTTCCTAATGCTTAACTACGTTTACATGCTCGAAATAATGCCAGTGTATTGGCACAAGTCTACTCCCTTCATTAAAAATTTTTGTTGTGTGGCTTTATATAACTCATATTTTTACTCAGACTTGTTTACATCACTGGCTTACTAGATCTGAAGATGTTGTAAATTAGGCATTTATCAGATCAAATTTTCATTGTAAGCTAGTATAGTCTCACAAATCAGCCCCTTGTTGTTAGCTTGCATGTTATTAACAAGTCTCTGCTATTTTATCATTGCCAGACACTGCCCAGTAGCAGGGCATACTGTTGTATGAAAACTACCAACTCATTTTTCCTGAATCAGTCAGAGAAAAAACAGAGGAGGTACAACACACTCACATGAGCTCATAGGATCAATTAAAAATCAATTTCAGGAAGGTTTCATTGAAATCTAGGTGATAATTGAAAGCTTTTCTTATGCGTAATGTAAGGGCATGGTGAACCCTGCTGAACCCCAGTGGTTTGATATAAATATATAGGACAATTGAAGACATCATCAGGTGATGAAGAGCTTACTGTACGAACTGGAGGGCAAACACCAGCGATGGAAGAGAATAGCACTAGAAATTGTACTCAAGGTCTCCATTATCCAATAATTTGCATACTAACCATCAGTTTAGAAGTCAAAATATGTAATTAACATAAATTCTATTTGATAGTGCCTACCTCTTTTGGAGAAAAAGAGTCTGGCTATGCATAGGCTACCAGGAATGATTTAATACAAGGAAATGTGTCATGCTCATACGTATGATATACCAAATTAATAAACAGATTGGTATAAGTTTAATGAATTATTGTCAGTATTGTGGTACTAGCTACTTAGAATTAATAACGCTGCACCTGTTCTTTAGACAGAGCATTCACAACATTATATCAATTGTTACCTTGTAGATTTTGTACTAGACAACATTTTAGAATGCACAAACTCCTCATGGTGCAAAAAAGTATTAGCATCGCTACTAGACAACCCCAGTACACATGATGTGACATTCAATACATCTGATGGTGGTAGTGTGAGTGCTCATAGGGTAATAGTAGCAGCTGGTTCACCAGTTTTCCACGCTATGTTGTATGGTAACATGAAAGAGAGTAGTCAGAAGGAGATTGAACTAACCAATATAGACAGTAGTACACTGAAAATGTTACTTTCTTTTATTTATTCTGGTCATGTCCGAACAAATTTAATGGATTGCGTGGAGTTGTTACGAGCTGCTGATTATTTTGATATCAAAGAATTGAAGACGATGTGTCTTGACATGGTTAAAGAGAAGCTATTTGATATTGGATTTGATGACTTGATCTACAATATCACCACCTTGGCAATAAGGTATCAGTTAGACTCGTTGCTTGATGTTTGTGTTACCCACATAGAAATACATATTGAAGAAGTCATTGATTGTTCATGGTTTGGTTCCTTACCATTGTCTGTGCTTACCGTGCTTGTGAAGTCATCCAATCTTGAGGTGAGGGAACTAGATTTGTTCCTAGCAGTTGCTGAGTGGTGTAAACAACAGCACAATGGTAATGATGATGACATTAAACCATTGTTTAAGCAGATCCGATACCCACTTATACCAAGAAGCCATTTGATTGAGAAAGTACTTCCAACAAATATGGCTGATCCTGATCTTTACAAGGCTGCTTTAGAGTATCATGACACTGACAAGTTTGATGGATCTGAAGACCAGCTAAAACTGAGAAGGTATTACTTTGATTTTGAGCCAACAGATGATGATAATGATGATGACATAAGAATTGAGCACACAGCCAAAGGAACTTTGATTACAAATGATGGACCAGCAACCTTTGTTACTTGTGAAGCTGGTGTACGTCTCAGATATTTGTGTGACATACCATTTACATTTTGCCTAAAATCTTGTCAAAATAAACACAGAACATTGCTCAAGTTATATGACATTTTTGATAGTGATCAGGAAAATCGTGCAGAAGAAAATGTAGTCGATCTTCCTATTGGAGAAGAAGTACAAGGAGTTATCTCCCATGAACGTGATGAGGTAAAAGCTCAAATCGGAGATGTAGTACTGTACACCAATTCTCCAAGTGATGAATGTTGTGAATTTAGTATTAAGTTGTACATTGGTGACCAGGTACATATCTTGAGGACATAACTTAATAGCATAAGTGCACAATACACACTATTGTAGCTGTATATATGCATTAGCAGACACATCTTAGCTTGTATGTTTCCCTTATGCATAGTACTTGTTATACTTCCTATATGTACGCACATAGGTATTCAAAATCATTATATTATGGACTGAAGAATTACAATGTATAGACTATTTGAAATGGTGCATAAAATGTTTATACAGGCATTACCTTGGCTACTGGATACTCTGAAATACCTTGGCTATCTATGTGGTAAAATTTTGTATGCCTAACCAATTAGTCCTACCCATTGATGTGTTTATATTATGCATTGGTGATACATTGAAGGCATGGTGCACATTGATGCGAAGCGTGTATCATAATATCGATGTATTGAGGTGTACGGACATTAGAAATGTACCATATTTTAATGACTGGCATTCTCATGTATAAAATTTATTGTACCTTTTAGATGCCAAATGAATTGATCTGGAAAGAAAAATATATCTCATTTTCAAAAGTAATAAACGCCTCTATTAATACTCCACTTTGTATTGTGTGATATATTGCTGTATTGTGATACAATGGAGACAGTGTATTGATATGCCCAAATACTGTATTGTTGCAACTCATTTGTGTACCAACTGAAATCTGTGACTACAGAAGACAAAATATCCATGTATGTTTTTTATGCCAGGCGTGCATGCCTAGTTTACTAATTTTTTATTGTAAAACTAGCCTACGTATCTATCTACCCATGTTTGTCTGTGCACACCCACATATATAACCAGTCCATTTAATGGTAAAAACAGCCAACATGTGATAATTAAACACTAAATGAAGCCTTCAACGCTGGTGAGCTTTGCACTGAGGTGTTCCCTTTTCCAAGAAATGGCTGCAATGATGTTAATGCTAATAAATTTGATTAATGGACAGCTAAATCAGCCACACCTACATACAGCCAAACCACCTCTTATTTCACAACTTTTTTCATTTGCATTTTGAAGGTCACGCCATTTTTCCATAGCTCGGCTGTTTTGTGTTACACTTCTTTTTGTACTTTATAAGGTCCCAAAACTAGCTGTACATGGCTGACTTTGGAGTTTGTTTTTACTCACATTTGTTCTTATCTATATTCAGACACAATGATGATTATGGATTATCATGATTACAGAGTTATAAATTATTTCAATTTTGGTGATGTTACTGTAATAATTAATAGAGCACGGACTTCGAATAGAACACACATAGATTGTAATGTTCTAGAACTTCCATGGATGGATCAATGAAATTGTAGATATTGCAATTGTGTAATAGCCAGCATTTTTCATTTATAAAATAGAAATTAAGTGAGGTGATCAGCCAAGATAGCAGTGGTTCAGAGGTTAAGGATGTAGGTGCTAGGTATGGAGGTCCCCGTGTTAAGTTATTTTCCAAGTTGACATTTTTGTGCACTATTTTACCCTGCACTCACTGCTCTATTAGAGTATCTCAACCCTGCTATTTTACACTTGCTTTACAACTCTGTAGCTGTAATTCTATTGTTTTTCAAACCATCAAAAGGCACTGCTATTATGATCAGCCTACGCACACACCACCCTGTAGCCATGACAAAAATTTGATCTTTTTCATTTACACGAATAAACATTTTTATCTATGGGAATTCACCTTTCAGGGCCGTAGCCAGACTTTTATATGGGTAGGTTCTTTTAGAAGGAAAGTGGACCTTTTTTATATGATAGCTATTATAATATGATGTGTGAAGCACACCCAGCATGCGAAGCTTGCTGAAAGTAGGGGGGTGTGAGGACATGCCCCCCAGGAATTGTTTTGAGGATTGGTACTAAAAGGTTGAATTTAGTGACATTTCAGTCAATATAAATAGCAGTTTTAGGTAAGCTCAAGACTAGCTATATGGATGTCATCTGGGAAAATATCTCTGCTACTACTGTAATTATACCATCTGTACATGCATGTAATATAATATATTAATATAATGTATTGGAATGTCACAGTGAATAAGAATGGGAAATATTGAGCACTCTCTCATGATTAACAAGGGCAGTGGAGTAGAACAAAGAGTGTCTTAAACAATGAAATTTACACACTGCATGGAGTTGAAACATGGATGCTATTGATGGGGTCTGTATGGGGGGAGGAGCTTTCCCAACAAACTTTGAATGAAAGCTCTAGTTTAGATGATCTCACTATGTTTTTGTAAAGGTTACATACAGCTTTTAAAAGAAAATGTAATTGGGACTGTTCTATTAGAGTGATTGTTCTATTAGAGTAATTGACTGCTCTATTAGAGTATTTCGATCTTGCGTTACAAGTACCGAATAAGTTACTCAGAGCACTTAATTTAGCTTGATAGCTATTGCTACTTATTAGTGGTATTTAATAAACTGTACCTAATGGAATTTTGCTGCTGAATATTTGGACTTGTATACTAAAATTGTGGACCTTTTTGCTAAAATTGTGGACTTTTTTTTACTGAAATTGTGGACCTTTTTTCCAACAGGGCGGTTCTTCAGAACCCCCTGGCTATGGGGCTACCTTTATATACTCTTCATTTGGGCTAAAGTTTAAGGCAATGGAGTTACATGTTTGCATTTTGTAACGTTCTTTGCAAAGTGTGCAAAAAGAAATTTAAGTCCCCTGTTGACCCTACAGCTTGAGAACAAAGAAAAATTTGAAACTTTGAATGCTTATAAATAGCTGGTGGAAATTTAATCAAATTTGCTACCCTTCATGGCAGACAGTTATGCTGCAAACGTGGTGGGCTTTGAAGAAGGGGCCATGGAACTATGCATGCATGAAAATGCTATTTTCTTTTGTCTGGTAACGGTGTGGTGTGCCAGCTTTCTTAGCTACATTACACAACCGTGTGTCTTGATATATAATAGGAAATCATTCACTGTAAAGCTCCCTTAGCATCCTGCACTCATATTGTAAAGTTCTAACAATTACATAATATACCATGTAGATTCAGATGATAGTTTAGAGGAGTTTGATTACCTGTGGTGTAACATTACATATTCATCACTACTACAAGACTCCAGTACACATGATGTGACATTCAAGACATCTGATGGTGGTAGTGTGAGTGCTCATAGGGCAATAGTAGCAGCTGGTTCACCAGTGTTCCATGTTATGTTGTATGGTAACATGAAAGAGAGTAGTCAGAAGGAGATTGAACTACCCAATATAGACAGCAGTGTACTTAAGAAATTATTTACTTTCTTTTACACTGGTTACGTACGAGCAAGATTATTGGATTGCATGGAGTTGCTTCAAGTTGCAGATTATTTTAACGTCGATAAATTGAAGACCATTTGCTTTAGCATGATTGTGAAAGTACTGGATCATTCAAACTTTTGTGACATTGTCAACCTATGTGTAGACCGGCAGTTGGACTCACTGCTTGAGAAGTGTGTCAATTTCATGGTGGACAATGCTGAAAAAGTTGTCAATAGTACAGGATTTGGTTCATTACCACTGGTAGCACTGGCTACATTTGTGAAGTCATCTGACCTTGAAGTGAGGGAACTGAATTTGTTCTTTGCAATTATTGAGTGGTGCAAACAACAGAATGGTACAATAAGTGAAGATGATGCCAAATCTCTGTTTCAACAGATCCGATACCCACTAATACAGAAAAAAGATTTAATTGAGAAAGTACATCCAACAAATATGGCTGATCCTGATCTTTACAAAGCTGCTTTAAAGTATCATGACACTGCCAAGTATGATGAACCTGAAGACCAGCTAACACTAAGAGAATTTTACTTACATTTTTGCCCACTTGTTGGAGACTTAAAAATTGAGCATTCAGCTAAAGGTACATTGATTACAAGCAATCAGGAAGGTCCTGGTGTTGCTATGGTAAATGTATCTTTTATAGAAACTGTAAAATTTACATTTTGCCTTAAGTCTTGTAATGACACACCTGTAGGTGAAAGACAGCTCCTGTTATATAACAATCAAACGTTACGTAACATCAAGTCTATTTGTGGTATTCCTATTGGGGAAGAAGTTGAAGGCAATATTACCAATACTGGTAACTGCTTAAGAGCTCAGGTTGGAAATGTAACCCTGATGATCATTAAATATGCAAAAGAGAAAAGTTGTGAATTTGCCATCAAGTTGTATAAGGGGGATCAGGTGCACATCATGAGGATCTAATAGCATAACATTACACATTTATAATTTATCACTTTTTTTTGTTTGACTACATACTTTTATTTGCTGTATGGCTAGTGGTATCTTCTTAGCTGATTATTGTACATGTATTGTTCATGGTGACGTGTTATAAGCAAAGTCTTGCTATGTTTACATTATAAGTGTGTTGGTTGTAGAATGGTGAAGCTTTATACTCAAGAGGTCAGATGTCTCATAGAAAAGTTCAACTCATTTAACACCAATGCCTCAATATCAATATATAACTATTCCAATGTATATGAATTGATATCAATGTACTACGGTCTACAGAACTCTACCCAACACTATGTAGCTTTCTTAAATCTCTTGCATACTTCTTGCAATAATATATAATAATATAAAATGTGATCAAAGAAATCAAAAAGATACCAATTTGCATTGCAACACCGTAAAATCATGCATGGAAGCGTCATCATCAGCCTCCTTCGAGTGGAATACAATTTGTGGTTCAGCAAATTTTACTGCTGGTTTGTACTTTATGTGGACATGAAATGCATCGTTTCACCCCAGAAATGGAGACGTTGAGTTTATCAAAAATACTTATTATATATTTCTATCGAGTTTCTTGCCTCAATGAAATATGCCATGCATGTGTCACTCTTAAATTTATGCAAAAAATCTGTCTGAATCTTGCCAACAAAGTGAACAGTATCTTCTAGTAGAAATAATTTTTGCACAATGTGACAAGTAACAATTCAGTGTACAGCACTTATAATATCATAAGTTTTCATATAGTATAATGATAGTACTAGTACTATATAGTAGTAGGGATAATGTTTCTTTCACAAAAAGTCACCCAAAAATCAGCGTCACGTGCACAAAAATGCTTTCAGAGCAACCCCAAACCTGTCCAACAAGTTTCTATTTAACTGACTAACTGCATGATGCTTTCAGCCAGCCAAGCATAACTCAACTATGGTTATGTTATGGGCATAATTTATTTAAGTGATCAACTTTGTTTTGGCCTGAGATGTGTCTTTTTGCCAACAGTAGTAGCTAGTAGTGCATGCATCATGGACTTTCCTTTGTCCTTTTTTTCTCACTTCTTTCTCCATTGCTCATAGGTGTTGGTTTACAATAATATGTGCTGACTTCAATGTAGCTGGCTGTTACAAGAATCGCCATATTTTCCTAGCGACTGATTGCAGAGGCACTTCTCATACTGTTCTTTGTTTGCAACTGGTAGACTATACACCTGAAATAGATACAGTAGCTTACCTGCATCACAGTTGAGGAAGTGGTTGTGTGCAAAAACTTGTGAAATTTTCTTTTTAACTTCAAAGATTGAGATACTCTAATAGAGCAGTGATTGACATACTGGTAATCACGAAAATACTTTTCAATGAAAATATATATTTTTTTACTAAAATAAAGCTACTGTAATTACAGTACTTTATAGCTATTCACAATTCTTCAACATGTTCAACCAACCAAAGCACTCCAGTGGTGGACCACTGGACTGGGATGGCAAATAAGTATGACTTAAATGTCTCTCTATATATGTAAATCTCAGAATATTTAAAGGTAGAGAATTTCATTCAGGAATAGTCTAGATCTGGGGGAAGGGAGAGATAGAAAAGCTAGTAAATTATTTTACTAATTTCAATAAAAAGATTCTTTCGTTGACCTTGTAGACTAGGCTAATTTAACTTGTCTGGTACTATCGTGATAGTCTCTTTGCCATGGGATTGTGCATGCATCCCTATGCTGAGTTGTAATGATTGTATTAATGGATCCGGTCCCATATGGAGGAGCAGTAATCTAGCATTGGTATAAAATCAGTTGTTTACAGCTACATTCACAGAGGTATCTTGGAAGATTGCTCACGTTAGTTATAAAGACCTGTCCTGTAAATCTCCTTTCATTTTGGCCAGTTTTGAGATGTAACTTGGGCAATACTATATCTAAACCAAAACAGCCAAACTGTAAAAAAAGAGTGCGGCCCCCAAGGTGAAAAAAGATGTGAAATCCAAGGTGGCGGCCAAGAAATGGCTGTGATGGTAGGTTAATGGCAAAAATTTTAATTACCACAATTCAGGTGAATTTGTGTTGCCTCCTCCACTAGGATTCAGCACCAAATTCACCTGAATTGTCGTAATTAAAATTTTTGCCATTAACCTACCATCACAGCCATTTCTTGGCTGCCACCTTGGATTTCACATCTTTTTTCACCTTGGGGGCCGCACTCTTTTTTTACAGCTTGGCTGTTTTGGTTTAGATATCACTTCTTTTTGTATTGCAAGTCACAAAGCTGGCCATATGGCTTTGATGCTGCTTCCTTTTAACTTGTAAGGAATTGTGGAAGAAAGTTCTCCAACTTTTCAAACACACCTTAAGTAGTTAAAGTCTAAGTAGCTAAAGTCTTTGAGCAGGCTGTAGGACCAGGTGTCCTACAGATCTTCAGCACTTGTGCTGTAAAGCATTAATAAAATAAAAAAAGGAAGTAATTGTATGTATAGCTTTTGTCTGATGAAATATTTGTATATTTATCATTGAATGATGATTATCACATACTGTAGTTAATAAGGTGACTTCTTACATAACTGAACTGTAGCTGAAACTCTTGTTGTTTGTAGCTGAACTCTTTTCAGGGTTATTTGTTTCTAGCTGAACTCTTTACAGGGTGATTTCTTTGTAGCTGAACTCTCTACAAAATGACTTGTTTAAGCTGAACTCTCTACAGGGTGGCTGAATTCTCTACAGGTGATTTGTTTGCAACTGAACTATCTACAAGGTGATTTGTTTCTAGCTGATCTCTCTACAGGGTGACTTGTTTCTAGCTGATCTCTGGATAACTTGTTTCTAGTTGATCTCTCTACACGATAACTTGTTTCTAGCTGAAATCTCTAGAGGGTTATTTGTTTGTAATTAAACTCTCTACAAGATGGTTTCTTTGTAGCTGATCTCTCTACAGGGTGACTTGTTTTCAGCTGATCTCTCCACAGAGTGACTTGTTTCTAGATGATCTCTCTACAGGATGAATTGTTTCTAGCTGATCTCTGGATGACTTGTTTATAGCTGATCTCTCTACACGGTGACTTGTTTCTAGCTGAACTTTCTATAGGGTA
This sequence comes from Dysidea avara, assembly GCF_963678975.1. Taxonomy (NCBI): domain Eukaryota; kingdom Metazoa; phylum Porifera; class Demospongiae; order Dictyoceratida; family Dysideidae; genus Dysidea; species Dysidea avara. The sequence goes on along the minus strand of NC_089283.1, from coordinate 7,500,953 downwards.
TTCTGATTGCAATTGAACTCTCTAGAGGATAGTTTCTTTGTAGCTGATCTCTCTACAAGGTGACTTGTTTCTAGCTGATCTCTCTACAGGGTGACTTGTTTCTAGCTGAACTCTCTACAGGGTGATTTGTTTGCAGCTGAACTCTCTACATGGTGATTTCTTTGTAGCTGAACTCTCTACAAGATGACTTGTTCAGGCTGAACTCTCTACAGGGTGGCTGAATTCTCTACAGGGTGATTTGTTTGCAACTGAACTCTGTACAAGATGATTTGTTTCTAGCTGATCTCTCTACAGGGTGACTTGTTTCTAGCTGATCTCTGGATGACTTGTTTCTAGCTGATCTCTTTATGGGTTATCTGTTTGTAATTGAACTCTCTACAAGATGGTTTCTTTGTAGCTGCACTCTCTACAGGCTGATATGTTTGCAGCTGAACTCTCTACAGAGTGACCTACTTGTAGCTGAACATTGCATAAAATAACTTGTTTGTAACTGATCTAGATGAACTCTCTACTGGGTAGCTTTTTTGTAGCTGAACCCTTTACGCAGTGACTTGTTTGTAGCTGAATTCTCTACAGAGTGACTTATTGATAGCTGAATTCCCTTCAGTGTGACTTATATTGTTCTGAATCTCTACAGCAACATATTTGTAGCTGAACTCTCTACAGGGTGACTTCTTTTAGTTGATCTCTCTACATGATGACTTGTTTCTAGCTAAACTCTCGACAGGATGATCTGTTCATAGCTGAATTCTCTACATGGTAGTTTCTTTGTAGCTAAACTCTTTACAAGGTGACTTCTTCTAGCTGATCTCTCTATAGGGTGATTTGTTTGTAGCTGAACTATCTGCAGGGTGATTTGAACTCTCTACAAGGTGATGTTTTCTAGTTGATCTCTCTACTCAGTCTGGATGACTTGTTTCTAGCTGAACTCTCTACAGTGTGATCTGTTAAGTTTCTACCTGATCTCTCTATAGAGTTATATCTTGTTTGTATAGCTGAACTCTTTTACATGGTGGTTTTTTGATTGGTTGCTGAACTCTCTCTCCACGATGACTTGTTTGTAGCTGAACTATCTACAGAGTGACTTACTTGTAGCTGAACATTGCATAAAGTAACTTGTTTGTAGCTGAACCCTTTACGCAGTGACTTGTTTGTAGCTGAATTCTCTACAGAGTGACTTGTTGTAGCTGAACTCTCTACAAGGTGACTTGTTTATAGTTGAATTCTCTTCAGTGTGACTTATAATGTTCTGAATCTCTACAGCAACATATTTGTAGCTGAACTCTCTACAGGATGACTTGCTTGTAGCTGAATTGTCTATAAGATTAACTGTTTGTAGCTGAACTCCCTACAGAATAACTTGTAATGCCATATAATTCTATAATGGAGTAAGTTATAAACGTAGCTGAATGCTTTATTAGGGTGACTGTTCTATTAGAGTATCTCGATCTCGCATGCGCTACACGTAGCTGGCTTTGGAATCATAACTCAGTGGTTTGTAATCCGATTCTTCTGTACTACAGCAAGGACTTTCTATGATAATTATTCCAACTACACACCGATTTTCAGCTCACTGCTCTAAGCGGTTTACCTGGTGGGCGTGAAGATTAATAGTTTTTTTATTCATAAAAATCGATTGCGTAATTGTGACACAGGTTGGGTTTTGTGTCATATCTCGATGGCCTTTAACTGGATTCCTTTCAAACCACACAAAGGCACTCCTACGATAGTTACTCCATCTACATAGCAATTTTCAGCTCATTCCTTCAAGTGGTTTAGCCTGTGGGCGTGACAGACCTTCAACCTTATTTTACGCAAATAATCGGTCATAACTCTGTGAATGTTCATCAAATTCCTACCAAACTTGGTACTGAGATTCGCCTTAATAAGCTCATTAAGTGTGCTAAATTTCAGCACGATTGGAGTACGCATTCGTGTTTTATGGCGGATTTTGCAAAGTGTGCGAAAAGAAGAAGTAGAAGAAAAAAAATCCAAACTTTGGCCGCTCGTATCTCGGAAATGGCTAGATCGAGTTCCTTCAAATTGGGAATGTGGACTCCCCTAGCTAGCCGGCACTTCTGTAGCAACTTTGGTTTCAATCGGATAAGGAATCACGGAGCTACAAAGGTGTGAAAATCGCGTTTACTTTCTTCCTGTAAATATACTCACGGTGCGGCGCGCCGGCTTCTTGGGCCGCACGACACACTACCGTGTGTCTTGATATATAGTCACAGAGAAGGTTAGTTATAGCCTAACTTAATTACACATGTATCATGCAGATATCTCCTGATCTCAATTGCAATAAATGAAACTAGCAAGGCTTATATAGCATTAAAAATTTTTTACAACGTAACCTTCAAAGCTGTCCCTTAAATTTCTGTCAAAGTGAGCTGTTATAAGTCTCTCATCAAACGAATTCCAGTGTAGTTTGGAATCCTTACACTATATGCAAAAGGACATCTTAGCTATTGAATCAGTCCAAAGACGCTGTGTAAGATTTGTGCAACTACTCTCAATATGCAAGTGTCACAAATATGTTGCAAAACTTGAAATGGCCATCTTTAGCTCACTGCAGAGATCAACTTAAAGCTATCACGATGTTTAAGATCATGTACCAATATATACCGACTGACACTGTACTTATACCAACTCCATCCAACTACTATTTACAAGGAAAGTTATAATGCATGAAGCCATCCAAGACACTATGTATAGCAAAAGGGAAAAAGGTAAGTTACATACACACTATAGAACTGAAAAACTATAGTTATAAATATTAACTATTAGTCAAATTTTCGTAGAAACCCATGCCAATGCCAAGTACAATTGTAACCAAAAAAATCTGTGAAGAAAGAATCCACTTTGTACTGTCTACCAATTGGTCCCTTTAAGAATTCCTTGGCAATCTGTAGTTTATCAATATAGTTGGTCCCTGATTCTTCGGTTTTCAATGTATAAGGGCTAGTGTCCTCTATAACAAGATAGTCACCAGTTTTCATAAACTGGTTTAAGTATGTCAGTGTAGTATCTATGCTAAAATGACAGTCCTCTATTACCAGCCATGGATGAGGAAGAGGTTTTAGTATTGATGGAAGCAGCACTTCTTCAAGCTTGGTAGCATCCCCTTGAATAAGATTGACAGTTTCTGGTTTAGTGTTCTTGATGGTTTCGTCTAGCAATCCATTTTCAATATCAACAGAATAAATCATGCAGTCATACCCCAATGATTTAGCTGTGTCAGAGAACCACATTGCAGAAGCTCCAGTGTAAGAGCCAATTTCTATTACTGTCCTGGGTTGTACATGGTTAAACAGTTGGCAGTAAATGGTCAGATCGTAGGCATTCTTCATCAAGAAAGTGCCACGGTATTTTGTAATGTACTTTCCATAGGATTCACGCAGAGAAGTCGATTCTGGCGACGATACATCTGTACGGTCTTCTCTCTCGTCGATTGATTGAAATCTGGTGGGACTGGCCAAAGCGTCTGCTACTTGCTCATTTGCACAGCGTATAATCTTATAGTAATCAGGTTCACAGAATTGTTCCATCGATTCTGGAGTGGCATACTGTGATGTTGACTTGGTCGACTCTACACGAACACTTCGGGCGGAATGTGTATTTCCACCAAAAACTCCCAGTGCCTGTGGGTTCCATGCGAGGTTCCATGAGAATCGTTCTGACCCAAATCGGAGATTTCCAGTTCTTGAAATCTCAGAGAGGAAGCGAAGCATGCTCGAAAACATTTTTTTTATATATAATTTTTTTTATTCCCGCCCAGCTACCACCCCCAGCACAAAAGGCATGTGTGCTCGAAAACAATTTTTTTTTTCTCCCGGGCTGGATGTACTGCCCTTGCCTACCACCCCCAGCACCAAGGAGCAAGTGTGCTGGACAACTGAAAGGGGGACAACTAAAAGTCCCTAGGGCCAGCAATATGGCCCATTTCCGGGGAAGCATTGTTGGAACGATGAAGGATGGATCGTGTTCCCCGGATGCACATTGTAGCAGAACGAAGCAATGAAAATGACAGTGTGCAGCGAACACGATCATCCTTCATCGTTCCAATGCTCGAAAACAATGGTTGCGGTTTTGAGGCTTATGTTAGTATGTTCGGCCATAGATAATATATACCTTACCCGGGATTGGAAACAGAGGCAATTAACACCAATCAACAGATTCACTCAGCATTGCAAAGAGCTAACTTAGTATAACGTAACTCCGTTACATTACTCCGTGTTATTTTAAATGGAACGAAAAGAACTCGCGCTAGAAATGAAGCGTGGGAATAACAGTGACGGTCCGTTGTCGTTGGTAAATAAATGATAGGGATAAGTATACTCATAGGCGGCGGAAAGGGGGCTAAAGCCCCCCCCCCTCAGAATGATATCACGCGAAATTATCCTTCTTGGAGTGTGGCTGAAAGGTCTGCAATTATGTGCATTCGCGGTGCCAGGTCCAGTTTGCGCTGTCCCATTGCTGAGGCACCGATTGCTGTGCAGGTCGCTGAGGCCCATATTTAAGATAATTTGTTTATATGTACTGTTTTATCTTATGTCATTAATTTGTAAAAAAAAAAGAAAAGAAAACCACGATGAAGATCGAGATACTCTAATAGAGCAGTCACTCTAATAAGCAGTCACAGTATTAGAGCAGTGTGTAGTGAGCTATATAAGGATTTTATGTAGTTTATCAGCTATAAATGCGTAGCTGGTGAGGTGGGTAGCTAGCTATTCTCAGCTGGCTGTGACCTTTTTTTTTTTTTTTTTTTTTGGTCTCACCTTACCAAACCAGAGACAATGTAGATCATTTCCATAAGTCTGGTCAGCCCAGCCCAGCCCCCCTCATATCAACTACTCCCTCTGCCCCTGAATATATACTACAGTATTAGGTAGCTAGCTTAATACTCATTTGTAAACCATCATTAAGTGTTTTGTGTGATATCAGGGATAGATGATTGCCGGAATGAAAATAATACTGTCTCTGGTTCTTTTCATTACAGGTGCCAAGGCAGAAGACACTTTTGAGGACAACGCTTTTATTATTAAGTCCACAGAGGCAATAGAAGCAAAAGGAAGTGACACAGAGCCTGTTTGCTAGATGGCTGGTGTTTTGCTGCTGAAAACAGCTTCAATTTCAGTTTGATTTAAAATTGCCAAGCCAGTTATACCACATTGTGAGGGCAATGCTCTTTGTTATGCTGCTGGCTATGTTTGTAGACATCTACATAAGAAAATTAGAATGTGAGAGAGAACGTACATGAAACACTGCTCATAGAAATAGTCTAACCATGCATATCAATTCGTGGACTCGGATTTTCATTGCAAGCTTCTGGGTTGAAATCAACAAACCTTACATAGGCAACTAAATACGAAACATCCATATGTAATTGTTCACAATGCTATATTACTTTGTGATTACAGCAATACATTGATATAAATACTGGTGCAAATAAAAATTGGGATTGGAAACCGGAGTAAATTCAATACAAAATGCGCGAGCCGTCAGCATTGCAATAATCAACACCTTACCTTTGATCGGTATGGATTCATCTGGCACAAGAAGAACGAAGAGAAAGGGTAGATAAGCCTTCTAGAAGTGGAGATGAAAAGGATTTCTTATTATGGTAAGAGTTATACTGTTGTTTTACTGGTGTATGATCGTCTAAATTTCGAGAGCGAATCTCGTAGAACGCGTTTTGTGCAAAAATGATTACTAGATCGCACCCTCATCGTTCGGGGCTCTGAGAGCACGATAGAAGCGTTCTTTTCCATGTAAATGGTACTGATTGAAAGCTAAGACGTTAGCATATCTATTCATGTAAGCCAAAACCTTTAGTTCCGCCGTTCTGTGGTGAAATGACAGCATGAACTACGAAGTAAGAGTTTTTGCAGTACTACAGTTCCGGATTCACAGGCCCTTTTATAGACGTTTTTAGCTAACTTTCTGACGTATTTCCAGTAATTCATACATATACAAATCAATGAGAATGCCTTTGAAAGCTATTTTCCTGTACTGTTGTAGTGAAATATTCGATTCTTTGAAGCACATGCAAGTATTTCAATTTAGCTACAGCTACACATTTTACAATGGTTACTATTCCCACTCTACAAATGACAGCTGGAGATGTCATAGAAAGCTTAGGCTTAGTAGTAAAAGCACTTTCAGCCTAAACCCAAGGGTTTGCCAGTGTCCATCCCACTGAGAGGTGTGTCAATATACTGAAGTACGGTGTCTCTGCTGCTGTCATCTATACCTATGTCTTCCTTCACTGACACTGCACCTGATATTGAGTGAGTCTTTAGAAAGGTTGCATGCAATGTAGAGTGAAGCGATGTGCTATGATCCCTTAAGGTATTATATAATGTGTATGCATATACTTTATTTCCTACAGGGTGGATTGTGGATTGATATGATCCAAAAACTAATTTTCTATATTTATTTTTGAAGTTAAGATGATGGACCATTAAGGAACACTTTTGTGGATGTACAATATATGCAAAACAGAAATTCTGAAACATTCGGCTAGCATTAGAAGACAAACTGTACTGGAGTTTCTCCTGCAGAAACATTTCCTTTGTGTGAATATAGTTACTAGACTTCGGGTAAGGTATATTAGCGATTTCCAACCAACCAATTTTTCACACATATTTTTGCTACTTAAATTACACACCTTCAATAAATGCTTCACAAGCTGCCGTTCCAGTTAATGGTAGTCAGTGCTTTGTACTTCGTAGTGCACTTTACTGGATTAAAATCCACGCGGTATTTATTGAAATATGTCAAATCAAAGTTTGAGAAATAAAAATCCTCATAGGAATCCCATACAAATAATTGCGTACGTAATTCTAATTGGAAGAATACGGCACCGATGATAGCCAAAGTTTCCGAGTGAATCTATGACAGATGAGGACGAAGAAAGTTTTCCTGGGCAAACCGTATATGCATGCTGATTTCGATTTTTCCGTGTGTTTTTGATTGGAGGACGATTGACGTTGGATTACGATGAAACTATGGCCCTTTTAAAGGTAAATCGCTATCCAACACTGTTCAGAATTCAGCATTACAATCACCCTGGGCTTCAAGGCATCCCTCTGCATCAATGCAAGTGTAATTTGAAGGTGAGCAGTTTGTTGTCTTGCGCGGAATTGCAATATAAGGTTCAAGGTTGAGCATAATCTTTTCAAAAGTGGAGACTGGTTTGTAATACCAACCTTACATGGCTTCACACTTACCTAATGTTATATTCTGGTGTATTTACTGCTGTTTTGATCCATTTTATAGCAGCTTCAGTGATTGTAGTTTTGGTCAGAAACTATTTATAATTTCTCTTTGTAGTATTGATGTCATTGTGTTATATAATAATAATTATCCTTAGTGCTTACAATGTGACAAATAAAGTTGAACAGTGTTCAAACAATAATAATAATATTGGTTTTACATTTTGTTATCTGATTGTCATGTTTCCGAAGTATTGTTAATTGTGACTTGTGATGCCATTACTTACCATGTTATATAATATTACTGATTTTTCTAGTTAGTTATCCTTGAAAATGCATTAGGTACTGGTGTATACTTAGTATTACATAGTACACACGGTTTTATTTGTGAATCACTTGCTTTATTCATGTAATATTCTGAGTGGCCAGTCTACAAAGAAGTGGTCACTCTTGAGAGGTTTTACCTAGCTCATATGCTGTTCTCCATAAAATAGTTATGTGGTAAAAATTTCATGTCATTATTAGTTTCCTATCTAGATTTATGACACTTTGAATATTGTGTTGGTGCCATGCAATATATGTAAAAAGCATTGAAAATACTGTACACAAAAATCATTACACTGTCAACTTCTTTTGCTTATATCTTTTGATAGGAACCACCAATTGGGATGGGGCCGGGTTTGAACTAAAATGACCCTGAAAAATAGCACATTATTTGTCATACCAATGAATGCATGGAATGTTAATTATTTAATAAGTTTAGTTGGAAATCTCTATAGGTATATCATAGTATTATCTATGGTTCGGCGCACCCAATGTCTACTAATTTTCAGTAGTTCATGTGATCATGACGTTGTGTCTATTATCTAGTGGCCTGCGTTTTCCGCTGAACTGAAATGGAAGGATTACGAATGAAAGTATGATATTACAAATCATATTCCTCCCATGCAAAGTCAATACCAAATGTGGCATATTCTAGTATTGCAACTAGACTATAACAACTAAGCGTAAGTTGCCATTTATCGAACACATTTCAATAGCTAATCGCTTATAATTCCTCACCACAATAACACATAAGTTTATAGACTTCTGGTTTGGACTATTCAACTGAGCAGCCTTTGGTCTCTCTGGATAAGGTAAGTGCGGGTAATTCCGGACACTTAGATCGTTCTCAACAATGGTAGAATCCCTGGGCCTATAATGTGGTATGCTAATGCAGTGTCCTATGGCCTATCTACAAACCAAAATTGAAGCGAATCCGTTATTCAACTTTGAAGTTTGACACGTATTTGTAGCAAAATCACGGGTAGTTTTGTTCAAAAACTTTGAAAATGTTTATCTAACCAGGCAGCCCAAGCTCCTATTTTCGATTTTCAAAGATTTATATGAAGATCATACTCTAGGCTAATTGCATACTAAAAATCATAAGAATCCATGCAGCACAGGTGGAGTGGCAGTCAATTTTTCAGCAGCGCTCGATTGAAATACAAAATATTCGCGAATTACATAAACTTATAAAAATACTCACTGCTGCTTTCTCCCAAAAGGTATGGACTTTCTACTTGATTTATAAGCTGCAGATGAGTTGTACTTTAGTCTCCATATTTCAAAGAGGATTGTTATAACCTGTGGAAGGCGCTAATTGCTTGTTATTCGAAGTGTCCGGAATTAGCCGCATGCTGCATTTTTACATGCTGTTAAAGTTTGGCTCATAACTCGTCAGCAGTTGATTGTATCGAAACGAAATTTGTACTGCAGATACACCATGAGATAGGCTTTAAAACGATTCCTAGAGTTTGTCTTAACTCATTGTGAGTGCAGTGTTAGAGCGATTTTACTAAAGAATGTCCGGAATTACCCTCATTTACCTTACCAAGTTGTAAGCAAATCACACCAGCACACTGCGAGTTCTGTGCGAAACAGTACAGAACCTATCATTTACCTCAAACACTGGTACATATTATCGAACAGCCGTACTTCACTCAATGACCAATTTTCAAACAGTTCACACATTCCAATGAATAACATGTTAGGGAATTACCCTGTCACTTTGAGGTTTCTATGGGATAACTCCTCTATTGAATGGTCCAAACTGAAAGTGCATGCGTTGCTGTGGTGAGAAGTTATAGATGTTTGTTAAAATAATTGTAATTTTGCTCACTTCGTGCCACCGCATATCCACTAGCTATAGAACCTCTGGAGCCCTTTACCAGTAGAATCCACTGATGAATACTGATGTAAATGTTATATTGGTGATCCATACAGCTCAAAAAGTCTTTAGTTAGCATTTATTGGTTTTGGTATGTTGAGTAGCTCGCCTAGTGTGTTAAGTTTGATAATACGTACTGTTTGATAATAGGTGACGTACGCTATGCACAAATCAAATGCACAAATCAAATGCACAGTTGCTGACTTTGTGAAATCAGCTGTAAATGAATCAGCTAAAATTTCCTATGTAGTTGAGTCAAGTCTCTTGCTCAATTGGAAAGTGTATCTATCTCAGTGCAAAAATAGAAATCTGCTTTCAAATCAATCTGGTTTACAGATGGAAGTTGAACAAGTCCCTCCAGGATTCCGCTGCTCCTGTTGGCAGCTCTATTGTGAGAACTACTTCAGCAACACCTTACACATCTGTGTCGAGTGCTGCACAAAGTATTGTAGATGAATAGAGTTGTACATTTGGGAAGAACAAAAGCACAGACCTTTGTTAGTCTGTTTTGAGTCTGCTGATGACAAGGCTATTGTTGTTTCCCATTCATGTCATCATGATCAGTTTAAAAGGGTTTTATTGACCCAGCTAGAACCATAGATACTAGACTTCTAATAGGGATTGGCAACACACTATAAAGTGATTGTGTTCATAAATTAATGAGCGTTTCGCTGTTTTGCTGGTGAAGTAAAAAATGGTGGCTCCAAATAGGACTAGCACTCGAACAGGCGTGCAATGCATGTATTCTTCATGCGTTAAGGCTGAAGTTATGGCTATATGAAGTACATTGGATGGGTAAGTTTCTTATTTGTGTGTTTTAGCATGCTGTTATTTTGTTGTTTACTGTGGAGTTCAACGCTATTTACCATTGTGTAGCTTTTTTGAATTAATACAATGTTCCTAAATGGTGTTAACATTTTCCACCCTCGAATGTTGACCTTGGAAATGTAAATGGATCAAAATTTCTAATAATAGGGATGTTGTTTGAGGGGGGATGCTTATTTACAGGGCATTTCAGAGCGATATTTGTACAAGTTTGTGTATAGTTTTACTGAGTTTCGTGAAGTACTGGCTGAAGAGTTTTCATGGTTCAGTACAAATCTTAACTTTGGAGAATGTAACGCCATATCTAGTTTATGAATCCTTCCTGTAACTTTCGTGTAGGCAGAGTTTAACATGAGCAACAGAAAATTTCACATGTATAGTCTTGGCATCAGAACTTTGATGAAAGGAGAGAAATTACAAGAAATTCAAGGTTGGAAGACTACCTAAGAACCAGAGGGAAGAATATGACAGATGATGATCTAGTGTGTGCTCTTTAGCAAGGTCTTGAATTGGGTTTTTGGAATTACATTGGTGCTATTGCTGAAAGCTTTGCTTTAATGTGTGTGTGTGGCTGCTATACTATTACCAAAAGCTTTGCTTTAGTGTGCGTGTGTGACTTTGTAGTGCAAAGTGTGTTTTTGTGTTTGTACTTTTTGTGTGTACTGCATTACCAACACATAGGTGTGGTAATGAGAAAACGATGAGTGACATGTTTTTCAAACTTGTTTCTGGAGGAAGTTGTGATCACAACCTCAAACAAATTACTTTTTTGATGAGTATAAGCAAGAGTACATAATATCAAGAGTTTATAATAGTGTAGGGACACATTATATACGCTAGATAATATTTATATGAGGAGAGTATCTAACTCTCAGTATGACCTGTACAAAAACCCTGGGTAAAGTTCACCAAAGTTCACCTTTCATCAAATCATCACCTTCACTGAAAATAGAGAACTGTTGATTGGTGTTGATTTATGTTAATGAGGACAAAGCCTTTGTTCTCACAAAAGGCTGAGCTGTTACTCTACCCAGGGTGTTTGGTGAATGCATTCAAGTTAGATACTCTCCCCCATATAAATATTATGGACTCTTGGTAAAAGTATACACATAATAAAAACATGGCTTTTACCATCTCCCTCAGTAAATAATCTAATGAAATTGCATATTGCACAAAGGTGACGCACATGTATCTAACCTCCTTTGGTAGTAGTCTTACGTGCCAGACGTTTTCTTTCGGGACTGCACCTGGTCACTGTTTTCCATTGAAACTGGATCGGGTTTGGAAGGAAGTGTGTCTTATTCTTTTCTTGACATCATTCACATGTATAACATACTGTTAAGGTTTAAAAACACAGTGTGCCAGTAGCTTATTACTTACTTTCCTGTTTGGTGTTTATAGTGAAGTGGATGTGTTAGTCAATGTGTGTGAGATACTTCTATTACTTGGATTGTTGGACAATCTGTTGAGTCTGCACAGTTCCAAAGAACCACCTACAAACACAACTCACAAAAGAAGCTGTAAGAAGAGAAACACTTCTAGTGAAACCTCAGCTATAGGGAAATCATCAAAGCCTCAATTGTTGAGAAGTTTCCTACAATCATGGAAACAGCTTCTGAGTTTATTAAAACCCATGGTTATGCAGCACATGTTCGCTGAAGAGAAGGTGTGGCATCTATACACAAGGTGTCAGTCTTACCAACATAAGACATCATCTACTTGAGAAAGTGCCAGGCTTAAAAGAGCACAGGATCAATGTTAATACTGCTGCACATCTTATGAATTCCCCTAGGCATAAAACTATAGCTGCAGCACGATATAAGGGTCTGTTCAGTTGTGATGACATGAATAAAATCAAAGTTGGTCCTCTAGCTGTCAGCAGATATCATCAAATTGAAAGATTTTTTCCACAGAAGACGCACCCAATTACCCTGATCATGACTTTCCAGTTCCTGGTTATCATCTCATTCATTCTGGATACATGCGGATTGTTGCTCCTGTTGATGTTTCACCATCAAATGAGTGTATTCTTGAGCCATCCTTAAATGATTACACAGCTAATGATATTGGTAATTCTGAATTTCATCCATATCCTATCCAATCTCAAAAGACAATAAACCTTGATGACAGTGAGCAAAGCAATGTGCAAACAAATTCAAATCCTTTCATGTGTGCCATAGTTGACTTCACTAAAGAAAGTGATTCTGGACCACAGCAGTTTGTTTCTAGCCCATCTAACAATGAACCTGCCAATCATAGCCAGACATTAATTGCATCTATTCAAGTTAGAGGTTGACTTGAAGTACATAGTTCAATAACTGTTGATAGTCATGGTAGAATTTCATTTGAGGTCACATCACAAGGACCAGTAGCACTACTACCAAATTCATCTTCTGATGCAATGTGCAGTGTTACTGAAACTTCTAATGTTTTGGTTCAAGCCACTATTGTTGTGCCTTATAGTGTGCTTTCCTCACTTGAAAATGGAAACTTAAGAAGCAGCATTCTATCTAACAGCAATTCTACCACAGGCCATTCATCATCTAGCAATGATATTCAACCCTGGCCAGCAGTAGTAATCCAGCTACAGATCATGCTTCATCATCTAGTAAAAGCAGCAATAGTACTTTAGACACAGATCATGCTCCTACATCTGGTAATAACAACAATTGCACTCCAGCCACAGATCATGCTCAATTGTCTAAAGATGACATTCATTGAATCAGAGATACAATTGCGGCATCCACTTGTGAGTTCACTATTGACAAACTTGGTCGAGAGCACTACAAGACACCTCACACTGGCCCTGCATTTGTTCAGTTTTCACAGTTCTACATGCCAAACACATGCTAATGATATGTTACCTCAACTGAAAGCTGTAGTGGAAGAGGGATGTACTGCAGTAGTAATTATAGTTGATGGTGGCCCTGACTTCTCTACTTAATAATCTGTTGTTTTTTCACCTTTGGAGAGATGCTAGTCTTGACATGCTTGCTGTCTGCTCATATGCTGCAAGATATTCAGCTTATAATCCAATTGAGCATTTGTGGTCACCAATGAGCAAAAGGCTTTCTGGAGTGCAATTTTCGTCCACAGCTTGTGGGGACACCAAGCCTCCATGTCAAATATCTGGATTAACCAATCAAGAATGACAACAGAAGGAAAGTGAAGTGTTTGACAGAGCCATTGATGATCTTTGCTGTAGTACTCATTGGGCAAATGTTTCATTTGATGGATTTCCAGTCACACCAATTCATGTTAAATGTGTACTACGTACAATGATCATGGTGATGTTTGTGCATTTTTAAGTAGCCCCCTCCATGACATCAAAGCAGGAAAATACAAAAGCATTGAGAAAGAAATGAGAGAAATGCTTCTGCATGTTCAAAGACATTGAAATGAAGTAGTATTTATGAAATGCTCCAACAGTATTATTGTTCTCACTGCTCAAAAAATTCTCCAAAAGCCAAAAACTTTTTGCTATGCTACAGAAAATGGATATGAAACTTTTTGTTCCTTCACCAAATGCAAATGCTAGTGGTCACTATTACACATTCAAAGAAATGTGCACTTTAGAGGCAGAAATGCTCCCTACAGGAGATTCAGGCATGCCATCCCCTCTTGGATGTGATGTTGGAACACGTGCATTTTGCCCTTCTTATACTTTTCAAAGATTGAGAAGGCCCACTATATGAGAATATTTCATTCACACCACTGTAAGCAATGTAAGAGTGGGACAGCTACCCATAGCTATCGTTGTTTGTTGCTGTGTGCCCTGCTGTATTCTGATATTGCTTTCTTTGCAGATTTGAGCACTGCTGCTGCAGGACTGCATTTATGACAAGGGTCTGTTTTTGATTATAACATGCAGATAATAACCTGATTACATACAATAACTATACAGCATGGAAATGACTTAGTATATAATAATTGCATGTTAAAATAAATAGTTAATTAGCTAGCTATAAGGTGTGTGCAATGAGTTCAATAATGGCTATGGGAGACTTTCTGACAGTAGAAACACAAAATTAAAGTGATCATACCTGTAATTTATTATACAATAATACCTGCAGCATGTTCAATGTTTTTGTTATTTAGGTAACTTTAATTTGTGACATTTTCTTGTTACAAGTTGACTTATAGGTCTTCTATAGGTTGGCATTCCAGAGCAGCTGTGTATATAGAGACCTGAATCAACCACATTATTGGGAGCAACATTTCAGAGTAAATTAGTGTTTGAAATTAATGGATAACGGATCTCTCTAAAATTCTCTTGATGACAGCCTTTTCTATTATCTGGTGTGATGTTGCCACTCATTTATGCACAACTTCATGTGCAAGTTTAATGAAGTCTGAATGATGGACAACATCAATAGCAATAGGCCATTGGCACACATGTACTTCAAACAGTTGCCTACAGTTTCTTTACATGCAAAGAGATGACATTGTTGCTATCTAATGCTTTAATGAATATAATTAACTTTGACACCATGTAACAAAGTGATCTTGAAGTGCATGGCAGCACCCAACATATCCAAACATGTAGCAGAGCTCACAACCACCTTGCCTGTGTAGATGTAACTCACGAGACTGGAAAATGTCTCTGCATCCTCTGATTGGAAGTGGTATCTCCATTTCGCCACTGGTGTGAACATTATCATTGAACATATATGGCATGAAACATTGGTGACTTAGCTGCTAGTATAACTTGTGACCACTCACACTAGATGTTACAAACATCTGGTTGCTAAGTTAGAGTGTAACCATTCATCTCCATTCTATATATATCTGTCTTCTTTAAAAGAATACAGCTAGGGTAGTATAATGTATAAATACATGACTGTTCCATTAGAATTCCTGGCAGATCAGGGTATTTTGGTTTTTTAATGGAATTGTGCAAATTACAACATAATTCCTAATTTCTGTACATTCCTAGCCTATTGCAACCAAAATTATGCTAGCATGATTGCTTCATCCGTACACATACTAAAGGCTTCTCTTTAGAGATAACAAGTGTGGTATATATACACATTGACTTTGCATTGTTAGAGCATTACATGAGTCTATATCAAAACTAATTAAAGGTGCTCTGTATAGTTTGCGTAAGGCTTCACAAGTCACATGGCAAAACAGGTTATCTTTTACATTGATGGAAATAATTATGGTTATTAATTAGTCTGTGGCTTATTACTGAGCTTTTAGCACCTGTATATTAGGAAACGGGCATGCCCCTTGCTATTCTACACCCTTATGTTTAAAGTAGAACTAGTCTGTCATTTTTCATCCAAAAAGCATGAGAATTTTGGATGAGTTACTGTTGTAATTTTGCTTTAAAAATCACTTGCGGTTTTTTTGATAGCAACTTTGGGTGACAAATATCATGGAAGTTAAAAGAAAGAGGGGAAGCAGTGTCACACTGGAAGTTGAGTATCTGATGATTGAGAAGCTAAAAGGCAAAAATAAAAATGCACAATAGTTTGTACTGTTTTGTATAGTGTATCATGAAAGTATCAAGGCTCTAGTGTGTAAACTGTAAGACTAGTCACTACTTGAAGGTCCTTAGTTTACTAATTTGTTAAGCTGCTTTACTGTAGTTGTACCCAGTATAAAAATTTTAATAATGGCTGTGTGCATTGTTAAAATTTATTAGCATAACATCATTGCAGCCATTTCTTGGCCGCCAACTTTGATTTTAAAACTTTTTTCACCCAGGATTTTTAAGGCCGCACTATTTTTTCACAGCTTGGCTGTTTTTGTGTGGATAGTAAAATGTCAGTAACTTTAAGTATATTGAACATAATTGGTTTACTAAGTTTTAAACTCTCAATAAAACATCAGTGAATGTGGGTTTACTGAAAAACTACAAAAATAACAAACAATTACATGTAACTGTTCCACATACTGGGGATATATCACGCTAGTAAACTAAGAAACTTCAAGCAGTGAGTTCTTGTTTAAAGGGAAAAATTATAACTCACATTCTACAGCAAATTAGCGGTTGGGTTTGGACTACAGTGTGCTCTAGTGTTAGCTTACATCCAGTGAGAAAGTACAGTATATTTTCCCAAACCATTTGTGAGTTATGGTAATTTCATGGGAGCTGTATATACATGAACTGTACAGTGCACCCTTAAAATCAGGTTACGATTTGTATTGAAAGTCACAATCAAAATGCATGTAGACGTCATTTGTTTGAAATGCAAACTGTTAATATTTAATATTGAGTAAAACATTTCATAAAACACAAAATTAATGTGCTGCATAAATGTGACCAGATTTGCAATAAGGGGTCTTCCACACACACATCTAATTTACCAACTTTGACAATTTGTTGTATACCTTCAGATTGGAAAAGGCTATTTACTTGAAATTTGGTGAAAAGTGAGCACCAACATGGGTTTATTAATGGTGAAGATTTCAGGTCTACATGTTACTCGAATACCAAGTTATGGTCTCTCACGTTCTAAGAATTATTTAGATGTGTGGAAAGACCCTTTTTGCTAATCCAGTCACAAATGTATGTGCTTTGATGTTTCATCAGAGGTTGGTCAGATGTAAACCCTAGTGATGTACTTACCAAGAATCATTGCATAACTAAAACATGCACACCTGACATTGATATCTGAAAATTGTTCCATGCACTTGGGAGAAGTACTGACTATTTAGTAATTGCTTCTTATATTATGTAGTTCTTACCTAGAATACATACTTATTGTGTTGGGATGGCTATATAAAAGAAGCTAGGTCTGTGAAAGCTCTGGGAAACTAACACATTAGAGTATTTGATATAGGTACAGAGGTGTTGTTGTTTTGGTTGACCATTTGAACTGCCCATGCATTATTATTCAGAAAGCATGCCGAGTTCAATGTGAAATCCAACTTTACAATTAAGATTATCAATGAGGTTATAGATCTACAGTGTAGTATCAGTAGAGAAACTTTTGTGACATGCTTAACATCCAAAACAATTACAAAGTAAGGGATTACTTGTTTACCTCATGCATTCACATTATATAGCAATTTTTGTATATACTGTATAATCACAATGATAAATATAATGCAATACTAACTTCATGCATGTGTATGTTTCAGTTACACTAGCTGTACACCACCTTGGGAAGTTTGTCGTTGTACCCAGTCAGGAGAAACTTCTTGCCGTTTGAGAAGGCGATTAGTTAGCACTAACTGCATGTCCCTAGTCTGTTCACTTGACAGTAAGTATTGAAAACTTTCTGCAACAGGTGATCCTCCTTGTAATATGGAGATAATTTTCTTGTGGTCTTTAATCCATAACTTAATATAAGGTAATGACATTAGAGTCATGTCATGATAGTCTGGAGTTTTCATCTGCAAGTCTCCACACATCCTCATAACATATTGTAATAGTTCACCATCACAATATAGCATGACCTTCTTTAACATGGCAACTCCTTCTTGTGCTACTTTACTGAGAGGATATTCAATAATGTAAGCTTTTAGTGTTTGGACCAACCTTTTATAGTCCCTTTGAGCAAGACATCGCTGAAACTTTTGATTTAATGTTCTACACAATTTATGGGTATCATGTAAAATTTTGTGACAATTGCTGACCAGTGCATCGATTTCACTATTTAATGATGGTAAAAATGCTGCAATATGTGGAAATGTTGCTAGGGAATTTTGTATACCTTGTAATACTATAATAGCAGCATGTGGATCAACTGATGTGAACATGTTGACTTGCTTGAGTGTCGCTGGCAACAAACAATATTCTACCATAAACAGCTTATTCTGCAAAAACTGTGATGAACCGAGTGATGATGCATCATTCCCAAAACAATAGCTGTGAAATAGTTGTGCTAATGCATCACCAATTGATGTACTAGTATTTAATTCACCATGTGGTGACAAGTAATACACTTCTATACTGTCCATACACTCAATTATGTATTGACTAATAACAGCATGAACCTCCACACAATTTTGTGTAATATTATGTGGAGGTAGAGTAAGATCAATGAAGTTGACTAGGCCATAGGCCCATAGCACATCAATAGCATCTCTAGCCTCATGTTGGGTAACATTCCATAGATTGCTCAATACTGCTGTCTGTAGAGAAGTACCAATTCCATTCCATAGAAGCAATGTCTTCAATTTATCTGATGATGATTTTGACAGTAGACCTAATGTCACATCAAGACAAGCCTTTACAGCATATTTACGACTTCTCTCAATGTTGTTCTTGTCAAAAGCTGCTAGTCCTTTGTCATGTAATTTAGCTTGTATATTATGAATGGCTTCATGACAACATAATCGATGCCTTTTTAGGTAATGAGACAAATGTCCTTTAATAAGTGACAAAAGCAGTGGCCAGAGATGGACATCTTCAGCCAGAGCATTAAGCAAGCTCATATCCTCTGGTGAGAGCTGACTGACATTAACCAAATCACTGGTCAAGAGAGAGATAGCCTCACTTTGCTCCATTGGACCTACAATAACCATCTGTTTGGTAGGTATGCATTGTTCAATGTCATTCAATCTGGTAGTGAGCACTATTTTACAGTTACTAAATGCCCTCACAATTGGCTCAGCATCTTCAACATGCCACACATCATCAATAATGACCAGAAGATTACGGCAATGAGCACTTGTAAGCTGGTTAAATTGTTGTTCAACAACATTTATATCACATTGTTTATCTGTTAATAAGTTGTATAATCCCTTTAGCTTCATAATAGGGTCAGTAGCTTGTGGTCCAAGTTCTATGAACACAACACCATCTGTAAACTGTTCCTTTATCACAGGATGATGACAAAGAGCAGTGACAATTGAAGTCTTGCCAAATCCACCAGCTCCAGAAACCATTAAACTTGTCTCATAACTACCAGGATCAACAGTGGAGTGACACAATTTCGTTACCATTTCATGTAATAACTGTTCCCGCTTTACATGGTTGGTTGGTAATGGTGGAGGTGGAGGACACTTTATCCCTTTAACAAAACATGGTAGTGATAAGTTTCACATAGGTCACTTGCTCTGAGTAACAGTGGAAACACACACCAGGGGAGAGTATATCCTGTACAAACACACTGCCACAAGTACATACCTTTTGATTAAATTAATGCCTCTACTTTATTGCTTAGCACTTTATACAACTCTGGTGGTAAAAGAGAACTGTTGATTGGTGTTGAATATGATGAAACCACTATTGTAAAAGACAGAGTAAGGTGTTGATGGTGTACTAGTGGCAGTGCATTTGATGAAAGAATCCCAGTTAGATACTCTCTTAGACTTATTATTACAAGTACACGAAAAAATTTGGAATTTTCAACTAGAGTAGGGATCATAGCACATCAATAAAAAGTACTGAAACAAGTTGGGGTAGTCCATGACAATAAGAAGTGTTCTATCCCTACTGTGCTCAAGATACCATAACGGAAATGCACAGTAGGGATATAACACTTCTTATTGTTTTACTGTGATTTAATATCATGGCCAACTTGTTTCAGTACTTTTTATCGACGTGGCATGGTCCCTACTTTAGTTGAAAATTCCAAATTTTTTCGTGTGCTTGTTTGTTAACTTTGTTTGTA
This sequence comes from Dysidea avara, assembly GCF_963678975.1. Lineage (NCBI taxonomy): Eukaryota > Metazoa > Porifera > Demospongiae > Dictyoceratida > Dysideidae > Dysidea > Dysidea avara. The sequence goes on along the minus strand of NC_089283.1, from coordinate 7,481,130 downwards.
AATAATTTTATCATGACCGGTGAACCCACGCATACCGCATCTGAAATGGCACCATGCGCCCCAGCTATATCAATTATTGTCTGAAAAGTGGAGTATCCATTACGCTTCGTCGTCAGCTATGTTCAACCTGTTACACAACATTTCAAACCAAGAACTTTTCCAGAAGCACCTCTACAATCTACGAACACCAAAAGAAATGGTGCCGCACCTCAATTTTATTAATTATCATCTGAAAAGTGAAGTACAGTGGAACCTCCCTTATCTGGACCTCTATTATCCGGCACCTCCATTGTCCGGACAGCCCAAATTGGTCATGTGGCTTGTAGTCTATTGACCATAATAAAGTTTGGTTTAGATAAAAGCACAAGGAGGGAGCCTAAAGGTTGCTGTTTACCTGTTTGGTGGCTTGTTTATTCTACTACTAATAACTACCACTTGGTTGCTAGGTGATAATGCATTTTTACAGCCCAGAGGAGTAACCATGAATGCTCTGTAGTGACTTCCCCCTCTAACTGCATAGCACTAACTGATAGCAATAACAACATAATAATATTATGTATTTAAGTTAGTCACTTTAGCATAATAGCATGTTATTCTTAGTTACGGACATTTCTGAGATACGGACAGTAGTATGTACCAGACTGCCTGGATAAGAGAGGTTCCACTGTATCCATTACACTTCGCTTCTGGCTATGTTCAACCTGTTACACAGCAATACGAATCAAGAACTGTTTGAAAAGCACCTCTGCAATCTATGAAAAATACGGACGATATCCATTTTGAAGGGAAGCCATCATGTGCTCGTGCCAAATCGACACCTTTCCCTGTCAGCAAAGATGAATGAGACACAAAGGAGGATACTGGTAAGTCCATGAAGAATGCATTGTACGTACTGCGGTATGCCAAAAGGCACCTGTTGAGCCGAAGTGACGTCGAACAGTGAAAAAATCAAGCCCGTAGCCTTAGCCATTATCGAGTTACGCTTGTCTGAAGGCATCAGTTACTTACTTACTTGGTAGAAAATTCCATCGAATAAAAAAATTTTAAAATTCTGTAACAATTTGTTGAAAGCATTTCGGGTCGATCTGAAAGCTTGTTTGGGATTAGTTTTACTTCACCAATACTGCCTCATCGTCATTAGGGAAAATTGAGGATGGTTTTTGGGTGATGTTCTTTTGTGAGCCACACCTACTCCTTTGTGGTCCCTACTATACAGTTACTATCGTACTGTATGATGAACTCTTGATACCACAGCATAATTCATATACAACAGGGCTGTAGCAAACAGTTCAGCTGGTCTGGTTTTGGCCAGACCACTAGTCACTTAAAATTCACAAAAGATCAAGATATTCTAACTAAGCAGTCAGTGCACTACTCTAGTAGAACAGTCAATGCAATAACTCTAATGGAACAGTCAGCGACAGTAATCTCACAATTAATTTTACATTGATAATTTCAGCCAGATCTAGAATTACTTTTAAATTTAGTCTCAGAGGGCTAAATTTTTAAATATTTGCTGTGGAGGCATCCCCAGACCCCCAGCATGTGTGTTCTGATCATTTTTTCGGCCTTGCTACAGTTCTGTACAAATACTTCCTGTGTTTATTTTCTGTCTACATTTGATGTTGGAGCCCATGCTTGGACCAAAATCAGACCACAGGCCTCAATTGGACTCATTTGTAGATTTATGGTCCATTTATCTCGTTATAGGAAGCTTTTGAATTAATTGTTTCAACAACTAAAGTACAGGTGTATATGCAGTATTGTAACACTATTTTTGCTGTGTGCATACTAATTCTGGGATGAATGTCAATTTTCTACATTCGAATATTCTATAAATAAAGTAAACAAATGTTCGAATTATTTGTTTCTTACATTTCATATACAGTAACAAAACACTTTAAACACTAGCTGTTCAAAACTGTAAGTGAGTTAAGTGTACAAAACTACATAATTAAAACTTAAGAACTTGAAGAGTACAGCTAACTAGTAAGTAAGTATGCTGCCTACTGGTTAAGAAACTTTGAGTTTTTGTTCAAGAAAAGAATAGCTTCAACATTCTTGGATTTTGAGCAAATTCGGTGCTTAGCTGTTATGATTCTGCTTTAGAAAACAATCTCTTGGAAGAGGCAGATGTACATAGCAGATATGACAAATGAAGGTAAACCTTAGCAAGTTTAGCTAGGTTTGATTCCACCAAACCATTACATCAGAATTATGAGGTAGTAACTTTTCAAGCAAAAATTCTTCAAGTTCTGTATCATTTTCAGAGCCCTCTGCATCATTGTCATCTCCAAACAATATATCCAATGCAGTTTTTTCATTTTTGCAGGTGGAGTTTCAGATCACTCCTTCTCTTTGACAGCAACATGCTGAAAAGTGGGTTTTCCACAGTCAGCATCCTTCTGTTGTGACAGCTCTTCTCTGACTGATTCATTCAAGTCATCCATAAAAAATTTCAAGCTCTTAAATTGAGGATCTTACGCAGCAGCTAACACAAGTGGTGAATCTGGTTCAATTCCATCCAAGCTCACCTTCTCATGATGGATTCTCTAACAGCAGTCTTGAATACAGCAATCACCTTCCTCACTGTCCATGCTAGTAAACACACTATGCATTATGACACCTTTCTTTCTGTACAAAAGAAAATGGTTGCTACTTCCAATGGTTCAAGCAATTTAGCTAACTCTTCCAGTAAAGCCCTCTGATGAGCTGTGAAATCGAGGGTACGGTCTTGTAATGGCAGTATCTGAAAGTACAGCCTGTTAGCTACTAATGCAGAATCATATATAGGGTATTATTCCATCTCTTCATACAATCTATTTTGAGTCTTTGTTGATTCAAATTCATTTGAGACTGTTGCTTGTATAATTCAGCCGTTGCCAATGTGTTGTGATGGAAATGGCCTACTAATTTATGGGCAGCACCAAGAGCTCTATCAATAGATGCATTATTTCTAGAACCATCACTAATGCAAAGTTTTAGGATGTGAGCTGAACAGTTCACTCCAGCCCATCCCTTTTCAATTCGCAACAGATCATTGGCCTGTCTCATGTTTGATCCTTGATCATGTACAATAATTTCATAAGATTCTAGTACCTCCTTTATAGTAGAAAAAATGTTCCCTCCCGTGTGGTGGTCAGTAAATGATCTTGTAGCAAGTACACAATCAACAAATTCCCACTGTGAAGTAAGGAAATGACAATTAAGTTCTGTAGAACTGCTTGTCCATATATCAGTGGTGAGAAAGAATAAGAACAAGTCTGATTGAAGTTTGTCAATGAGTAATGCTTTTCCACTTGTATATCGATTGACCATAAGCTTATTGATATGTTTCCGTGATGGTACAGTGTATCCAGACTCAGAGTACTCCATTAGCTCTTGAAATCCTTGTCCTTCAACCATTCTTGCTGGTTGAAAATCGTGAATGGTCAGTCCAACGATCAGGTTGTCTAGAATATTCACATGTACTGGGCTACACTTCTGTACTTTCCATATCAAATCAATCTTGTTCTGCCCAGAATCACAAGCGTATACAGCAGAATGGCTTCTTTACAGGTGGTCCCATAAATTTGATGTGCCACCATGGTAAGAAAACTTGCCCTTACAAAGGGTACAAATAACATTTCTGCTCCCCACCTTCTTAAAGTACTGCCACACATCTGACCTGTTACGTTGGGAAGAGTCGCCTAAATCCAAGCCAGCACCTTAACCAGATGCCATGGAATTTACTCAGTTATAAAGAAAGCACATGTGACTCATAATGGATTTGAATCACATGTATCTCTATTCAAATTATGCAACATTCGGATGAACCTTCAAATCTTTCATATTTGTCCCAGCACTAGTACGTACAGTTATATATATATATGCATAATGAATCTAAGCATTCATATTGGAAGACTCTGTATAGAGCTGCACTTAGTCTATTACAATTTCAAATACCAAGTAATTAAGTGAGAGAAGAATCAGCTATGCAAGTACTATATCAAATATCAAATTACCAATACTTTACAATACCAGCACTTTACTGTTCTACAAAAAACAATTGCTCTTTAAACTCTAATGCAGTTTCTGTTGACTGTTTCACTAACTAGCAGTCATGTTAGTAGTAATCACAAACATTTGATTGAAAGTAGATGGGTACTATATACGTACTCTTACAGTCATGGTTTTGTAATAGCTGATGCTTACAAGAATGGTCCCAGGATGTACTTCCACATACCCGAAAATTTTTGTAGTAGGTAATTTTAACAGTTTTCATGGTTAGCAAAGCTACCATAAATTTTATCACGTGAGATTTTTGGTCTGGTACACATTCCGTGCATGTGAGCCATGAGTATTGACACATGCAGAGAAGAAATTGCCACAATGTTTAGTTTGATGCCTGGATATCACATCTACGTGGATGTCACATCAATTACTTTGATATACAATCACCTATCACATTACTGCCTCCCCACAAGGATTGCTGCTATGGTGATTCAGATGTTTCTTTGGCTATCAGTATGATGCTTGAAGTAAAGCAATCTTTCATAGCCATGCGGCTGAGAATGAGAGTCTTTGAGTTAAGCTTTACATACAACAGTGATCCATGAAAGTAAAACATGAAAATTCTGAGCTAACAGACTTCTGTAAAATTTAAAGCGCTATAATCCTGATGAAGTGCATAACCATGAAATATACAAACTTCAAAAATTTCTGGGTATACAGTATGCTATAATGGTGGTTTTGGTTCAATTATTGGTATAACTGCAGCTTAAATCTAAATCTGTAGCAATTTAGGTTTTCTGACAAACTACAATACTTAGGTCATATCTATATATGATGATTACTATTATTATATAACTTAATTAAACACCGTGGCGGTTATTATCTTAGTTCCAAAAATCCATTGAAGACTATTTAAATTGACCACTATTCGATGCTTGAAAATAGGGGTGCACCAATACATTAATCGGCTTATCGGTTAAGGGTTTATCAGCCAGTGTTTGCCTATGTTGGTATCGCATAAATGGCAACCGATATAACCGATTATATATAGTTTTAATTATCTTTTACCCATGTATACTCTCTCAACAGGCAGCTACATCAATAAGAAGATCTACTAGAGATTCCACAATTGCCTGGGCATGGCTTATTAATACCAAACCTACATTAACAAACTATAAACAATTAACTATCTGTACTAATTACTAAACTCGAAAGTCCAATCAGGGTTGGGTAAGCTTGCTAGTAAAACATCTACCAGTATTCTATCAATCAGTAACTTCTTTTTAAAGCCATACAATGCTCACATGAACTGCTAATTGCACTTTGGGTAGAACAGGTGCCAGATGATTAGCCACGCTCTACAGTATTATTGGCTTTCCCTGCATAGGGATGTTATTGTTATTACAGCTTTAAGGTGGCCCGCACTGAAGGTCTGACAGCAACATGTGCTCAACCTTTTTTCCTATTGAGAAGAGGAACAAAGCCTTTGTTCCTTATGGCTTTTCACGTGACACTGGTGGCATGCTGTTTTTTCCTCTCATTGATTCTGGTGTTTGACTTTGGCTATTTTGTCTTCAGTCTGTCTGAATTAGCCTGTTTCTTTTCTGGGGATGTCTAAAGAGCATTTTTGTTGTTGTTTTCATTGTTGTCGCAATGGCTACTCTCAGTGTCTACTATTCCAATGTTCTCAGGTACTACCAGGGATTCTCTGAACTATGTGCTACCGTGCAGTGACTACACTCAGGCTTTATTGCACTTCTTGAAACACACCTAGCTGAAGACTCATTGCAAATGTATCTGATATGTAGTAGCAGCTCGTCAGAACAGAACCCGACATGGTAGAGGTGTTTTGTTCTTGTCAATTGTGTCTGGAACCTCGAAATAGTTGGTGTGCTGTTTCAAGAAACTATAGTCATTTGTGTATATTGCATCTGATGCAACTCTAATTGATTCGCTCACTCAGTTTTGTTCAGATCACACCCAGCACCCAGTCGCTATTGTTGGAGATTTTAATGTACATGAGCATGAATGGCTGGTTAGTCTGTTCACCTCTTCCATTGGTACTGTTGTTTGTGGGTTTTGTGAAACATTTGGTCTACAACAATTGGTTGATAGAGGTACCTATAGCATTTCTTCTCTTGTTTAGCTGCATCTCACATTACAGCTTCATGTTCATCCACATGCGCTTATCAGCCATGAGTAAGTATGATAAACAGGTATGTGCTTAACAAGTAATATGCGCTTAATATATACATACGCTTAACAACCAGACTCTATGGTATATGGGAAATATATATGATGATAAATACTTTTGAATATACAACCCGTTCAAACACCACACCCAATTGTGTGGTGGAATCACTTTTGTCAGTACACATATCAAAGGAAAGTGGAGAGTTGGGCTAAGCGTGATTTGCCAGCTTATCATGTTGCTGTGTCAGCTGCTAGGAAAGCTCAAGCTATTGTTTTTCGTTACCATTGTAGTTCTCTTTCCAAATTACAAACTGGATCTAACAACCGTCTTTGGTGGAACCTCACTAAACGCATTAGTGTATTCTGTAGGCCCCACACCAGATTTGCTCCTGATGTTGATAGTCTTGCTCCTACACTGTATTTTGCAAGCAAGTTATCATTTCCTACAGACTTTGACTCTGCTTCTCTTACACTTCCCCCAGAGGTGTCAACAGCTACTTGTAAGAAATCATGGTGGATAAATCTATCTAAGGTTCATCATGTGTTGAGCTCACTTGATGTGAAGAAAGCTGTAGGTCCGGAAGGTGTTAGCCCTTATACGTTGAAGTGCTTGTTGTTGTAATGAGCTTTTTTTACCAGTGCATATTTTGTTCAGATGTGTGTGTGTGTGTGTGTGTGTGTGTGTGTGTGTGTGTGTGTGTGTGTGTGTGTGTGTGTGTGTGTGTGTGTGTGTGTGTGTGTGTGTGTGTGTGTGTGTGTGTGTGTGTGTGTGTGTGTGTGTGTGTGTGTGTGTAGATCTGGAGTACTTCCACTGTCGTGGAAACTATCACGTATTACTCCTGTTTACATACAGAAGGGCACTGTTACTGATCCCCATTTTTACCATCCCATTGCTGTTCTTCCTACTTTAGCGATGTTACAGTAGGTACAGTAGAAGGAGTGTAGCAATCATGAGCTTTAGTGATTATAGTAACAAATGTTTCAATTGCATCAGAGATTATTCCAGACCACAACACATCCGACTGAACACACTGAAAGTGTTCATGAATGTGATTGCAAGGAGCTGAGTCCCAGTGATAAACTCGTTTAGGTGTTTAGGGGGTTGGCACCTATAAGCTTACATAAACTAACCAACATGATCACTGCTTCCCAAATGGGGATGATAGGTAACAGTCTACTCTGTAACAGCTAAGTCTAGTATAGCATAAGTCTAGTACAGCATTTCTACGAGTTTTAGCTAATGGTGTATAGCATGAAATTTCATGATGCCTAAATACGTGTACTTATCAAGCGAAATGGTCTTCTGTAGTATGCTCCATGTGAAGCTTAAGGATTCAGTGCACAGTAACTGGACTCAAAATATTGGTACATGTGATGACTGGAATTCACATCACCCCAAGAGAGTGAATCCATAGTAATCATGGCAAGGTTTATTTATTAAGCGCATGCACTCAACAACTATATATTATATTAATCACAATGTGTTTCGCAAACTTCTATTAGGTGTATACACCTAACAACCAGAGTCTACAGTATTCCAGTTTCAAAATTTGCTTTTATGAAAGGTACTGAAGCTCAGGACTGTGGAACTGCAATAGCATTTACTGCTATTCAAGCTTGGAATATCGTCAAGAGTATTGTATTGCATCCTTGGACATTCGCGGGGCCTTTGATAGTGTATCATGGTGCTTACTGAAACATCTTTGGAGTGTTGGGTTGAGAGTAAGGCATATGGCTTTTTGTGCTCCTATTTATGTAATAGGGGTTTATTTGTGGTGGCTCATGGTAATACTTCTTTGCAGTGAAACTTTACAGCTGGTGTTCCTCAGGGAGGTGTCTGGTCCCCTATATTGTTTAATTTGTACAGCCTATATTAGTCACATTGCTAGATAAGTTTTGCATTGTGACTTGTTTCAATATGCTGATGACTCATCTCTTGTGAAGGTGATTAAGAGGAAGGAGGATCAGGTAATAACTGCTAAGAGATAATTGCTGACTTAAATCATTTCTTTTCCAGGGGAAGGGTGTGGAAAATTTTGAACCTGATAATGGTCACTCACTGTGTGTATCATTGAAGCATGATGTATGATGTCGAATGTCATGCCCCTCTATTTATGGACTCCCTTTCCATCAAGGAAGTTGGTAATTTGAAAATGTTAAGTTTGATCGTAGATTGATGTGGAACTTTATGATTGAACATAATATTATGTCCACCCGCTAGACTTGTGCCAATTATGCCGGAATAATTTTGAGAATAATAGGTCACCAGTTTCGTGAGAATAATTCCGGAATAATAGGATGGTTAAAGGCATAATTTTAGAATTATTGGATGTCCATGGGAATAATTGGTGGAATTAAGGGACATGTCTATTCTTGAAGAAAGAGTTAAGCTACTAAGAGTGATATATAGCTGACTTTATTATACGAGTGTTGGCTGAAAGCCTATAAAAGATCGATATACTCTAATAGAATGTTCAAATACTCTAACAGAGCAGTCAGATCGTTTCATGTTAATAATCTGCAGCCAGCATCAGGGATTCAACTGTATTATCATCTGCAATTCTGAAACTTGTACATCTAATACCAGTGTATCTTCTTAAAGTCTTTAATCAATATCTTAGTATGTAGCTACAGCCATAGCTTTAATACACCAATAATTTAAAACACTTGAATTAATGCTGCAGTCTGCAAATAGCTATTCCAAGCCTGTTGTAACTACTTATGGCTAGAGAAATTAATGATGTAAAAGAGGGAGCACTTCATTTGTGGCCATTAAGTAATTCTGGCAAAACTACGTAGATCAGCATCTTGAAAACTAAGTGACTAGCTACAGAAACTAAATGAGAATTAGTTTGGAATAATAGGCTAGATACAAGAATATAAAAAGAATAATAAGTGAAAATTTGGGAAATTCTGGAAGGAATAATAGGTAAATGTTGGAGCATAATAGGCTCAAGCCTACCACATGCTGTCAGCAGAGAATGGGAGCAATATGGCATGTTAGAGATTATCTGGGTCCGAGGAGCCTTGCTGTTGCTTGTAAGATCTGTATGTGAATAAGGTCGTGTTGCTATTATGGATGCTTCAGCCACTCACTTATCTAAACTTGATTCAATGTGAGAAAACATTCCCCTTACTGCAATCTCGCCATGAGGCCAGTGTTGTTGACCTACTTTGTACATTACTTGATTCCCGAGGTAGAGGGCTTCTACAGCTGTTTTGTCCAACTTTTGCCACTGCTCCATTGACACACTCCTACTGTTTAGGAAGTTTAAATGATGTTCCTTTGTTACTGTCATCACCATTTCAATTCAAATCTTTGGATCTATTTAAAAGAAGCTTTCTTGGTGTGATTGCTGACATATGGGTGTCTACTCCTTTAGACATCAGGTATTGAAGAGAGATGGCCTACTGTAAATTGTTACAGAGACATCTTAATGTTTAATTATTCGTATGTTGTATGCTCTTTAGATGTTATCGTTATACAACCAAGTACTAAGAATAATAAGAAATGCAGTTAACATTATGTCATAAATAAATAATAATGAAAATAAACAAATAATATTAATGTTCTCAAAACTACGAGGCCTACAGGCATGTACTAAGCAGGGATAGATTTGCCTGTGAACGAAGGTACAAACGTATAATATTTATGCCAGTTCGTGCTGATAACTTGAATGGATGTGTAATTCTATATAATACCCAGTACAAAACAGCTAATTAAGTGTATGCCTGGTTTACTTCGCTGTTCACGGTGACCACAGTGGAAGGATTAGTGACAATGGAGAAAGGCCACTGGACTACTGATTGTTTGTGGCTAGCTCCCCTTTGTTTGCTAAGTTATTCTCAGGTGGGACAGTGAGTTCCAAGTCACCATGCCAGGCGATGCCAGATGCGAGAGGACCTGCTCACTCTACGAAATTAAGAGTATGTTTTCATTTAACATGATTGTTTGTTTGTTGTGTATTTGTTTGTTTGTATTATTTTGTATACTTCTGTTTATCTTTCATCTGGCTTGCTAGATGAATTATCCCATCTTCAGTATTGCCAATAATACATTGTTGCATATACAGTTCTACAGTATAATGTGCATCTCCTGTATGTTATACAGTACATTATTGTGCCATTGCCAAACCACTGATGTACCGGAATTTAACTACCAGTAGTTTTGCATGGCCAAGCCATTGGGCCTGGCAGGCTATTGTGAGGTGAAAGCACAGTTTTCAGGTGATAAGTTTGTGATAATTATAGTTCTCAACTTGAAGCCTTTCAGTGCCAGGATCGAGTGAGATCACTGACATGCACTTTGAGATGAAACTATACAAACACTGCCATAATTACATCCTAGCTATGCAACCTGAACACAACATACACAGAATGTGCCCTTAGGCAGATAACTGCTATGATATTGTGCTTGCTGCTGTCTATTTACCCACATACCCTAAACCACAGTATTGTGTCTATATGTAGTTACAGTCTGCAATACTACCACACACTGGAATTATACTTGTTCTTGGTGGCATATCCATTATACTCTGGTATTGGATTTTTTATCCTATTGAAGGCACTGTCTGATCACCTACATGCAGCTGTTTGTTCCCAAAATTCATCTTGTATTGTATCCATGGCATCATGCAATCATTTTACAACATAAGGCCCAGCTCATATTAAAATTAACTCAAGTGACAGATAGTTGAAATATTCTGCTTCTTTTATCATTAAGGTCTGCTCTTAGCAACTCCAGCAGCCATGTCTTAATCCAGTACCCTGATCCATCTTCATTGGTAGTACATGAAGAGAATGATGCAAATTTTGTAGAGACACCAAATTTTACGGACAGTTTTGCTTGCAGTCGTGAGATTCATTACTATAAATATGAGAGCATGCACTTGCACCTTGACTTGTGAGAATCATGCAGGAGGGGTGACAATGTGGTCTTCCATGGTCAGGTAATCAAGACAATATAACAGTAGCAGGCCCTCAGGATTGTAACTGCATCACTTATGTTAAGTGTACATGCATCTTTTCCACCCACACACACTATAATGTCCATGCATGTACTGTTTGTACATTCCCTATTAGTAGATTGTCCCATTAGTGGCTGTACTTGATTGTTTGTACCCCTACAAAACTTACTAGGGTGGCCACGCCCAACACCAATATGAATGAAGTTTGCCATGCCAGCTGTACAAGACTAGGAACAAGATTAATGGTGATATGTTTGTTTGTATTGTTTACTTTTATTGCCTTATATTGTTTCATCTGGTTTGCCAGGCTCTGGTTGGCTGGGCTGTAACAGTGTGGTATGTTTTAATGTTTGCCTGTATTGTACATTTTTCCTTCACCTGGCTTGCTAAATTCTGGCTGGCTTGGATGTTTTCCTTTATCTGGCTCAACTGACTTGAATATTCTAACAGTACAGGATTGTGTGTATCTCCTGCAAGTTGTGTATGCCATAGTGTGTAAACATCACTGTGCCATTGCCACACCACTGATGAACCACATTTAGCTACCATGACCTCTAGTTGATACCGTACTGTATATTGGCTACATAGCTGGATAATATCCATCTTCGGTGTTGCCAAAAAGGTATTGCTGCATACAATACTATAATAATGCATAGCTCTCCTGTATGTTTTGAATGCATATATACTGTGTATGTAACACTTTGACACTATACCTCTTTACAGGGAGACATCTACTGTAAATGTACACTGGTGTACATTGAAATGTATCCTGGGAAAGTGGTTGCACTTCTAAAAGAGCAAGCCACTTTTATCAAAGCAAGCATGGCCTTGATGTGGGTGAGGTAGTGGTACCACCCTCTGTTTGTTTTATACAAGCTCAGACCAAAACCAATTGTGGGAATAAATTAATGCTCACGTGATGACTACCACAAGCTAAAGTGTTGCTGCAAGAAGTACTCAAATGAAGGCATTTCAGTATCCTTGCCGTTCTACAAGTTGGGAAATGTTATTTTAAAGTGAGAACTAGTCTTACAGTGCATTCACAAACATTTCTGAACGTGGACACGCCCACAATATTGGTATATTGGTAAAATCTTGTATCGATGCACCCTACTCGAAAGCAATGTTGTAAAAGCTCATAATGATAAAAATAAGTGTTGCATAGTGCAGTGTTTAGCTAAGTCAATACCATATGATGTTTCTAAGTATGTGATACACTTTAGGCTATAACACAATAAGACTATTCATATGAAATATGATACACAGTAATAAACAAACTGAAATGAAAAGCTCACTGATATTCATCCACAAAAAGCAAACACATTTTCAATTTATAAACTAACCTTTCTCTAATCGTTTGTGCTCATAATTTAACTGCTTCTGTAATTGCATTTTTGATGTGGTAGGGCCTGTATAAATAATATAAATATGCTGAAGTTAAACATATACACTTCTGTAGTAATAGTCATTACATCATGTGCATAATTAATTACATGTAGTATATGTATGTAAATGGATATTATCATGCATAGGCGTGTAACAAACAACTATGGTACAGCCCGCTTATAACTTAACACATAAATGTGGTATTTTCCTGTGGTGCCACACAGTTTTACTCATGGCAAAAGTAATGGTTACACATGAGATAAGCCATTGCCACGTGTATGTTTTATTAGAGTTAGAGAACTAAACCATGTAACTGCTCGAGTATCTCAACTTTTGAGCAATATAAAAGCATTGTGTTGACCTTTAAACACATTGCTTAGCCTGTTTTCTACTTCATGAATTTATTGTAGTTCCATGCATTAGAATTTCATAGATCTGTACTTTTTACAATTAGTAGGCATGTTCAAGGGGAAAAGGAATACTTTTAGTGTGACATGCAGCAATGTGAGTGTTGTACAATAGTGCATGCATTGTATCTTGATTGGTATAACAAAGGCTTCTTCTTAAGAAAATTGAAAGTGATTCTGGGAAAGAAGTGTAGGGCTGTAACTATACCCAGTATTCCACTACATTTGACTGAAGGCATCAAGCAGTCAGGCAGGAAGTAGAAAATTTGCTAAAATAACTTTCACCTTTCCAAACACACATCTTTAAACAGGCTGTAGGACCAGGTGTCCGACAGATCTTCAGCACTTGTGCTGAAAAGCCTTAATAAATAAACTTATGTCTATTTGGTTCCACATGGGGTACTTGGAGATAATAAGTCACTCTAGGGTTACAAATACATGAAATTAACAAGGAGAAAACATCCTGAGTGCCTGGCAGACTCTTGTAAGTGTTTGAACATAAATTGGATGGCACAGGATCGAGGCTGCCTAGGTCCTTTTTTTCTCTTTTAAACACACTTTATACAGTATCTTTAAACAGGCTGTACGACCAAGTGTCCTACAGACCTTCAGTACTAAAGCCTTGATAATTTTTTTTTTAATGAAAATTTTATAGAAAACAATTCAGGCTAGCTTAATGGCACAATATTGTGCTTTGCTTTAACCATACAGTACCATAAGTCTTCTAAAAATTCGGCATATTTCAAGTCAATAATTTTCGTCTCGCCGAATTTCGGCCTATAATTAGATAGTAATCACCACTAATTTTAGTCGATCGACCACTCGTCACAGTATAATTGGTATCGTCGATATTAAGGCTAGACAACTCTGACGTTCTTGTCACTATCAGCATCCATCACAAAAATAGCTAACGTGCCAATTTTTTATTAGAAGAAATCATTTCACTGTTAGAATACAGATGCCAAATAAATAGAGGGGCTGAATTTTTAGAGAATTTACGGTAGTACCAGATCACCATGAAGGCTTTGTAAGACTGGTTTTGATGCATATTTTTGGCACAAAATTGTGAACCTTGATGATCCCTACTATTAAGTAAGTAATACCATACTTAATAATAATTTCACTTCGATTGTTGCATATTTAGTCCCACGTTTTTTATTTTGGTGATTCCTAATTTTTTAACACTTGTCTGTTTCATTTTGTCACATTTATGTATAACAACTTATTCATTGATGGATACTTTCCTAATTGTAAAGTACGGGGCAGAGCTTTGTTCAAATTTTTTAAAATGTTAATATATTGTAGCTGATTCACGTTCACCTGAGCCCCCACCAAAATTAGAATAATTAAAGAGGTGAACATGCATATGTGTACATTCCTACTGGCTTTATACAGAAATAAACATATTATTTCCATGTTAGCACCCATACCAATATTTTTAAAGCCTCATAGCTTACTTGTTTTTGCCCATATCAAAGTGCTTCTCTGGTATGTAAAGGGCTTCACAGTGCTACTAAATGTTTTGGGCGGATGACCCATGCCACAAGAGTTATTAAGGAAAAAGAAGAGCTCAGAAGAACTACCATATTTTGTGCAGTTGTTCAATTAGAGTATATCAACTTTTGTTACAGGGTGTCATGTTAACTGTTTGCAATAAACTAATCATTCATCATGCTTTTAAGCAATAAGTTTATGTTGCCATAGAGTTTCTAGGATGTGTAGATTATGATAACTTTCAGATATTATTTTTGGCATGGCATGAAGCAGGTAAAGTTATTTTCACACAACCATGCCTTTGAAGGCCATGGAGAAGAAGTCAGTTAAAAAGAAGTAAGACAATGGTGCATGGATTGTATTTTCATTCAACTAATCTTAACGCAAAGTGAACTGCTTTCCTGAACAAAGTAAAACTGTAGCCATATTCCCATTAGGCCTGGAGGATGGTGGGAGGGAGGGTGGTTGGGTAGAGCATGGAAGGGAGCTAAGGAACAAGCCAGTAAGTAGAAAACTTGCTAAAACAATATATTTTAAAATTTTGTATGTGGCAACTCATGCTCTGGAAGCATTTCAAGTCACTTTGACGGTGCACATGGGCTCGGTTGTACCCAAACAATTTTGCCAAGGTATCATGAGGATTATGAAAGGATGGTTTCTGTTGACAACAAAAACACACACCTTTGCAATCCATACTACCTGTATTAAGCATTGCCTAAAATGCTATTCTAAGGTATACAGTCAAGTTATACAATGCCTATAAAAGTTCACTCTATTATAACTTTACAATGCTGTACATACTGGCTGGAGCCTGGAGGTGGGTGATTGGCCATATAAAACCACCAATACGTATGTATATGTATTTACAACTCTAAAATGGTTTGTTTTTGGCATCTCAATTTTTGGATTAGGCCAATACCACCAATTCATTTTGATAGATATTTTTTAATATTTGTCTGCATTTTTTCGGTTGCCATCTTAGACATTTGTAAATCTCTACTATAAAGTACTGTGTACCTTATTTTACAATTAATAAGCCAGCACTCTTAGGCAGTGAAACACACATAATACATCATATTAATGTACCCTATGCATTACAAGCATATACTGTACAGCTTTACGAACCTTGTGATGGTTTAGGAGTACTGACTACTGGGGTTGATCCAGCCCTCACTGATGAATCATCTGATGTTGTCTGGTTGAGTGTTGTAGGATGGTGTGATCCATATGATGAGATGATACTACTAATATGTGGTGATACAGTAGTAGATATATTGAGTAGTGGTGGACTGGAAACTTCAGTAAACTCTGTAAACAATGTGTAAGGACATACTTGGATAAGCAGCATTAATTTAACTTTAATGAAAGCAATAAATTGTTATAAAGCTATGTACATTCACACATGTACCTATACTCAATACTCAGATACACAGTTCCTTTGCATTTAGGTTTTGCCTATTCTTATGTACAATGCAAAAAATATAATCCTGTTTTAGTACCAGCATCAACCTACTCAAAAGCAACTTACAGCACAAATAATGTCATAATAAACTGAATTCCCAACTACAGAGACTTTAACTAGGGTATCTGTCACATTGCTTTATATCAACATCCTTTACGTTAGTTTATAACTCGTTTATGGATTTAGCTTGTGGTCACCACTAAATACTCAAATAATTACTTAACTACATACCAAAACTTTTCCCTCCAGGAGTGCTATATAGGTATGTGTACTGTAGGCCAAAGCTCACTAGCTACAGTACAAGCCGATTAGCTGGTGTATATTCTTTTATACACTCACGATCCAGTGCTACAGGTAACAGCCATGTACAGCTTTCGTTGTTAATGGTAAGCCTTGCCATGTAGTCAAGTTCCCAGGCATTGAGGCACTTTATACGTAGGTTTTAATTATTAAGTGCCATGCAAATTGAGAACAAATCTGGCAGGTAGCCTTGGTAGCTAGCACAGAACTTTTATGCCACACGAAATATGTACTATAATGGTATTTATTGAACACTAAGAGAATGTTCTGCAGGAAAATTTATAAATTTTGCTGCCTCTTCAGCAGAGGCTTACAATGGCCATTTTAGGGATGAGCCTATTTTGCTTTTTTTCCACCTATCTTTCTTTCCAGCAATACTTTTTTTTCTTACCTATTTTGCTCAATGTTTTGCTAAAAATTTTCCTAAATTGCTGAGCATTAATAAATATATATATATATATACCGCAGTATCACACTGTTTTATTAAAATATTTCAAACTTAGTGACTGCTCTCTATTAGAGTGTCTCAATTTGTAGTTGCTTTTCCTGCATATGTTGGTCTAATATAGTCTCATGCCCAGACCCCACCCACTGCATCAGAGTAGGGTTTGGTGACAAACGCAAGAGTTTTGGGCCCTATGCCATTTTTCCTTTCTGACCAATCAGACGTTCTAATTCAGCTGTAATGCCATTTGATAGGCTAGAACGACGAAGATGGCCGACTGGAACCATGGATACATATGCATAAACAATATGGCAGCGGGCCCAAAAGCATAGCGTAAGTCACCAGACCCTACTCAACTGGGTGGGGTCTGGGCATGAGGCTAGGGGTCTAATACAGTCCATGACTGCTCAATTAAAGTATCTCAATTTTTTCATGCATAATGTGTTAAGTTCCAGTTCCTGAGCATCCACTTTTCCAAAATTTCACATATTTTCCAGCATTTTGCTTTTTGTTTTTGCCATCGTATTTTCCAAAAAAATTTTCCCGCTAAATTGGCACATCCCTAGCCTAGGCCATCTGTGATCTTTCCTGCTTATGGGGGTCAAAAGTAAGAGGTGATCTACTTGGGGTTCATGTTCATTAACATACACAGTAAAATTGGCTAGATTTTCCCTTATTATAGCCTCCATAATTTGCTGTAGGCCTGTGAAGCAAGATAATAATAATTATCATTAAGTATGTATGCCATTGATATTTCTTCACTGATTTCATTTCTGTACATAGTGGAGAAAGGTGATACCAGGAAAAACAAGAATATATTCATGGCAAATTATATCTGTGCATTATAATATGTGTGATTCTGGCACATGGCACAGTAAAACAAACAAATAAATCAACAAATAATATAAATAAGTAATAAACATAATAGTGCAATTTGAAACTTTGTATATCATTGTTACATAAGTTGCAACCATTTTTGTAAGTTTCTGTAATTTATTTTCCTTATTCTTGCTGTATAATTCAATCTTTCTGTTGTTGCTATACTTTGTAGGGCTGTGACTCTATAAGACCTTAGCAACCAAGACTGAAACTTTTCAGAGCATCACTTAGCTGTGTAGATTGTAAATAGTTAATACTTAAAAATGCACCATTTTATCGGGTTTTGCAGATCTGGTTGCAAACAATATCCACTTAGTATATTGCTCCTGCTAGTAGTTCCAATTTTCAGACTTTGTTGTGTAATAATTTATTTGTGGTTATTACTATTACCATAAATAAACAACATAGCTGAGTCTTTTACTAGATTATAGTGGGTTGCTATTTACATGCTTAAGATCTCTATAGCACAATGTGGCAATTTGGCTTTCCATGGTTTGCTGGGAATTCAACAATCAAAGGGATAATTATATAAATTTTAATTATGTAATTTAGACGAATTCACGCTGACTGTTCCAAGGATCATTTGATGTAATGGGTTGCCCACATGTGACAAATTTAATTTAATTTACAAACATACAATGAGTTACAGTACATGTGATTATTGTAGCTTACCTGCAGCTGTTGAGTGGTGTTGATGATCACTTGATAATGACTGAATAGTGGCAGTTGATGATGCACTGCTTGAAAACTGAACACCCTGTTGAAAATCTAATAGCACAAGTGTAAGGAAAATCACTATGAGCATGGATAACAAACCTGAAACAAGAGGCTGAATGTATAACATAATAAACTTTAGTCACGGAGCTATACACAGCTTTGAGTTTATGGGATTAAAACATATCCACTCTGTTGTATATTCAGTTTCTTGTTTCAGTGATTTTATTTACATTATTTTGTGATCCTTACTCATAATAAGTTTTATTTGTGTATACCACAGTTACAGTTAAATTACAAGTGGAAAGCTACTTAATAACAGGGGCGTACGCAGGAATTTTGAAAAGGGATTTCCACTACAGCTAAGTGACTGTTATATTAGAGTAGTTTATAGCTCTATTAGAGTATCTCGATGTTTTCACCAAAATCATAATTCAGAACAATGCTATAAGTGTTGCTATTATGTTACAAACTATTATTTAACTAAGATATAAGTTAAAAATGTGTCCTGTTCCATGACAGATTTCAGATTATGGAAACCTGAAGTTCAATTTCTTAATGTTTCAAGTAGTGTGAAAAATCCAAAGGGGTTTCCTGAAACCCCTGGAAACCCCCCTCGGTATGCCCCTGAATAATTAAGTGAGACAGAACAAGACTGCACAAATTCAAATTTCGTTTGAATGTTCTATTAGACTACGTTATTATTGTTCTATTAGAGTACATTAATATCATCTTTGTTACTAAAGTATGCCTTGTTTCAATGGTACTTGTTTCAATGGCTTTCCATCACTAAACCACATTTGTCACACCTTGAAAGCAATATGTGACCGGATCAGCTAAAAGGGATCTTATAGCCTTTCATTGTAGCCATTTGTTGACTGTCACCTTTGATTTCACAACTTTTTTCACCCAGGCTTTTTAAGGCCACACCTTTTTTCACAGCTTGGCTGTTTTTGTGCAGATATTCTATCACCTTCAAGATTACACCAAGCAATAGTGGTATGCTAGAGATATGTAGTGACCAGATATCAGGGTGGTACCATTTTCACAAAAAAGTTATGAGTTGCCAAGTACATGAAATTGGAAAGGCTATAAGCTCCTTTTCGCAGGATCTGGTCACATATGACTCATCTGATAACTTTGTTTGTATAAAATACTAATACCTTTCAGTTGGTTTGTACTTCTGTTGCTTGAAAAAAGAGATACTATCTTGTTAATTTAGATAAAATAGTATATCATAGCTTGTTATTCCACTAAGTGTATGGATTGCCAGATTTATAATCAATCAGTGGTTCAGACAAAATTAATATTAGTTTTAAAATGTAAAATGTCCACTTGTTTAACAAAACTTGTATATACACTTACCAGATCTTATTTCACTGATCACCATCATCAACTGATGTGATGTACTAATAGTCTCCAGTTGATCACACAGATCAAGTAATTCTTCTCTACAGCTCATCTTCTCAATCAAACAATCCAATAGTATCTTATTAGCAGTAGTGGAGTTACTAACACTCAATATCATACAAATCTGATCATCACTGATATAATTTTGTAACTTTCCGACACTCTGTTCATAGTCATCAGGCATCAGTTGTAGTACAGTGTGATAATGTGTTTTCAGTAGAGCAAAATCTATGCACATTGCATTCAGAGTACATATAGTAAGGCAATATACCATTTGTATGCTATACATACAACATAACGTACATACAGTATTTAATTATAATGTAATCTTTTTTTGGTTTTCAGAAAAACTTTTTTTATAGACAAGACAAGGTAATTTTGCGATGCTTCTCAGTGTTTATAGAATCGATAGTATGCTTTTTATTTGATGGTCCTGTTCAGTTACAGGGTGCTTAAGAATCTATTTTAACATCACTGGCTTCATACCAATTGTATGAGGACTATTGCTTGCTTCATCACTACCACTACATATCATAGATCACTCAAATTTCCTTCCTCACTGTGACATGAGTACCTATTGACACAATAACTCTTTGACGAGGAAAGCAGCCAGATCCATATACTGTATATAAACCAACTTCTATTTCCCACCTTCAATTTTACATTTTTATTTATTTATTAATGCTTTACACCACAAGTTCTGAAGGTCTGTAGGACACCTGGTCAGCCTGCTCAAAGACTTTAGCTACTTAGACTTTAGCTACTTAAGGTGTGTTTGAAAAGTTGGAGAAAGGAGAAAAAATCCATGACTGGACCTAGGTAGCCTCGAAGCTGCAGCCATCCGATTTACGCTCGAACGCTTACAGGAGTCTACCAGGTGGTCAAGATGTTTTCGCCTTGTTATTTTCATGTAATTATATCCATAGGAATTCTAGAGAGTAACTCATTATCTCTAAGTACCCCAAGTAGAACCAAATGGACACTAGTTTATTTATTAATGCTTTACAGCACAAGTGCTATGATGACACTCTTCCGATAGGCCTAATGTATTTTGTGGACTGGACTCATGGCTGGACTCGCAGACTGGACTCACGGACTGAGCTATATAGAAACAGCTTTTTAGCAATAATCCTGGCATAAGGCACCAATACCTATCTACAACTGCTAGTACTGTTCTTCTAAACATATCACAAAGGTCACGCCTGTACCGATAATCATATATTTATTGTAAAACATGTGTACTTGTGCATACTAGTAGTGATAGAGGCTACTGCTCTAGCATAGATTCATTCCTTTGTTGTTCCAGTACTTAGCGTTGGTGCTTAGGCTTAAGTGATGAGCCAGTATGTACTGTATAGTAGGGACCACAAAGGAGTAGGAGTGGCCCATGAAATAACATCACCCAAAATCCAGCCTCAATTTCCCCTGATGAGGCAGTATTGATTAAGTACAACTAAACCCAAACAAGCTTTTAGATTGATCCAAAATGCTTTCAGAAAGTTGCTACGGAATTTAAAAAAATTTTATTTAATGGAATTTTCTACTAACTGCCTGACTGACTGTTGCCTTCAGACAAGCGTAACTCAATAACGGCTAAGGCTACGGGCTTGATTTTTTCACTGTTCGACGTTGCTTCGGTCCGACAGGTGCCTTTTGGCATACTGCAGTACGTACAATGCATTCTTCATGGACTTACCAGTGTCCTCCTTTGTGTCCCATTCATCTTTGCTGACAGCGAAGTGTCGATTTGGTGGTAGCACGTGATGGCTTCCCTTTGTAAAGGAAATTGTCCATAGTTTTCATAGTAGCTATTTTGATTGCAGAGGTGCTTTTTGAACAGTTCGTGATTCATACTGCTGTGTAACGGGTTGAACATAGCCGACAATGAAACATAATGGATGCTTCACTTTTCAGATGATAATTGATATAACTGGGGTGCACAGCACCATTTCTTTCTTTTGGTATGCGTGGATTGCAGAGGTACTTTTTGAACAGTTCTTGATTCAAAATGCTGTGTAACGGGTTGAACATAGCTGACAACGAAGTGTAATGGATACTTCACTTTTCAGATGATAATTGATATAGCTGGGGCACGCGGCGCCATTTCAGATGCGGTATGCATGTGTTCACCAGTCATAATAATTGTTTACAAAAAAAAGTTAACAAACAAGTCCACAAAAAAATTTGGAATTTTCAACTAGAATAGGGACTATAGCACATCAATAAAAAGTACTGAAACAAGCTGAAGTAGTGCACAATATTAAATCACAGTAAAACAATAAGAAGTGTTACATCCCTACTGTGCATTTCTGTTATGGTATCTTGGGATATAATACTTCTTATTGTTTTACTGTGATTTAATATCGTGCACTACTTCAGCTTGTTTCAGTACTTTTTATCAATGTGCTATGGTCCCTACTCTAGTTGAAAATTCCAAATTATTTTATGGACTTGTTCTTAGTTACACAGCCATGTAGCTAGACTAGTCTCTCACGCTCAATATTGACTAGTAAGTTTACACTAATCTGCGATTGTGCATTCAATATAGCTTATGGCTAAACCATGTAGGAATAGCCATGCCACCCCATGAATTAAGCTATAACTCTAATATATAATGTCAACCATTAAGCAATTTTTGTAAATATTCTAACAAATTGGTGTACATGTGACCTTTGTGGCTTGTAAGGAAGAGCAGTACAAGCAGTTGTAGATCAGTAATGGTATCTTTAGCACTACAAGAGATAGACAATGCCTGGATTATTGTTGTAAAAAACTGTTTCCAGCTCAGTCCATGACTCCAGCCCTTGAGTCCAGTCTGCAAAATACATTAGGCCCTTCCAATAGTTGTTGATAAGCAGAAATGCTTGAGGGTAACATTTGATAGCAAGCTGAATTGATCCTCACACATTTCAAGGATTTGTGGGAGCATGTCATATTATGTGACACTGATCAAATGTCATGTTCAGAATTTTCTCAACTACAAAGTGAAGATGTTGATAGAATCCTTGGTTTTTTCATGATACACATATGCCTTACCTGTGTGGGGAACTGAAGGACTCTATCTCTCAGTTACATCTTATGCAAAATAGAGCTGTGAGTCAACTTGCAGTTTGTGGAAGTATGACCATGTGTCACAGTATAGGGCAAGCCTTGCATCTTCAAGTTTGTTCAGTTCTAAACTATATTCACCATGTTTGATCAACATTATCTTCGTAAGGGTATTTTGCTTCAGCCACCAATAAACACTGGCCGTAAACATTGCTCCAAAACTAGGTGTTCACCATGGTTTGCAGACATCTTCTACCTGAAAAAGAACTTTAGTCAGCACTTCTTTTTGTCACTAGGCTACAGCGTGATGGAATTCATTGATCATTACATACGTAGCAAGTTTTCGTAATGGTCTACCAAAGTATCTACATGACTTGTCTTAAAATAATTGTAATACGGTACTTGCTCTATTATCCAACCATCAATTATCCGAACATTAAGGTATCTGAACTGTAAAAATGACTGTTCTATTAGAGTATTTTGTAGAAGGTGTATGTTTTATTAGAGTATTTGAACAGAGTTCTGTATATGAAGGTATGGGCTTCTATTATCTGAACTTTTTGATAATCTGAACATATATACCCAGGGCCCAATGAGTTCAGATAGTGGAGGGACCACTGCAGTATGCGCTGTGTGTAGCTTTGTATTATATTGTGTTGTGTGGTCTCAGTATGTAAGAACAGCTGTGCTGAGTACTGAGTGTTTAAATAAATAATCAAACAATCAATCAATCAATTGATTAATCACTCAATCAATCGATTGATTGATCAATCCCTAAATCGATTGATTGATCAATTCATTGATCAATCAATTAATCAATCAGAATCTGTGACATACAGTTTGTGTTAATAAAGCTTGTCGAATCTTGTTGCAATCCTTTTTAGCATTCCCCAAATTTCTAGTGCAAAATATCATAATGTGACTGGATCTGTGAAAACCAGTCTTATCTCCCAAAACAGGAAGTTTGATATTTTCCCACAAACACAAAGCTTTATGAATGCACTATCAAATTTCACTGTCATAGTCGACCGTGTCTGTTTTATTTTAAGCACAGTGGTGAGCTGTATGAGTGGTATGGGGTCTTGATGGAGCTTTGGCCAACCAGGTTGTGTATGGGTGTACAGCTCTATGGTATTGGACAATGACCTGTGCTGTAAATTCCTTTCATTTTAGCCAGTTTTGAGCCCTGAATGGTCCATAACTTGGCCTAATTCATCCTAACACATTCCTCTTCAATTTTTTAAACAGCATCTTGCCGGCCCACCTCCCACCCCTTGCCTGATACAGTCAACCTCAGTTAAAAAAACCATCTAAAATGGATGACTACTCTATCTATCTATCTATCTATCTATCTATCTATCTATCTATCTATCTATCTATCTATCTATTATCTATCTATCTATCTATCTAGCTGTTGACTACTTCTTCAGTGGATGATCTGGAAGGTAATAAATTGCTGTAAAACGTGTGAAAATTTGTTACGCGTAGCTACCACCATTGGCAAGCTACAACACTCTGAATATTTAAAACCGGCATTCTAGATGGGAAATAAGACCGTTTTTTTTCCAGAGACAGTCACATTAGGTTGATTGAGCATAATTCCAGTATAATAGGTATGTTTTCAAGAGCATTGAAGTGTAGAAACTGCACCCTTATACATTAAATAGATCATACTTTAGTTTGTTTATTCTAATAGAATGTTCATAGATACACTGTATTGTGATACTTCAATAGAGTAGTTAGGTTCATCAAAAATGTGGCTAAATATGCATAATAGCTAGCATAAATTTTTTTCATTTTATCTATATAGTTCATAAGCTCTTAAAGAGTTACCGAGCTACAAAGTAAGAAATCAGCAGTAATACGTAGGTAAAATTTACTACAAAGTCTTACTAAAACAGACATACAAAAAAGAACAATCTTATACAGAGTTGGGACTTGGACCATTTATCACCATGAACAGGTAAACTCATGTTTTTTGGGTATCATCTTCTGACAAGCACAAGGCAAGAACAGTGAGAAAACAATGATGCAAATGCACAATTATTTTAATGCACGATAAACATTCACACATATGTATCCTGCCTATCTTTTCAGTTACAAAAATAAGATTATATTTTAAACTCCTCTCATGATGGAGAACAAGAGGATACCCTGGCATCAGCACCTTACTTCATCAAGAAACAGATGTTTTAAAAGTTTACAAAATAAATCAAGTGCATTATACCAATGCTGACGTGATCACAAATTATATCTACAAGCTTGCTATGTAAAGATGTTAAAATGTTCAAATATAATTATCTTAAATACACACAGCCAGCTGTCTATGTAGATCCAGCTTCTACCCTTCCAAAATCAAGCTCTGGAACAAATATTGTTGATTGCAGCTCAATAGACTATTTTAAGAATAAGTTTAGAATATACTTTAATTGATGATGACTGCATTTCCTTCCTCCCCCTTCCCCCAATTGTAATATACTCTTAGGCCATACAATTATGATTATATTATATTATATACATATGAACGTACCATTGCTGGTGGACAATTTTGCTGGTGGATTTATTTGTTCAAACATAGGTTGATGAGGTGAGGAAGCTATTGGTAAAAAAGAATTTGGTTATATTAAGGTTAGCAATTATGAACTGATCTTCTTAGACAAAATTAATGCATTCATATAATTTTATGCTGTTAAATAGCAAAATACTATTCTGCCATCACCTGTTCTTAACTCATTAATGATTGTAGTTAATACTCCTTGTTCATGGAGCAGAGAAGTGATCTTTTCCAAATGATCGCAGAACTCTACAAGGTCAGCTACACCCTTGACTTTTTCCATCAGACAATTCAATATAGTTTTATTAGCAGTTGTGTGGTTGGGACTAGTGAGCACATCACAAATCTGATTATCAGTTAAATGATCCTGTACAACTTGTAGTGTCTTCTCATAGTCACTGGGTAGTGACTGAACAATAACATCATACTTCAACTTCACCAGTTCTATAGCTACAAATTGTTATTAAAATAAGTACATATACCGTATGGCTTCAAATTCTCGTAGTCTAAATAGTTTTTGTAGCTAACATATCGTATAGCTATGTGGATCCATGACCTTGCAGGGTATTAACCTGCCATTTAAAATAACAAGAACAAGTAGAACTGATCTTTTGTGACAAATATCCAGTTGTTATCCATGGGTTGTGAGGATTTCATCCTCAGAAAACACAATAGCGTTTCATCTCTCCCTGTTACCCGGCATAGCTACAATACATCTTGGCATGGTGTCTCATGATAAAGTGTAGAACATTCTTCTAATGGTTGCCATGCTGTTAAGGTAGCTGCATGATAGCAAGTCACACTACGTGCGCTTCTATTAGAAAATGGACTGATCTATCACACTTTTTAAGGTCACAAAAATATTTTTTACAAATACTTTCTTTTGTCCAAAATCAAGGATTTATAGACTACGAAAAATTGGAACCATATGGTAGTGCCTACATACATGGGATACTTCAAAACAATTACTATTGTACATCTATGTAAAATACCAGGCACTCAGTATAATATGTGACCAGATTTTACAAAACCGATCCAAATCGCATATCAGGCAAAATCAAACTAACACCTCCAGTGGATAGCTACACTATCGTACTAGCAGTTTTGACACCCAGTACCACTCAAACTACTCAAGGCTGGTTTCAACAGACGTCTTTTCTGGGGTGTGTGTAGAGCTCGAGTGGCGGTTTTAGGCCTTGTGAAGGACCTGGCTTGGCAAGAACCAGTGGTTTGCTGGTGGACAGCCTGATAATGTAGGCTGGACGTTTTTCCTGTGGATTTTGCTACATATCAACCACTAAGGTGCCAGCACAGCCCTGTAATCTTGTCTCTGGACTCCAACAGTGGTGTGCCTCCATTTTGAAGTCTAACCCTTGCCACCATGCCACCCCCTACCCTCCACCCCTTTGTGAGCACTTGTGATACTACTCCGCTTGTCCAACAGCTCAGATTTTCTATCTTATTTGGCGGAAAACTCTACAAGCAGCTACAAGTACTGGAAGTGGTCTGAAAGGTAACAGATTGATGCATCTTTAGTGTAAGTTTCATATGCGTGCTTGCTATCCTTGGAGAGTTATGCTGGCTTGAATTCTTTAAAACCGCTTATCTTGAAACTTCTAATGTGCGATTTGGATCATTTTTCCAAAATCCAGTCACATATATAGAATGCTTGAAATAATTACCATAGTGATTAATGTAATTACTAAATCATAAATCTGCAATTCTGTTTATTGAATTCTAATTTTGTTTGAAATAGTTATTATGGATGCTGAACTCTAAGAAAAGTTTTATCACAACGTCACAAATAGAAACTCCTCTTTTAAAGTTTTGAAGCCTGTATACAGTGTCTTTTACTGGTTAACACCCCTTGGCTGTTCTTCATTTTGACACATGTATGAACCAGTCATGCCACCTTCTTATATTGATGTGCTATGATCTTATTCCTAAGGTATGGGACTAACAATATTTATTTGTAAAATACTCATAAACATTATAGGAAAGCCCTACACAATGCTGCAGTGAAATGCACTACAGCCACTGTGTAATGGACAGTGTTGGGCAAGTTACTTTGTAAAAGTAACTAGTTACATATTACATATTACTTGCAACTGAACTATTTAGTTACAGTTACATATTACCCATAAAATAAAGTAACTGTAATAATATTACATATTATATTACTTTGTGTCCACAGCCTTAAGCTGTCATGTATGAAACTACCACCTTATCACGTGACATGATTGCGTTGTTGGACAATATGCAAATTTTGGTTAAGTAAGAAGCTGGTGAATAAGCTTCATTCAGTAGGCCTCGTTACTTCGTTGTGGCTAGCCGTTACTCAAAGGACAACTAACGAGATTAGTAACTTCGTTACTTGTAGTAATAATATTACATAATATTAGACTCGTTACAGTAACTATATTACTTAGGTAACGCGTTACATTTGTAAGTAAAGTAGCTTGCGTTATATTACCTGTTTTTATAGCGTATTTCGTTATATTACTTTGTTACCACAAAAGTAATAATATTACGTAACGCGTTACATAAGTAACGCGTTACTCCCAACACTGGTAATGGACACACCTTTACCCTAGCAAGTTATTCTATATGCTGGGTATGCTTTGTATAAGGGTTAATTGTCACAGGCTGCCTTCTGTTCTGTGCTCACATGGGGTGTGGACAAACATGCAAACAGCAGACACATGATTTTCCTAAAACAATTTATAAAGAGCAATCAATGTATACTAATACCACTGAATGATAGCTTGGCTGCAAAAAAATAGGTGCTGGCATGAAAGTAATGTACGTATATACTAGCTATAACTGGTGCTGATATCCAAGTGCATGGCCAAGAATGAATGTGAAATCAACTTGTAATAGCACAGAGCAAACATCAGCTGCATTTGTACCCATGCAAGCCCTCTGGTTCATCAGCCATGTGTGTTAGCCACTAAGCTATATGATCAACCAAAAACATATTCCAGGTTAAAGTCACTTATACAGGCATGCATAGTTGTAATGGAACAGGTGTTTACTTGCGGTTTACAAAAATAATTTAGTGAGATTTAGGGGTAGCTACACTCTTGCATTTAAAGTGTTGTGGAGGACAAACAACAGCAGTTTGGAAGCTTCGCTTAAAAACTAGATTATTTTTAGATGAAGAGCACTTTGTTTGGCACAAAAACGTCTTTGATACATGCATTTTCTGGTAGAAAATTGTTAGACACCATTGGTATTGTAGATGGTCAGACAGTTGGACAGCTTTTCAGCTTTATATATATATAATAGACATTCAGCCTCCTTTTAAAAATAGATATAGTACCAGAAAAAGGGCTGCCAAGTGACTTATAAGTTGATTTCGCTTTTATTCTTAGCTGCACTCAGATATCAGCTCTTTTTGTCTTAGTTATGTTTACACCTACCAGAAGATGTTGACAATTCAATAAAGCCAAGTCTCACACATTTGACATGCTGTATGAGGTGAAAATAATCCATGTTGGCTAATGAAGTAAATTTTGACTACAAAATTGACCTTACAGTCAATTTTACGTTAGGATTTTAGCCCCATCTGTGAATTAAGGCTTTGTGTCTTGTGTAATCTATTAGATTTTATATATTTTCGAGTACGCCTGGTGTCATGACATTGTGGCCTTTTTCAAATACCATAAATAAGGTTATCTTTGTGTATGAAAATATTCACAAATTAAATTTTCGTGTAAATAAATTTCATGGGTGTCTGGTACCCACGAAAATATTTTAACATGAAAATTTTGTCACTCTGAAACTATAACAATTGTGTATTGATAGAATATTATTAAATTGAATATATTTTACCATACTTTATTTACAGGCACAGCAAGGAACAATACCTACAGCAGTGAGCAAGTCCACACCATGCTAACAAGTTGATCACGTGATTGATCATGTACAGCCATGCATTGAGATCAACTACTGTGTACATGGATATCATGTATATCATTGGCTATGGACTGCTACAGTTGGTGAAAATCTTACCTGCACACGAGAACCTAAGAATAGATATGCAGTAGCCATTATAAAATATGGAAGTATTTAATATTGGACACGTTACTTGAAAAATGTCTCATGTTTGTTCACTGTTTCTTTGAAGAGGAGGTAGTATTACTTGTTTAATAACTGGAACACGAAGATATTCAGTGGACTTACCACAGCCAGTGGGATGATTACTCACGTGCCAGTTAAAATTAAAACACGACCAAAAAAAATTCAATGTTTGTTTATATTCGTGTGTTAAATTTCCATGGATGCAGCTAACCTTGAAAATTTATTACTGTCGAAAATAACCCAATTTATGGTAGTCTACCATAGTATTATTATTAATTATTATTTTATTAATTGTAATACTATGGTAGGGTTGGGAAACATTTCAATAATGCCTTGCAATACTAATATCGCATGTATTTAGCCTTCGCAATATTATTGCACAGGCAATATTTATCACATTTTACAATAATTATCGCATTTATCATC
Organism: Dysidea avara; assembly: GCF_963678975.1. Classification (NCBI taxonomy): domain Eukaryota; kingdom Metazoa; phylum Porifera; class Demospongiae; order Dictyoceratida; family Dysideidae; genus Dysidea; species Dysidea avara. Next base: position 7,451,369 of record NC_089283.1, on the reverse strand, counting down.
TAATTTGTGTTTCTTCTAGGCCTCATAGTCTGTGCATACTATTGCTAAATATGTCAATTGGTTAACTTGTTAGCAAAGAAGTTACGTTTGTTAACTAATTCTCGGTGAAAACAAGTAGTCATATGGGCTTTTCAAACTATGTGATCGTGTTTCAATTTTCATATGCAATATTGCAATAATTGTTTTAAATGACTCATGCAATAATCACATGTCACAAATTCAATATCGCCCAACCCTAAGCTATGGTAGACTATTTGTGACCATCTCAGCAAACACCCACATTGTTCACATTTTATTTTATTTTATCAACATTATTTACAGTGCCAAAGGAATGGATCACCAAAGTTTTAGCTTATTGTGGTGAGTAGTTTTGGATTTATAGTACTAGACAGTAGGAAGAGCAAGGAAATTGATTTGTACAGGGACTACCTGTATACTAAAAATAAACTACAGGCACTTACAACTACAGGTACTGTACTTACATTCGTATCCATAACTTCCTTTTTGCAGTACTCTACAGTGTTGGGATTTGGCTTAAAATGTTCACCATGGATTGGCACATCAACAAAGGTATAGTTTTAGCCATGTAGTCATTTGCGCATATGGGTATGAAAGTGGTTTAGCTGAAAAAAAATCTGACAATCTACTGTATCATAAACAAAGACACATGACACGCATACTGTTGGGGCTACAGATGAAACAAAGATTTTTGAACTCTCCATGAGCAGGCAAATAAGATGGTATATAGTTTAAATTGTTTTGAGTCTTGTTTCTCTGAGTAATGGCTCAATAAAAATGTGCGTAATTTTTTTATGGTAGCATGCATAGTTTTATGATTTTTAAAAAAATTTCATTTTCTCAATACGCAAGCTTGTGCGAACAAGTTGGGTTTTTGCTGAGACGGTCACATTTTATTTTTCCAATATGACAATGACTGCACAAATAAAAGATGTTCCTACTATCTATGATGGCTATAACTATATTATTAGTCTCCATAATAATTATGATTTATTAAAATCAGGATTATTTAGCTATTAGCCACACCTAATGCTGGGGTGCTATAAATTGGTCTGGAACTGGTGTGTCGTGACCAGTTGAAGTAGTTGATAGATTTGATTTAAAATGCTTTCCATGTTATATACATCTACACCATCACCAGCAAGAATTATCTAAAATAGTCACATTTTCCATTCCGTGCAGAATAATATTTGGTATGTATGTATTAGCTTGTGGCTTACACTTATTACCTTTAGTATTGTCAAGCACTATTATTATTTTACTTGCATGAGGTATGTAACTACAAATGGCTAGCATGTTATCAGGCTTTACCATGCTAACAGCTTATCGCTTCATTTGATCCCTATGGAATCTCTTGTCACAATTTTAACAAAGAGATTCAGTTTGTATTCTAGAGCCACATTAACTTTTTTTAGAGTCTAGGTAAAGGCTGTTTATTATTCTTTCCCATAGTAGGATGCCCATAAGAGTCCGCATTTCACATAATGCTACAGTATGTGATGCTACAGAATCTGAAAAAATATTTGTGACCTGATCCATGAAAAGCGGACATGTGTATTCTTTGAATTCTACATTATTAAACAGTTGTAATGTACTTAGCCAAGTATATCCCATGGTGAAGTTTTAGCCTCATATGCTACAAAGTTTTGGAAATACAGCCCCTACAAAGTAGCAGCAGCAGAAAGATTGATTTGTACAGTAAGTACGCAGATACATAAGGAAAATAAATTACAGGTACTTATTAAAATGGTTGAACCTTACAAATTATTATTGATGGTGAAATTGAGATCTTCACCATCATGTTTGCCATGAATAGGGAAATCCATTGCTAGGTGAGTGTTTCTTGTATCACCTGATCTGATCACATACAATCTCTTCAACATGACATAAACACAAATGCTCATAACTTGGATTCGCCGTTCTAATTGGTCTAAAGCACTAAGACAAAGATTTTTGAACTATTTTTGACTAGGCAAATAAGATGATATTAAGGTTTTACCAGTAGTCACTTTTTTTGACAAAGAACAAAGCATTAAAAAAGTTACAGAAATTTTAATATTGCATTTGTTGTGTGCGCTTGATTAACAATAAATTTCTTGGCCAATGCAACTGACTGTCTGCTGTGAGTATTAATAGGTAATCTTAATCATAATCATCTTCATAATCATGCTCTACTGCACTATAGATGTGCATATTGCACGTAGCTTGCATAAATACATTATATATATGCAAGCTACTATCCCATACACCTCTAACATACACAAATACCTTGTGAAGCATCACTAGCTCTGCCGTCAGTAGATGATGATATGCTAGGAAGTGATGTAGACTCAGTACTACCAAATGTCACCTCAGTTGATACTGGAGTAGAATTGTTATGTAAATGAAAGCCATCACTAGTTACTACAATAGTACTAGTTGCTATGTTTGTAGATATCCCGGTAGTGGCTGCTGAGAGAGAATAATAAACATAGCAGGCTGTAAGGAAAGGGAACATGTGACATTCTACACATAATTATGTAACTGATCTGCTAAAACAGTGTAACCTTTTGTATAATACATACATTATACATGCCTGTCATACATCTAAGATATTCAAACTCATTTAAGCAAACAATTTATGATACTGTACAGACTGATTCAATTTGAGCCTTGAGTATACAAGTGTAAGGAAAAATTAGGAATTTTAAGTTCGATTAGGGATCATAGAGGGAAACAAGGGAGGTTGCTTACACCTGTAGATATAGTGAACATTTAATCCCTAATTCAGTCTATACCCAAGACCATGACTGAATTAGGGAATAAATGTTCACTAGTATATCTGCAGGTGTAGGTGACCTCCCTTGTTTCCTTCCCTATGCTTGTTTTTTTTTTTTTTTTTTTCTGTGATCCCTAATCGAGCTTAAAATTCCTACTTGTTTGTTTACTTTTTTGTAACATTATTATAACTGGTGAACCCACACATACCATATCAAAAGAAAGGATGGTATCAGAATTAGTGTTTTTGTCTGAACGTGCACCCCAGCTATCACAAAGTGTAGTGGCCATTACACTTTGCTTTCAGCTATGTTCAGCCCATTACACAATGCTACTAATGAAAAACAGTAGAAGAATTGCCAATCCAGTCACCACGAAAATACAACGATTCATGTGCCCCAACTATCAATTACTGTAAGTGCAGTAGCCATTAGGCTTTGCTTTCAGCTATGTTCAGCCTATTACAAATCAAGAACAGTGTTAGAATTGCCTCTGAAATCAGTCCAGTCACCACGGAAAATATGGACGATTTAATACATCAAAGTGTACAATAGCTACGTACGTATGTGTCTTAAATTTTTTTGTAGTGGCTTTTTACAGTTAATGTCCTCTTGCATGTACAAACAAGTATATGTTGGGCTAAAACTATGAATACGTTGATGAATTAGCTTATTCAAGGGAAAATGATTGAGACAGGATCCATTTCTGAAGACTGCATGATGCATTTATGCCCATACGTGTAGCTTTACAAATTGATTTTTGTTTAAGAATGCATCAAAGGTGGTATCAATACTGGAAAACGTGCAAACTACATACACATGCAGGTTCTTGCTGACATGGTCACATGGTCACATACAGTATGTATACACATATACAAATAAATATTGTAAGTACCAAATGAACATAGCAGTACATGTGTATATGTACGCATTTACACTACAACAGTATTTCATTGTACACAACATATACACCACAAATCTTATTATAGCCGCTTTTCAAGGGTGATTATACCATGTATATGCACAAAGGGAGCTTAATTAGGATGTAAAAATTCATCTCACCCAAAGATATGACTTGTAAAGCATCACCAGTTTCACTGCTGTTGGTAGATGGTACAGGTGGCATATTAGGGGATGATATAGACTCAGTCATACTGAATGCCACTTCAGTTGATACTGGAGTAGAATTAGTGCATACATTATCACCATCACTGTTTACTACACTACTATTAGTAGATGATGTTTCCATGGGCATCCTTGTGGTAACTGTGGGTAAAATTACATTGTATGTGTGCATGGTTCCTTTTACAGGTATACATACGTACAACACAACATTGGTAATTCCATGAGTATCTAAGGACTTAAAATGGGACTGTCTATAGGTAAACAGTTTCCTACCATATACTTACATAGAAATGCATCCATACCAGCCGTCTTAAAAAATTAGGTAGAGATCTTGCAGCCATCTTCTGCCATAGAAAGCAGTAAACGAGCAAGCAAGGAAAAGGTACAGCAGAAAGTAGATCAAACTTTTAACAGACTTTGTGGAATGGACAGTGTAAATGTACACAGTATGTACATTTACACAATGCTAGCTGCATATATATATATATATATATATATATATATATATGTATATATATACATCCATGCATACGTATACCTATACTGATGAAAGGTCTGCTTTGCTGACATGTACGTATACAGTTGCTTCTGGAGTTAATTGATGGTACAGGTGGCATAGCATTTCTCCAGGACTATAGTGTTGTTACTGGCTCATATGCACCGTTGGGAAATTGCAAGAGCATTTTGCTATTACTGCTGGAGCATAATTCGAGCTTAGATTAGCTGTGCAAAGCAAAGTAGCAAAGGGTAATAAGTTGTACCTGGCAGCATTATAGATAAATGGAACACTTACAAACCAAATGCTAATGCTACAGCTAATTCTTTCCTTTCACAAGCAATTTTGCTCCATTCCATTCAATGCAAACAGAAATGGGTATACGTATTTTGTCCTCAACCATACCTCTTTCCTATCAATATGACAATTCAACTATCCATTTGGTAATACATGTTGATGTACACATACAGTATGATCCAGTTACATAGCAAGTTCACTGTAAAAACTGCAAGGTAGAAATAACCACAATGGTAAAAACTACCTAGATAATATATGGTTAATGCAACATTAAGTGAGTTAAATCTACTTTGTTGGATATATTTAACTATTTGAGTAATTTCAACCCATACTTAGTAGAAATAACTTTCAAACAGATTGGTTGTTTATCCTTCTTATAACTTAGGTACATTTGACTGTGTAAATAGGTTAAAACAAACTACAAAAATGTCAAAATAACCAAATTAAAAGTTATGTTCATATGATAGTTCGGTTAACTAAAAATCAAATGTTTCATGGTTATGTAAGTTTCAGATCTTCCATCAAAGAGTTTGTGCCCATGAAGTACAAAAGGACTTAAAAGATCTTGAAGACACACAATCGACATATTTGTGGTGTCACTGATGACATAAGAATGAAAATGATCGTCAAAGTAAATAGTCTGACAATGGTACACATGTAGCAGTAACAAATCACCCCCAACAACGTAGACATCAATTAAATGACCAAACAAGGGATCAGTTCCATCTGTCCCTATTATAACATAGCAATTGTTATTGCAATAGTTTATACTGTTTTTCTTAACCCACTTAGGATGGAAAACAGTGGCATCGTTGCTTATTGAAGGTATGGCTCGCTGGATGATGCTTCCTAGTTGGTGTGGCTGTTGTCCAATTGTACTAGGGCTACTGCCCGGACCACACTCAAAGCAAGACTGAAGCATGTTATCAGAAGCCAACTGATAACACATCCATCGCTGATGTCGACTTGCTAATGTGTAAGCAATATTCTTAAAGTTCCCCAAATGAGAAGCCTTTTTAAACAAGCTAAGTTTAGCTTCATGCCGCATAGTCCAATACCTGGTCATTGGTCCGAGTGCAACAATTTGGTCAGGATAATGAACAAGAAAATGAAACTTGGGTGTAATCATTGAACTTGAATGTAATGACTTGAAAAGAGAATGATGCTCCGCAATCAGTAGTTTTAGGACAGCACAATATCCCTTGGGTACAACAGGAGAAAACACAATATCAAAAATTTTTAGCAGTAAAAGAAAACACTGCCAGTGTTCATCTCCTTCAGGAACACAATCTCCCATTATCAAAGGGATAATTTGACAAAGAAGTAATGTTTGGGCAGCCGATAAATGAAATTTTTTATCATTAGACCCCAGCAATTCTCTAGTTATTATTCCTGGCCTATCCATCTCATTTTTGCCATAATCAAAATTCTCAGTACGGTGATTATATTCAGCTACAGTAATATATTTCTCATTCACACAATGTTTAACCAGTAGCTTGACCTCAAGTTGAGCAACACCTTCTAGGATATCATGCATAGCATCATGTGGTAAACCACCATCAAACATGGAAAAATTTTTTGCACACATCAACTTACTACGACGATTGATTCCGTATGTTTTAGAGTAATGATCTTTTAGATCTCCTTCAGCTGCATCCAACTCATCACATTGTCTCTTGTGTATTTCAGCAGTTCGTTGACAAAAATCACTTGACAAAAACTTGTCCTTATATGATGTAGTTTTGACCATACAAGTACGACAAAATCTATGTGAAAAAGAAAAAGACTCCTTGAATCCTCCCAAAAGATTACTAGCTAGATTATCAGCCAGAAAACACATTAAACCTCCTTTAAAGTTGCGCTGATGGCCACTGATGTTAACATTAATACCATGCGTAGTTAACGTATTCAAATCTTTTATAAATGGTTCAAGAATAGTGTCCATACCATATTTCTGAATTACAGGATGTGTTGCACAAGCAACTAAATTAATGCTCCTTAATGTAGATCGAAATTTAGGTGGAATGTTACCGAGAGTGAATAAAATGATGCCTAATTTATGTTTCTTGGTATGTGTGCCTAGGGGGTTACAAACTTCAAGCTCATCAAAGTAGGCAATTACTTGAAGTGCAAGTGGATCATTTGAAAATAATGGGTGATTGCAAGCTAATTCTCCATCACAAAAATCTTCAAGTTTATCATCTGATCTCCTGTGAGGATTATCAATGAATTCCAACAGACTGGAATCTCCCAGTAGTCTTTCAAGCGTCTTGAAAATAGGAATATATTGAAAAGAGTCGCGTTGTTCTACTAGCGATCTCTTAGTTCCTGAAAACCTTGCAGCATAAAAAGGTTCACCAACTAAAATCTCCTCTGGTTCCTATAGTAAAATAACAGATTGGTGTATGTTCATTCACCGTCCTTAAAACTTTATGTTTATAAGTGAATTTACCAAAATACTTGCATTAATGCATTTACCATAGTAATCTTAGTTACTGCTTCAACAGAGTATTATGTACTAGTTCAAACTTACCACTAAGCCAAGATCTTCTACAAAACACTTCTCTTGTTTATATCTTGTTTCCAAGCCAACAAAAGGATCGGCTAAGTCTTTAAACACACTGTCAATTTGTGTATCATCTATTCCAAGTGAAGCAAGCTTAGCACGAATACCACTGTGAAGAGTTTGCACTGTGTGGGAAAAAACAGTCTTTGACCCTTCCATAACATCATCGATCGCTGTCTGAGACAAACGATGGTTTTCTTTTAATTTCAACAAATAAAGGGCGCTGGCTTTCTTTTGACGAATCGCATCAATGCCTAGCAAATGCTCCAGATCTGGATTGAAATCTTCATTTCCTATATACAATGGTATTTAATTAATGATTCATTAGAATGTGATGCCTTTATTAAAGCAATTGGGATTAGTTACTGCATCACAAGTTGCATGAGTGCTGCTAAGTATTCACAAAAGTTGGTTTTGCCACAAGGGATCATTAAATCCACTAGCTACTGGAACAGTAAACTATATGATGTGATCATCTTTACGACCCACTTTTATAACTCTATGACAGTATAAAGCAATAGTTGCAATGCATAATGTACTCCACTATTAACTTTGACACAATTAATGTACTGTACAGCAAGCACAAATTATAATATATGTGCATTGTGTGTACACTATCGCAGGAACCATATTAGACCACCGTTACTGCATGGGAGACTGACATACAGTGTATAGCTACTATATACACAAACCTTGTTGGAAAGCGTCATCGTGAAAATTGAAAGAGGATATCTCAGGTTCATCGGAACAATTCAACTGTTGCGATGCTCTATAAACTCGAGACTGAATTATGCCGGAATCTTTATGCTTTTTGTAGATATGTTGATAGAGAGCTGAATATGACTTGGAAGTATTACTGCAACCACCGATTCCACACACAACTGAAAAGCGTGGATCACTGGAATGAACTAGTCGTAGGTGACTTAAAACTAGTCGTATATTAAGTGCCTGGAAAACACAAAGGGGGCACTTAAACCTTGCATATTGCCCGCTGGTACCGGCGCTAGAACTACTCGCCATCTGGAGTTTCTATCGGTAACACGACAATCATCACCACTGCTCTCAGGTAACTATAGGCTACCATGCACACGTGATAGCTAAAAAAATTGGCGGTGTAACTTGGCGCTCATATGGTGTTTGCCGCCTTTTTTGGTTTAGTGCTTTCAAGTTTGGTAGATTTGTTCAAGCTTGGTGGCCTCGTTGGTAGCTCAATAATGTCCGAGACGATGTCGTCCACTGACATTGACCAGCTTCAGAGCGAGATTCCGAACGAACTCAACGAAAGTATGTCAGTTGACGAACTTGTGTTTTACCTGAACGTAAACCAAGGCATTCCGGAGTCTTTTTGTGAAATTCTGAAAGGTACGTAACTAGCTAGCTACTAAAGGTTAACTCATTTGGCACACAGCGAGGAACGGCGTAGCTGCAGACTATGTCTGTCTAGTTGAAGTGACAACAGCAGTTCTAAGCTTAGTCAAAACTTACTAGCAGCCCTGTTGGATGCCCCGGCTGTACTCTCCAGGTCTCATTAACGGATTGGATTGCCTAAAAACATTGTACAGTACCCGGTCTTGTCACATAGCTTTAAAAATTGTTCACACAACTTGCCATCTTTCACGGCAAGTGTCTTCCACTTTGTCAGTATACATGTAGCTTGTTGATGTGTACAGCATTATACAGCAATGTGATTTTTTATTTTTTTTTGTAGAGAATTACATTGATGGTAAAGAATTCTTACAGTTGAGTCAGCAGGACTTAAAGGAAATGATACCTGCCATAGGCATTGTAAAGAAGCTGTTGAGGCTTATTTCAAAGGTATTTTAGGTGTATGTAGTAGCCGTCTTATTTATAGGTATATTTTTAAATTTACTTATTAATGTTTTACAGTACAAGTATTCACTGAAAGCCATAAAATTAATTACAGTATCGGAAAAAAGAAACAAACTATATTCCAGTGTAAAGCCATACTTAAGTTACCTAATTATTGCATCTGTGACTGGTCTCATGGGCTAGGCTTGAAACAGACTCTCAACAATTAGACAATGGCATGCAGAGAATGCTTTGAGGTATACAGGGTTTTTACTCTGGTAAGACACCTTGCCACAAACTTTGACACATAGATTACATACTGGATTCCTAACAAGTTTAAGATTTCAGTTACATGGGCCATTGTCTAAACAGCTAAGACATGCATTGCTAGGATTCTCCCTCAGGAATGATGTAATAATCAGCCTCGGCTCGCATCAGTGATTATTCTTTGGGTTGTTTATCCACTGAAGAATCCTAGCACTGCATGTCTTACCTATACTAAACCAGGCATTATCTGGTTCTTCTAAAGCTGGAGAGACTATTAACTTACAATTTTTGTATAAATCAAAAAGATTGCATGTGCACTAATTTATTAGAATATTTGCAAAGCACATGTAATAGTGGGTGATACATGACTATTCTCAGTGTTAAATTTTTAGCTATAACCAATATCGTCTTCACCAGGGGAGATTTCAAGATGTTCTAATAGAGCAGTCCAATACTCTTATAGGAAAATCATTGCACTACCATGTATTTCACAACCACTTAGCAAGATCTTGAGAATTAGCACTGACCCGTACTCTGTATTTGCAATAAACGGTACTCATGTATGATAATTTTATGATGTTTAGGCATCCCACGTAGCTACGTATATACATTGTGAGTTGAGGCTGTATTTGATTGCTTGAAGTTTAATTGTTGACATAATATTATGTATGTAGTGTTCATGAAAAGTTTGCAGTAATTGTAAATATGATTTTTATATAGGATGATATTCCTGCTTTGTCATCTGTTGATACGTACAGTCCAACTCCATGTAGTGATCAAGGTTCGACATGTTCAACACAGTCTGTTGCTTCGTGTACATCAGGAAGTCTGTCCGCAAGCAGTTTTGAAATACCTTCTCACTGGAGACCAGAGACGGATGCCTGTATTAAGAGAAAGGAGCTAACACGAGAAAGTCGGAATGATATTGTTAGAACCTTGGTTATTCTTACAATTTCTAAAGTGGGTTCGAAGCCATCCAGAAGCAACTGTGAGCAGGTTGCCAGACTCCTTATCCTTAAATATCCATATATGAAGGATGATATAGGTGATGGCTATGTAAGTTATGTTATGCAATTGTACACATATTAAAGAGTATAATTTGTACATTTAAATAGCAATAACTGTCTATTTTTAATTTTTCCTATCCTGAGTGCTGTGTTTTCCATACAGCACGAATTTGTGGTGCTTTAATTAATACTTAAGATCTCTTTGTCTTCCAATGGTCAAAGCACACTATGCATGCCATGTTCTAAAGCACATGACCATTGTCATTAATGTATTTTTATTTCTACTTTCAGATGGTGATGATATTTTAGCTCTGAGCATACTAGTGGAGTTGTTAGCTCCGAAAAATGCCAAAGAGACGATCAAATTTGTTTACACGGAGTATCAAGTATGGTTCTATGAATAATGAAACTGCAACTATGATATTTATTGTTTCTTGTGTAGATATCCACAAGAGTAGAGGATGCAGCAAAGTCACAGACATCATATGCAGCACCACGAATAGGAGGGTACCTTGGTGTAGGTCCAGATGACCAATTTTTTGTTTTTGTGGAAAACATGACTCTGTCAGTGTTCAACATTGCCAGATGCCATATTTCTTACGTTTTCAGCATACTATTCATTTTACCTTGAGTACTCAACCCAAACCAAAAGCTTTATGTGGTTTCTTCAGGATTATATCTTCTCCTATCCTGATAGTACTGACCGCAGTGCATCATATTTGGCAGTCACGTCAGATATTAAACGTAACCTGTGAACATAAATATATCTATTGACAAACAAGACTGTACCCATATATAACATCTTTACAGGCTGTACTAGTTATGTTACGTATATGCCATGTTGTAAAAGTCTATATATTTGTTCATGATTACTGTTACTAAGAGATAATATTATGTTGTCACTATGTAAACAATTACAAGACTGTTGTTTAATCCTTGATGACGATTTGTGACTTGTATACTATGTGTGATAAATACTAAAGGATTTATAATATGCTACCAATTCACAGAAAGCAAACAGTGGTGAGGCAGGTTATCATCTAGGTACAAACAACAACAACACAACCAATTGTAACAGTCATTATTACCAACCATATGGTATAAGTAACTTTCTGGATGGTTATCATAGCTAATTATAAGGAAGGTAAATAGTTTGTAAGTAGTAACTAACCACTGGTATTGTGGTTAACACCACCACTAACTGCAGGCTTTTTAACCTAATACTGAAGTGGTTACTTTAATTCCTGCTATAGTTAAAGCAACACCTGGTGGTTATTATTTCCTACCTTGATGGAGGTACTTTCAACCCACACAAAGTTGTTATAACATTTTGGATCTTGGTTGATGTTACCAACCTTAGGTTAAAGTTACCTCTTCACATAGATGGTTCCTATAACCTTTAAAATAAATGGTTGCTTCTACTTAAAATTTTGGTTACCTGAGTTTCTGGTAAAGCTACCCATTTTTTTGGGTTAAATCTACCTTTCAGTTTTTACAGTGTTGTTAGGTAGTAAATGGTAGCTCAATGGAACATTCAGCATGGAGTATTCGGGGTAATACCTCCACCTTCCTTTGTGGAGAAGCCATAGATATATTCTACATGAATTTCTAAACTTTGTCAAGCCAAAATCAAGTGATCACTTAGAAGTATGCAGATGATGACCATTCATTGCAAACTCACCTGAAAGCAAAGTCAAACCAGTTGTAAGCTGTCACCTAGCACCTTTGTGTACACTAAGCATCTAAAAATAACTATCATATTTTCATCTGGTGATATACGTAATTTGGGAACTTTACTTGGAGAAATGACATACAACAGCATATTTAGGAATGAAAATTAATAATACCCATAATGAAAGATATGCTAGTGGTGTATAGCCACATAAAACAGTATATTTTTATTGACGAAAAGCAATAATATTACATAACTAAGTAATAATATTACATGCTAGTATTATATTACATTTGATCAAAAGTAACTTCAGTTATATTACCACTAAATTAATGGAAAGTAACCAAGTGATATTACTTTCCACTGAAAAGTAATAGTATTACAGTAGCTTAAGTTACAAATAGCTAAGTTACCCCAACACTGATCCCATTATACCAATGAGCATGACATTGCATTACTCCTTTGCAAAAACAACAGCTGATCATTATACTATCCTACATACATAGCACAATCAGTACACATGGTATGGCTTACCACATAACACTTCTCTTACACAGTCAGCCAATTCATCAGATTCAACCAAGTTATCCATCACATCACAAAATTCTGCTAGACTACCAGTACTTCCATTATAACATAATTTTACTATGAGGAAAGTCACTATCTTCTCATTAGCCAGTTGGACTGGACTTGATGACACCATAGTATCCAGCTGTTGGTGGTCCTCATTTGATATTTGGGGTAAGCTTTTCAACTTGACCAGTGTAGACTGGTAGTTATCAGGTAAACAATTACACAATAGATAAAAATTTTCATCCAGTATTGTACACTCTGTAGTAAATAAACATAACACAAGTACATTTTTCTTTGACATCTACAGAACATACAACATACATATAATTAAACACAAAAATGTCTCTGGAACAGTTTCAAAACAGCAGACCATCCCTCTTCAGAAGTCTGATGTCTAAAGAAGTAGGTGCCCATATGTCAACAATCGCACCAAGAAAGTTTCTTCTGAATAGATCCAAAGAGTTTAATTGAATTGATGAGGACAGTAATAAAGCATCATCATTTAAACTCCTCAAACAATGGGAGTATGTCAATGGAGCAGTGGCAAAAGTTGGACAAAACAGCAATAGAGGCCCTCTACCTCCAAAATCAAGTAAATTACAAACAACACTGGCCTCACAGCAAAAATGCAGTGAACGAATTGTGTATTCACTTAGTTTCTCAGCCATTTTTGTATTGGATCAAGTTAAATAAGTGGTGGCTGAAGCACCCATAATAACAACACTACCATATTCACATACCAGCTTCACAAAGGATTTAAAAGCAACAGCAGTATTGTGCTCCCATTCTCTGCTGACAGCGGGTTCAATTGTGCAGCTCATACTTATAATGGTATGCAAAATACTTCATGATTTCAATAGGGTAAATTCAAGTACTGAAATACTGTAAGGTGTACAATTGCAGCAATTTTCCACTACGCCTGGCTAAAGGCATCACTTACTTCAGTCAGGCGCTCAGTAGAATACTTGATAAAAATTGCTTTAAAACTTTATAGGAAACCGTGTTTCAGACTATTGTAAAGATGCAGTATTGCTTGTTTGTAACATACAATACGTACAGTAGTTCTAAATCATGTTGTGGTTTTATAAGGTTGGTTCATATTGTGTATTTTGGGCCAGAAATATTAGTCTTGATGACTTCCACTATTAAGTGCTAATGATGGTCATACTGTTAACTATATGTGACCTGCTGAGCGAAAACCAGCCATTTTCACAAAATTTTATTTTGCTATAAAAACATATTGAAATCAATGGGTGCTACATAAAAACATATTGAAATCAATGGCCATGGGTGCTACATAAAAATACTCATGTTTTAATCGCGTCGGTACACACTGCAACAAAGTTCAAATCAATAAAACTTATACACTACTGGATTTGCCTGTTTATGGTGAGTAAGAAAATCTTTGTTTCATGTTCACACATTAAAGGATACATCAGTTATGGGTACTTATTTATGATGTGGTTAAAAAACATTCACACTTGTCATTTCTTAGTTGAAATGGCCTTCTTCTTTGTCAACATGGAGGAGTACAAGGAAAGCACTATACCTTGATGGCTTTGCCAGTGCACAGTGCATAGATTGAGCCTAGTCCCATCTTCACAGTCTATTTCAGGCATGAATTATGGTCGATTATTTAAGTGCCTGTAATTTATTTGCCATATTGTTATTGTACATATTGAGTTTATCACTGTTCCAACTGTCTAGCAAAACCATTCTTCTGAAACTTTTGCTGCCCACTCTTTTGTTACTATAGATAACAGAGATGTAACAAAATGAAATTTGAGAAATGTGCGAAAATGGCCATTTTTTGCTCAGCCAGTCACATAATATTATGCCAGTAAAATAAAATAAAACATGTCATTGTGTAGGCTCACCAAAGATACACAGTACATATACAAATTGTACATCTTTGCAGTACAACTTACAGTTAAAGCTCCACTAATCAGTAAAAACATACACAATGCTTACCTATAGAATTGAGAAGAAAAGACAACTCAGTTGTTGACTGGACTGTATTAAGTACTATTGAAGTCACTGGTATACCTACAGAATACAAAACATTAAAAAAACTAAAGAGAAATTTTAGTAATTTGATTATATAGCTACAGTACTTCAGCAGAAACTTAAGGCCTTTTCACACTTAATGCGCATTGGAAGCACATTCATCAAGTGCATCAAGTTAAGTGAATTCAAAGCGCACTAAATGATTTTACAATTTCAAGTGGAATGCGCATTAGTTGACCACTTACGTGATTGGATTGCATTATTTCAATACCATTAACACATGATTGGTGTAAAATGGCATTGTGTTGACCTAAAACTAACCATGACAATTTGGAGGCTAGCAACTAATGTCGAGTACCGAACCATCTCTGTACCATTTTGGATTGGTTTATCCACTCCGTGTGTGTCATAGTTAATAGAACATGCCGTGCCATGACAGAACTCCTAATGCCAAAGTGTGTGAACCTGCCATCAGAGGAATGGTTGAAGGAGATCATTGAAGACTTATGGGGATTTTCCCAGGTAGTTGGAGCCAGATGGATTCCACATACCTACTGTATACTTAAGCCCATTGAGTCTGCATCAGATTATTATTATAACAGAAAGGGGTTTCACTCTATCATTTTACAAGGGGTACTAGATTCCCATAGTTTGTTCATCGATAGGATGGCCTGGGAAAGTTCATGATGCCAGGGTTTTTACCAATTCAAATTTCTATAATAAAAGTCAGGCTGAAACTTTTTTCCCTAATTGGAGGAAAACCATTAATGCTGTTGACATACCTTTGTTAGTACTTAGTGACCCACCTACCCTCTACTACCATGGTTAATGAAGCCATACCCAGATACAGGAAACTTAACAAGGCAGCAACAACACTATAATTACGGACAGAGTAGGACAAGGATGGTTGTTGAGAATGTTTTCGGCCATCTGAAGGGAAGGTGGAGATGTCTGCTGAAGCGTGTGGACTATTATGACATCCAGTATTCTACTGATGTTGTAGTTGCTTGTGTAACACTGCACGATGTCTGTGAGTTAAACAATGACAACTATGATCCTGATTGGATCTGGCTTGATAATTCAGCTCGAAATCACAGCATACCTCCTGTCACTGATGCCACATGACGTAGCACAGAAACTGCAGCAGCAAACACTATTTGAAGTAACCTAAAGGATTATTTATTTCAACACCAACAATAATATGTACAAGAGATAATTATGGGACACATTGATGTGATGTGTGCTCCACTGATAATTACATAACACAATAGTGCAACATGCTGTATCTATTGAAAAGCACTGCTGTCTGTTTTGGTATTGCTTTTTTCACCAACAGGTGGCTCATAAAAACTGGGATGTGGTTGCTGGTAGAAGTATGGTACATTGTAAGGGTAGTCTGATCCACAATTGTAAAGCGCATTAGAATTACGTATGTCCATACATACATATGTGAACTAGGGTTGAACATCATAATAATATGCATCATCTGACCCATAAATGATCATGAACCAAACATCATCATCACTTTTTCTTCATGCTTTCCCTCATGTTGTCTACAATCTTTTCCTTAATTTCTAGCCACTTTTTTCTTTGTTTCTCCATCTTCATCTTCTTCCAATTTAATCATCTTATCAATATTTTCTGTGGTGTCTCTACCTTTCTTTTTTGTAAGTCCTGTTATGAACAACATTAAACAAAGGTTACAATTTGTCCCCTTATGTTTAATTGGCTTTTTTGCCCTATCAGGAGGTGTATTTGTAGTCATCGTCGTAGCGTTTGAGGTGGTTCATTGTAGTAGTAGTGGATGTTACACTGGCATCAGCAGTTGTAAAACTGGACGACTGTGGTGTAACAGGACCAGTATCACTAGTACTTGAGGAGTTTCCTTTATCAATGGTAATTATGTACTATGCTATACGTATGTGCACAGCAACACTTACCAGACACAGAAACCACTTCCCCACTAGTACTATCTTGGCCAGTTGCTTGGTCATCAGCAATTGAAGCCTCATTCAACGTCTACACAGCAATATGGTGAAAATTTACTTTTAATTAAGTACACGTTTATTATCACCTACAAACAGCCACACTAACAACACCAGAATTCTCCAGCAGTATGGAAACAGGGTCAGAACATGCTCTGCTTGCCAAGATAGCATCTAGTTCATCATAATAGGCACACGATTTTTGCTTATTGCCAGTCTGGCGATTGTTATCCTTAAGAACTTAACAAGGTAGAGTAGTGTCACTATTGACTCGTCACTTACCACCTTGCAATATTTCTGGGTAAGGTTTATCACCTTAGTACAGCACTGTTTCCACGAATAAATGTAGTCTGCCTTTTGCATTCCTTCAGCAATCTCTTCATAGATTGTCTGATTCCTTGCTACTTAATCCAACTTCTCCTGTACGTTTTGTATTCGCCCCAAAGACATATCAAAGCACACATGGCTTCGTCACTCCAACCTGCACCTCGTGCCATTGTTCCCACAAATATCACATGAATGAGGCATCCTCCTACTCAATTCGCATCAGTATGCACGAAACTACCTTGCGAGGTGGATTATTTATAATGTGTGTTGAACTAACGTATGGCCTAATGTGCATTAAGTGTGAAATGGTTAATTTGCATCAAAAATGTTTTAGTGCACATTAAGTGCAAATGTGAAAAAGCCTTAAAATAACTTATTTAGAAAGTCATCAACCAAGCACTGGGCACAAATTCTCTTCTTGCTGTTTGCTTATTGAAACAAAACCCATTATGTACATATGTACAGCAGCTCATTTTTTTGAGGAATCTGATTTTATTAGCAACAAAGATTTTAAACAACCATATCTACACAACTTGTGCTCGGTACAATACAATAGAAGGATAGCATGTTGATGAACAAATTTCATGTTATTAAGTAGGGATAGCCCAAAAAAATAATGATGGTGCTGCCAAAAATGCCAGATTTAAAATCATCCTAGAGACATCTTACATGATGAAAATGACCTTTATGGAATAATATCAGTCTATCTAACATCAAATATATATACAGCATTTTAAAACAGAAAACACTTATAGGTAGCCGGATATAGTTTTTAAAAAAATGCTCAAGCTCAAAAGTTTGCCTCACAGCTTTCCTGCCCATCTGACCAGTCACAAGGCTAGAGGAAAAAACAAAGCACTGCACGGCCACCATTTTATGTCACAACAGCAACTCAACAGTGGGATATGTGCCTTTTAGGGTTCCAAAGAGTGTGTACCCACTGTGTCCTGTCTTTCCTTTTGTCTTCAATCAGGCTGTTCTTCATTTTCTTCATACAATGAAACCATATCAAGGTGTTAATATTCTGTATCAACACTTTCTTTGAGCAGTATTTTTAGATGTCACAAAATTATTAAATTTTTAAAGCGCTTATGCTACTGTAACTAAGTGGTAATGGACATCTGGTAGATACCGTATAAGAAGTTAATTTTGAAAGGGACATTTTCGAAGAGCAACTATTAAAATAAATTTTGGGTTAATTTTTGAATGTTCCGTTGTGTGTATACCACTCAAAATAATTTCTTATGTGTGCATTAAATTGAGTGAAGATGGTGACCACATGTAGTGGTACTAGGAACCCGCCCATTATGCTGGCATAATAATGAGCATAATAGTTGCCAGAAAGCATTGAACATAATGCTAGCATAATAGACAGAAAACTTGTGTAAATCCTTGTTTCTCAAAATACATATCCCACAAAAAGATCGATATACTCTAATAGAACAATCAGTAACTCTAATAAAATTATCAGTTAGCTGACTGTTCTATTAGAGTATATCAATCTTTTCTGTGACATGCATTTTGACAAGTAGCTAAGGAATTACAGTCTGTACTTCAACCACTTACTGTTTTCACATAAAGTGCAAAGTTATTAGAAAAATATGGGAACTGAGATAAAAATATTGAGCATAATTTGAGCATAATAGGTAAATGTTGAGCATTAATTTAAGCATAATAGGTAAATTTTTGAGCAGTGCAGCATAGCATAATAAGTAAAAAAATTAGCATAATCGGCAGGTTCCTAAGTGGTACAATCAAAATTGAGACAGTCATTATGAGTTAATATATTCAGTTATGGCTGCTCCACTAGGATAAAGTTGATTTTGAAAATGGGAAACAAAATCTTCACAATTGATTTACAGTGGGTGTGGTCATTAGCTACAGCATTATTATTATTGGATGGGTCGAAATTTCCTACAAAGAAAATTTGCCAGGGTTAGGCCACAGGTATTTGAGGGCTATCGTAACCAGATTTCTTCCAGTGTTCATCCAAGCGCTGCTCACATTTAATGTGAAAGGTTGTGTTGTATAGGGAAAGTTAGCTCTAACCACAAATCACTTACACTTGCTAGCAGTAGTAGTTACAACTCTACACCTTCTGCTAGTAACCTGGTGGTGGTTACTAAAGAAGCAGCTGGTTGCTCTGTCCTCTGATGCTCCATCATCAACACATCGGACAATGACATTATCTGCTACACAATTGTCAAACTGGTAAACATTGCTTGGTGGGGCTACTTTTGATGAGTGAGCTTTATGGGTGATTCCTGTAGAAAAGCAATTTAACAGTTATGATAAGGTAATTAGAATGCAAATACATGTACTGATGCAGTTACAGTACCAAAACAATAATTATTATCTTGTGTGACATGATCATAGAAAATCTTCGCAGACTAAAGATATTGAGATACGTATCACAATTCTGTTTGTACAAGTTACTCATCAGTCTGTGGTGTTCACTACCTTTCACTACTCGGTTACTTAAGTGAAGTTACTTTTCATTAACTTGAGGTAGTGATGTTCACTAGTTAAATTTACAGGAGAATTCACTAAATAATGAGGTAGTGATTTTCACTACCAAGTTAGTATCAAAGTAGTGAAAATCACTACCAGGCAGTGAAAATCACTACCAAGTTAGTGATTTCACTACAATTTTGTTAAATATTTTTTGAAGTTAGTGATGATCACTACCAAGTCAGTAACCTTCACTAAAAAAAGTATTCGCTACCTGGTAGTGAAAAATAAGGTAGTGACGTTCACTAGGTCGTTTGTACTGTGCATATATGTTAAGCAGCCATGAAAACCATAAGTGTGAAATATTCACTAGAGCTGAAAAATTAATTGCTCTAGAACATCCAGCATATGTAAAAATCCTCGCACAAACTCAAAACACATTTAGTGCATGTTTATGTCATAATACACTTAGGGTGTTGAGGCTAGGAGCCAGCTATATAAGGTTCTAAAATTGACAAGCTCAATCCAGACTAATTATACTCTAGGCAATCAGGTGGTCTTCATTTCTTACAATTGTACAAACTTATTCCCATCCTCAAGCCTTATGCACCTTTCCTGGCCAACAGCATCTTAGAAAGCAAATAAATGAAAATAACAAGGAGACAACATCCTGACCACCTGGAAGACTGCTGTAAGCGTTTGAGCGTAAATCGGACAGCTGCAGGTTCGAGGCTGCCTATAGATGTCCAGTCATGGATTTAATTTTCTCCTTTCTGTAACTTTTCAATCACACCTTATGTAACATCTTTAAACATAGGTGTCCTATAGACCTTCAGCACTTGTGCTATAAAGCATTAATAAAATAAATAAATAAATAAATGGACTAGGAAAAGTTTGATGCACAACTGCAGTTACTTTGTGTTTATGCTTATTTGGTTTCATGTGTATGTACTACAACTACGCATAATTCCCTGTGCATACCATTATGCAAATATACAAATTGAAATACAAACTTTAAATATTTTGTTAAAGTACTCCTATATTCTTATGAACCATAATAAGGCCAAACAATTTATATACTTCACACAGAGCACATAGAGGGAATTACCACTTTAATGTAAAAGTTAAACATGCCTAGCTCAAATCATTACCATTTAGAAACTTTCCACATTATTCCTACCTGTCCTGTCTTTAGCAGAAAGGTTCGTCATTATAGATACCATGTTCAACAAGCGACAGAATTGATCATAATCTCTTGTGGTGTCTAACTGAACCAGTAGGAGATTGATAATCCTCTGACATCTGATTCTTGAACTTTCCCCATTGACAATAAAACTCTCCACATCACCAGGAATATCTAAATGTTGTTTTAGAGTTGTAATGGTCAGTTTACAGTTAGGTATTAAACTCTGATACAACAAGTTGTAGTGTCTGGTTAGAAATGCAAACTCTATTGATGATAACAGTATTTTAATTTGTAAATCAATAATAATTCTATCTTACCAGGCTTTCTCATAATCTTGTCAATAGTTTGAGGTTCATACCAACAGTCTGATGTACTCATGGCTGTAAATAACAATATTATAATTATAGTTTGTGTGGGAGGATCAAAGTGCCGAAGCGTGCTGCTTAGGGGCCCGCCTATTATGCTGGCATAATTATGAGCCTAATAGTTGCCTAAAAGTATTGAGCATGATGCTAGCATAATAGGCAGAATACTTGAGCAATACTACAAATTCTTACTGGTCAAAATACATATCACAGAAAAAGATTCATAGAATACAAGTAGGCAAAATAAAAGGCATAATTAGCAGGTCCATAGTGCTGTGTTTTCCATACAATACCAATTAGCCACATAACTGTAGTGTGTATAAGTGATACAGTACAGTTTTGAGGAGAATTTATGTAGTTAATTATCTCTAAATATGTGTGGGGTACCTGAGTTAGTTAATATTGCACAGAACAATATTATGACCTTTGGCATCACAGGTCATAGTTAATAATTACTTTGTAAAAACATGACAATCAGATTGCAACAGTAATGTTCAGTGTTATGATAAGGTAACATTTTTTAGATACTACTTCACTTTATTTGCCACACTGAATGTATGGAGAATACTAATTATCATATAATATGATGACATCGCTACTTAATAATCAACAACAAAAAGATGTCTCTGACAAGAATTACAACCATCGCAGCTGCAAAACAATTGACAATAACAGCATGTAGAAGCCTTACAAGGTAGGTATCATCTTCCACTACAATAAAGTGTTTATTTTGTGCAGATGTGATATGCTCTAAATGTGTTGCACATAGCATGCACCCTGTAATGTATGTGATGTGTAGGAGATGATAGTTGACATTTGCCTCATTAGTTAGCAAATGTGAACCATCATCTCCTACACATCAAGTACCCCACTGAAGTACATTTTATGCACATCACATTTAGAGCTCATACATATGCACAAATATACTTTTTATTGTAGTGTGCCTAGCTTTGTTTTTTCAAAAGTTATGCAAAATGTTGCATGTTATAAAGCAATTCCTCACAACACAGCAAACTGCTCACTTTTAAACTATACTTGGATTGATGCGAATGGGTGTCTTTAACACCAGGCTGGTTGTTATGCAGGATTCTGAACATTCCTAGATGGCGGTATACTTTTTACAAAACATAATTTTGTCATGGACTACTGGAAAATGTTTATTCACCAAAAAATGGATGGTTAATTCATGTACAGGATGACTTCTTTTAGCCTCACAGACCACAGAAACTCGCAGAAAACTCGATAACCTTTGACAATAAGTGGTGCCATAAAATCCCATATTTTCCCATACATTACGTCGTACAGGATTTTTGTGTGGGCTTTCTATGTGGAATTTTATTTCTCGAACTTTGATTTCACATCCTACTGGATGAAATTTCATTCAGTGAAGTGCATTGCGGAGTACATAGCGTTGGCTATCATATACTAGAGCAGCAGCTCGTAAAAATTAATTGAATGGATTAGCAAAAGTATGTGCAAAACATCAGTAGGTTGGAAATCACTACCTACAGTTAATGAATTCTTACTAAAAATAGTTTCCTTCTACAATATTAAAAATAGAACAGTCCACATGAAAGCTAATTACTCTCACATGAATATAATAAACTACAGATAATAATTACATAGCTGAAATGTCTCATGGTTCTCTTGTCACACTAACTATAAACATAGTCTCACTCCAGACCACAAGGGTCTGGTGGCTGTTCAATGTGAAACCTTATAACATTTATATGACATCACACATTGCATAATAACTTTGCACAAGATGATGGGGGCACTGTTTAAGCTGGATAACGGTACTGTAAAAGAACATCAAAGACTGTTGACTAGTAAATAAGCTGGATGGTGAAAGGAACAAAGAGAGTTCTAGTTGCATGAAATGTGTAAAACACCTGATGTCATAGGCATTCTCGGATCTAATTGATGACCACACTTATTTATTTTTTACTTTACAGCATACACAATTACAATGATACATGGTTACAACGGATTGGTAGCTACGTACAGGTACGTATGCTGAAGATCCCCTGGCAACTTTTGTTTGGTCTGGCCAACCGTGACACCAGATCCTTGTGGGCCAGGAGCATGCGGTTGTGGGGCAAGACTACTGTAAATGTTCTTCCACAATGAATTAATAAATAACACTCTTCCTTGAGCGGTGTCTCTTATGCACCTATCAATGTCAAGTTCCACCTACCCCAGGTTGGGCAGAGATTCCGATTTGCAAAAGCTAGGTGACAAATTCCCCACCCCTGGAGACAACTTCGAGCCACAAATCCCCAGGAAAACTCAATTACTTGCTTCTTATCCACAAAATTTTTGATTTCCATGCAGGCGGGAGGTCACTTTTCATTATTCATTATTAAAAGAAAGACTTCCAAATCAGACTCCCTGTTACTATAAAGATTGGTTAAAGCATAGCTAAGCTTCTTATAGTATCAAAATATACGTGTGCACGTGATTGATAACACAGCAATCGAAATTCAGTGAAGCGGTGGGGATTAATCGATTAAATTGCCTGGCCTAATTCGTATTATTCTAGCTAGTAGCTATTCCGAGATCCATTAACAATGTGGCTAATCGTGTTACAAATACCCCTACCCTGGGGACGAGTTTGGATGACGAATCCCCTATAAATCCCCACCGACTTGGGGTAGATGCGAAGGTAGGTGGGGCGTGGCATTGATAGGTGCATTATTCCCGCGTTATTCTTATATATGATTTTATACAGTACCACACAACCTTGAGTCTCTGGCTGATCTGGCTTCTTAATTTTATAAACACAAGAACGCGCGACTCTTCTTCCTGCTATCCCGGAACTTATGAAAGAATAGAACAAACTCGTACTGGTTAACACTAGTGGGGGTTATCGGACCGCAGCAATGTGGGAAAATCCCCTTCTTTTTTTTGGCACCGTGATTCCTTACAGCTAGCCACTTGTTCTGGTGATACCGTAAGTAGACAGCTACAATGGAGGGGGCATCGGTCAGCTCAATGTGCATACTGCGTGGAAGTAGTCCTTACCAACCAAGAATTGATGTATATAAATATTCCTTCCTCCCAAGAACTGTAGCTACCAGAATGGATGCTGAGATTATTGAGACTGACTGTGTTGAAGAATTTAAGCAAAAATTAGCCCCTTTTATGTATATAGTTAAGTAACTTATCGTAATTGTATATATTTTTATAGTTTATTATTGTAATTGTACATATGTATATAATTAAGTAACTTGTCGTAATTGTACATACTTATATGTGACCGGATTTGCGAAAAGGTACCTTTTCCACACATTTGACATACCAGCAAACAAAATGATGTACCACTTGACTCCTTATACTGATTAACTTGCTTCTAGTATCAATCTGTCGCCAGATACTGTAGGTACATTCAATGAAAATTTCATGCAATTATATGCCATGATCAAAATGTTATGAGGCTTTAAAGTTCAAAAAATGGGTCAAATTTTGTGTGTGAAAAAGGTAACTTTTCGCAAATCCGGTCACATATAGTTAAGTAACTAATTGAAATTGTACACATGTAATTGCACATCAGCATTATACCCCTGGAGGGTCCTGCTGATTAACAATAAATAAATAAATAGTAGGTCCATCTCGCATCGCTCCTGCATGTGATGCCTCTCCTGAGATGGGCACGCGGCATTGATGAACACAGGGACTTCTAAAACTTTTATTAGTTGAACATGAATATCGAGGTATGGGAAGTAAGCTACGAAATGCTGCAGCTAAAAATCACATGATTTCAAGACATTTCCTTCATTTTCTACCAGAAAGAAGTGCCGGCAAACTTGGTTGCTATAGAGGACTTGCAGCGTGACGTAAATCATCGTAATTGCTAAGCAACCATAGCTGTCGGCCATGTTTCGGGACAGTGTTTTGGCTGAAAAGCGCTTTCTCAGTATTTGGTACAGGCTGTAATGAAGCGAATCAGTGTTGAGTTGTGTTGTAAATACTAGCCAGCTCGTTAAAAAAGGCGACGAAGTTAGAATTGTTGAGTAACGTATCGAAATTTAATTAGCCACCTATTTCACGAAGTTAATGATAAGATCTTCTATTTCGAAACAGCCCCGCTTCCCAGTGCCATCAGGGGCGGATCCAGAGTCTGGAAAGAGGGGGGGCACCTTGCTGAAAAAAAGTTGAAGAGCAAAAAAAAAAAAAAAAAAAAAAAGTTCACAACAATAATAGCTAGTTATCCTTACCAATATATTATATCACGTATGTTATGTAAAATAAAATCCTATTTATAGCTTCCTAAGTAAGCTACACTTCCCCATGAACACTATTATTATTGTTAATTAGCAAAGCCCACTAGGGGCAACACGCTAATGAGCATTACAATCACGCATTATATTATATTACTTACAGCGTTCTTAAATGTTTCAAGATCTATTGTGTCGATGTTAGGAATTTGAAGGGAGTTCCATTGAATAATTGTTCGAGGGAGGAAGGAGTATTTGTACACATCAACTCTTGTTTGCAATTGAGTTAGCTTGAGAGGATGTTGAGCACGGGTGGAGGACACTGGAGTTGGTGACGGTAAGCAATGATCAGGTATTGCTAGTAAGTTCCTGACAATCTTGAATAGGAAGGTGAGTCTAGCAATTGTTCTTCTGTTTTGAAGTGTAGGCCATTCAAGACTGGTTAACATGTCTGTGATGCTATCATGGTTTTGGTTAGATCTGTGCCAGGGTTTGTTCAAAACGAAACGAGCAGCGCGGTGTTGAATCATTTCTAGTTTACTAATACTAGTGTGATGATAGGGGTCCCAGATGGTTGAGCAGTATTCTAATGATGGTAAGAGCAATTGTTTGTAGACGTGTTCTTTAATTTCTGATGGTGCATTGTGGAGATTTCTTTTTAAGAATCCAAGGAGTCGATTTGCCTTGTTACAGATGTAATTGATGTGAGGATCCCATGATAATTTGTGGTGGAGACGGATTCCAAGGTAATTGTGTTCTAATACTGTAGCCAGTGGAATGTCGGACATTTTGTATGTGAAAGTACTCTTGTTATGGTGTGCTGTTATCTGTAAAATTTTACATTTGGAGATGTTGAATTCCATCATCCAGTCAGTTGCCCATCTTGTCAGTGAGTTTAAATCATCTTGAAGTATTTTATGGTCTTGTGGTGTTTTAATGGTTTTGTAAATAAGGATATCATCTGCAAAAAGACGGATCTCACTTTGGATGTTGGCAATGATTTCATTGATATAAATCAAGAATAGAACTGGTCCAAGAACAGACCCTTGGGGAACACCAGATGTTACATCACAAGTGGATGATTTAGAACCTTATACTATAACTTGCTGTGTGCGACCATGAAGAAAGGATTCAAGCCAGTGTAATACATTCCCTCTTATTCCATAATGCCTTAGTTTGTAGAGGAGTCTTGAGTGAGATACTTTATCAAAAGCTTTAGAAAAATCTAGTATTGCAGCATCAACTTGTAAATTTGTGTCTATTTGTTTGGCAATGTCGTTGATAGTGATAAATAATTTTGACTCACAAGAGTGCTTAGACCTAAATCCGAACTGTCTGTCAGAAAGAATATTTTGATCTTCCAGATGCTTCATTATTTGACTTACTATAATGTGTTCCATTGATTTGCATATTACTGATGTTAATGAGATGGGGCGATAGTTTTTTGGGTCAGATTTTTGACCTTTCTTGAATATTGGACTGACATAGGCATGTTTCCATTGGGATGGTACAGTTCCAGTTTCTAGCGATTGTTTAAATATGTGAGTGAGCATAGGAGAAATTTCAGCTGCTGTTGTCTTTAGTACAAGTGGATGTATGGAGTCTGGACCAGGAGATTTTGATGGATCACAGTTGGTTAGAATGTTGTAAACTCCTTGTTCAGTGATTTCAAATGCTGGTAGAGATGGATGTAATGAAGGACCTTTGTCAGGAATGGTACTCCTGTCGTCATCAGTTGTGAATACAGATTTGAAATGATCATTTAAAACAGTTGCCTTTTCAATTGGGTGTATTAAAGCATTGCCATTTTCGGGATGTATTAATGTACCAATGCCATTGTTATCTTGCTTACGAGTTTTCAGGTAGTGCCAAAGAGATTTTCTGTTGTGTGATGATGATACAAGATTTGTCACATATGTTTTGTGCTGGTGTTTAAGTTTAAAGTTTACCTCTTTCTGCAGCAATTTGTATTCGGACCAATCAGTGTCACGATGATAGCGCCTGGCTCGATTATACAGTCTTTGCTTCTTGCATGTCTGAATCATCCATACTAATGCATGGGATATTTTTAAGGCCTGCCTGTACCAAAGCACTTTTTACACTGTGACTGCTTTATTAGAGTGATTGGTGATTGACTGCTCTATTAGAGTATCTCGATCTTATATACATTTTTTTAAGAGAGGGGGGGGGGATGTGCCCCCCGTGCCTCCCCCCCTGGATCCGCCACTGGCCATTATACCCAGCGCTTAGTGAATAAATCTCGTTACCTTCGTTCTGACCCAATATGCGCCATAGAAAGTTGTCCCGAAACATGTCTGCCTAGCAACCGGCGTTGTTTCACGCGTGCAAGTCCTTTATACGCTGGTGTTATTCAAGTTACACTTAGCCTAACCAGTGGTGGGTTTCTGGGGTTTCGACAGAAACCCCCTTTTAAATTTAGTTCTGTGGAAGTCTGACATTGACAATTTGTCATATCGGCCAAACAACTAGCCGTACCACTGTATTTCAGTAGCATGCATGCAGCTGCACTTAACTAACACCATTTATAGCTATTGAACCCTCAGCAACACTTATCTCCCACTGAATTAAAAATGATTGAGATACTCTAATATAGCAGTCAAGTAACTACTCTAATAGAACAATCAAAGCTACAGCTTGTAGTCACCATCTTTTCTCAGGGGCGGGTCCAGAGTTTGGAAAAGGGGGGTGCACTTTCCCGAAAAAGTTGAAGACCAAAAAAAAAAGGTCACAGCAAAAAAAAAAAAAATTTTGGCGAGGGACCGGCCTGGTTGTTACCTTCCAGGACCCGCGTATTTCAGCACTTATAATTTGGCTTTTGTTTTTTTTTTTTTTTTTTATTTTAACTGCTTTTTAATGCAGGCAAGGCCTGCATTAATGGTCTGTGGGCAACTGGTGTCCACAGCCAGAAAAAGTATACGTACAACTTACAATTACAATTGAATGTATAAAATTACAATCAAATTAAGTTAGCTGGCTAAGGTTATTACATACATTTACATTTGGTATATAGTTGAACTATCCTATAATTTTAAAACTTACATGTGTATTTAATAATAAACTTACTTATATAGCTAAGTACTTATTTTAAGAGAGAGCAAGAAGAAGAAAAAAAAAAAAAGATTAATTACTGCTGAAGTTTGGTGGGCGAGGAGACTTGGAGCAGGTACTACAAGGGCAAACAAAGTGCATACTGTGGGGATTGTCAGAGTTAAAATTGTTTATAAAATGCTGCCAGAAGATCTTGAGTAACTGTGATTTAATGGTGGGAAAAGGTTGATTTAAGTCAAGTACTGGTAGACTGTTGTAGGTTCTTGGTAATCTGTTAAAGTAGAAGTTACTTTGTTTGTTGGTTGATGTAAAATTGTGTTGAAGCTTGTTACTGGTGGAGGATCTGGTAGGATTGCGGCAAAAGTGGACATAGTTACTGATATTGAAATGATTAGATGGATGCTGGATTGATTTTACGAAGAAGAGTATGTCATAAAGATCATAGGTGTACATCAGTGGTAGTATGTTAAGTTTGATAAGACGTGTTTTGTAATCGGTTACATAGTCATTAAGAATAAATTTG
The DNA here is from genome assembly GCF_963678975.1 of Dysidea avara. NCBI lineage: Eukaryota > Metazoa > Porifera > Demospongiae > Dictyoceratida > Dysideidae > Dysidea > Dysidea avara. Next base: position 7,422,653 of record NC_089283.1, on the reverse strand, counting down.
GTTGCCCGGCGTTGGATTCTTTCTAAAGCAGAGATGTCGCAAATAAGGTAGGGGTGCCATAAAGGAGAACAGTAAAGTAATTGTGATCGAACTAATGCTAAATATAAAGTTTTCTTGGTTGGAATGTCAACTGAGTGGCTGAAGGTACGTCTCAGTAGTCCAAGGGTTCTATAGGCTTTAGCTGATATATGGTTATAATGATTTTTCCAAGATAAATCAGTTGATAAAATGACACCGAGGTCACGGTGAGTACTACTAGTTTTGATTATAGTGTCGTCTATGAAGTAGGATGTAGGGAATTTTGTATTAAATGATAGATGTATAAACTTGCTGGTATTAAAAAATTGGTTCCAATCTCTAGACCAGTTTGCCATTGAATCAAGGTCTTGTTGAAGTTGTATGGAGTCTAGATGTTCAAGAATTTGTTTATAGCATTTTGTGTCGTCTGCAAAGGAGAGAGCATTAGAGGAACGGACAGATAAAAATAAGTCATTGATGTAGATAAGAAATAAAAGTGGTCCTAGAATACTCCCTTGAGGCACACCTGATAGGACTGGTAAGAAAGTGGAATATGTACCATTAAGGCGAACGCATTGCTGTCTGTTGTTGAGGTAAGATCTAAACCACCACCAAAGATTACCAGTGATACCGATTTTCCAGAGTTTTAAAAGTAATTCATTGTGGGGAACTCTGTCAAATGCTTTTGCAAAGTCTAAGTATATTACATCTGTTTGAATTTTACAGTGTTCATGAATACTGTTTAAAAATATGAGAAGTTGTTGTAAAGTTGAACAGCCTTTCATAAATCCGAATTGACACATAGAGATGACATTGGAAATGGAGGCTATAACTTTGTTGTATATTAATCGTTCAAGTACTTTTGATGCAACACAAAGCAGAGATATAGGTCTGTAGTTGGTGGCACTGTTTTTGTCACCAGATTTAAAGATAGGAGTAATACAGTGAATTTGCCATTCAGAAGGTAGTGAGTAGTAGTGGATAGCATATGAAAACAAATAGTGTAGAGGTTTGACTAGAACAGATGTACAGTGTTTTAGAATTGCTGGACTGATTCCATCGATACCAGTTGCCTTGTGAGGATCCAGAGATAATAATACATCGTAAACGTCTTCTTCAGAGATGTAAATTGAGTCGAGGGACACACTTGCTCGGGGCATATTTTCAAAATTAGGAAGGGAATAAGTACTTCGAGAGAACACTGAGTAGAAGTATTTGTTAAATAAATTAGCTTTGTCAAGGTCTTGAGAGGCAGAAGTATTGTCATAAAATATTGTGGAAGGGATGGAAGCAGATTTGGTAAGGTTTCTCACATACTGGAATATTTTAGAGTCATTGCTGAAAGCAAAATTGCTCACCAGTTTTTGGCTTTTAAACCTAGCTTCTTTGTTTAGGTAATTATTAAATCGCAGTTTTCTTCCTGCTGTACCTCTAGGGAGAGTATTTTTGGGCTGTTTTGGGTCTGAGTGTGCACTATTTCGAACCATGACTGAAGAAAACTCACTTCAGGCGAGTATGGAAGATGAAATGGAAGGAGATATACCACCGCGTCATAAAAGAGGCCGTCCAAACGATTCTCCTGATCCTAAGGACCAGTTGTTGAGTAAAGATGTAGATATTTGTGGACATTGCCGCAAAAAATGCTCGCCTTCTAGCGAAGCGTTACAATGTGATTTGTGTTCTGTGTGGGTTCATGCCAATTGTGAAGGTTTTACTAAAAAGCAGTATGGATCAATTAACCAGCTGACCAAGTCGATAGAGAATGTAATGTTTTATTGCCGGCTAAATAACTGTGTCACTCGCTCAAAACAGTTCATTTTTAATAACGTCGAAGCGATCCTTGCCTCTGGAAGTAATGGAGATACTTTGCAATCCCTAGTGAAAGAACAAGACGAAATTCGCAGTGCTCTATCTCAGCTGTCATCTAAGGTGAATGATTTTTGCTCTATGAATCAAAATCTTGGAAGTGAGATCAAGGCAACTGCAGAATCAATTAACCGAGCTCCAGCAACTCCTAACATGGCTAATTCACCACCTGTAATGGCAATGAACCCCAGTGCAATTGTTGACGAATATCTTGACCGTGAAAGGAGGAGAGTTAATCTCATCGTGTATAATCTTGAGGAACCAACAGTGCAGTCAGTTGCTGAGAGATCTAAGTTGGACTCCGAAAAGCTTGCTCACCTATTTCAATCTGAATTTCACATTGGGGATGTTGAGGTAACTAAGTGTATTAGATTAGGCAAATTAAGCCAGACCAGAGTTAGACCTGTGCTGATTACAGTTCCCAGTGTCAATGCTAGAAGCGCTATTTTAAGGAATGCTAGTTCTCTTCGCAAATCTGAGAATTTTAAAAATGTCTACATTTCACCAGATATGACTGTTAAAGAACGTGAGGAGGCTAAGCAATTGAGAGCAGAATTGCAAAGACGTAGATCTCAGGGAGAACGTAACCTCGTGATTCGACGAGGCAAGATTATCACAAACATCCGTAATCCACCACCAGCTTCAAACACCAATAATCCACCACCTAATTCCACATCTAATTGACTAGACTCTCTCAAGACAGGTACTGGTAAGAAGTTAACTGTGTTTTATACAAATGCTGACCAAGCATTAAATAAGAAAGATGACCTTTTAGTGATGATAAGTGTTGAGAAACCTGATATTATAATTCTTACTGAGGTGATTCCAAAAGCACAATCTAATTCTATACCCTTGTCTCAGTTGGCAATTCCTGGATACAATTTTTATGTAAATTTTGACTATAATGCATCTGACTTAGGTAAATCAGGTAAAAGAGGTATCATAGTGTATTTTTCTATTGCTTTTAGTACTAAACAGATTATATTTTCGAACAGTCTATTTGAGGAATATCTTTTGGCAGAGGTTATTTTACCCGATAACTTACTCTTGGGGTATATACAGAAGTCCTAATGCTAGTAAAGCTGAAAGTACCAAATTGCTTAGTGACTTTATTCAGAAAGTGTGTGATAGACAGCCATCACATCTGTTATTAGTGGGAGACTTTAATTATAATGATATCAGTTGGGAGACATTAACTGTTAATGATTCAAGCTCTGCTCCCCAGTCTTCTGAGGAGTTCCTAGAAGTATTATCTACTTGTGCATTATGTCAGCATGTCTCTGAGCCCACTTGTTTCAAACATGGAGTGTCACCATCATTGTTGGACTTAGTAATAACTAATGAAGAAGGTATGATTTCCAATTTGAATTATCTACCCCCTTTAGGCAAAAGTGACCATTTATGTTTACAGTTTAGCTTTAATTTAGTAACACCTGATGCAAACTTGGATTATATTAAATTTAATCTTAATGCTGGTGATTATGACATGCTTCGGTCTGAAGTAACAAATATTGATTGTGAAGATATGATGAATATGACAATGGATGCAGCTTGGCAGTACTTTTTTACTAAATTTGATGTAGCTATTAAACGTTCTGTTCCACTAACTAGTTCTAAGCCTAAATTTAAGAATGTTTACACAAATAAAGATGTTATACGATTAAGTAAAAAGAAAAGGTCACTTTGGAATGAGTATTGTAGTACTCTCAGCACTTTGGATTACAATAGATTTGCTAAAGTACGTAATGATCTTCGTAGTTTGACTCGAAGGCTGAAGTCTGATTATGAAGAAAACCTTGTTTCAAACATCAAAACAAATCCAAAAGTATTTTGGAAATATGTCAATTCTAAAATGAAGACTAGATTACCTGTGGATACTTTAAGGACTAGTGATAATGGAGAAGCTGTTTCAAATCTAGATAAAGCTAATGTTCTTAATGAGTATTTTGCAAGTGTTTTTACCCAGGAAGATTTAAGAAATATGCCTTCTTTACCTGATGTATTTAATGATGTACCAATGGCTGATATTCATATCTCTGATAACGATATTTATGACAAGCTATGTCACTTAGATGCTAATAAATCACCCAGTCCAGATGGTTGGCATCCCCGTTTTTTCAAAGAAGCAGCTCTTGAATTGTCAAAACCTTTAGCGGTATTGTTTCAGAAATCCTTGGACACAGGTATAGTTCCTAATGATTGGAAACTAGCAGACGTGGCTCCAGTGTTTAAGAAGGGTGACCGTAAACTCCCATCTAATTACAGACCGATTAGTTTGACTCCACTGATTTGCAAGGTATTGGAATCAGTGATCAGAGATAAAATGTTTGACTATCTATTTAGGAATAATCTATTAGCTAATGAACAGCATGGTTTTATGCCAAGACGCTCCTGTGTTACACAACTTTTAACTGCACTACATTACTGGACTGAATCTCTTGAGAAAGGCGTCCCTGTTGATGTACTGTATTTGGACTTCAGTAAGGCCTTTGACTCTGTCCCACATGAAAGATTACTTTTAAAACTTGAAGCTTATGGCATACAGGGCAAAGTTCTGCAGTGGATTAGATCTTTTCTCTCTCAAAGGAAACAGGCTGTTGTGATTAATGGTGTTAAATCAGCTACAAGTAATGTGATCAGTGGTGTGCCTCAAGGATCTGTGATTGGCCCTCTTTTGTTTTCAATTTATGTCAATGATCTTCCCAGTGTAGTATCATCCCAAGTGTTGTTGTTTGCTGATGATGTTAAGTTGTTTTGCCCAATTGTAAACCAGCAGAGTAACTATCAATTGGAACAAGATCTCTTATTACTAAAAGAGTGGTCAATGAAGTGGTTGCTGAATTTCAACATTGTTAAGACATTTGTTATGCATCTGGGTAACTCTAACCCATGTCATACATATTATATGGATGGACAACCCCTACAGGTAGTATCAGAACATCAAGACTTAGGAATAATAGTGGATTCTAGCTTAAAGTTCCATAGCCAAGCAACCTCTGCTATAAACAAAGCCAATCGTGTATTGGGATTAATCAAAAAATCATTTAACACTCTAAATAGAAAGACCCTTCCAATACTCTGCAAGGCTCTGGTAAGACCTCACCTTGAATATGCTAATGTTGTATGGGGACCCAATTATATTGGAGATTGTGACAGGATGGAGAGAGTGCAAAAAAGAGCCACTAAATGTATTCAGGATCTGTCCAGTTTGGAGTATGATGAACGTCTGGTTACCCTCAAGCTTCCTACATTGTCATATCGAAGGCATCGTGCTGACATGATTATGCTATATAATATCTTACAAGGGAATGTTAATCTTCAACCTGAATTATTTTTCCACCTGAATTTGTCAAGTGCCACAAGGGGACATGACTTCAAACTTTTTAAACCTCATGCCCAAAACAATGTTCGAAGTAAATTCTTTTCAGTAAGAACCATCAATTCATGGAATAATTTACCCAATTATGTAGTGTCGTCTAATTCTACTGACAACTTTAAAATTTTGATTGATAACTTTTATTCTTAATGTAATTGTTTATTGTAATGAGCAGGACTCACAGGCATAATGCCTTTTTCTCTGTATTTAATATTAATAATAATAACATTGGCTGCCTTTTACCAAATGTATTTACCATAAAGTATATAAAGATCCTTATTGAGATCCTTATTCATAACTTCATAGTTAAGCTACACTGCCCCATGAACACTGTGACTGCTTTATTAGTATGCAATTTTTATTGAAAAGGATGGAGGGGGGGGGGACACGTGCCCCCTCCGTATCCGCCACCGTTACCCTATAATTAACTATAGTATTTGCATTGGATTTATTGTAATTACTAACTAAAAGTAGCCTAAAATCCAATCTCAGAGCTTTTAAACTCAAAACTTTCTGAAAAATATCATCAGATGTCTTATTCAGTTATACCAACTTTCAGAAACCACCTTTCAAAAATCCTAGATCTGCCACTGCTAACACATGACAATAGTTAGGTGGTTGATTGGAGGATAACGATTTTTCGCATTACGGACCCTAGCAAAGAGCACGCAGAGTGGTGATGCACTAATCTTTGTGTTAAAGCTGGCCCGATTGCTCTATATAAGGTACAATTGTAAACGAAACTGACACAAAAATATAATAGCTATGCAGTATTTCAATTTAATGACATATGATTTAGCTAATGTCACTTGAAATACTCTAGATTAATATAAAGTTTTAATTATAAAACACCAAAATAGTTAAAAAAAAACACAATACCAAGCATTGAATGGCTTCCGAGAATGCATGGCTTGGATCCTATCAAATTTTTCTGTTGTACCTATCTCGTCTTATGCATACTTTTAGTAGGCATTCTCTGATGTAAGACACTCTGGCTGTAGGCAATTCCTTTGTGCAGCCTTCACGCATGCGCACGTGATGTGCACTTTTAGAATGCCACAATCGAAAAGTATTCGAAACGTGGCCTCGCTTGTTGGACAGCTGTTTGATCATGGAAGAGGGACCAGCAACGAAACGAATGAAAACAGAATCAGAGCCAGAAGGTATCTTTATACATTTCATCCTCAATTTCATCGATGTTGTACTGGCCAATTCATCAGTGACCAGTTGTCGTGCCTTCTTAGGCGCACCTTCTTAGGCGCACCTAGACTGTATGTTGCTGACTGGTCACTACTTTTTCTGGTTGTTTAAAAGAGGCTGGGTGTGATTTCCTAACAAGCGTTCAACAACCTCGCATGTACCCGGATGGTGATGGTGGGGGGACACCTTTCTCTAGCAGCGTCCGACCTTTTGCGTATTAAAGCGTCACTCCAATAGGTTTTTTTTCTCCCAGAGCTAGGCATTGTACTACGATCTCCGAAGCTGGATAGGATAAAATTTTCAATTTTGATGAGATTCAATAACCACTGACCAAGTTTCAAGTGGCCAGACCGTTTTCTAGACATGACAGCACTTATCGATTAGAATAGTAAGCTAATTGATAAGCCATGTGCCGAAAAATGCAGTCTGACCATGCAAGACTAACCAATGATCTGGTCACTATATGGATGATATCTGCGTTGACGAAATTTGATGTTATAATTGACAGAATGGCTGTTAGTGTGGTGGCCTCAGAGACTTTGGCACGCAGAACATTGTCTATATATATTTTTTTTACAAATGGAACCAGTAGATTATAAAAGTATAATATATGCCTCACTGTTTTTGAATTTATAAATGTTATCATAGGGAAACAGTATCCCACCCAATACCTCCCTCTACAAATTGTCCATACCAGCACGACCATTTTGTCTTGTGATGTCAGAAAATGTCATTGCAGATATCGTCCATTTTCATGCACTATACTTACACAGTTTTGACTGTGTTGGAAACCAGCTTGGCTGTTGTCCATGGGCCTTGTTCATTGACCTATTGCTTTGACAGTGGTCGCAGGCTGTAGTATGCATGGCTATATCAGGCCCCTTGCTTGTATTTGTATAGTAAGGATCTAGGAGAACATAGCATACACGTATGTGACTGTCTGAAGAAGCCTTTCAACATTATTTTAACAAGTCTTTCAGTGCAACTCCTAAGAAAAAGTTGAATGGGTTCTTAAATTATGATTGACTTTGTGCAAAGAGTTGGATACCACCAAACTTCCACTATCCCCCCACTGTGCTATGAAAAATTTCTGCTCCCCATTATCCTCGAATTTTGGTATATTATAAATTCCTTGTAATGAAGAACAGTTGAAATGGTTGTACCAACCCAGTAGGGTTTCTGATGTCATACACTTTAATTCCTGTGGTCAGGCAGTGAAACAATGTGTGCCTAATTCCAAGGCTGCATGTAACTGCATTTACTATGTAATTTAGGAATGGAGTGTGCTATTCATACAGTTGGTGTGCAAATACATATACACTACGATAGTACTGTATAGTAGAGACCACAAAGGAGTAGGCATGGCCAACGAAATAACGTCGCCCAAAAACCAGCCTCAATTTTCCCTGTCGACGATGAGGCAGTATTGGTTAGGTAAAATTAAGCCCAAACAAGCTTTCAGATCGACCTAAAACGCTTTCAACAAGTTGCTACTGAATTTTAAAATGTATATATTTAACGGAATTTTCTAGTGACTGACTGTCTTGAGTAACTGACTGATTCCTTCAGACAAGCACGGCTAATGCTACAGGCTTGATTTTTTCACTGTTCGACATCGCTTCGGCCTGAGAGGTGCCTTTTGTCATACCGCAGTATGTACAATGCATTCTTCATGGACTTACCAGTGTCCTTCGTTGTATCCCATTCATATTTGCTGACAGCGAAAAGTGTCGATGTGGTGGTAGCACGTGATGGCTTCCCTTCGTAACAGAAATTGTCCGTATTTTCATAGTGGCTACTTTGATTGCAGGGGTGCTTTTTGAACAGTTCTTGATTTGTACTGCTGTGTAACGGGTTGAACATTACCGACAATGAAGCATAATGGATACTTCATTTTTCAGACGATAATAATTATTGATATAACTGGGGCGCTGCACCATTTCTTTCGTTTAGTATGCAGAGATTACAGAGGTGCTTTTCTTGATTCGAAATGCTGTGCAACAGGTTGAGCATAGCTGACAAAGAAGCGTAATGGATACTTCACTTTTTAGATGATAATTGATATAGCTGGGATCCACAGTGTCATTTCAGATGTAGTATACGTGGGTTCACCGGTCATAATAATTATTTACAAAAAAGGTTAACAAACAAATACACAAAAATTGGAATTTTCAACTAGAGTATAGGGACCATAGCACATCGATGAAAAGTACTGAAACAAGTTGGAGTAGTCCTTACGATATTAAATCACAGTAAAACAATAAGAAGTGTTATATCCCCACTGTGCTCAGTATACCATAACGGAAATGCACAGTAGGATATAACGTTTTACTGTGATTTAATATTATGGACTACTCCAACTTGTTTCAGTAAGGTAGGGTGGGGCAATTTCGTAATTTCAACTTTACTGGGCTGTAACTTCTCAACGGTTTTATCAATCACTCAACATTTATGGTTAACGTACGTTAGGCTATGGGGATTAATTTACACTAAATTGGTAGGTTCTGGCTTTGCTGGTTTTTCAAAAGCACAGTTTGACTGAAGCTGTGTAGCACGGTTTTGCTGTAAAAATTTATTTATCATTAGTGCCATTGTAATACTTCTACCTGCTTATTAATTTATGGGCTACCAGTTTCTAAAACCAAGCTTAATTTGTGGCGGCTTAACCAACACAACTGAATGATTACACATTGAAATCAACTGAGCAAGAAATGCAGTGCTGCAGAGTATCTGTGGCTGTTTTAAGGACTAACCGTGCTCTGTAGTATGTTTTGTACCAAAGTAAGATAGTTTTCTTGGGATTGGTGATCTTCGTAGCTTGCAGCAGAAATATACGAAATTGCCCCATACTTGTTTTTCGACGCCTCCCGTTATTTTGTTCTACATCTCCCTAACAGATATACCGAATCACTTACAATTTGGTATGCATAGAGTGCATAACCACTTGGTATTTGTATCCACATTTGGTAGCAATTGATTGTGTTGATCACAAGTTATCAGCGCGAAAGCAAATTATCTACGAAATTTCCCTGCCTTACCTTACTTTTATAGATATGCTATGGTTCCTACTCTAGCTGAAAATTACAATTTTTTTGTGTACTTGGTTTTACTATTTGTATCCATTTTAACTATCAAGTTGTTCAAAGGTAACTTTTTGTTCAAGGCATGACTCACTGTAACCCTCCAACCCTTGACTCACCGTATTCATACGAATATTGAAAAATGTTGTTATGCTTAATCAGTTGAGGTTGAGTTGTTTGGTTTCTTCTTCACTTAGGGTATATATATGTATCTAAACCAAAACAGCCAAGCTGTAAAAAAAGAGTGCGGCCCCCCAAAAAGGCCAAGGTGAAAAAAGATGTGAAATCCAAGGTGGCAGCCAAGAAATGGCTGTGATGGTAGGTTAATGGCAAAAAATTTAATTACGACAATTCAGGTGAATTTGCGTTGCCTCCTCCACTAGGATTCGGCACCAAATTCACTTTAATTGTCGTAATTAAAATTTTTACCATTAACCTACTGTCACAGCCATTTCTTGGCCGCCACCTTGGATTTCACATCTTTTTTCACCTTGGCCTTTTGGGGGGGCCGCACTCTTTTTTTACAGCTTGGCTGTTTTGGTTTAGATATCACTTCTTTTTGTATTGCAAGCCACAAAGCTGGCCATTTGGCTTTGATGCTTCCTTTTAACTTTTTTTTTCTTTCTTTAATGCAGGAATTGTGGAACAAAGGAAGTAATTGTGTGTATTGCTTTTGTCTGATGAAATATTTGTATATTTAACATTGAATAATGATTGTTATAAACGTAGCTGAATGCTCTATTAGGGTGACTGTTCTATTAGAGTATCTCGATCTCGCATATGCTACATGTAGTTGACTTTGGAATCATAACTAAGTGGTCTGTACTCCAATTCTTCTGTACTACTGCAAGGACTTTCTGTGGTAATTATTCCAGCTACACACCGATTTTCAGCTCATTGCTCTAAGCGGTTTGCCTGGTAGGCGGGAAAACTAATAGTTTTTTTTTATTCATAAAAATCAATCGCGTAATTGTGACACAGGTTGGATTTTGTGTCATATCTCGATGATCTTTAACTAGATTCCTTTCAAACCACAAAAAGGCACTCCTACGATAGTTTCTCCATCTACATAGCAATTTTCAGCTCATTCCTTCAAGCAGTTTACTCTGTGGGCATGACAGACCTTCGACCTTATTTTACGCAAATAATCAGTCATAACTCCATGAATGTTCATCGGATTCCTACCAAACTTGGTACTGAGATTTGCCTTAATGAGCCCTTAAAGTGTGCTAAATTTCAGCCTACGAATTTGTGTTTTATGGCGGATTTTGCGAAGTGTGAGAAAAGAAGAAGTACAAGAAGAAAAAAAACGAAGAAAAGAACCCCAAACTTTGGCCACTTGTATCTCGGAAATGGCTGGAGTGATTTTCTTTAAATTTGGGATGTGGACTCCCCTACCTAGCTGGCACTTCTGTAGCAACTTTGGTTTCAATCAGATAAGGAATCACGGAGTTACAAAGGTGTGAAAATCGCGTTTCCTTCCTTCCTGTTAATATACTCACGGTGTGGCGCTCTGGATTCTTGGGCTGCATGATACACTACCGTGTGTCTTGATCATATATCACGGTAATACTGTGCAGGGTTGGACCTTCCCGCTAAATAATATCCCCTGAACACAGCCTTACTTTTTCTTCTAGCTGTATTGGTTATAGACATGTCCAAATGTGACTTAAGAGTAACTTGAAACACACTTCTAGCAAATTTCTATTTTAATTATTAAGTTATAAACTAACTGACTGCCTGACTAACCAAGGCTTCCATCACAACTTGACTATGGTTAACAATTCACAGGCTTGGTTTTGACAGTACTTCAACCCTTTATGCCAACCACAACAGCTGTAGTGCATGGATCATGTACTTATCTTTGAACTCTTTTGCATCCCTTTTCTTTCTCCACTATGGTGTAAGTGTTGATTCATGGGTAGTATGTTAGGTTTCTACTGTATCACTAGAATTTGAGGGTTTATCTGGACCGGACCAGACCAGGTCAATTCTTCACGTAAGTCAATTCACACAATAGTTATAGCATACAATTCACGCAATAGCTAGCTATAACATACACTCTTCACCTTATAGCCACTCTATGATGGCTCAAACTGCAACAGCAATCGGCACATACTTTGTTGTTGTCTTCGCTACATTTAACATCGAGAATTTTCCTGGAGCCGGATGTCACCATTTTCTCATTTCCAGAGAAATTAAACAAAAATTTTCAGTTTATGCTTCCACTGCATGTTTTTTTTTTTTTTTTGAACTGTTGTTAGTATGAGCTTTAGTGATGACTTTGACACTCTACCTACGAAGAGTGTACATTTTCAGTTACATAGTCACTTCAGTAGCTACCATATGATTATATTCACAACATGATTGCATTAAGAAATTAATATACTGGTGTCTAAAACTTTAGGTCGCACATCATGTGAGTGTCACTGTCATAAGCAGCGATAGTCATCATTGTAATAGCAAATATACCACAGTCGTTAGGTGTATGTTGGCTGCATTTCTGTAACCATGTTTGATACTTTTACGGCCTTCTCATCTCTAACTAATGCTTTACTATTGACAAAAGAACTTTCTTGGGATGGCTATATGATGTTTATGGTAGAGACTGGTAAAACATCATCATTTTCTTCGTTCACTGCAAGTCTTCATTAATTTTAATGTCTCATTTGTTGCTGTTTTCTTGGCTATAGTAGTATAAATGTACTTCACTACAAACCTCATCTAGAAATATTTTCTCTCTGGATCATCAACAGGTGCTGAGATCATTATTATCGGAAAATAGCTGATCAACAGAGATGTCACCTGAATTTGATTAACAAGATCACTTAGGTCTGGTCTAATTCAGCAAATGGACCCTCATACTCTTCACCAGTAGATACATCTGGGACAGCTTTACAGCGTTTAAAACAATTGACTATGGTTTTTGATTGTATATATTTTCCCAAGCAAGCTTGGTCCACCTAATGGCACTCAACACGTCTACACTGTTAATATTGTCAGGTGTACTAATGCTGGCTAAGACTGCTCTCTTCCATCCGAGAAAACATGCATAAACTAATAGGAGCTTTCTGTAGTAAATTTTATTATACCTGCACCTAAAGGTTGTAACTTTGCAGTTGTGTCATGAGGAAAAATGCAATTTAAATGTTGGAACAAAAGAAGGGTCATGTGGAGTTACATTATCCATCAATAAGAGAATGCTTTTTCTTCTTGCCCTGACAATCTTCTGTTCAAGTGGAGTAATCCTGCATGATACCATCCATACTGTAGATAAACACTCATAATGGCTTCTTGATTTTTTGTATTCTTAAGCAGTGAGGCTTAGCATCACAACCTATTGCAAATTTTTACTCCCATGCAGCATTGGCAATGAAGGTGATATAGTCACTGTCAGTAGTGTGGCAGTAGACATATCAGAATATACTGTGTAAAGTTGACATGAAAGAATCAAGCATATAATGCAGGGATTCAAGCCAGAGTATGTTTGGAATATTGATGAAATGGGATGTCTTTAAGAGTGCTTCCTGTTGCTGAAAAGCACAGAAGATATAGAGATGGAAAGAAAGCCAAGGAGAGAGTAAACTTTTATTTTTGTGTAAGATTTCAAGCCATCTGTTTGAAGCCATAAGCGCACTATTTTAGCAACAATTAGTTTTGCAGCTTGTATCATGGGGCCACTATTTCACTGCCTAGTTCATTTGCTAACTGCATCATTAAGATGATCATTGCTATAGTTCCTCTGTTCCCCTTTCAAGATATTGCTATACCATTTTGCTAGTACTCCTCAGTTATTTGTCACTTTTCTTCAGTATTGCCTAGATCATCTTGCGTCTGCAATTAAACACTTTTGCTATGTAAATCTCTTGACATCTCCTTGGGGTTCTTTCTGGTATATTTTAATGCATCCATTTTTTCCTTCAAGACAAAGCATTTCTACTCTTAGTTGTAGAACTTGTGGATGAGCCTATCAAAAGAAATGTTTTATCTTAGTTCATTGGTGCATGGATACTGTGAACATGAGTACATCTATGGACACCTAGTATTGATGAAATGTTGGTCATTAAGGAAGGAATGGAATAATCATCATGACAACCATGCAGTAGCTGTCATCATGGATGGCATCACTGTTGGTCATGTACCAAGAGATATCTGCAAAAGAGTCTTCTATTTCTTGGACCATCATGGAAGCACAAAAATAACAGAAGAACTTTGCAATAGCGGTGCAGAAGTTGGTCCAGGACTGGAATTCGTTGTTTGTTTAAGTGTTATGGCTTTTGAATGCATGTCGTAAAACTAATGAAAAGCTGTCTGATAGCTAGATATGTATACACTGACCACTGTGTGAGAGTTAGTCATAATTCACTGATATGAGCTCCTGTTGTACTGATGTTGTTGGCTGTTATAGAGGAGACCACTTACTATGCATACATTTGTATTTCTTTCAGTTTTGTGTATTCATTTATTTATTTGTAGCTGTGTTTGTCTGCAGCGGAAGTACATGATGTAAGGTGTTGTACAATGAAGTGATGATGTATTGTGGTAAATGTTGCTTTGTAATCCAATATGCGACAGGTCTTTGGTGCCATGAATACTGTGGCTGAATAACTGAGAGAGCAACTAGCCTCACTATTAAGTATGGTATCTTTAATTGTGAGAAAGAAGTTTTGCTGCATGCATGCTTTTTGTCACGAATGATATTTTCTATGATAGTTTTTAACAGCAGCGTTTTGGGTGTAAAATCCAACTCATACTCTACTCCATTGGTCATTACTGTTTCTGCTTTCCATTCCAATCCAACTTCCCTAGAGTTTTATGCACCCACACAAGAGATGTCAAACTTATACAGTATGGTAGCTTGTATATGCATCCTTCTCAAAATGAAGAACACCGCATACTGTAAAGGCGACTTAATAAATGAATGTATAGCTGTCACTATAAATCCCAGTGAAGGTCACTGATTGGTTGATGACCTACACTGGGATTTGCCACGAAGTGTAGTGAAGATTAACTAGGTCACTTTTACTATTTATAATGCTTCTTATAGCATTCTGGATCTTGCGACAAAACATTCTAATGGAACAATCACTCTGCGCTCAAATACCCTAATAGAGCAGTCAAGACTTCCAGGCTAACTTCAACACTGAAAACTACTTCCTCAAAACCATAATTAAATATTAACTACAGTGGATTCTCACTAATGTGAACTCCAGTAATCCGAACACTTGCTAATCCAAACAGTACAAATGACTGTTCTATTAGAGTATTTTGCAACAATTGTATGTTCTATTAGAGCAATTGAACTTGGTTCTGTATAATAATCAATGGGTTTACTAATCCAAACAAATTCACCAATCTGAACAGACTTTTGTCAACTTGAGAACAGAGCTGTTCGGATTAGTGAGGATAAAGATGAGAAGGTTTACAAAATGTTCATTAACTGATAGCACATGTATAGATGTTTTTCCAATGTTGAGGCACAAGGACGTTATAAACAGTCATTTGAGGGAATTTCTACTTTCTTCAAGTTTGTAAGACTTTCGGAGTTCAGCTTTGATTCTTTTAGCCATATTAACCGTTTTCCTTGCTGAGTACATTATTTATGGCGTGCCACAATGGCAGTTACTACTATTCTTGTCTGTAAAAATATCTAGTGCCAAAGTGACATTATTATGCTTTGTGATCAGAGGATGGCATGACTTTTGATAGGCGATATACTTATATAGTTGCTATAGTTATGTAGCCAAGGAAGTGTAATACTACGTACTTGTAAGCAGCTTTTGATAGTCATTGACTAATTGTTGCTTTGCAAACTGTACCATATGAAGGCTGCGAATCAAAGAGGTATGAGTAACAGGGTAGCTAAAGTGTAAAAAAAAAAAAACAGATGCATAAGGTCGCCCATAATTGTTGCCAGGAGACTTCAGGTAGACCTTGAATACTCTATTAGAGTGTTTCAGTTGTTTAGCAGTAAGATAGTAATTATACCCACAAAAAGCATTTTAGTGTAAAATCCCAGGCACCAAAATATTGACATAATAACCTTTATCAGGCGACAGGCATCTTCCATTGGTCATTTGATTCTTGTTTTCTGTCCCTATATACCATTGCTTACCCTGGTGTAATGCAATTATAGTCTCTTCTTTATATATACAATCAGCAGTATATTTTGTGTTATATAGATTCTACAGGAGAAAAAATTTTGAGATGTAAGGATAGACATTGGTGTATTGGTACCTTCTTACCTCTACTGAATGATCCCAGTACACATGATGTGATATTCAAGACATCTGATGGTGGTAGTGTGAGTGCTCATAGGGTAATAGTAGCAGCTGGTTCACCAGTGTTCCATGCTATGTTGTATGGTAACATGAAAGAGAGTAGTCAGAAGGAGATTGAACTAACCAATATAGACAGCACCATTCTCAAGAAGCTATTTCTGTTTATTTACATTGGTTGTGCAGAAGGAACTTTGATGCAGTGTTTGGACTTGATGCTAGCTTCTGATTACTTTGGAATTGATGCCCTCGTGAAGTTGTCTGGTCATATGGTCGAAAAAGCATTGGACTGCTACAACTACTGTAGTGTTGCCACGTTTGCTGTAAAGCATAATTTTGACTCACTGTTGCCATCTTGTGTGATCTTCATGGAATGTTTTGCTGACATTATAGTTGATGATGACTTGGGGATTGTTCCTGAACCAATACCTCTACCAGTTTTGATTATGTTTTTAAAGTCTGATGAGCTAGATGTTCTTGAGCTTAAGTTGTTCCTTGGAGTTGCTCGGTGGTGTGAACAGCAGAAAAGCACATTGAATTCTAATGATATCAAATCACTCTTTGAGCTGATTCGATATCCACTGATCCGTAAGGTTGATTTGATCGAGAAAGTACACCCAACAAATATGGCTGATCCTGATCTTTACAAAGTTGCTTTAGAATATCATGATACTGGTAAGTATGATGGACCCCAGGAACAGATCAAAGTGAGAAAATTCTATTTTGATTTTGATTCGGTTGATGGGTTGGTAATCGATCATTCAGCTACAGGTACTCTGATAACAAAATCTCAGTTGCCAGCTGGTAAATGTGCAAGTGGGGTCTTCATACATCCAGAAGATGAACCTATCTCATTCACATTTTGCTTGAAGGCCTGTGCTGACAAACTAGAGGGAAAGCTTTTGTTAGCTTATGAAGACTTATCTTCTTATGAATATTTAGATTTTGACGAAATTCCATTAAGGGAAACAGTGAGGGGAAATATCCATGTTGATGATGGTCACATTGACCTTTTAGTTGGAACTGTACTACTGAGCATTCCTCTAAAAGAAGAGTCTGATGACACATGTAAATGCTGCATCATTATTGTACTGTATAATGAGGGTGATCAAGTCCACTTTTGTAGGACATAACTCTTTATGTAGGACATAACTCTTTATGTGTAATGAAGTTTGTGACTCAGTCTGAGAAAACCGGTTTTATCGCCCATGTCAGCAGATTCGATTTTTCACCCAGGACACACAGCTACATGAATAAACTATCTAATTCCACGTTTAAAATCAGCTAGACTTGAGTGGTCTGGTTTTGCTGGCTGCTTTCCCGAGCCCAGTGGTGATACGTACGTGTGGTGTGGGGCCTTAATGGAGCTCTGATCAGCCTGGGAATGACTGTATGTGGCTATACAGCTCTGTGGTGTTGAATAAGTACCTCTGCTGTGAATTTCCTTTCATTTTAGCCAGTTTTGAGACCTCAATGGCTCAAAACTTGGCCTAATTCATCCCTTGGCCTTCCTTTTCAATTTTTGAACACCGGCTTGCCCGCCTTCCAAGGCCCCTGCCTCCCACCCAATTTGCAGCTCGCCTGATACAGTCAACCTCGGTTTAAAAACTATCTAAAATGGTGGGAACTTAGTTGTTGGCCACTTGCACAGTGGATGCTCTGGAAGGTAAGGAATTGGTGTAAAACATGTGAAAATTTGGTACACATAGCGTCAACCATTGGCGAGTTACAACACACTAAATACTTAAAACCGGCATTTCTCGATACTTTTAAATAGGCGATAAGCCTGGTTTTGTCAGACTGGGTCACTTTTATAGTATTTTGTATGTGTGACAGTTAAACATTTGATACATTTATGCATTGTACACAAATATAAAGAGTGAATTTTAGTTGAATAGTGTGTACATTTACAGCTCATATATTTGTGTTAAATTAAATACCTTATACCTGATTTACGTATAATAGCGCATGTTTTCAGCTATAGACAGTCACACTTTTTACATGACATGCACAATTTGCTGAAGTTTTTGATAAAACTGCCAAGTGCGGCAACCGGTGCATTGAATTTTTAACCAATGAAACATGTTGGGGAAATTCATGAAATTAAATTCTTGCTGTAAGTTAGAATGACTATAACATTATGATTGTATGCTGTCCCTCTTACTGTACATGTGTATTAGGTTGTGTATGCATGCATCATGAACCAGCTGTTAAAAATGCAACACAAGTCCTTCTTGAACTTGTTGGTTACATGTGATGCAGCTCCAGTATCTCGATAGGAACCTTCTACCTTTGTAAAACATTAATTACCTGGCTGAAAATACTTGAAGAATTTTAAGCTATTCAAGGAAAGATCTTTATTCAGCAAAACTTATTCAAAATTTTTAATCTATGAGTGATATATATGCACACTATAAACAATGGACACCTCCGAAAGCACAAAATTTTCACCATTAGCATGCATGGGGGGTACAAGATTAAATAGCAATAATTTATACTGGTATAGTCATCTCGTTATTCTGATTAATATTGCATCATTGCTTAGGAATAACACCCATCAGTGCTGTGAAGATGCATTTTTATGTAAAATACATGCTGCAGTAGCATTAGTTATGTGATGATACTAATCATGCATTTTTCATTAGCTGCTCCTTTTACCCACCCACTTGTACTGAACTACACTCTTTATTCTTCCATTGCTGACCACATTCATAGTGTTCCCCCAGAATTAGATAGCTGGCTGTTACTATAATTCTTAAATTCAAAATGCTCTTAATATATGTATAGGCATTATGCTTTGTGCTCAGATGATGACATGATGTTGGCTGACTAATATACTTGAAGACGGTTGAAGCAGCATAGTATAGTGTCATAGTAGCTTTCAGTAGTGATTAGCTTTGCAAATAAAGGCTGCAAATTAAAGATAAAGGTCGAAGCTACTTAGGAAATCTAATTTAAAAATAGACAGATAACAACACTACAGGATCACCTATGATAGTTGCCATGACACTTCTGATGTTTGGTTTCAACTTCAAAATTCAGAGTAGCTTGCCATAGCTAATCTTTACCTCAAATTCTTGACTGGTCTATTAGAGTTTTTAGTGTGCGAGTGTCTGAGTGACAACCGTCACTCTAATGTTGCAAAGAAGCTTGTAAAGTATCAACCTTAGTGTTTATTTAGAAAAGGCTTCTGGTCACCTCTAAACATTATTAAATTAAGTTTTAACACCAAGGGCTGGGTTAGGGCAAGCCTGGTTGTACTGGTATGTGTATAAAATTATATATGTGACCAAATTTTTGATAATCGTCAATCTACGTACACACCTGTGAAGTTCCATGAATGGATACTTATTAGCCACACCAATACTCAGCATGTGTACACATTTGAATGACAGCCATGCTTCTGGTTTGATCTGGCTGCTTTTCAGGAGTAGATTCCTAGAGACGTGTGCCAGCCACTAGCACCTTGTAATACCGCTGGCCAGCTGAAACACGAGACTAGAGGCATGAATAGCCTTGGACAGCAGTCCAAATATTTTCTACATACATTTCTTTAATTTTCAGTAGCACATGTACAGGTGGTCTTGAGGGTCCAATATTAAGGCTGGAGACACCATATGACCCACTTGGCCATTTTCTGTTCATATATCAAATATCAATCACCTGCTCACCACCCCACATGGTGACGTGCTTTTTTGTTAGAGATACCACCGTGAAAAAAGGTGTTCAAAATCATGGTTTTATCAATAGCTTGCTATAATGGAATAAACACTGGTTGGCTGGTGATAATTTCAAACTCATAATATAGCTTTCAAACTATGCTGGATTGAAATGTTTAAAATCACGTATCTCACAATCTAATTATTATGTGTAGATTGAAGGTTTTCCTAAATTTGGTCACACATAAATTATATAAGCCAGAAACACACATTACCTACTTTTATTTTTATTTATTTGTTTTTCAGTGCACAAAGATTATAGTGAAAGCCACTGGCAAGTGCTGTCATACATAAACAAAGTTGAAAATAATATAAGTAATTAGTCACAATAGTACTTCATATATTGGTGATGGTGACACTGTTGAACAGTGGCAGCAAGGACACAGGTAATGATGGAAACTATGAACATTAGTATCATTAGATTACTGTATGAGATAGATCTATTTTAGGTAGCTAATGAGTTCCAAATACATTGTAAACGATGGAAGTAAAAGTTCTGAGCTATGTTGGAAGAACATGTACATCTGTGATGGATCATTTTTTCGGTTGAACCAAATTGAGTATTAGTAGTAGTACTAAACTGGACATACTCAGTAATGTTGAAATGTGATGACTGTTGCTTGTAAGGCTTAATAAAGAAAATAATATCATTCGTTTCATGAATGTGCATTATTAAATAGTAACAGATGTAGAATCACCAGATGAGACCTGTATAATGATTGGTAATTGTTCAAAATCCACTTTGTAGCTTGCCTCTGTATTCTTTCTAATATATTAATGTTTTTAATTAGGTAAGGTCTCCATACTTGCAAGCAATAGGGGATTTGCAAGTGAACAAGTGCATGACATAATTTTCTTCTAGTTACAACTAGGCCACTACCCGAAAAACTTCTACGAATTAATATAGTGTTTTGTAGGCCTAGCCAGATATTGATTTGTAGTGGCTCTCCCATGTCAAGTTCTGTACTATAATTATCCCAAGATCCTTTTATACTATTAACAGTAGCAATAGGCTTGTAGGTAGCAGTAGTGTAGTTCTTTAGCTAGAATTGCAAGTGTGCAAACTTGCTGAAATATAAATAGCGATTCCAGAATTCCATAAATTTTGCATAAAATTTTCTCCGTGAATCTTCTATTGGGGAGTTGGCACAACAATCAATTTACTGCCGTACAAGTGATTGATCAAACAATTGAATTGTTTCTAGGGTTTCTGGGGGCAAGGAATGTGATGGTGTAGTTAGTTTTCTGCTACAAATGTGTTTGTGTGGAGTTTTATGTCAATTATAAGATTATTTTGCAATATAGCCACCACAATGTTATGTTCTCTTTGCAAGAAATGACCCAGCACATGTTAGTTACACCAAGGTGAGCATTTTTGTCCATGTAGTTTTCAATATTACTATGTTAAAAGTCAGCAAATATGCACCACAAATAGCTCATCTCATTGATGCACCATTTTGGTAGCTGTCAAATATTAAGAGAAAAAATAATCATATAAGCAGCTATAAATCAACAGTACAACTCCTTGCTTTGCATGCACATTGTATTTTTGAGTGGAGGTGACTGGTACAGAGTGGTTGCACTTCACCATGTGTATGCTGTTTTTCCATCCGCAAGATGCTAAATGCATGCAACTATTTAGTGGCTTCTATGGAGGTGACCTTTATTCAGAGGGTCTTACAAGTAAGGTTACACTGTGGTCCATGTATTAAGGTATTTATAACAGAAAACAGAAGTTCAAAGTGTTATTGCATAGCTCAGTTATAAGCATTAATTTGTTCAATTGTGCCATTTTTGGGACTATTTTCAATGGAAAGATACAGTATGGAGAAAATTTAGCCTATTTTCAAGGACAAAATCACTTATAACTCCACCATCCTATGACAGATTTTTAAAAACTAAGTGTATATGAGATCCTCAGGGAGTACTGCACAAGGCTATGCTAAATAAAAACTATTTCCATTAATTTTAACATTCTCCCGGAATCACTAATATATTATGCCCCATTGGAATCAAGAAACTGTTGTTGACACAAACATATTGAAAACGATTAGAAAGATGTACTTCAAACCATTTAAATAGTGTTCCAGTAATGCCAAAATATCTTATTTTGTGTAGTAACTTGTTATGAGGGGTAAAAGAGCCAGACAAAAACTTGATTGATATAATACATTAAAAATGATCTCCAAAACCTTTGAAATGATACATATAGTGATATGGGATGATAGTTAGACAATTATAGTAGCATGGTCCCCACACTTGAAGATGGGAATGACACAATGTGCATGACAATCAGATGGTAAATGGCCGTTTGTAATAGTTGACTGAAAAAGATAACTGACAGAGGACGTCTGCACAATATTTTAATTAATACCTTGGGGTTGATGGTATCTGTCCCCATTGCTTTGTTTGGGTCAAGGGAGACTATAGGGCTTCATAAACATCCTCAGTTGTGATTTAGTGCAAGCAGAAATGTCGTTAGTGGTAGTTGTGGAATCATCAGTTGAATCTTTATCATTAAAAGCAGAGTAGAAATAGTTGTTAAATAATGTGGCTTTGTCCTGGTCACAGGTGGTAGTGTCTGTACCACAATACATCTGTTGTGGTAAGCCATGGCTTGTTGCAAGAGAGGATATAGCTATATTTGTAAATTAGATTATTATTGAAACTAGCATAGCTGCTGATTAGTTTTGATTCATAATCACTCTTAGCTTCTACAATCAGGGCTTGGAGGTTGTCTTCTTCTGCTTGTAGTTTTAGTTTTATGGGTTTCTTTTTGTACTTCTTTCTTAAAGAGTGAATACAATTAAGTCTGGTTGATGTAATCATTTGGGGTGCTGCTTCTTCTTAACTATGTACAATTCTTTGATGGGTTACAACTTTCATGAATATAATCACCTAAGTGATGTTGAAGCATGCAGTTTGGGCTACATTAAAACATGTTTTGCTAACTGCTATTCAAGTTTTTGTCCCAAAGTTGTAGGGACAAAAGCTTGAATAGAAGTTTGCAAAACATGCTTTAATGTAGCTCATTGACAAACTTCTTCGACATCACTTAGTTGATAATATTCATGAAAGTTGTACCCCATCAAAGAATTGTACATACCTTCCCAGTCAGCTCTTGAGTAATCATAAGCAGCATAGGAAGCTTTCTGTTCCACAACGTGAGATGATGTTGGAACACTAAAATTAATTATAAAGTAGCCAGATGGGAGGCTTTGAGGGTGAACATCAGATATTGTCAGCTGGCTAGTGAAAAAGTTTGTTAGAATGACATCCAGGATGTTGCCATTAATGTGGGTTGGTTTGTCAACCAGCTGCTCCAAATTTAATTCAAAAACCTGTGTCACAAAATTGAGAAGAAAAGTCTGTGTGACCTTGGTAGTTTTCCAGGTAAATTAACATCTCCTAGTATTAGATGGTCATAACAAGATAGAGCTGACAAATATTCCAGTAAGGTTTCACGTGATTGGTCTGCATCAGGAGGAACAAATAATGAAGTACTAGTTTTTGCTACATGAAATTGACACAACAATGGCTTCCAGACTGTCATGTTTATCTATCAATATTATCTTTTACTGCAAGCATAACCCCTCCTCCTCCTCGGGAGTGAAATGGTCATTCCTAAAAATTCTACAATCTCTGGAAAAAATTTCAGTGTCTAAAATGTATGACTTTAACCAAGTCTCAGTAATAGCTACAATCTGGAAATCAGAACTAGGGCTGAAACGATCATGGTTTTTTAGTATTTGAGTACTCTCTAGAGTTAACGATCGAGTACTCACGAATACTAGCTACTTGTAGTCATACCCATTTGACATGTAGTTTTGTACCAACCTTAAGTAACAACAATGATACACACATATTAAAGTACTGACGATAGTGTCCCTGGAAAAAACCTAATCAGAACAATATTTATCTAAAATGGTTTTAATTAGTTTGTTTACCTGACTACATACATTCCACAAGTACACAGAAAAAATTGGAATTTTCAACTAGAGTAGGGACCATAACACACCGATAAAAAGAGTACTGAAACAAACTGGAGTAGTGCACGATATTAAATCACAGTAAAACAATAAGAAGTGTTATATCCCTACTGTGCTCAAGATACCATAATGGACAGTAGGGATATAACACTTCTTATTGTTTTACTGTGATTTAATATCATGCACTACTCCAGTTTGTTTCAATACTTTTTATTGATGTGTTATGGACCCTACTCTAGTTGAAAATTCCAAATTTTTCTGTGTACTCATTGTTAACTTTTTTTTTGTAAATAATTATTATGACTGGTGAACCCACGCATACCGCATCTGAAATGGTACCGCGTGCCCCAATTATCGTCTGAAAAGTGAAGTATCCATTACGCTTTGTTGTCAGCTGTGTTCAGCCCATTGCTCAGCATTTCGAATCAAGAACTGTTCGAAACGCACCTCTGCAATCCACGTATACCGAAAGAAATGGTGCCGTGCACCCCAGTTATATCAAATATCGTCTGAAAAGTGAAGAATCCACTACGCTTCGTTGTTGGCTATGTT
Source organism: Dysidea avara (assembly GCF_963678975.1). NCBI lineage: Eukaryota > Metazoa > Porifera > Demospongiae > Dictyoceratida > Dysideidae > Dysidea > Dysidea avara. The sequence continues at coordinate 7,398,575 of NC_089283.1, read as the reverse complement.
CAACCTGTTACACAGCAGTACGAATTAAAAACTGTTCAAAAAGCACCTCTGCTATCAAAATAGCAAATACGGACGATTTCTGCTACGAGAAGGGAAACCATCATGCATGCTATCACCAAATAGACACTTTTTGCTGTCAGCAAAGATGAATGGGACACAAAGGAGGACACTGGTAAGTCCATGAAGAATGCATTGTACGTACTGTGGAATGCCAAAAGGCACCTGTCGAACCAAAGCGACATCGAATAGTGAAAAAGCAAGCATGTGGCCTTAGCCGTTATTGAGTTACACTTGTCTGAAGGCATCAGGTAGTCAGTCAGTCAGGCAGTCAGTCAGGCAGTCATTCAGGCAGTCAATCAGTAGAAAATTCTGTTAAATATATTATTTTTAAAATTCTGTAGCAACTTGTTGAAAGCGTTTCAGGTTGATCTGAAAGCTTGTTTGGGCTTAGTCTCACCTAACCAATACTGCCTCATTGTCGTCAGGGGAAATTGAGGCTGTTTTTTTGGTGATATTGTTTCATGGGCCACGCCTACTCCTTTGTGGTCCCTACTATACAGTACTATTGTACTGTGTGATAAGCAAATACTTAACTGATTAAAATTTGATGAACTACAGTATGACACTAGCTGGTACTGACTCTGAGCTAGTCAGTTATTGTCAGCATCTTTGGAAGTACTTTGATCACTGCTGGCTGGTGAGTGGCTGAGTACTGTAAATGGTGCTCATTATGTGATTCATCACTGATAACAGTGGCAAATAGTTTACCAGCCAGAATGATACTACCTTTTATTCTATAATTGTCTTGCTATCTTGGCCATTTTGTATGAGTTTCCACCGTTCTTTTAAGAGTAATGATTCAATTTTTCTGGCCTGCAGAGGTAGATCAGGTTTCACAGTGATACCTTTTGGACATTGCTTTTTATTGTTTAGTAAGTTGGAAACATAAGCAGCAGAATTAAACTTTACTAGGACTGGACCTGTCTGCTAGAGTATTTTACCAGATGCACTGCACATTATGTGTCACGGATGACATTGCTTGAATTGTTATTTATAGCTACTTATACATAATTATTTTCCTCTTAATATACAGCTCCTTGATGGCTACCAAAATGGTGCATCAAAAAAGATGAGCTACTTGTATTGCAAATTTTCTGACTTTTATAGCATTCTAGTAACTACATGGACAAAAATGTTCACCTTGGTGTAACTAACATGTGCTGGGTCATTTCTTGCAAAGATTATGGTACATATATACGTAGCAAAATAATCTCATAAAATACCACAAAAACATATTTGCAGCAGGAGACTAACAACACCATCATATTCCTTGTCCCTAGAAATGATCTTGATCAATCACTTGTACAGCAGAGAATCGATTGTGCCAACTCTCCAATGGAAGGTTCACAGAGAAAAAATATGTAAATTTATAGAATTGCAGATCTAGCATGGTCATTGGAACTAGCTAACATGACAGAACTTGTAAGATGAAGGCCACTAAAAACGATACTTCAATTGAGATAAATCTTCTGATAAATGAGAGTTACAGTACATAGCTATGTCACATGCATTTGCTTTTAATGCTCTGTTCCTTTGTTGGTGTTAAATTCTCACAAAAGAACAGATTTTTTTGCTTGTGATATTAGTATCTTGTTTATCTTTCCATGTATTTTCTCATACCAATTTGCTTCTCAACCTCATATCACTGCAGATGCAGAGTTGCTGTTGATACCATTTGTGTAACCAACCTATTATTGAACAAAATACTTTATTAATATCTCCTGGAAATCAACTTCTCTGGAATTTTCACCAGCAGGTAGCATCTTTCCGCATGTTTGAGTAGTTGATTCCACTTACTTTCCATGTTATGTACAATTTCTGTACACCATAGTTTACCAATTGTTGAACACTAGTAGTACCTGCTTTTCTACTCTAGTGACCTCAGTTCAATATGATCTTCATTATTTTATTCATGTCTTATATATTAATTACCATGATGTAGTATCTGAAGTAGATATATTGCTGTGCCTGTGGTACTAGCATGCACTCATGACTGAGCTGTAATGGTAAATCATTTAATCTAACACACGCACAATAAAAAATACCAGCACAGTACAAGTATTAATGACCCTGTTGTCTTATCATCCATGTTCACTACACATCCTTCTGTACAGTCTTATGGAGACTCAGGGAAAATGACGAACTTGTCAGACTAAGTTACACTTGATGGTAATTCCAGTAGTGCATTTCTCTTCATTTTATCACCTGTGGCCAAAAATATCAACACTGCTGTAATGTCCACGCATGAACTCTAAAGGATGGAAATTTCAATCAGGTACACCAATAGAGTTCTCTATATAAACACCTTACACAATATGTAGAATAATATTGTAAAAACTTATGAATTTAATTTGTTACATTGACTTTTATGTTTCATAATTGGTAAATTACATAATAACATGAAATAGATTGTGAAAATGTGGAATACTTTAATGCAATTCACAATCATCCCTATAAGAAATTGTTCTATATAGCAATCCAAATTTTGTGTGTGGGGGAAGAAAGAGTTGGTATAGGTTTAGACAAACTGCCCTCTTTCAAAAAGGTACAGTGCACCACACTCAATAGATACGTAGCTAGATCGATATATTCTATAACAGTCAATCTAAACACTTTATATTACTAAACATAATACATCTGAATATTTTATTTGAGCACATGACTGCTTTGATGACTGCTCTATTAGAGTATCTTGATCTTTAAAGGTGGAGTGCTAAGTACCCCCTAAAATAAAGTAGAGGGGGCCAGCCTCCATAGCCCTCCTTGTATATACATGCATATGCATGTATTGCTTGGTTTGTCTAATGCTATTTAACTACAAAATGGCCAGGGCATGGACACTGCATACAAAATTATTCTAGTATTATCCACTCATAATTCTAGCAAATTTGTTTTAATAATGATATCCATGCAAAAACATCTTCGCTGTAAAAAAAGGTGTGTCCAAGAAGCTATAATGCTACTGAGTAAGATTAACAAAGTTTGAAGATTGGCACTGACTGATGTTCTACATTCAGTTTTGCCGCTTTTAAAATAATACCTTTTACTCTAATTGGCAAATCATTTGGCCAACTTTTTTTCCTCCACACCATTACTGTTTTAAAAGGCAGTCAATTAAATTTTCAATATCAGGGAAAGCAGCATGACCGGATGCAGAACATCAATCAGTGCAAAATTCCCAATCTTCAAACTTTGTTAAAAATACTCAGTATAGCATTTACAATACATTCTTTCTTGGCCACACCAGATACACATCAACAATACAACAGTCTGTGGTTAGCTCTTTACTAGCTGCTCAGAGCAAGTTCCCCTTTTAATGATATGGATATGATCTTGTTTGTGCCCCTCCCCTTGCCAGCTCCTGGGCCCAACCCTGGTATCGATCATGTGTAACTGATGTCCATTCTATTCTTTTTTCAGATGTAAAAATAGATTTTTAGCCACTGGCTGTGCCTACAGCTTTGTAGTATGTTACGACTGCTAGTGGCTCACAATGGTTAAAGGTATTGTTAGCCACTTTAACAAAACGATGTAAATTTCACTTAAAATATTATTATTACCAAATTCAATCTCAGCAAGCTGTATATAAATTTGCAAAATATTTCTGTAGGAGACTGAGTATGTTGAGTGTACTTCGCACACTGTACCGCATAGTTGTACCTATCAACTATTGACAGTTTTCTTAGCTTCCTATGATGTCCTTTTTCCCCTTCTGATATCCTAGATCCACCCCTGCTTATGGACTCATTCTTAAAACTATGCAATGGTAACGTAAAGCTTTTAAAACACAATAATAATATATTTTAGCTTCTACGTGAAGTTTCTTTGAAAGCATTATGGTGTCAAACTGTTGGAACTGTATCCATTTTGCTGCAAATACAAACTTAACATAAAATTTCACCTTAAAAGACTGGTTTTCGCTGAGTGCACTAATTTCAAACAAATTACTCACAACAATGTCTATGCTATTTTTATTCATATACAAGCAGATTTCAGATTAATACAAAGCATTAATTATATTGGATAAACACTACTTAGAGCCGGAAATCAAAGCTGTCCTGAAATCATTATAAAGAGCTGAAAGAGAAAATGTTAGCAAAGATTTCACAGTTGCAACTTTAAGTTGTTTAATTTTGTGCTGTCACAATTCTTTGTCTCATCATGCGCAAGCATGGACCACTCGGTCTAGGCACTTCTTTAACTTGATTTAGTCAGTAAACACCAACAGGCCAAGAATATCATTGTTTAATGTCAAGTCATATGGCTTGGGACAGGTTTGGCTTGTAGGGGCCAAAAGCTATGAGTTTAAATTTTCACCAAGATTGTAGCCAAAGTAGTGTTTTCCTAATTTGCATCCACAGCAAGCTAGCTGGATATCAACAGAAAATGGCTGAGCAGGCCAGGAGTCTCCAGTTTCAATATAGGCAACTTGCAGAGTGAAAGTAATACACATAGAAAACTGTCCCCTAGGGTGTACTGAAAAGTGAAATGTCTTAAACCTGATGTGACCAGCCGATTACAATAAATGCGCTAATGATATCAGTGACTTTGAGAATTTCCCATTGTAAAAGTTGCAATACTGACTATAGTCAGGTAAAGCTTTAGTTTTTTGGAATTAGATGATTACAATTGTCTCAATATAATGTTTGTTATCACTTATTGTTGCAGAATTGTGTCATGCAATGCTCAATATTATTGCGAATGACAACTTCACAGCTATTTGTTCACAACACCTAGCTTTTCAAGTAATTGTGTTTCTATACACACTACATACACTCCTACACTTGTGCTAGTCTGGTTATCCTTCTAAAACAAGTTTCATTCATGAGAAAATATTAATATTGAGTGCCACATTCAAAAATGATATCAGGGATAAATTACCAATGACCAGGGGTATAGGTAGAAATTTTAGGCAGATCTTGCAATGCTTATGTTGGACTATGAAATGATGCATGCACTCTGAGTCTGTGAGTGCACTCAGCATGAGTAACATGCTCCAGCTGGGGGCATTCCTCCGGGAAAAGTTTGATGTCACAAGTTTGAATCTGTAATTTTAGTAATTGCAAAGAATACACATAACAATTATTGTATGCAGTTCTGTAGCTTGGGTCTTAATCCTGGCTGAGAAGTAGCTACGAGCACAAGTGCTTGTAACAAAGATTTTACTAAATTCATCCTATAAATGTAAAATAATCTTTTGGCATCTTTTTTTGGTTGCAGTGACTCGACATCAACAATGTGATCCTTAATCCTTGCTGTGGTTACCTTTTAGCTGTTACAAAGCAGGTATGGCTCCAGGACTTTTGTTAACTGGTACACAGCATGTGAACATGTAAATCATGGGAGTATGAGAAAATGCCTGTGACTAGAAGGTACTTGAGTGTTAACTCTGTTCCGAATGTGGTCAACATGTCTTTTAATTATGTAAATAATTAGAGCACCATGCAACATTCTGTACAACCACTCCTGGAACACACCTTGTACTTCCACAAAAATCTCTAACCCAAATGGTCTGTCCTGGGTTTAAGGAATGATATTTGCCATGTTCACCATGTCTTTGTTTTGTTTAGCCTTGAGAATCACACTCTGTGCTGAGTAGTCCACACTGTCTTCTACATTTCTCCTCTTTCAGTTCATGCTACAACAATTTCTCTAACAAATTTTGCGAGTGTTCTTGTGGAGCCCATCACAAGACTATCATCGAGGTAGTAAATTACTTGTGGTAGCCCCTGAAGGATAGCCTCCATAAACACTGCCAGAGCAGATGACATTTCAAAGGTAAGCATAAATACCTGTATAATTATCCCTTTCTGTGACATAGGGATGTGAATCTTCGGCAAGGACATTAATTTTGCTGATAAGCTGAAGTACCAGTTAAAGGCATGGCAATGGATATTGGTCACTGGGTTTACAGTCAACATATAGCTACTACCATAACTTTTGGGAACAACAACCAAGGGTGTGGCCCAGTCACTATGTTAAGCTCTTTGTGCTCAGCATCTCTTATAGCATAAGGAACTTTCTTGTCTGGCACTGGCTCTACAAAACTGTGGCTTACTTCAAGACTTAACACTTAGTTTGACCTTAAAACCAGACAAAGTTCTTTCTTAAAAACATCAGAGACCTGCATAAGGTTTCTAATAACCAGGGCGCCCGTTATCTGCTGACCCAGTGCCACCTTAAGTATTCACAGACTGACCATTCTGGGAATTTCCTTGCTAGGAAGAGAAGATGAAAACATCAGCCAAGTGAAATATTTGCCTACAGTTTGCTATGTTGGTAACAAGAATATGTGTAATCTCAAACATGTAGTCTACACAACAAAAATAGTGGTCTACTACATCACGACAACTTCCTGGTACAACTCTTGTATATATGCGCATGACTACAAGAAATTATACTATGGTCTATGTGTCAATACATCATTATTATTGAATTGTATAACCAAAAATATTGTGGACTCTTACTGGGTATCTACCACAGTAGTAAATTTATTAGTGTTAATGTGTTATATCCATTTAGTGGCTTAAGGCAACAGCTGTTAGTCTGTGTGTCACCAATGGGAACTGGACACAGCTAAGGTATATGCATCTCAACTTAAGTATCATTATTTTATAAGACAAGCATGAAATTCAGCGCTATATATATGCAGCATTACTGTTCCACACATAATAGAATCTTTGGATGTAGTACTAAGCAGGCTGGAGCCCATGTAACATGGTCCTGGACCACTTTTCAGCTACTTGAATTTGTATGCGGAAAAATTGAGATACACTAATAGAGCAGTCATATGCATCGTAGTAGCTATAATCTAATAGAGCATTCAGTGTAAATTATAGCCAGTACTCTCTTACACTGCTCAGTCTAAAACATTTACATTGTTGATTGTCTTTAGATTACTTTTCAAAAGTGTTCCAATGAATCAATTGCATGGCATTGCATTGAGCTCATTGATCATGTATATCATGATATAGCCCCCACATTCCATTTCAAAGCATATATTATTTCGAAAATTTCCTTGAGGGAGCATGCCCCCAGACTCCCTAGCTTGATATACTTATATGCAGTTGAGAATTTCATGAAAGAGATAATCTCTGACTTAAATATTACATCAGATCAATAGTGTGCATGATAATGACCACTGTTGCAGTCCATGGATGGCCTGAACACTCGAAATATCTCCAGAGTAAGTCAGTTTTTTTTGTGTTGAGTACAATTAAACTAGTCTAATAATTGAAGTATGGTATGCTGTACCATTAACTAAGCTGAAACATTACTCATGACATGTAGAAAAATGCTCAGAGTCTTCTGAAACAGTTTCTTCCATCCAACCAGAGAATCAAACTGCAAATGCTAGTACACAATTGCAAAGCGTTTGTGAATCAGTTGAGTCAGAAGCATACCCTAGGTCTCTCAATTACTTCAAACTTTGCCTTGGTAAAAATTTTTTCCTGGCTACGCCAATGGCACTAGCAATATAAAATGATGCCTATGTAACTATACCTCTTTAACACTGCTCCAGAAGGGGGATCAACTCCTTTCTCCTCAAGATGTCTTCAAGAAATGTTTCAATTGTGGATTGCATGCATCTCTATAGTTGCAAAAGTTTAAATTGTGGTTAAGATATGCTGTAGATTTGCTAGTTTCTCATCAGCCAATTCCTCAATTTTAATGGAGGTGGGTGGTTATTTTTCATTATAATTAGCTATTGAAGGAAGCACCCAAAATCACAGCAACAGCAGGTTATCTGTCACTACAAGGATTGCCTTAAACTTATTCTTATACTTAACCATCTTTCTGAAGCAGGAAAAACATTTTCCTTAGCTGAAAATTTAATGTCTAGCTGGTCTGAAACATCAAAACACTATAGAGCAGGTGATCAGTTATAGCAGCAATGAATTATTTTTATAGAGGAGGCAGGGTGGAATGTGATGTGGGTGGGTGATGAGAACCTATAAATCAACTTTGCCTGGCCAGTACTATCGATTATGGCTACAAGAGAACATGTTCCAAACTAAATAAGAAGCCAAAATTTGAATAGTTGTGGCAAGTTTTTCTCAAATTTTATGTGATGTACCAAAATTTACCCTTGTGTAGGAAGCATGGTTCCTACATGTGTAGGACTATAATTATTAAGAAATTTTGTAGAAAATATTCCCACACTTGAATTTTGTAAGAAAGATTCCTGCACATGTAGGACATTGTAAGAATAATTCCTACATTTGTAGAAACAATTTCTACACTTGTAGGAATGATTCCTACACTTGCAGGAATTATTCCTACACCGCAAGAAGATATTTTACAGACTCATTTTGCTCATTGTGTAGGAATCTTGTTTACAAATTCTGAATCAATAGAGTGGGAGTATTTCCTACAAAATTCTGCAAAAATTCTCAATAAAGCTCTACAAATGTATATAGGAAGCATGTTAACATGTTCCTACACAAGTGTAAAATTCCTTCCTGTACTTCACTCCAAAATAATGATTTCTTATTTAATTTGGAAATATTATGTTAGAAGTAATTCTTAATCAAAGTATGATCATTATTTATAGCTGAATGTGGAAGAAGTCCTAGATCCCAGGCTGTGTGGCTCCTCATGCAGGCACTTGCCTAGACTGCAATTAAGCTGTCCGTGGATCAAGTCACCACCTGGTCTGGGATTTTTTCTGCATTCAGCATAGTTTTCAGGTTCATGTTTCTGACTCCCTGTACCACAGGCTAACTTGTTACCTCCCTGCAGGTCCCTATAGAGATAGTTGAACAATGATGATAATGAATGTATTAGATTTAAAAGGAATTATAATGGTAACTGGCTTAGTTTGGCTAGTGCTTACACCTTACACTCATAGTCTGATTTATAAGGCTCAGCCATCTAGCAAAAATCTTGGTAGTCAACAGCCCGATAAGGTATAATTTATTTAGCCACTTTTGTCTACTAAAAATGAAGTGTGTCTGACACACCAAATGTCACAATATACACACCACCTGCCAGCACCAGTTGGCATGTATATTGCACATTTCATGGTGTTTCAGAAAAAGTGAAGTGTGTCTGACACACCAAAATGTTGCAGTATGCACACCAACTGGCAAACACCAATATACACACCACTTGCCAGTTGGTGTGCATATTGTGACATTTTGATGTGCAGGAGACACGCTTCTGTACCAGATATCACCCCATATGGTTTTGCAGAGCTAGGTTGTCTGGAACTGTCACAGCAGCAAATTTTGCTTTAAACAAGAGATAGAAGAATGCATCATAATAATACTGTAGCTACAGTAGTCCAGACCATGGATCAGAAGTTTGTTAGCAAGATGCAGCTATAGCTACAGAGTGTCCAATCTATAAGCGTCAATATCACCTTTCAAGTTTACCTGTTTTTACCTCACAAATTAAATTAGAAGAGGAGCTGATTCATTATAATAATGCCATTATGGCATAGCTATATCCACAGCTTGGTTAGTATAGCTACTGTATCAAGCTATAGAGAGATAAAAAAATCATGCTGAAAATGCTCTCAAATTCAATATTAGTGAGCCTAACTCTCAAAAATTCCTGGGGGAGCATGCCCCCAGACCCCCTAGGTTGACATGTTTCACATGCTAGTGAAAGCACACTTACTGTAGATCAGACAAACTTGATTAATTGTTTCTCATCCCCATGCACCCACAGTCCTTTTTACCCCACCACCTCTAATTTCATTATGGCAGCCAAAAGTCGGTTCAATAAGCTGGACTCACTATTGAATACATAAAACTTAGACAAAAAAGGGTCACTGAACGAAAAACCACAAAACTCAGCCATCTATTGGAACTGTAGGCAATGTGCTAACCACTGTGCTACTGCTGCTAGCTACTCATCACTACCTCTACTTTTCTTATAAATGTTACTCACGTAGTATAGTAGTAGTAGTAATCTAATCTACACATGTACAGTAAGAAGAATGTAACCTAAAGGTGAAGAAGAACCCAAAGCTGAACCCGACCCTAATCCTAATGCTACTGCTACTGCTACTTTTTGCATCCCCTATAAAGTCAAATGCTCAGGGAAACTATACTAGACGTGTCCCCTAAAGTCGAATGCTCAGGCAACTACTAGACACAAAATAAAAACCTTTTGGTTCAGTAACCACTTTCTTTCATTATTGCTGTCATCAGTCATGTACATATACACACATATTTTGATGCTAAGAAGACTGGCTATCATTTTACAGCACAGCAAATGTCACTTGCACTTCGAAATGGTGGTAAAACATAAATACTAATTCTTAAAAGGCTTCAGCTAACCATTATAGTTCCAGTACAGACACCTTGATTTGGAGTATCATTCTTTAATAATGAATAATGACTGCACTTGCCCACATAAAAATCCAAATTTTGCGAATGAGAGACAATTGCAAGTAAAGCCAAATTATTAGTTTCTCATTCCCACATCGCCATTTTTCTTACAGGATTTTTTGTACCACTGGTGGCTAAGGGAGGCCAATTAGTACCTTTTATAGTCGGTGCCTTGCTAGAGCAGTTTAAGAAAATTGCATTTTGAGTCATTTTAATTAGCTAATATCCATCTGCATACACTGCTATTTTGAGTACAGGAGGATGAGAAACTAATAACTAAGTTTATGTGGCCTAATTAAGCTTATGTGTAGCCATACCATTCTATCACAGAATGTTTTGCTAGTCACCTATATGTTTCTAACCCCCCCCCCCCCCCCCCCCCTTGGAAAAATCCTAGATCCATCTGTCCTTGGTCTGATAATTTAAATCTTTCATTGTTTCTGGTGATTTCAGCACACGTGATATGCAGATGTTAAATAAACAAGTACTAATTTATTTATAACTCTGCCTATTACTTTAAATATCAGTGTAGTCTTAACATGCATAAATATCCAAAAGTGTTCATATTATTTGTACCGGGCCTGCAAAAATAGGGCATGTGGGCACACAAAATTTGCCAAATTTTTCAAGCTTTCATGGCTCATAATGTTTGATACCATTAAGGTATGGCCATGAAATTTTCAGTATGTATATTACACATTTAATTGGCTTTATAATGTAAGTAGTAGAATGCAGATATTCTATTCCAGTACTGAGATATGATCCATTGTGTGACAGGGTGTAGTTTGTGCCCACATGCCCTATTATTGCAGGCCCGGTCACATTTACAGTTCCATAGCTAACACCTATTATAGGATATGTTCGTGCATAGTAGCTATATAACACTATACAAGTGTAGAAGTCTTCATTAGTTCATTTAGGTAAGAAAATAGAATAGTCTTAGATCACCCTAAAATACAATGAATTTTGAATAGACTGTCCAATGTAGCTAATGATGGAGTTTTTGGTCACGTGACCACTATGGCTATTTTAATACGTGTTTAGATTTATAAGGCTGTGCCTAGAGTCACGGCAATCACGTGAATAAAAAAAACCTTAGACAAAAACCTAAGAAAACGAAAAAAAAAAGTTTGGCTAAAACGAGGATCGAACCCAGGACGTCTCATTCTCTAGCCCAGCGCTCTACCAGTGTATCACTGCGGTTCCAGCTACCCTACTCCCTTAGTTTGTACCTTATATATGTCATTCATGAAGAAGCCTATATAAATAACACCAATAAAGAAGAAACTAAACTTGAACCCTTACCCTAACCCTAAAGTACAAGGCGCATCCCCTAAAGTCGAATGCTCGGGGCATACTACCAGGCGCATCCCCTAAAGTTGAATGCTCGGGGAATACTACTAGGCGCGTGCCCTAAAGTCGAATGCTCGGGGAATACTAGACTCTGCCAACCCTAGCTCGCCTCAAACTCAACAAAAACTTACCTTCATACAACTACTGTGTGAATTGACTGCGCCGTGACTTTAGCACCAGTCACGGTGCCGTGACTCTAGGCACAGCGTTAAATTAATATGCTGATATCAATGCTACAAACAATCCAATAGTAAATTAGCACCCGCTTGTTTGCTTTTTCTGAAAGATCTGAAAGGCCAGTCTTGTAAAAATAACGCGCAGTGCCAGTTAATTCAATTCACGCGTTTAATAGTTGCAGCTGGTTCTGGGCGGGCATCATATCTCTACATTAGTCTACAAGTTTCTTCGCTAAAAATGGAAGAAGAACTCTCCACAAAGCGAATGAAAATCAAGGAAGCTTCATCTGAAGGTAAATATCTAAGCTGTGTAACTAGAGAACATGTCGATAAAACCTGGGCACTGATTGCACAAGAGTCTCGTTCAAGATACAAGCAGTATGGGATTTGGAAAGGGGGCACACCAAAGTACCGTGTAGTTTGAGGGGCAAATTTTCGAGGTTGAGCAATCAGTGTTGCTAAAAATTAATTCAGTCTTTTCTCGGATTTGCAAACCACTCCAAAAATGTATTAGTCTTCTAAGGATAAAATTTTCGCAGCAACCCCTAGCTAAGGCCACTCCAAATAAATTCTCTGTTTCCCGTCCTGGACTCAGGCATATTTGCATGCGGGCGAGCGGTCCATTTCCATTATTTCATTATAAGATTGGCTAGCTTTTCAAGCCATTATTTGCCTGGCACAGCCAAAAAGACTGCATAAAAGCTTGTTCCTTTCCTTTGTAAGTTGCAAAAATAACAAACGTGAAGTTTGTGCTGACTTGTTAGCACTGCTGACACGTAAGCTGACACTGTTTCAAGATAGCTTTTACTGAGCCTATCAGTATGCAAGAATAACCGGAAAATAATGGAAGAATACGGAATAATGGAATATTTAGAGCTGGTAGTGACCAGATGCGGGTGGTGGATGGGAAACAGAGAATTTATTTGGAGTGGCCTAAAACCACGAAGTAAGCGAAAAATTTTTCCCCCCTTTGAAATATTTAGGCTATATGGTAGTAAATATATGGAGCAGGAGGTCCGGTATAATTATGGAGTAAGGGGATCTGGGGGCACAGCCCCTAGAAGCTAAAGGCATTTCAAGACTGAAAATGATTTCATAGGTGTAGCAAGAGGAGCTCACGATTTGGTAGGGCCAGTGTTGAAGAGCAAAAAAAGGTCAATACCTGCTAAGAATTGCTGCTGCCCTCCACCAAATTCACTGATAATTTTAAAGCACATAAAAATCATTATTTACAACTTCATAGTTTACTACCCTGCTTCTCTGAATACTGTGACTGCTTTATTAGAGTAAGGCCATACCTATTTGAAAAGTTGTTGCTTTTTACAACAAAATGGGTCAGTCAGTAACAAAACAAAAAAAGGATAATTTAGAAATGATCTTCAAAAATTTATATGTAAGTCAGATAAAATATTTGTAGTTACTGCACTGGTCTGCAGACATGTCAAATGCTTTCTATTTACAAGCTACGTAGCTATACTATTGCAAAATGTAGCTAGTAGCTAGCTACATTTAGCCCAATGAGTCATGGATGACACTGAAGTATGTTAACCGGGAAGTATAGGGGTATACTGGTTTTAAGGGAACTACGCCCATATAGATAATGTTACATTTCGAGATTTTACACACTGACTGTTCTATTAGAGTATCTTGATCTTTTTGCACCAATTACCAATTAAATTCTAGGTTTCACGTGATCTCTAATCTTAATTAAAATCTGTGCAAAATTGGGTCGGTTGGGTCCGAGCAACAATTTTTCAAATAGATATGGCCTAATTGACTGCTCTATTAGAGTATCTTGATTTTTTTGCAGCTTATACAATCAGAAAACTGCAGGGGGGAGCCCCCCTTGCCACCCAGATTGCTACGCCTACAGATTTGATGTAGAACAGAAGTGGTCTGCATTGATCAAGGGCTGTAGGGATCAGTGACAGTCATGAATAGTTCAGTTGCGGGTGTGAAGTAAATTGTCATGATTATAGTGTATAACAACAGACTGCATCTAATTCTGGACAGTACTATATACCCATGCACCATAGCTGTGTTCATATTTACTCACAGTGGGGATGGTGTGGTCACAGGAGAATTGTCTAGCTGAGTAATCACATGTGTTAAAGCATGGACAAGTGTAATTCATTGTAAGGATTTCAGTGTGTAAAGGGGCTTTACTGAAGACAGCAATTCTAAGCTACGTATATCTAGGGTCAGCTTGGTGCCATGTAAGTGATTTAGCTAGCTATACCATGCAGTCTAGGACTGACCCAACTGTTATCCTATAAGCCCAAATTTTCGAATTCACTACAGAACTGGTAAAGTAGGGAAACAAACAAAAAAATACAATGTTTTTTTGTAGCAGTTACCTACGAATGCTGTGTGAAATCTTTTGAAGAGTTGGGTTGGTTCAACCACAGGGGCTGACTATATGTAGCACGATATGCATGGATTGACTTACAGTTAGCTAAAAGGATGATGTTTTTTGTAATGTCGAAGTATATCTTTCCTGTCTGGTATATGCATCATCGCTCCATTAATTGATGGTGCGGAAGACCTTGAAAAGTGCAGTTCTCAAATGCAAGGACAAGTATTGTAAGTACTTCAAAGTAGAGAAGTTTCATTTGCTTTTAACCTATCACCTTTATGTTACACCACACAGTAGTAGCCAACATGTTAGGGGTATAATGTGACCAAACTATAGCTGGTACCTTATTCACAAGCCAAGTTATGGGTGGCCAGGTAAATGCAATCAGAAAGGCTATAAGATCCCCTTTTGCAGATCTGGTCACAATTGTGCTGGTGCTGCAGATGCAAGTTTTCATACGTAGCAAATGTGATGATCCTTATTACATGCTGTGACTGTTCTATTAGAGTATAAATTTAACTGATTGCATTACAGTTTTTTGGGGAAGGGGAGGCACATGCCTTCCCTGGATTCACCACTGACAAGAACAACAGTTTACTGGTACAGAGTACAAAATCCACAGACTGGTTACAACTATTCAATTAGATAATTAGTGTATAAGCAAATGTACTGAAATTTGAAGGTTCATTTGCATTCAAATGATATTCAAATCCTGTTGGTGGGCACCCATTGTCTATAATTAGGTGTACATGCAGCTGGCATTACTTGTGCCAGTAGTAAAAGCACTACATGTGTCAGCTTTACAGTTGTTTACAGTTGGTGCTTGTGTCACTATATTGTTTACACTTGCCATTTGTACAAGTTGTATTTAAACAAGAAAGTAACCTCACAACATTATACAGGTCTTATGCAGCAATTAAAAAGTTTAATTGTGTTGGGCTGTGCAATAATAGTGATAACGTGATTACCGTGATACCTATGTCATTATCGCAATAAAGATAATTGTCGATATCTCAAGATAATAGCAAATCTCTGTAGACTATTGTATATAAAGCAGGCAGATGGTTCTCTTATGAGTAAGGTCACAATCAGCTGTGATATGCTGAAAAGGGCAAGAGATACTAGCCTTAAGTAATTATATTATCTCAATTATTAATACACAAAACTGTGCTTGTATAAGTACACTATGACAATATTTTATTATCGAGATAATATCATTAAATGGGTTTTGTTATCAAAACTTATTATATAAGTTTTTTCAATATCACACAGCCCTAGTTTTAACTATTAGAAATGTTCAATTACTTATAGTTTTTTATCAAAACATTTGAATCCTCAATCCTAGCACTTGTTGAGTATGCGCTACGCAGAATACATTTGGCTGCTTTATTAGAATACAGTGGAACCTCTCTGAATTAAGGACACAATTGAAAAAAACTTCTATAAGAAGAACAAAATTTTGGTCCCAAGTGGTCTGGTCACTACATTTTTATCTTTGAAATAGGAAAACCTCTGTATCACAGCAAAAAGTGGCCAAAAATGTTGGGTCCCAAAAAGTCCATAATAGAGAAGTTTCACTGTATCTTAATCTCTATAAAGGGTTTCTTCCTTGACATGTAGTTCCAGTGGCGTATCTAGAATTTTTAAAAGGGGATTAATGTAAAGTGTATTATGAGTAAAATAAGGCATCTAAGGACATGAGATTTTAGAAGCTCTGATTAACTATTTTAGCCAATGCTTTAAGCTGTGAAAGAAATAAACTATGTAGCTGTAGGGCGAAAGTTATGACTTAGCAGTCTATACATAGCTTTGATTGCTCTATTAGAGTATCTCAATTATTTTAGCAGTGGGAGTTAGAAAGTAAAGTGTTGCTGAGGGTTTAGTGGCTATAATGAATGTTAGTTAATAAATGCTATTGCATGCATTACAGTGATGCATAGAGGGGCTTGCCTATTATAAATTGACAATACATGCAGCAATAAATGAAGCTAGTTAGATTGTCACTGAGCTAAATTTAAAAAGAGGTTGGTTTCTGTCAAACTCATCTAGATCTGCCATTGAGTTTCTGTTCTCTCTATCCACTTCTGAGAGATCAATATAAGTCAATATTGCACTGTTCTTGTCTTTACTGCTTTTTCTTTGTACCACCAAAACTTTAACCTGCTACCAGCATAGTTTAATTTCAGAGGGGTGTCCAGTCCCAGGAATCCCCCTCCACATGCCCATGTAATGCGTTACTATTTCTGGATACAATATTGAACATATTATTGTGATCTATTACTTGTTATACTGCTAAATTTTACCTTGAAACAATAGTGTATTAGTTTTACTTTATTATCACCCTCAGAGATGCATCAATCATGGCATTTCACAATATTGGCTAAAATAGGAATTAAATTTGTGATGATCTCCCTTGCCTTTTAAAATGTAATTCCTACTAGCTTGTAAAGTTATAAATGCTCTGTTTATGTGAGATTATTCATCTACAATGTCATAATAGATTCAAGAACAGATGAGATTGTAGGACACAGTTGCTCATACTGGTGTGGCACTACATTCTCAACTCTACTACAAGACACCAGTACACATGATGTGACATTCAAGACATCTGATGGTGGTAGTGTGAGTGCTCATAGGGTAATAGTAGCAGCTGGTTCACCAGTGTTCCATGCTATGTTGTATGGTAACATGAAAGAGAGTAGTCAGAAGGAGATTGAACTAACCAATATAGACAGCAGTACACTGAAGAAGGTGTTTTGTTTCATCTATACTGGCTGTGTGGAGGCAAATTTTGCAAAGAGTCTGGAGTTGTTGCAAGCTGCAGATTATCTCAATATTGGTGCCCTTGAATCAACGTGTGTTGAAATCATTGATGAATTTATAAACATTCACAACTACTGTGATATTGCTGTCTTTGCAGTAGAATGTCAGTGTAAGTATTTGCTAAAATGTTGTGTTGATTTCATGGAAGATAATCTTAAGGAAGTACTTACTAGTGCAGATTTCTCTTCCCTGCCATTGCAAGCTGTAGTTGCCCTTACAGAGTGTTCTCATCTTGAAGTTAAGGAATTAGATTTGTTTCTTGCAGTTGTGCAGTGGTCGAAGCAGAGAAAAGGTTCATTTAGTGCAGAAGACATGAGATCAGCATTTCGACATATTAGATACCCACTAATTCGTAAGGCTGACTTGGTTGACAAAGTGTTTCCTACACAGTTAGCTGATCCAGATCTTTACAAAGCTGCTTTGGAATATCACAACACTAACAAATTTGATGGGCCACAAGACCAGATAAGATTGAGAGAACACTACTTTGATTTTGATCGCTCAGTTCACACCGGAATACTTGTTCAACATACAGCTAAAGGGACCTTGCTTACAAAAACTAGTATTGATGCCAAGAAAACCAAAAGTATCGCTCCAGTGTTCTTAATAGAAGATCAACCTGTGGCTTTTATCTTGTACCTTCAATCCTGCTCAAACAAAAGCAAGACAAGGTTCAGATTGTCTTATGAGAGTTTTGCTGATGAAGTGGTTAGTGACAGTGACAATGTTAATAAAATCCCATTAGGAGAGGAGGTAGAGGGATGTATTTATTTGAAAGATTCACGTGTACAAGCCAAGATAGGGGATGTAACCTTGTGGATACCTGGAGAGTATTCCTTGTGTTACCTTAGTGTTGTTATGTATAGCGTAGGAGATCAGGTTTGTATTTTAAGGAACTGAAACTTTTTGCACTTTTTATGTACGTATATACACAGCCCACGTTGTTCGTATTACAAACATTTGTTTAATCATTGTGTGAACATGATTGTGGATGAAGAAAATCCTATATAGTACAACACACACAATCATTTCAAGCAAATATTTCAAATCATAGTAAAATGTATGTAGCTAACTATATTTAGTTGTACTTTATCATCTATGGATTTCTGTACACACCTGTACACTTTAATATAATACATGTACATGTATTGCTCACTTAGCTACATGTAGAAGTGTCAGCAAAGTTGTTAGTATGCTGATCTTTCTTTGATCCCTCTATATCTCTTTATTTATAAGCTTGCTACACTGCTCCTACTGCATGTGACTGCTCTATTAGAGTATCTAGATCTTAACTAGTACTCTATTAGAATATATCGATCTTTTAAACAGGTATTCAAGGGGCCCTTGATCCCCCTGGGGTCCCTTTCAGGCTGGGTCCCGGGGAAAGATGCCCCAGTTGCCCTTCCTCTTGTGGGCGGCCCTGCATACATTCTAGGGAATATGAAATTTGAAATTTTTTCCTGTGAAAGATAGTCAATTTTCTATGAAGACATCTGTATGTGACTACATGAGGTGCACATGGTTGATAATATTATTTTTAGCTATAGAGCCATTTTCAAAGCAAGGACTTTTCAGTTCTGTATAACTATAATATTATGCTGTTTTGAAAGCAAAATTTTTTTGATGCTCACACTTTCTGAGATTAAATTTACAATTTTGAGAGTTTAGTTTGCTAATTTGAAAACAAGCTTATAAACTGCCATAGGGATATGCAAAATTATTTTTCACAGATTAACGAATTTCAGGATTTTCACGGTTTTGTTTCTGTGAATCACTTGTTAATTTTCACTCAGGTTGCCTATATAGCATAGATCTAGAGCTAATCTTGATAATTGTTCATTTTCAAATTATGCAGACACCTAAGCAACTGCAAAATCTACACAAAAATTATTCCCCTTGAAAATTTGTATGAGGATAATATTACTGAAACTATGGACTAATAAGAAACTGGGCAAACTTAGGCTCTCAGATATTGAATAGCCGTCATCGTACTGTGTACCAGGAAATTTCACCATCTGAGACTGAGGATATTTAAAGTTGTGTACTTATGTATATGCACTTATCAAATTAAATCTGCGGGTATTTTACTGATGAGTTTTGTTATCATTATTATTATAAGGCTGTACACCTGATGAACAGGTAAGGCCAGTTACACCTGATGAACATGCAGGCAAGGCCAGCTACACCTGAAAAAGGTAGCTATAGCTATCTACAAGAAAAACTAATTTACAAAGATCCATAATAGTGACGGTGAATAGTAATCAATCACTTTTAAAAAACAAGCTTAACAGTATAATAGTTGTTTCTTAACATTTTAGGGGAAGTCAGAAATTTTAGTGGACAAAAGTTCCCCCTATAGTTTCTACCTCATCAATGTAATTTAATAATGAGTAAGCTAATAAAACCATAGATCCTACTGGGTGAAGGAGAAACCAAAACTGAACTAATTAACCCCTTGCAACGCACTATTATAATGCTACCTGACACTTGCTGATGGCACTGTCGGTATGAAGGGAAGTTGTTGTGGCAAGTTCAGAACAGCAGCAACTTATGTCTTTTTTGCACTATGATTAATCAAAGGTTTATTCTGACATAATTATTTGCAACTACTAAAATTAATACTATAGGGATCAGTGGAGATGTTTAGAATTCTGCTGCAGGATTCTGGAGATGTAGCCATAAATGTCAAAAGGAATTTTTGATCTCTATAGTGTCAAAGTGTTTTGGTGTTCAATGCTAATGCTCCATCATACACAAGTAACTATATCCTCACTTTATCGACATGATTTTGATGCGAAAAAAATAAAAGTGCAAGTAATGCATTATTCTCCTGTAGCTTTGGTGGTATGGATCATGCTGCTGCTGTGTTTTACAAAAGATTTCCCTCTTCTTGTCCAGAAGTACTAATTGTCAGTCTCTGTTTGCATGTGCTTGAGACTCAGGGCTAGCTATCCACTTTCACTAGGAGCATTATTTTGATCTTGCACTAGCTGAGGGGCCAGCTCAAATTGATTCCAGTATTTGTCTATATAGCACTCTCTAGTGCTAGGGGTGCTGGTCAGGTAGGAAAGAAAAATCACTGCATGTACTATTAAAAAGGCACACTATTTACACATGGCTGACACGTGACAACTGATCACGAGAGCGAACCGCCCACGGCAAAAGAAGTTTTCTTGTTGAGCGTACGTAGATCTACTTCAGGAGGTACTCCGGTGTGTTTCATTAAGGAGGTCAGTTTGATTTGTGCATACGTTTTCATTAAGGAGGTCAGTTTGATTTGTACATACGTTTAGTATAATGCGTATCCTTCACGGCCTAGCTGGGTTCCTCCTTAGTGCCACCATACAGCCCGGGTGCCACGCCATTAATTCCACAGCTATAAGCATCTTTAGACGATACGTTTATTTGAAAATTGTCTAATTGCTGATGAAGTTTTAGTACTTTTCCATGGCCAGTGTTGTTGTTTAGCTAGTGTTGTTTATCCCTGCTGGCGCATATTAAATTTATTTGGTTAAAAATTGATGCATTTATATTTAATTTAGGGACACGCCCCCAAAAGTACGTAAAATTCGGGGGGTCCGACACCAACTGGAATTCGACGCAAATCACTTGGAATCCCACAATGGAGTCTGTAAATTGGGCAAAAATTTGGAATCTGGAATCTCGACAAATGTTCTATAAGTCCGATTATTTCCGCATATTTCTAGTAAATTATACTGTATACGAGACTGTATATTATCTCGTGTGCTGTGTTGCAATCAGCTTAGACTGCGAGCACAGTGTACATGTCTCGACATGTTTGTACAGGCCTTCCCAATGATCCAATTAGCCTGGAAGCCAGCTGAATGCACAGAAAATGTTAATAATTATATGTGTTGCTAGCTATGTAAATTTCCAAATTTGGAATCTGGAATCTTTACAAAAGAAACGGCAAGATTCAGAATCTTACATGCGACTTTTGGGTGGTGTCGGACCCCTCAGTAAAATGCTTAAAATGGTGTAAAAACACAGTGATTTTCGTGTATTTTTGAAGCGCCCACAACATTACGTAGTGGTACCCACAAAAAACAGTCTGCTAATTACTCACCTACCTCTAAAGAATACACCTTATTTTCATGGCTGTAGCTGCAGCGGATACGTGGGCCCAGCACAGTTTCTGAACCCGGTTTGTCACTTTGCCCAATGCGTAGTGCATTGTCACTATTGTGGGATTCACCCGTTAGGGAATTCACCTTAAACTTAAGTAGTTTAAACACAAAAAACGGCCCGGAACATTGTGTACGAAGAGTTGTTGCCCTAGAGCGGGCCATTTAGTTTAAAGACAAAAGTTAAGGAGAGCCGCTTCGAGAATAGTGCCGCATGAGTAACTTGGTTTAGAATGGCTTTGTTCTAGTTTCTGTAGGCCCATATAAACAGACACCATGTTTCCCAAGCCAACTTTTAGTGGGTTTCTTGTGTGTTTTTTACCTTATCATGTCTGTAGATATGCGGAATTCCGCTAAATTCAGTAAATTTTATTAGTTCGAAATCCCAATGGCTATTTTCAATATGGCCAGTCAGATACCATCCTACCCACACTGCTAACCACCACCGCCTGAGGGGTTTGCAACTTGTGAAAATCCTTCAAATCTTCAACTTTTCCCCAGATTTCAAAGATTTTATTGCCGGCAAGGCTTCCAGAAATGTCGTTGATGACTACGCAAGGGGGTGACATACAGGCACTCACTGTAGGTAGATCTGCAACCACAGTCTAAGTCAAAGGTCAAGGCCACCAATATTGTGTTAATTCAACGGTCAAGGGTAAAAGCTTCCAACCCACAATCGAAAAGTACTGAAATATCGTCGCTAAGTCACTTGTCAAAGGTTGAAAAAGGCTGAGAGGTCACATGCACTGGCACCTTCGCCCCAACCGCAATAGAGTCATGACGGCTGACCAGACCGCTCGGGTAGGCTTGAACCCATGTTGAAATCACAGCTCATCTAATACATTAGCCTAAGACACAGAATCTATACTGCAACTCAATCTACAACTTCGTAGCACCCAAGAATTTCCAAGACAGAAATTTGATAGAAATTTGATAGAAATTTATCCAGAAATTAGAAATTTGAGTTGGCAAATTTCCATATTTCAAAATATCGTCGATGAATTTTGTAGGTAAATGACCCTTCGATTGCAGGGCAAGATGTCAAAATTTCAGAGCAAAATTTTTGTGGTATCCAGAATAATTTGATCATGAGACGCTTAGTATGCGGAAATGTACATAAACTTGGAGTAATCTCTAGAAGCCATATGAAAGTTCCAGATTAATGCATATGTAATGCTGAATATACAAAAGTATACATTAAATATACAGAATTTTGCAATAATTTTTCAAGATTTTTAGATTTCAACAAGATTTCAAAGAGGCTGTATGAAATTTCAAAGGAGTTGCTGGCCAGGCACTGCCAGCCATACCAGTACCGCCTAATTTTCAGGTAGTTACATATAGCTAATGAGGTGTCATGCATAACAATTTTTTTATCAACGGTGGGGCTATGAAGTCTGATTGCTTACATTGTGAATGATGTAATCAGACATACCACAACCCCCATGTGTAAGAGTTAGGCCACTTATTGTTTATGTTTCAGATCCATCACCTGCGTTGCTATGTCTCACCGCCTACCTTTGACAATTATTTCATTATCTCAATGTTTAATGATTGTATAAGAGTTACAAGTAGAAGGGAAAGTTAGGAATTTTAAGTTAGATTAGGGATCGAAGAAAAAAAGTAATGAAACAAGGGAGGTTGCCTATACCCGCAGATATAGCTACTAGTAGACATTAGAGATGCAACGATACAGTGTATTGACGTATCGATATATTGCCTCTGGTGTATCACAATACAGCGATATATTGTGCGATACAAAGTGGAGTCTAAGCAATGGTCTATGTTGTTTGTTAATGTTGTTATTTGTTTTTTAAGAGAAATAAATGAGCTAACTTTTCTTTGAGAAGCATTACATACTACTCAGTTTAACCACAATGTACAATAATTTGATTGTCAGACATGTTAACAAGCCACGACATGTCGATATATCACATATCGATACGGTTTGATTTTGTATCGATACAGCGATATTAATTGTCTTAAAACGATACGATATATCGATATATTGTTGCATCTCTAGTAGACATTATTTTTATTGTTAACACTTTACACTGAAGGTCTGACAGCAACTTGTGCTACAGCCTTAGACTTCAACAACTTATAGCTAATAAGGTGTAACAGAAAATGGGCCAAAGTAAGGAAAAAAAACCCTCCAACCCCAGGATTCAAACTGTAGGTCACCCAATGTCTAGTCGGGGCCACACTCAGTCTTCCTCCAGGAGGAATGGATTTTCTTCTTTAAACCTAAAGTATTTATTATCATTAACACTTTACAGTAACCAGCACTGAAGGTCTGACAGCAACTTGTGCTGCAGCCTTAGGATTACTTAACCCTAATAACAAGGACTCATTAAATCCCTAAACTTCAGTCTATACCCTTGACTGAAGTAGGGATTAAATATCCACTAGTATATCTGCAGGTAGAGGCAACCTCCCATGTTTCACCACTTTTTAGTTATTCCCTTGTTTCACTAGTTTATTCCTTTGATCCCTAATCCAGCTATTTTTTTCCTTCTACTTGTTTGTTTTCTTTTTTATAACATAATTATGCCAAGTAAACCAGTGCATACCAGACTAAAAGAAATAATTTCCTAAAAGTAATTTTGTATCAGAAGGTGCACCCCAACAATCAATTACGTAATGGAAAGGTAGGTGGCCATTACGCTTTATTTTGAGCTATGCTTTGCCTGTCACACAGTGTTACAAATGAAGAAAAGTATCTCTGCAATCAATCCAGTTCGGCATTGAAACTGGGTCACTACTGTTGACCCGGATGATCCGCTGACCTGGATTTGACCCGGATGTGACTCGGATTAATTTAGGTGAGGCGTGCGCCAACTGCTATGTTTTGAGTGCCAACTAGCATGTTAAGCACGAGGGTGTCTATACTTAACGATGGTAGTCAGTGGGTACAATTCCACATAAGTTTGCAAAAAGCAAGATACATCTCCTGCAAGTAGGTGTAGCTTTGTGCATACCTAACACACCATAATTTAAAAAGTATGACACACTCCCGATATAAAGTGGGTGTGGCTCACGAAAGAAACTGTCCTTGACCTATTTCATACAACAATTGATTAGTGGGCTTGGCTCCACATAAACCAGCAGGCAGCTATGAGCATGGTTTTGTGCAAACCTGTGGACTTTAATGTCACCGATAAATGGGCGTGGCTGCATGCATGGTTGCAGGCAGTCGTCCAATAAGTGGGTGTGGCTTGCGAAAGAAGCTGAGTTACATCAGGGCTTGACTATGACGCATTTATACACTTCCGAACTGTCCAACTAAACAATTAGCTTCGCCAATCCAGGTCAGACCCAGATAATTTTTAAAGCAGGTCTGATCCGGACAAAATGTGACCCATGACCCGACCCAGTTTCAACGCTGATCCAGTTGTTAGAACACAAAGGAGGATAAAGGCAAGTCCATACTGTGTGCATTGTAGCTACATACTACAGTTGGCGAAAAGGCACATCTCGGGATAAAGTGACGTCAAACAGTAAAGAAATCAAGCCTGTAGCCTTATCCATTGTTGAGTTATACTTTGGTAAAGGCATCAGTTGGTTAGTCAGCATAAAATTCTGTTAAATATATATTTTTTAATATTCCATAGAAACTTTTTGGAAGAGTTTGGGGTTGCCAATTTTGGGCTTGCCAATTTTGGGCTTGCCAATTTTGGGCTTGCCAATTTTGGGCTTGCCAATTTTGGGCTTGGCTGTGCCTAGCCAATACTGCCAAGCTGTTATGAAGGAAATTTGAGGCTCGTTTTAGGGTGATATTTTTGGGTAAGAAAGCCCAGTTCTGCATGATCCCTAATGTACAGTACTCTGTGCTGTGTGATAAATGAACTTGCTTACATAGCTAGCCATAGAGAAAGGTAGGCTAGATGGACTGAAGACCAACAACGTCAGGAGAATAAATTTAAAACTTTCACTTCTTGATAATGATTTATGACAGATCTAGATACTGTAATAGAGCATTCAGCTAACTCTAATAAAACAGTCAGGTGCATGTAAGATTATAAATGAATAATGAGCTGCCCAACTGCATTGTTTTAGGCTGAGTTTCTGATCTGAAACATGAAATTACAATAAGTGGCCTTACATAAAGCAAAGTGAACATGTGCATGTGTGGTCATCAATTTACCAAGTGCCAAACAACAATTGCAATCAAGTTGATTCACTGTTCTAAAATTGTGACAAAAGTAGTGCACATTAGTATAGCCCTCAAATTTTAGTTGTATTCACTAAGAATGGATCTCAAGACTGACAGAAGTGATGAGGCAACTCGTGCATGCAAAAACACAAGCTGCTGTGTAGCGTAGCGTTATTTGCTCTTCAGATGCTTGCCCAGTTACAGTGTTAACTACAAATCAATAAAAGGTATCACTATGATACCAGGACACAAGTTGTTGTGTAGCATACTATCCTGTGTGGGAGAGTATATATTTGTCTGTAGTTAGGTGGTTGCTTAAAGCTATACTTTTGGCAAGATGCTCACAGCTAGATGGTTTTATTAGAAT
This sequence comes from Dysidea avara, assembly GCF_963678975.1. Taxonomy (NCBI): domain Eukaryota; kingdom Metazoa; phylum Porifera; class Demospongiae; order Dictyoceratida; family Dysideidae; genus Dysidea; species Dysidea avara. Next base: position 7,372,799 of record NC_089283.1, on the reverse strand, counting down.
TCAAAGGTATATGTTCTAACTTTTCATGTGAGCACTTCCTTTTTTTGTCAAAGGTTAGCATGAATTGTAGATGAAAATGTAGCTCCGTGATTTGCTATCTTCTCTTCTGCAATCCACATGCCACACACATGATTCAATAGCTTTTTAACTACAATTCTGTCACAGAAAGGTGAGGTGTTCTTGGCTACTCTTCCAATGTTCCAAAATAGACATATATTGACAAATATGATTATGTATTCCTTCTGATTTAGTGTCTGTGTGCACCTTACAGTGCTATGTTATTAGTAAAACTCCGTGAACTCTCCACACCTTTTGGAGGATAGACAAAGATTGAGTAAATGTTTGACTGTAGAAATGATGCAGAGCTTCAAAAATGGAGTGTGGTGTGAAGCCAACATAATCTAACAAATACATATGGTCACACAAGTCAAAAATGGATAATGTGCAATTGATACATTTGTACAACCGCTTGATTACCAGCTATTGGATTGTGCTAGGTACATGCGTCTTACAAGCCATGAGAGTATTTTGAGGAAGCATTATTTGTTATGGTCCTTCACCTTTCACTCTGAACTGTAAAGAGACAATGTTTGATCAATAGCATTCAAATGCTGACAGTGGAGTGTAGGTTACTTGAAGCATGCAATTTCTTCTGGGCTCATGAATCAGAAGAAATTGCTTCAAGTAACCTCTGGATATATTTTGTGCTTAGTGGATATTTGTAATTCCTAAAAATTTTCAGCAAGGCGGCTTCACCGAGTAGTGAAGCCACACATGTACATTGTTGTGATTTAATACTTTTGTTGATGTATCAGGGATTCAGTGTGTATTATAGTTCTTCATGCATTGGATGTGATTCAGTTTGCAAATGTGTTTTTTGGCTAGATGGAATGCCCCCCCAGTACCGCTGGATGTCAAGTGCTAGAAAGTTGGATAATGCCAGCCACTGTAAAACAAAGCTATACGATGGTGTCAGCAGTTAGCCCAGATTGATGGCTGTTACAGGATAATGCACAGAAGATTGATATCCCCTCAAGAACATGACTGCAGACCTAAAGACACAAAAGCAAAGCCTATAACTACATCTTATACAACCAAAACAAACAGTGACTAATTCATATCCTGTTTGTCAGCCAACATGGAAGCCAGCTTCTTATACACTGTGGTATGTAGCAGATAGCCAGTGCCACAAGCAGAAAAAAACAAGAAACATTTCCCTCTCAACCTCCCTTACACTCTCATCGCAAGTATGCATCTTTTCTTGCTCATTGATTACATAGCACTAGGTCAGTTTACATGCAAATGGGTTGAATGTGGCTACGTACTTATTGCATGCCGATTGTTCTGTGTTGGTATTAGCCTAGTGTCTATCCACTCCCTTAGTGCAGTTGACTTGTTACACTTGGCCTGACTGAGTTCAATACTCCTATTGATTGTTTAGTTTCCCCTGGCCAGATGATAAGAAAATGTCGGTCATTAAGAATTAGAAATTTTGTTGGATAACAAATATAGTGTGTTTTATATTTCCCTTCAACTATAAGAGTAGTAGAATTTATCACAAATGAGACTTTACTTGTCACCAGCAGTAGTATTGTTGCCTTATCTATAATCAGTACATGTTCACGCCAAGTATAGTAACATAAAAGAGGTGAACATACATATGTTCACTCCCAATGGTTTTGTACTGGAACAAATATGTTTTCATGTTGTAAACATGTTTGCATGTCTGAATCATCCATACTACTGCACGGGATATTTTTAAGGCCTGCCTGTACCAAAGCGCTTTTTAAATAAACAGTTCCAGTGTTTAAATGGCCTACTATATGTTTGGAAGCTGGCTCATGTAACAAGAGTTGTTAACAAGAAACGAGGGCTCAGGTGAATGCGAACTGACAGTTTTTCAGATCCTGGACTGTGTCTTTGTCTACCTGCTGTTTACTGGGAAAGCAAATTCCCAACTGTCCTTGTCTCATTGGGGTCTTTGTGTAAGTTCGAGTTCCGCAACCTTTCTCTGTGAGACCTAGACAGTCCTCCTATGGATTACTAACCCTGTCCCAGGAGGATTTGCCTGCACAAGACTCAAGCGCACAGGTTTTCCATAGCTGGTCCACTGGGTGGCAATAGCTCACGGCTGCCGTAGGCTTTACTTTGTGTGTGTGTGCATGTATATTGTGAAATAATTATTTTTAATTACGTCACCAATTATATACTGAAACTACATGCGGATTGTGTGTCTAATATGATTGTGTTTTCATCAGTCATCACTCATCAATAAGATGTGATACTGACATGTAGAGGAAGGGCCTCAATTTGCAGCCTAGTAAATGTATTTACCTAAGATAATTATTGGATGCAAATGTGTGGGTGAATGTGTCTGTGTGTTTGTAGTGTTCTATGACAATAGCAAAGTACATACAATCATGTCACAAGGTTATAAATTTGTATGTAACCAGATTTTACAAAACCAATCCAAATTGGACATCAGGCAAAATCAAACTATATACGGAACACCACCAGAGGATGGCTACACTATTATCATACCACTAAGTTTTGACCCTTAGTACTACTTAAACTACTCGAGGCTGGTTTTAATAGATGTCTTTTCTGGGTGGTGTGGAGAGCTCGAATGGCATGTTCAGGCCTTGTGAAGGGCCTGGTTTGGCAAGAATCAGTGGTTTACTAGTGGATAGCCTGATAATGTTAGCCAAATGATTTTTCTGTTGATTTTGCTGTATATCAGTCACTAAGAAGCCAGCGCAGCCCTGTAATCTCGCCTCTAAACTTCAGTCATGGTATTCCTCCATTTTGAAGTCTATCTCTTGCCCCCCCCCCCCTCCCCCAACCTCTTCCCCTTTGTGAGCACTTGTGATACTACTTGCTCGTCCAACTGCTCATATTTTCTATCTTATTTAGTGGGAAACTCTGCAAGCAGCTACAAGTACTGTAAATGGTTGAAAGGTTAAAGATGATGCACCTCTTGTGTAAATTTCATATGCATGCTTGCTATCCTTGGCAAGTTATACCAACTTGAATTCTTTAAAACCGTTTATCTCGAAGCTTCTAATGTGCAATTTGGAATCTTTTGTTTTCAAAATCCAGTCAATCCAGTCACATAATATTATTATGTTGTTGGCTTTTAAGATCCACTGTTACTTATACCATGAAAACATATTAATTTTGAGGTGACAGGTTTGTTTTTGTAGACATGGTTATGCTACATATGTAGTCTTCATAGCCTATAAGATGAGTTTTAGCTTAATAGACATTATTTTTATCAAGGGGTTTCTAACATAATTTCCAAAGCTATTCTAGCTTTTCAAACTTCAAATCGTTTTCCAACAATATAGAATTTCATTTCTTTTATACCAATGCTAATCTCATTTAGTTGCATATATTGCTTCTATGCGTATGGTTTAGTGTGGAAGAAAGGCTAGTTGGGTAGTTGTGTATTGCATGCAGTTTAATTAATCAATGTCACTCCTTAAAACTATATACAACTGTAATTCAGTAGTATACATTTAAATAACATCCATTATACCTATTAAACCCTCAGTAACAGTTTGTCTCCCACTGCATTAAATACTCTAATACAGCAGTCAAGGTACTACTCTAATAGAACAATCACAACTGCAGCTTATTAATATTAACCTAAAACATTGGGTTTATTATCCCTTTCACTGCTACAACTGGATTGATCCAGTTCAATGCTATAAAAGGCTTTCTTCATACAATTCTAATGTGTTACCACTTCTATCACGCGTTTTATAGTATGATGTGCTAACCCTGAAATGGGCACGCCCACAAAGGTTTTGTTTCTGGAATAACCAGATCCTTCATGCACTATTGGAGGTTTGCTCCGTAACACCACAAAGTTTTCTTATCTGGAAAGACAAGTTTCTCGAGTTAATAGTCACATTTTGAAGTCCACTGGATTGTTATTGATAGACCAAGAAAACACTCAAGAAAGTCAGTCAGCCATTTTTTTCAGAAGTGCTGCATGATTCACATTTGTGTATACGCATATATGTGTGATACAAGATTTGGGATATTATTAATAAATTTTGTACTTTCGAAATGGTAACAATCAAGTTTAGCAACTGTTTAAACGCAATGACAATGTTTTCCCATAGAAAAGCTGGTTAAATTTCTGACTCCTTGCATGCTTCCCAGGCTTACAGTAGCCTCCTTGCAGGTTCCCATTAGGATAGATACTAATAAATAAATAGTTATGTCAATTCGTAGCTAAAATAGCTGTTATAGTAAACACGCAGTTATGCCCAAGTGTCACTATGTATACCTGACTGTTCTATTTGAGTGTGTCAATCGTTTTCCATAACAATAGTCAACAATTCACTGTATGACATAATTATTTGGATTATCTTCACATGCCTGTTATGCATGTGTAATTGGTGGTTACCTAAATATATTGCTGTGTACAGATTAGGATACATTGAACTTATGCTCCTGTTGGTTAACTAAGTTAATACCATACCTGTTTCACTGCCCATACAAAAGTCTCAATAGTAGCAGTGAAATTTATCCTGTATTTCACTGGTAGCAGTGAAAAAGTTGTAATTGCAATTTCATTGGTTAGAATTTATGTTAACAATGTAGTGCCAATTAGTGTTGATGCATGTTTAGTACATAGTGACAAATTGCGTACTTAGCAACGCTAATGCACAGCATGCATATATGCAGCAAGTATGGTATTAACTGGGAATAGCATGGGTATAGCAGTGAAATTTGGGATAAATACCACGAGTGTTGTATTGGAAATGGGGATAAATTTCATGAGGCAAGGCCGAGTGAAATTTACCATTTCCAATACAACAAGAGTGGTAATTATCCCAAATTTCACTGCTACCCATGCTATTACTAGTACCTATTATACATATGTAGATGGCTAAGCAAGAAAAGATTATCATCAGCAAAGAGTTGAAAAAGGACACGTTGCAAGATGAAAATTGGTGTGCCACTGTGTTGTCTTCACTGCTGAAAGACCCCAGTACACATGATGTGACATTCAAGACATCTGATGGTGGTAGTGTGAGTGCTCATAGGGTAATAGTAGCAGCTGGTTCACCAGTGTTCCATGCTATGTTGTATGGTAACATGAAAGAGAGTAGTCAGAAGGAGATTAAGCTGCCAACTGTAGATACCAGCATGTTTAAAATCTTACTCATTTTTATGTATTCTGGAAAGGTTGAAATAAATTCAGACAACTGCTTGGACATCTTGGAAGCTGCTTACTTTTTTAATATTGCTGCATTGGAGACCAAATCTGCTGATTTCATTGCTGGTATGATAAATGTCGAAAACTGCTGTAGCATTGCCACAGTTGCAAATGCTAAACAGTTTAATACATTACTTGAAAAGTGCCTTGAGTTTATATATATAAACTGTGATAAAATCATTGAAAATTCAAGCTTTTACAGTCTTCCAAGTGAAATAGTTCTTGCCATATGCCAAAGCTCTTCTCTTCATGTTGATGAAATAAAATTATTTTTAGCACTTGTGAAATGGCAAAAGAATCAAGAAAGACCTATATCTAAAAGTGGTTCTGAAAAGCTTTTCAACAATATTCGTTACCCAATGATGTCTGTTGATGATTTACTTGAGAAAGTCCGTCCAACTAAAATGGCTGATCCAGTTCTTTATACGTTAGCCTTGGAATATCACCACAAGCCAAATACATATGATGGACCACCAAACCAGCTAGTTCCTAGGAAGTATTTGGAAGTTGCTCCTAAAAAGTGTTTTGTAGCTACCAACATTACTCCAAATACAATAGCTTCAAGCAGTGATGGTGCATCGGTTACAATCACTAAATTAGGATCTAGTAATTGGGATGGATTATGTGTGCTGCAGGTATACCCTAAGGAGCAATTTCCTGTACATTTTACATTTCAAATAAAGCAGACTAGCTCAGATCTTAGTGGGATTCAACTGGTAGTGCGATCCTGTCTGTTCTCTAGCCTTACAGCTGATAACTTTAGGGGTGGTGTGGATGGTTCAGTGGGACACAAGGTTGAAGGTACCATTGCCATTGGTAATAATAACATTACTACTACCATCGGTGGTAAAACACTTAATACCACAAAGCAAAGTGATGGGATCTATCTTTGTGTCTATTTGTATTACCAAAACAATTCAGTTATTGTCACTATTAATTAGGCACAATTGTATGAGTAAAAAGTGTGATTTTAGCTTTTGTCAACTGTAGACACATGCATTATTATTGTACACTGATAATGTAACAAGTATACACAAAAAAAATTTGGAATTTTCAACCGCAGTAGGGACCATAGCACATTGATAAAAACTATTATAGAATGCACAGTAGGGACATAACACTTCTTATTGTCTTATTGTTTTACTGTGATTTAATATCATATACTCCAGCTTGTTTCAGTACTTTTTATTGATCCTACTCTAGTTGAAAATTCCAAATTTTTTTGTGTACTTGTTTGTTAACTTTTTTGTAAAATGAAATTATTATGACTGGTGAACCACGCATACTGCATTAAAAGAAAAAATGGTGCTGCGTGCTCCAGCTGTCAATTATCGTCTGAAAAGTGAGATATCCATTACCAGCCCTTAACTATAGCACCTCTGCAATCAAAGTAGCCACTATGAAAAATACGAATGATTTCCATTACAAAGGGAAGCCATCACATGCTACTGCCAAATCATCTGTCAGCAAAGATGAATGGGACACAAAGGAGGACACTGGTAAGTTTGTACATATTGCGGTATGCTAAAAGGCACATGCCCGGCTAAAGTGATGTCAAACAGTGAAATCAAGCCCGTAGCCTTAGCTGTTATCGAGTTATGCTTGGCATCAGTCAGTTAGTCACTAGAAACGTCTGTTTATACAATTTTTAAAAAGTCATAGCAACTTGCTGAAAGCGTATCAGGTTGATGTGAAGGCTTGTTTTAGCTTAGTTTTACCTAACTAATACATATCATTGTCGGGTACAAGTGAGGCTGTTTTCTTTTGGGATATTTTTCATGGACCACACCCACACTTTTGTGGTCCCTATTTAAGTGTAACACAAGCTACATGGAATGAATGATCATGAAGTTGCAACTGTGTAGCTTCAGGATCTTGAATGTGACATGATAGGGTATGTAGCAACATACATGTCAGGTTGGAATAATTCCAATGTTGAGGCTAAGGACACTATAAACAGTAATTTGAGGAGATTTCTACTTTCCTCCAGATTTTTGGAGTTCAGCTTTGAATTTTTTATCCATATTAATTGTTTTCCTTGCTGACTACATTAATGGTGTGCCCCAATGGCAGCAGTTGCTACTAGTAGAGTGGCTAAGCAATAAAATCGTTCCCTTTTTGGTAAAAGCGCCAAACTTGTTACAACATTTGCTTAATTCATACTATTTCATATTAAATGCAGTGCCATTAAAATTACTTATCACATTATGCAAAGAACTTGAAAAGTAAAATTAATTTTAAAATGTATTGGTGAAGCCATAAAAGTATAACTTTGCATCTGAATAGACAAGCACTCATATCCAAAGGCTGATCAAGGAAAGTGTCCATCCAGGTCATTAGCTTGAAGCTCAGAGGGTCATGGTATATGATGCCATGGACATATAATATGTTATGCCTGTACTTTTGACACTGAAATATTGGCTCCATTAGAAGTTCAGGTTATTTTACCACATTTTGAAAGATTTTCTGATTGCACTACTGTAAATTTTCATGCAATTTAAGTAAAAGCGAAGATTTAATGCACTTGTATGGTTTCCCAATCAGCTAGCAATGGGCTTATAACCTAGTTTTAAAGTTTCAAAACATGCCCTAAGGCAATGATTTTAATGTGGCACTATATCTCAAATATACCTTACTCAGCTTCCAAAAAAAAATTGATGCTTTTATCACAAAATGAATGATTTCATCAAAATTTGTTGCTTAGCTGCTCTACTATAGTATTCTTGTCCATAAAATAGCTAGTGGAATTGTGCTTTGTGATCAGAGGATGGCATGACTTTTGATAGTCAATATATTTATATATATGGTTGCTATAGTTAGGCCACACCAAGTCAAACCTTAGTTTCTGGTCACCCGCCCGCATGGTAAACCTGAAACCTTAGTTTATGAGGACTATTATTAATATTACAGGTGCTTAAGTGCACGTGACCCAGCAAGACACTTATTTTTTACTGCAAAAGATCGATATACTCTAATAGAGCATTCAGGGATTCCAATAGAGCAGTCACACTACTCTTAACTAGGGACCCGCCGATTATGCTCATAATTTTACCTATTATGCTATGCTGCACTGCTCAAAAATTTACCTATTATGCTTAAATATATGCTCAATACTTACCCATTATGCTCAAATTATGCCCAATTATTTATGCTTCAGTTCCCATGCTCTAGTAATAATTTCCAATTTACGGATAAATAATAAGTGGCTGAAGCACAAGCTTACTTGTCAAAATGTATATCACAGAAAAGATCGATATACTCTAATAGAACAGTCAGTTATATGATTGTTCTATTAGAGTTACTGACTGTTCTATTAGAGTATATCGATCTTTTTGTGATGATAAGCAAGAATTCATACTATTACACAAATATTCTACCTATTATGCTAGCATTATGCTCAATGCTTTCAGACACCTATTATGCTCATAATTATGCCAGCATAATCGGCGGGTCCCTACTCTTAACTCTAATATTAGGTATATATTAGGTATATATGCCACACTAATAAAATGTTTCTAACTATAGCTAGTTTTGCCCTTGATTATATAGCTGTTCAGATTATAACTGTTACTAATGCTTCTGTAACCAAAGTAATTTCAGTAGCATTAACTACTAGTCCATGCAGATGGGCCATAGCTTTAACTTTATAATTCAAATGTAGTCCTCTAATGATTAGTCTAATTCCTTATCACTGAACACTACAGGGGTATGGAAAGCCGGCAACATTCGGTGAGCTTAAACTTAAACTTTTCCGTAACTAAAATTAGATTGGCAAGTAGAAACCCTTATAGTTTAAACATTCCCAGATGATCACTAAAAAACAGTAGTCTGGAGCACTCAATGACTCAAAACTTTGACAGTTACTTTTCTCAAGGTTACTGAATAGAAGGCTGAAACACATAGCTAGTGGGCTAAGACTTTACATTTGAATGAAGAATTTCTGATGTGAAAATAGAAGTTAAATTTCATTGTGTATCATTATCATTTGAACAACTTAGCTATAAGTCATAGTAATACTTTCCTGACATAGCTAATGAGACATTTATTTCACTTGGAAAGCATAAGTAGCTACATGAGCAAAACATTTCCTATAGTATATTCTAAATAAATAAATAAATAAATATATACTTAAATGCTATACATCAGTGTATAGCTAGCCATGATCCATCAACAACTTTCCTAGTGCATTTTTGGCCGAAGCACAACTACTTATGTTGTTGGTTAAGTATAAAATCAACATGAATTTGCTAAATTGAGCAAATAATAATACCATACAGTATATTGTCACAGTAGAGTCTATAGTCCTGAAGTCCTGATCATCCGCCCGCCCGCATCCATTTGTAGGCTTGGGAGTGACCAGAAACTAAGGTATGACTTGGAGTGGCCTTATGTAGCTGAGGAAGTGTAATACTACATGCTTGCTAGGGCTGGGCGGTTTCTCGGTATTATAGTAATACCGCGGTATTGCAATGAAACGATATCTGTATCGCGTAGATTTCGGTGAAACGATAATATCACGATATCGATATTATTACGATTTTTAGTGTTTGTGACAGCTTATTAAGCCCTTAAGGTTGTTATAATGCACCTCAAATAATCACGTGATACTACTGCAAACAAGGACCTAGTACTAGCTAGTCAATTTTTTTTTACAAAGATCGAGATACTCTAATAGAACAGTCAGCTAGGATCGAGATACCCTAATAAAGCAGTCAGCTACTCTAATATAGCAGTCATCTTTAATAACCGCGATAAATAGTAATATCGTGATATATTTCTGCACGATATATCGTGAAGCGAAACTCCAATACCGCCCAGCCCTAATGCTTGCATGCAGCTTTTGATAGTCATTGACTAGTTGTTGATTTGCAAACTGTACCATATGAAGGCTGAAAAGTAAAGAGGTTTGAGAAACAGGGTAGCTAAAAGGTGAAGAAAAAACATATACATATATAAGATCACCCATAATTGTTGCCAGGAGACTTCAGGTAGACCGTCTTGACTACTCTATTAGAGTGCTTCAGTTGAAATGCAGTGATTCTAATTTTGGTGTAATCCAACCTAAATACTGGCATGATGACCTTTATCAGGAATCTTTCATTAGTAATTTGATTCTTACTTTCTGTCCCTATGCCATTGCTTACCCTGGCGTAATGTATCATGATAGCACAATTATAGACCCTTCTTCAATTATATACTGTACAATCAGCAGTGTGTTTTCTATACAGGGCCGGAGGAGGGAAAATTGAGTTGGTCAGGCCATTGACTATAATGTTGAAATTGCTACTGTATACATGCCAATGAGAGAGGAGCTGTTGCACAGTGTGTGAAGCACACTCTGCGAAGTATGAAGCACAAGCATTCTAGGGGGGTCTGGGGGCATGCCCCCGCAGGAAATTTTTGAAAATTAGACACTCAGATATGTAATTTTAGTGATATTTCACTGCTAGCTAGCTATATATATAAATATGCTCAAGTCTATCTGTTGTTCTTCAGACTTTCTATACTATGTATAATTGTAGACCTGACATACCCAGGGGACACAGCATGAAACTTGCTGTATATGGTTCATTTAGTTATAGCTAGCAATTAGAAGTTCAAGGGGGGTCTGGGGGTGCAACCCCCAGGAGCTGCAGAATTTTTGCAATTTAAAGGTTTGAAAATGCCTTAAAATTTAAAATTGATGCTAAATTTTAAAGTAAAACTAGCTAGCAAATTGCAACTTTCCCCCCAAATTTCACAGGGAACCCATGCAGCATGGCCCCCTTTAGCTAGGATATAATTACTATACTGTGAATTCACACAGCTACAATAAAATGCTACACAGCTGTATACTACTATACTGGTTTGTATCAAGTGAACGGATCATCACGTAAATATACTGGTGGACAGTCACGAGACCAATCAGCATTCGAAAATGGCGCGATGTGGGTGAGACTGAGAGTTTGCTCGGTATCTCGACAGGACGAGTGCGTAGTTGAAGAGGAATGATTTCTACTCAACATCTCATCCAGATGGCCACCATGTAATGTATGAGTGTGCAGCTTCTTGCCGAGGAATGAGGCATCTGGTTTGCCGGTCACTGCCAGCCCTTCGCCCTGTAAAAGAAGCCAAGAGAGACAAGCCAAGGAATGCTAATGATTATTTTATGAAGATTGAATTGTGATATAAGTGTGCTGGTTTAGAATCAAAGAAGGCACCTGCCTTACACGTGATAAATGCCAACTGTCAGTACATGTGATATTGTACGTAAACCCACAATCATTTCTGTACAAAACGATACGAATGCAATGCTGTACTGTAAGGTAATTGGAGGTACTATACGTGTAGTTTTGTGCTTTAGTTAGGCTGAGAAACCACTAGGTAACTACTCGTGTCATGCATTTTCAGTAACATCTGTAAAATGTACGTGGCTACATGTAGATGTGATCGTCCAAAGATTGCATGAGAGTAATGTAGTTCGGGTTCAACTCCAGATTATTGGTCCGGCTCAGGCCTGACCAACCGGACCGTCTCCTCCGGCCTTGCTATAGATTCTACAGCAGAAAAAAATTTGTGATGTAAGGATAGACATTGGTGTATTGGTACCTTCTTACCTCTACTGAATGATCCCAGTACACATGATGTGACATTCAAGACATCTGATGGTGGTAGTGTGAGTGCTCATAGGGTAATAGTAGCAGCTGGTTCACCAGTGTTCCATGCTATGTTGTATGGTAACATGAAAGAGAGTAGTCAGAAGGAGATTGAACTAACCAATATAGACAGCACCATTCTCAAGAAGCTATTTCTGTTTATTTACATTGGTTGTGCAGAAGAAACTTTGATGCAGTGTTTGAACTTGATGCTAGCTGCTGATTACTTTGGAATTGATGCTCTTGTGAAGTTGTCCGGTCATATGGTCGAAAAAGCATTGGATTGCTGTCCGGTCATATGGTCGAAAAAGCATTGGATTGCTCTAACTAACTGTAGTGTTGCCACCTTTGCTGTAAAGTATCATTTTGACTCACTGTTGCCATCTTGCATGATCCTCATGGAATGTTTTGCTGACATTATAGTCGATGATGACTTGGGGATTGTTCCTAAACCAATACCTCTACCAGTTTTGATTATGTTTTTATAGTCTGATGAGCTTGATGTTCTTGAGCTTGAATAATTGTTCTTGGAGTAGTTAGGTGGTGTGAACAGCAGAAAAGCATATTGAGTCATAGTGATATCAAATCACTCTTTGAACTGATTCGATACCCCCTGATCCGTACAGTTGATTTGATTGAAGAAGTACATCCAACAAATACACTGTAAATTTCAAATGGGTACAAATGACCCAAAAGTTTTGGGTTGTTTTACTTGAAATCAAGCGACCAATTTTTTGGTAGTGATGTACTTCGTTATTTTAACTTTGTAAGATATAGTCATATTACCCAGATGCCCTAAAGTCTCTTCAACCTCTAACGAAATGTTTGAAATAACCTTGCCATCATGGTTACTTTAACCATCTGTGCATGTAAAATTAACTCACATCACAAAATATTTGTTTATTTGTCTGTTTGTTTACATTAATTAATGAGTCAGTCATAACTAGTAATAACATACATACTGCATCTTAATACTTTAAACATACCTGATCCTATAGAGTTTTCAAATTGTATATAAAACCTATGTTCTCCATGTTCACTTTTGATTGTGGGATCTAACACAACTGTTATAACGGCCAGTGTACTGTAAATTTAACCATGTCATCTATAGATAGTAGACTTGACCATACACATTGAAATTACCCAAATATGTTATTTTAACATCCTAAATGAACAGTTATATTGACCTACCCTATTTTGACTGATTTAATCCAAAAGTTATAACCACTTTTAGATGGTGATTTTAACAAAAAAGTTTGTAGTTTAAATTTACCCATGGAGGTTGAATTGAGTTTTCTGTGTATGACTGATCCTGATCTTTATAAAGCTGCTTTAGAATATCATGACACTGGCAAGTATGATAGACCTCAGGAACAGATCAAAGTGAGAAAATTCTATTTTGATTTTGATCCGGTCGATGGGTTGGTAATCAATCATTCAGCTACAGGTACTCTGATTACAAAATCTCAGTTACCAGCTGGTAAACGTGCAAGTGGAGTCTTCATACATCCTGAGGATGAACCTATCTCATTCACATTTCGCTTGAAGGCCTGTACTAACAAACTAGAGGGAAAGCTTTTGTTAGCTTATGAAGACTTGTCTTCTTGCTATGAAGACTTATCTTCTTATGAGTATTTAGAGTTTGATGAAATTCCATTAGGGGAAACAATGAGGGGAAATATTGATGTTGATGATGGTCACATTGACCTTTTAGTTGGAACTGTACTACTGAGCATTCCTCTAAAAGAAGAGTCTGATGACACATGTAAATACTGTATTATTATAATATTGTATTGTACAATGAGGGTAATCAAGTCCACGTTTGTATGACATAACTCTTTATGCATAACAAAATATAAAAAGTGAGTTTTAGTTGAATAGTACATACATTTACAGCTCATATGTGTGTTAAATTCAATACCTTATACATACCTGACTTATAAAGGTGCATTTTGTCAGCTATAGACAGTCACACTTTTTACATGACACGCATAACCAAAATAAAATTGCCAAGTAGGACAACCAGTACTTTGAATATTATACCACTAAAACATTATATTCATGAAATTAAATTCTTGCTGTAAATATTATGATAAAATAACTATATGTACTGTACCCTCTTACTGTATTTTTGCCGTGCATGGGTGTGACTGTATAATTATATCTTCAAATTCATACTGTGTGTACTGTACATGTACGTGCACTGCATGCATGTTGGTGAAAACTTGCATAATATTATTGTTTTACACATGTTATATAGCTATAATTACACACATGCTGGTTGTGGTAACAAGCTATAGGTTGCCTGACTGTTCTAGGGAGTATATCTTATGCAGATTTTCATTTTTTGTGCTGGTAAAGACTGCATGAGCATAGAACCAGTTGAAGTTTTAAGTTGAGCCCAATCCGTATAATTATAACCACTGAGCTTTTCTCCCATGCACATATTGTACGTAAAGGATGCAGGTGGCCCATGCCCTGCAGTGTACCAAAAGCATATAATATTAATAGTTGCCGGTTGGATTTTATACAAGTTTCAAATAACTATTTTATGCATGCTTTACCTAATCAACAAGAGAATTGATTGAGAATGCACTGAACAAGCCACAAGGGAACATGTGCGTGAAACAAAATAGCCACATGTGTATCACCACCACAAATTTAGTAAAGGGCATGGCTATAAGCCTATAAAAAGGATTGGAAACAGCCTTCAACCATGCATAAACTGTTTAAACTGCTGTAAACAAAAGAAACCAGAAAATGTTCATTGTCCATGAGCAGACGATGACTCGCCAGGAAAGGAGATGGAAGGAAGCTCTGTCTTATTTTGGAGGCTGCAATTGCACTTAAACACATCCACATATGATCAGGATGTGATGTGAAAACAGTTTCACAGTCAATGCATGGAACGAAGTGGGTAAATGCCACCTGTATAGCTGCATGCATGCTTGATGCTGATTCTGAATCGTGTAAACTTGCATTTACAGCTATGTGTTATGCAACTATTGCTCTATAGTCTCATGATTTACAATCTACTATGACTATAGCTCTTCTATGCATTTATAAAAGCATGCATGCAGTTGGCTACATAACATACTGCAAATATACAAGCTTATAATTGTACATGTGTTTCCCCACTAAAGCCTGTGTAGCAGGTAGTCAGAAACTCCACATGCATATTTCACCTCTTGGACTGTATTAATTTTATAGCTACGTATATTTGATAACTTTTCAGGCATATCATGCACCAGTTGGAATTCGATCATTATTGGTCTACTAGAGACAATTAATACAAAAAAGGTATGTAAACGCTATTCATTTACCTGTACATGTATTTACCAAATATTCTGTGAATGCTATCCCACTATAGGGACTTGTGATATATGCATCCAAAATGCTTTCAGGAATTTCCCATGCAATAGCTAATTATTCATGCTCTTCAGTGTTCCTCATTTATATGTATGCTTGCATTATGCTCCTAGGTAAATAACATAATCTTGGAACATTATAATCAGTGAATGCTCTATTAGAGTATTTTGCTACAAAGTGACGATTCTGTCAGCTACAGTTTGCGTTTGCATTGAATAAAGAGTATTGATTATTCAATAAATTAAGATCCACCTAAAATATGCTAGCATTATTCCGGCATAGTCACTATTATGCTTTTTATTATGCTGGTGCAGGCCAGGCCTATAATGTGCGCATGCGTATTCCATACTGTGTCTCACAATCAAAAGATATTCATTATCACGAGTAGTCACATGAGCCAGTTGTTCAACCATGGAAGAAGCACCACCAGCTAAACGAGTGAAGACAGAAGCAGATTCAAGAAGTTCACTACATGGTAAGTAAGCTACAGTGGTCTTGCGTGGTCTGGCCGTCTCGTACCCAGATCGCCCTCCCCTTCTGTATGGTAGGTATAAACAGTGGACCTTAGGGTCCACTGTTTCTTTTTGTATTTGGGGGGGAAGGGGGTCCGGACACGAGACCATGTGCGCACTGCTGGCGCAAGGGGGTGACACACACGCAGGTAGATGCGCGACCGCGGTCTAAGTCAAAGGTCAAGGCATAGATATTGTATTATATAATGTACTCTTGATACTACGTACCCGGGATTGCGTACCGCCGGTTTTCAAAGGAACAATCCTCGTTGTACTCGTTAACACTTCTCCTTTGTAGTGTACCGCAGTAACCGCACAAGTGTTGTACTAGGCTGCATAGTACTGGAGCTCAACAGCATCATATCTGCTACCCTCTACAGCTCCAATGGCTAGAGGACAGATTCTGATCGGCTAAGTGTCAAAGCCAGTAAATCGGCATGAGCTGAGTGATAAAACAGTGGTATCTGCTTCATGTTGTTGGAAGGTGTTTGGGGATCTCAGCTCTTGTTAAGTGGCTAAATATATCACTTACTATGACGCTGTTGGTTGAGTGGACACAGACAAATGGTTTAAAATTGGCATGATGATTGTAGCCTGGTTTTTTGAGTTGTTATTCGATGAAATATGGCGGCGAGTTTGAGGCTTGTAAAATCACTTTCACGATGTTTATGCTGTATTTCAAGCATTTTCCTGGTAATTCAGTCTATTGAGAAGTGCTCTAGTGTATCCTTTTGCTGTCTACTAAATGCTGAAGAGACTAAATGCTGAAGAGGCTAAATCTTTCGTATTCTAAAAATCGCTAGGAGGTGGCCAGTTTTACTACAAACGTTTACGATTACTAACAGAAGACCATATATTGAAGTACAACGAGGATTGGCGTGTTGATAAGTGTTAATGAAGTTGGTACGCAATCCCGGGTACATAGTATATAATATCTATGGTCAAGGCCACCAAAATCGTGCCAAGTCAACGGTCAAGGGTAAAAATTTCCAACCCACAATCGAAAAGTACTGAAATATCATCGCTAAATCACTGGTCAAAGATCAAAAAAGGCTCTTAGTCACAGGTCAAAGTGAAATTTCGGCCGGTCAAGCCTTTGGCCGTGGTCGCAGATCTACCTACAGTGAGTGCCTGTGTGTCACCCCCTTGTGGCGTGCCTGCCAGTCTGGCAGCGCCCGCCCCCTCGCCCCTTGGTCTGGTTACTCTAGCATTACAGAGGACTATGATTATGATTAAGAATACTGAAAAGTACAGTTACAATCAGGGCAAATCACAGTTAAATTATAGTATATCTACTTCCAGAGATGGAGATTGTATAGTGTCAATGGGTAAATTGTTCCAATCACGGATAGATCTGGGGTAGTAGCTGTATTTATAGTGATTTGTTCTAGTAAAAGGGATATCAAAATGAATGGGTGGGATAAGTGGTGTTTGAAAAATAGCCAGGAATTATAAGTACTGATGATGAGTAGGCGATGTTGTAGAATAATTTTAATCTTGTTATATATCGTTGATGTTGGAGAGAATGCCATTGTAAATCTGTTAACACAGTTTAAATGCTGCTGTTGTATCTGTAATCGACCCATCGAGCAGCACGTCGTTGTGCCATCTCAATACTTTGTATCTCCTTGTGTAAGTAGGGATCCCACACTGCTGATCCATACTCTAAGAGTGGTCTCACTAGACTTGTATAAGCTACACATTTAGTTTCTATAGAACATTTATGAAGGTTGCATGTAATGAAGTTCAATGTCCTTGTTGCTTTAGAGGTATATTAGTGATATGAGGTGAAAATGACAAACAAGATTCCCAAGTAAGGGTGCTGGGTGACACGATTTAAACAGTGATCTCCAATTGAATAATTTGGAATAGGGGTAGATACTAGTCTACTGTAGGTAAGCACTACACACTTGGAGGTGTTTATATTCATTTGCCAAGTTTGAGTCCACTTTACTATAAGATTTAGGTCATGTTGTAGCAGTAGTTTATCTTGTTGATTATTGATGGTTCGATACAATTATACAATCATCTGCAAAAGTTCGTAATTGAGATGAAATACCGTGGTTGATATCATTAATATAACAGAAACATCAGTGGTCCGAGAACAGTTCCCTGGGGAACTCCTGATTGAACTTGTACAAAGTTAGAATCATATCCATTTACAACAACACGCTGTACTTGCCGAGTCAACCAAATCTTTATCCAATCATGGATTTTACCTTGAATTCCATAGTGAAAAAGCTTATGTGTACAATGTGGAACTGTATCAAAAGCTTTTCTCTTGAGTCAATAAAGATTATAATATCGACTTGGGAGGTGTGATCCATGGCTAATTTTATATCTTCAACAACAAATATCAAACGGTACGGTCGTACCGTTTAAGTAGGAATCCATGTGAAATTTTTGCGCACCTTTAAAAATCATCCTAGAGATATCTTACGAGACGAAAATCACCTTTACGGAATAGTACTAGTCCATATAATACATAAAACAGTATTAAATGCAACAAAACACTTACAGGTGGCCGGATACAGAATTTTAAAAATCGCCAAAACTTTGAATTTTAGACTGACTGCCTGACTGCCTGATCACAGTCGCAAGCCTAGAGGCCAAATGAAGCATTGCACGGCCACCATTTTACGCAACAATAGCAAACTCACCAGTGGGATGTGCCTTTTGGGGTTCCGACGAGTGTGTGCCCTCTGCGCCTTGTCTTTTCTTTTATCTTCAATCAGGCCGCTTGTCTTCTTCTTCATCCAACGAAACCATATCGAGGCATACATTTTCCGCGTATCAACACTTTCTTTAAGCAGCATAATAGACACCACAAGATTATTTAAGGCGCATAGACTACGCTACTGTACAGAGGAATAGATTATATTCCTTACTGATATAATCTATGACGGAGGTACTGTACGGAGGTACTGGTACTAGCTAGATAGCTTCACGATAGGTCCCATTCTTCATTGTACGCATTATCGATTGAAACCACGATGACACACCCCTTTTTCACTAGCTGTATTTCAGTGACCACACACCTTCAATTTGGAAGGCTGATTCGACATACTCTATAATTGATTGAAACCACGCCCCTTTTTGGGCAAGCACACATCTTGCAGGCTGCCTCGGGATACTCTAACACAGCAGTCACCCTAATAGAACAGTCACATGTTTATAGCTAGCTGTATGCCTCAACAAAAAAACTAAACAAACTAGTATATTAAAAATTATAAATTTAAAAATAAAGTAGGAATCCAAACGATAAAAATTAGTGAAACAAGAGAAGAACGATGGTAGCTATTACAGCATAGCTCGGTGGGAAAGTCCTACTTTGGCATTGAACACAAAATAATGTCTATACCATGCCAAAGTAGGGATTTCCCACCGAGCTATACTGTAATAGCTACCATCGTTCTTCTCTTGTTTCACTACTTTTTATTGCTTGGATTCCTACTTTATTTTTAAATTTATAATTTTTAATATACTATTAGCTGAACTTCACATGAATGTCCTGCCCTGACGCCAAATTGCTCATTGATTAATATGTTGTTGGTATTCAAATGGTCTACAATGTGGTGATACATAATATGTTCTAATATCTTGCAACAAAGTATATCAAACTGTTAGATTTTGTCCTGTCAAAACTTTAAAATGTATTGGTATCCAGTGTTAAGCTTTCAGTACTAAAGATGTAGTCATGCCAAAAGTAATGTAACCATGTCATAAATTAATGTAACACACTGTTTCTAGTCCAGTACAACAGTCTTTTAGCTATTAAATGACACTTCATGCATCCCACAAGTCAAAGGTAACATTGGATAACATGGTTTTAAATTGCATTTTGCACATTCATATATAGCTGGCTTGAGGTAAAGCTTATGGCCATAAACCATAAACAAATAGCTTAATTAAATATTGCTGCCTTTGTAAGGCTGCTCTCCAGCATGTAGCATTCTGTCTGGTAATGTCTCCTTCAATCCAGCGAAGCCAAAGTATGTACCCCAAAAATTTCATTAACTGTACCACATTGTGTAATATTCCATAAAATTTAAAAGGCGATTGCCCCAAGGCTAGGTTTTGAGTTGGTTTTTAGTAGAGATGGACCTATACCACTTTTTACCAATATTTCCGATACGAGTATTTGTACTGAAATTATTTGCCGATACCGATACCGATACTATACATTGAAGCCTAGACAAGTTTATTATAGAAATTTCATTGTTGTGATACATAGCTAGCTATTAAAATTGATTGATCTCAGTTCAATCAAGTTTTAAAATATTCATTGTGTAACAGCTAATCATGATAAACATCATGGTGGATTACTAATTTTTTTGTATGCTTATTGATAAGGCAGTTAATTGCATGGGCGGCCGATAATTGTACAGTGTTTGTTACAGCTTTTCAACCAAATCTTTTCATGAAAAAGCAAGCCAAGTAGTCATAAACTTATTCTTGAGGAACAACTGCACTACCATTTAATTACAAAGGATTCACGTGCTCTAATTTATTAGAATATACACGGAGCAATTGCAGCAATACTTGGAAAAGATTAACAAAGGCTTTGTTTCGCTACTTTGTTAGCTCAACTAAGTTACTGATTAGCTCAACTAAGTTATTAACTACTGGAAACTTAGCTAGAGATGGTTTAATAGAAGTGGTGAGTGTCTACTGTGGTATCTGTACCTTGTATTACCGATACCGATCCAATACCGATACTGGTATCGGTATCGGTCCACCTTTAGTTTTTAATGCTATTTACCACTAGGAAAGTGTAAATGTTGTATAAATGAGTTGATAATAGCTTGTTAATATATTTGGTAATGGTTTAATTGTAGTATGGCGTGATGACTTGGGGACTTTTTCGTGTCTACAAGGCACATCAAGGTTAGCGTTGTAATTAGTTCTGTAAGGTTTGTAGCAAACATCAGCTTAGTGAAACAAAGCTTGTTGGGTGCTTATATCTTCGATACACTGTCAGTTTTGTTAGCGTGTGGCGCTTGAATGATGTCACTAATTATTTGTGGTTTTTTTGGCATTTCACCACAGTATACTATTACTTCACGTCAGTTTTCTACAGTATACTACTAGATAGGCTAGTTGTTGTGGCTTAGAACAGTTCAGTAGTAGTGGGCGCAGGGACAGATACCAAAAAAGTGCTTTTAATTGCGTTTTCTTAGCAATACAGGAAGGATTTGTGTAAAACTTTGAAAATTAAATAACTGTTTTCATGCACTGCACTTGGATTGCTAAAGCAAGCCTTTCTTAATGGCTTTCTGTCCCTGCCCATGTGTCTACTGGCTGGTTTTCACTAATCATCTTGGTGATAATGGTAATAGTTTCCCAGTGATTTGACATGTAGTAATGCTTCGAAACCCTTCACAAACCACACTATAACTCTTGAGCGATTAACACTAGCAGTTTCAAATCTCCCAACCTATTAAACTAGTCTATGGACTGTAATGGGGCAGTATGCAAAGATGTGTGCTTATTAGCAAAGGCGAGTTATCACCTAAAGTATAGCATGCAGTATTTTACCTATTTCCGGTTTACCGTAACCTTAAGCAAATAACCATGTTTCCATCATTCCCAAAAACGGTCTAGTTGTCTTTGACTTTTTTGCCAATGTTCACTTAATTCCTTTGCTGAATCCATTCTGGGATAATAATCTATATTCTCACCATCCATAAACTCATCTGCTTAAAAAGGAATTACATCACGATTAGCAGTTAAAAAGTGGGTAGGTGTTAACACAAAGCCTGATTCAAATTCATCACAGACATATGTTAAGGGTCGGGTATTAATAATAGCTTTGACCTCTGCCAAAAGTATCAACAACTTATTCCAGTAAAGCAATTTACGCCCTATACCCTTTCCCAAGCTTTGTTTAACCATACCAATCAGACGCTCATAAAAACCTCCCCACTAGGGCGCAAAAGCTGTTGTGAAATTCCACTGAATACCCTTGCAGGAGAAAAAACTTGACAGTTCATTACTCTTCAGTACTCTTAACGATAGGTGATCCATTGTTGATTTGACCAATCGAAACTGGGGTGCATTATCACAAATTATCAGCCTAGGTCAACCTCTTCTTGAAATAAATCTTCTAACACAATCCAGAAATACCTGAGCTGATAATCCCTTCACCATCTCCAAATGAACTGCACAAATAGCTAAACATGTGAAGAGACAAATCCACATTTTCACAACTCAATCACCTTCTTTAACACTGATAGGCCCAAGATAATCCAGTCCAATGTACTGAAATGGCTCTGATCTTGACATTCGTTCACGAGGCCAAGGTGGCATAATTGGTAAACGAAAGGAGGGTCCATTATGTCTTTTGCAGATCACATACTGCAATAAAACTTGTCTCACTTCTGCCCGAACATTTGGTAACCAAAACTCTTGACTGAGATAATTCAAGGTATGAGACACTCCCGCATGTATGAGTCTCCCATGCACTTCCAATATAACTAAATTCGAAAAACAGTTCTTGCGAGGTAACAGTTTGGGATTTTTTGTTCGATATTTGTATCAGCATTGGCATATCGTCCGTAACACCTTAGTATGCCATGATCATCTTTCTTGAGACCCATTTGATTTATCAAACTATGTTTCTTTTTGTCTTTCAGTAAACAACACATCCTCAAAACAATCTTGTTGAATAAAATGTATCCATAATAAGCCTACGTAACAACTGAATCTCTCTAGTGGAAACTGGTCCTTTATCTGATAAGTCTTGAAAAATGGTAACTACGTAATAAACAGTCCTTACAATGGTTTCCTTCAATTCTATTCCAAACCTTTGTTTTGATGAATCTCATAACAAGCACTGAAATACGTAACAGCTTTCTAAGAGAGGATACAAGTTTCTTCATTCCAAACAAAAATGTTTCTACCCTTCTTCCCTTCAGTGCTTATATTTATTGTGATTCGGGACTCCTTAGCTTCTGTTTGTAATTGGTTCAAAATCTCTGAAGTAACTTCTGGTAGCTTCCAAGATGGCCACATTGACTGTTTCTCCAGCAGCCAACTCGGTCCATGCCACCAGAGTGAGGATTTTTTAATGTCCTTGACTGACAAACCTCTTGTAGCACAGTGAGATGGATTCTGACCAGAAGCTATGTAGCAAAATGATAAATATTTTTTGTGACCGTATTTTTCTAACTCGATTTTCAACGAAAACTGACAATGGCTTCCTTGTTTTTAGCCAATGCAAAACACATTGAGAATCAGTCCACAGAATTCGTTCAGTAATGGTCAACTTCAATTCTACTGCCACCAAATTTGCAGCACGAACACCAATTAATACCCCCATTAGTTCCAATCTCGGAATAGTTAATTTCGTACATTTCTTCCTCCCCTTAGCAACTGGGACTAATCGTGTCTTAGCAAAAACCTTAATAGAATTTTCTTCGACAGATCTCAGATACACTGCAGTAGCATAACAATGCACAGAGGCATCACTGAATATCAATAACTGGTTAATTCCTTGGTTTGACAAATCGAGAGATAGCCAAACTAGGAATTTCAGTGAGCATAGTAGATATGTGATTCCACTCTCTAGAGAGGTCTTCAGATAATGGCTCATCCCAAGGTTGATTGATCTTCCACAGTTTCTGTAGAAACAGTTTTCCTGCTAGTAAAGGCTTCAAAAACTCTTTCTGAATTTGAGTTCCTTAAGTTCATAGAAGCTCTCTTAAAAATCTTTTGCTTCCTGAAAAAAAAAAAAAGCCTCTTCTGCAGAATCAGTTCCAAATAAGACATTGTCAACATACATATTATTCAAAGTATTCAATGCTAGGGGAATGCCCTCATTCTGTAAATGAAACTTCAATGTGCTCCTAGAGAAAAGGGACTACAAGTTAAACCAAAGGGAACTCTGCAGAAGCGGCATACCACTAAATTAGAATTACTCACCACTGAATGAACATCTCTGAGCCATAGAAAGTGGGTCACATCACGTTCTCTTTCTTGTATTCCTATTTGCAGGAATACCTTTTCAACATCTGCTAATATAGTACTAGCTCATACAAACAAAATCTCAGTTAAGTCCAAAGAGATCAGGTAAAATTATTGGTCCACGAAACAAACATTCATTTAAACTACTTGCAGTGTTCTTAGCCTTAGCTGAGGCATCGTAAACAATACGCATTTTTGTGTTTCTTTGTCTGGAGTAAGAATAGGATGATGTGGCAAATAATACCTTTTAGTCTCACTTGCCTTAGTTACATCAACTTCCTCAATTATATTATTCTTCACCTGCTGTTGAATTATCTCATCATATTTATGAAGAAGATCTTTATCAGCATGTAAACGATTGACAAGCATTTTCAATCTTGTTATGGTGACAGGATAATTATCAGATAACTGAAAACTGTAACATCACTTTCTCTCCTGATGCTAACAGTGATTGAGTTAGACCAGTAGCAGTACTAGTGTCTCACTGCTGTTGTTGCTTTTGCTGATGCTTTGCTGATTCAAACTCTCAGCAGAAGACAGAACAGGTAAGTCAGAATTGTGGTCTTGTCCAGCAGCAACAAATGATTCTGCACACTGAGCTGAAAATTCTCAGGACATAAACACCGATTATGGCTATTCCTTTTGCCACAGTAGCAACAAGCTCTTTTGTGCAGGCTAGGACATTGTTTCAACATATGACCTATCTTCAAACAGATAAAACACCTTTTCTGTTGATTTAACACCTTCTTTCGTTTTGTTATTGTAGAGTATTTATCACATTCATCATTATAGTGATTACTCTACAGAATATACATGGACGCAATACTTGAACACTTCTTGTGTCACCCGGGTAACCACAATTACCTTTATTCATTTTACCCATGTTAGCACTAACACTACTGCATACCCCTGCAAAGGATTTTTGTAGCTGTTCATGTTTGTTATCAGTATGATACTCATGATACCCTTTCACCTTGTTATCATGATCATGTTCATACCGACCTCTCCCATCTACATTTGTACTTGAAATAAAGCGTGATACATTCTCTTGTATATTGACCTGACAAACAATAACCTTACGCAAGTTTTCCATTGTCCATGGAACTGTTGGCTCTTTGGATTGTTCCAGTTTAAGAAGAAAATCAGCTGGAACTTTGCTAGAAGTTGCTGTATGAGCATCCTTTGTGAATTTACTGGCTCATTCTATGCTTTCAGTTGACGTAAAATCTTCTCTATTGAATCACATGTGTATTTAATATCCATAAACCTATTGCTACACCTTGGTATAGCTTGTAACTTTGAGTACAACAATTCTATAATCTTCTCAGGTATTCCAAACTTCTCTTTTAACAATTGAAGGGCAGCATCATAATTCTCATTATTAAAGGGCACAGGGCACAGCTGCATTGGCAATTTCGAACTCTTTAAACAACTAAAATTTGCGACTGATGGCAAATTCTGTTGTTGGTGAACAGAAGCATTGAATATGTCCCAGAATTCTTGCCATTGTTGTAAATTGCCATCAAACGTTTGAAGCTGCAATTTTGGGAGACTGATCTGCAGCCCACTGTTGCTCATGCTCCCAGCAACGTGCTGACTGCTCACTGCTGCCATTAGGCCAAGGGGAGTTCTCTGTTTTATGTCTGATTTTCTCTGATTTCATTTCAGCCTTGTTTTCAGGTGACCTATAAATTCACCAGAATCCAGCAAAATTTCCACATACCCTTCCTTTCCATCGGCAGCTTGCCTTTGTTCTTCTTTTTCTGTGACCTTTGTTTCCCCCTTCAAATTTCTCAGTAGACTTACCCAGTCATCGCTGCATCGTTCCACAATAGAAATATTATTGTTCATTCGCTCTACAACAATCTCCTCTTCCTCTTCCATCGTCTTCTCTTCGATGGACTGCAAAAGTAGCTGCTCCACTTCTTCAATACACCTCTTCAGGTGCACTTTTGAAGACCCTAGTATTTTGCGCAACGGCCCTGACATCCTGCCAACTATGCCAAATCTTGTCTCTATGTGGACCCATGAGTGAAGAAGAAGTCTATTGCTCTCGTTTCACAGTAACAATTTATTGACTTTATGGAGAACTGTTTATTTTAAAGATTACAAGTAATTTATATGTACAGAAAATTAATCACATGACATACTTTACATAATGACGTAATAAGTGATAAAATGTAGTACTGTCCATGACAGTCAGAATTATCCAGCCACAATGTCCAAACAACAATAAAATTATCCAGCCATGGTACAATATTGACCAGAAATTGGCTGATTGTCAAACATTATTTTGAGCCCTGAAACTGATGTTAAGGAAATAGGACAGTAATTGTTGGCATTGCTTTTGTCCCCCTTTTTGAATACTGGTATTATATTAGCTTTTAGCCAGTCATCAGGTAATTGTAAGGTTTGAATAAATATAACAGTAAGTATTGGAGCAACTTCTTTGGCACAAAGTTTTAGAACCCTAGTAGGGATGCTATCAGGTCCAGATGCCCTGCTTGGGTATAGAGATTCAAGAAGTTTTTGTATACTATCACATGCGATTACAATGTCTGGCATTGCAGAATAAGGGGCACTGTTGCAGTTTGGCATGTCGGTAGTGTTTTCAGAAGTAAACACAGACCGGAATTTGCTGTTTAGGATGTTAGCTTTTTCTTTAGAGGTGTTAACAGTGTTACCGTTGTAAACAAGTTAGTTTGGTATTTGGTATGAGCATGTCTAATACTGTTTGTAATTTTATTCTTTAACCCTTAAACCCAGAGAACTTTTGGGGAATGCATGTTTACACAACATGGGCACGCATGGCAACACTAGGTGGGGTAGCTTAATTCTTACAGCCTACAACTACACATCGATTAAAAGCGTGTTCACTGGACTGCTTGGAGAAAGTTAAATGAACATTGTAACTACAGTGGCTTACTTGTTATGAAGCAATGAACAGCGGCGAGTTGTGTCTCCATGTTTCACAATTCTTGCCATGTGTTTAAGTACGATTGTGGGTTTACTCACATGAGTCATACATGGCCTGATAGAAAATTTAACGGCGAATCAAATGGAAGTTGTTGCAAGGCGATAGGAGCAACCGCTATCGGGTTATCAACCATTTTATATAAAGGTATGTAAAGGGTTTGTGTGCCTTACTGAAAAGTTTTTCACGGCTAGTTTTTGCCTCACTATTTAATGTTAGGGTAAAACTCTAGGTATCATTTTAATCCTTGTGTTTTAATCCAGTTTTCTGGATTATGCAGGTTTAAGGGTTAAAATGCGATAGTTATTCCAAGCCTTTTCAGTTGAAGAGATTTGGCTTTGTGGTACAAACGAGTTTGACAGTTCATTAGTCTTTTTATAGAAGGGGTAATCCAGGGTAGTTTGTTACTAGAATTCGATAGGTTTTGTGGAATATCTGTAGTGATTGCATTGTTTACAGCTTGTTTAAATTTATTCCAGTTACTTTCAACATCATTGGAGTAGGGATCACTTGTAAGAAATTACAACTGGAGATCTGATATATCTGATTTTAAGCTCTCCATGTTTCCTTTGTGGTATAGATAGATGGGATGGTCCATTTTTTTCAAAAAGTGGCTTGTTTAGTAGGTCGAGGCAATAGAGAATAGCATCATGGTCAGAGATTCCTGGAGTTATCTGTACATTTGATACGAGACTAGGATGAAAACAAAATAACAGGTCCAGTACATATATTGTTACCTTTAGTAGATGTACTAATAAATTGTTCTAGACCATAATCATTGATAACATCTACAAAAGCATTAAAATTAAGATATTGATTTTTTTTTAAATGTCAAAACCCATATTTTTGTCTGTCTGCCTCACTGCCTGCCTGACCACAGCAACACGGGTAGGGGCCAAATTAAGCAGTGCACAGCCACCATTTAACGTCACAATAACAAACTCAGTTGTGGAATGCGTCATTTTCTGGTTCTGATGAATGTCTGCCTTCTGCGCTTTGCCTTTCCTTTTATATTCAGCAACATGGTTGTCTTCTTCTTTATATAAGAAACCATAACACGGCATTAATTTTTCACATCAACACTTTCCTTAGAGGAGCATGCATATTTAGATGCCACGAAACTATTTGAAGTGCTTAAATTACGTGTAACTGCACTTACAAAACTGAGTGTGAAACGATTGCTGATCTGACCATACCCATAAATGAACGGAACATGTGCCTTGCACTTAACGATTAGTGCACTCTGTGACCATTCTCTAACTTTAATTGCTGTAGAAAACTAGACATGGCAAACCACGCCCTTTACTCTATTACGTAGTTCATTTGAGACAAGCATGGGCACTGAGATACGTACTCTAATAAAGTAGTCACAACCACACATGTATAACATAGCTATGCTATGTCAATAAAGTTAACAAACTAATGCAATTAAAAGTTATTAATTTAAAAATGAAGTAAGGTTCCAGCGATAAAAAGTAGTGAAACAAGAGATATGAGTGATGGTAGCTATTACAACATGACTACATGACTACATGAGGGAAAACCCCTACTTTGGCATAACATGCCAAAGTAGCCTTGTAATAGCTACCATCATTCATATCTCTTGTTTCGTTACATTTTATCAATGAAACCTTAATCATTCTTTTAATTGATAAAAGCACTATTAATAATTAGCAAAGGAGCACACACTTTGTTTTACAATTATAGTCTGGCACCTTTCTTTCCTTTTATGAGGTATTTTTAGAAGCACATCATGGTGCAAAAATGGTTGTTAAACATAAGGAAACATGTGACCGGATCTGCAAAAACCCAACGCAATCACAGTTTTTGAATTCCTGTTATTTATAATCTACTTAGCCGAGTGGTCCCTCTGGAAAATTTTCAGCCTCATATGCCAATAACTTTTGGAGTTACAGCCCTACAAAGTACAGTAGCAACAACAGGAAGATCGATTTGTACAGCCAGTATATACAGTGGAACCTCAGTTATCCGAACCCCTTGGGACCAAAGGTGGTCCATAAGTCTGAAAGTCCGTATCTCTGAAACTGTGTATAAAATAGCATAATCAAATTTTTTTTTTAAATATCAGTATTTCAACTACCCTAATAGAACGGACACTACTCTAATAGAGCAGTCATTTCCGTAATTCGGTTAACCGAGAATCCGGATAAGTGGGGTCCGGATAACTGAGGCTCCACTGTATAGGGAAAATACATTATTACAGGCACTTACTAAAACGGTTGTAACTTACAAACGGAATAACGTGCGGAGTTGAAATTTGCACCATCCTGTTTGCCATGAGTATGAAAATCGATTACTGGGTAAGTGTTTCCTTTAGCACCTAGGCAAAATTTGTGACGAAAGATCGATCGTGTACGATCGCTTCAACATGACATAAACAAACACCCCATAATTTGCGTTCCTTTGGGTCTACTGCAAGCAACGAAACAAAGATTTTCGAATACAATAATATCCCCAGGTTTTTATTGTTAGTCCCTTCCTTCACTAAGAAACAGGCATTAAAAAATTTACAGATTTTTTCAATAGTTTGCAAGTATTTCACCCATTGTATTCAATGCTTTCTACTGTAACTTTAGGCTTGCACAATTGTGTCGGGTTTTTGCAGATCCAGTCACATATTGTGAATTTTACATACTAGTTAAAGCACCGCCGCCGCGAGTGCAATATGGAAAAAATAGCACGAGGGCGTGGGCGAGAGACTAATACAGCACGAGGCAAAGCCAAGTGTTATATTAGGTTCGGGACCATGCCCAAGTGCTATTTTCCCATATTGCACGAGCAATGGCGGTGCTTCAACTGGTTTATTGTACTAAAGTAGTGGCTGTGAAGAGTGGGGGTGACGCCAAGTAGCAGGAGGTAAGTGCCTATCCACGTAAGTTTGAGACCATGTGTATTGCAATGATTAATTATTCGAGGCATTATTCATACTCGCCTGCACCAGCGTGATGAAGCTAGCTAGCTCAGTACGGCGTAGCTTTAATTGATTTGAGCTGCCGAGAACGACAGTAAGTGGCCAACTGCTTTTTTCTCGGTTGAAGCCTGGCTTAATGCCCATGAGTAAGTCTGTGACTTTGTTATAGGGAGGCTTGCTATCATGTTTAGCAGGTGAGAGTGCATTTATAGAAGCCATGGTGTGGTGCTGGGAACGATACCACGAAGGCAACTGAAAGCGAATTAACTTATCGTGTTCCACCTGGCTTTACAACATGGACAGGAGTCATTTTGTAGTGTTGATAATGCCATGTGCTCTGTTCCTTCGCTAACTGCATTCGCTAAGAATGGTTTTCAGGGTAATTCGCCCACTTGTGTTTAAGTCATGGCATTGTTCTATGTGTTTATGATACGTCATAATTGTTGAATGGCTTCATAACATTGCAGTGGTTTGGTGAAAGGAATGCGATAAGGTGTCTGGCATTGGTCATGCTTTGGTCAACTTGTTTACTGTTTCAACAGTGCTGTATTGGTATCAAAGGGAAAATACAGCACACTTGGGCAAATACAGCACAGTTGAAACAAATACAGCACACTGCCAGCTTTGAAGTGTGCAGCCAGGTATACAATATGGAAATAAAAGTACACTTTTCACTGATCTTTTCACCCAAAGTACAATAAAAGCTAGTATTAATTCATCAACTACATCTGCTATGTGAACTTGTACACACTCAGCTTTGAAGGGGGCATGATCCTTTATCCTCAAAGAAATTTTTTTTAAAGATTTATGTTCTTGTTATGAGAGCAGTTTCACCCATGCAATGACTGTTCTATGACTGCTCTGTCAGAGAATCTTAATTGTTTTAATGTGATTACAAAAAGAAGTGTACAGCACTATGATTTTATTATTGACTGTTGTCATAATGATTGTGTTTATGTCTGCAGAGGTGGAAAAATTAATGGATGCAGATTCTTGTTGGTGTAGCAATACATTTTCATCTCTACTACAAGACCCCAGTACACATGATGTGACATTCAAGACATCTGATGGTGGTAGTGTGAGTGCCCATAGGGTAATAGTAGCAGCTGGTTCACCAGTGTTCCATGCTATGTTGTATGGTAACATGAAAGAGAGTAATCAGAAGGAGATTGAACTACCTAATATAGACAGCAGCACACTAAAAGATATGTTTCATTTCATCTATACTGGTCAGGTACAAGGAAGTATAATTATGTGCTTAAACTTGTTACCAGCTGCTGACTATTTTGGTGTTGGTGCACTGAAGGCCGTTTGTTTTCGTATGGTTCAGGATAGATTAGAGTTTGACATTTATCAAGATGTTGCCACCTTTGCAATAGAACACCATCTGGACTCAGTGTTTGAAGCTTGTGTAGAGTTCATGGAATGCAATGTCTATGAGATCTGCAGGTTCAATTCTGGTAAACCAATACCACTACCACTGTTAGTTGCTTTCTTGACGTCATCTGACATTGAAGCTAGTGAGCTGTTTTTGTTCCTTACCGTTGTTGATTTGTGTGAGATGCAGAAAGATGTACTGAGTGCTGATGATATCAAGCAGATATTTCAACATATCCGATACCCACTAATACAGAAAAATGATTTAATTGAGAAAGTACATCCAACAAATATGGCTGATCCTGATCTTTACAAAGCTGCTTTAGAGTATCATGACACTGACAAGTTTGATGGACCTCAAGAACAAATTGAGGTTAGAAAATTCTATTTTGATTTCATTGATGGAGTGGGGTTGGATATTATGCATACAGCTAAGGGTACCATGATAAGAAAGTCCACTGCCTGGCATTTTACCACCACCGCCACTGCTTACGTATCTATCCAAGAGCTGGTACCAATTCCATTTATCTTTTGTCTTAAATTTTGTGCTAACAAGCGAAAAACTAGCATTTCCATAAGATATCAAGATTCTCCAGATATGGACAGAGTGAGTGTTGAAAAAATTCCTATTGGAGAGGAGATACATGGTCTCATCTGTCTTAATGATCGTGATGGCTATGTAAATGTTGTAATTGGAGAAGCATTGCTGCGTATTCCTGAATA
This sequence comes from Dysidea avara, assembly GCF_963678975.1. Classification (NCBI taxonomy): domain Eukaryota; kingdom Metazoa; phylum Porifera; class Demospongiae; order Dictyoceratida; family Dysideidae; genus Dysidea; species Dysidea avara. The sequence continues at coordinate 7,341,079 of NC_089283.1, read as the reverse complement.
TGAAGATGATTACTGTTCTCTTTCGATTACTTTAGGCAGTGTGGGCGATCAGATCTGTATATTTAGGGTATAAAGTTACATACGCAGCACTGCGTCTTTGTGTAAATATACAAATGCTAATACGTCTGTTTAAAGTTCTAACGTTGTAACATAATGTATATAGGGTATTTACTGTAGTTGTAGCCTGTTATGTTAGCAAGACTCAATAACCCGAGGAGGGTTGTATATTTGCATTGCATTATAAACTACTTGACATTGTACAATACATGCATATGTTATTGAAAAAAGGTTTTGTTAAACACTGTAACTGCTGCAAAGATAGTTATCTTAAGAAGTGATATACTCATGAAAAATATTTCTTACAGAATTAAGAATCATGTATAGTGGTTTTATTTGACATATGACTGCCAGTGGTTTTTCTATTTCACTTGATGCATGTAATGTCTATTCTCTGTCCCTCAACGGTAAATTATCTGGTTAATTATTTAGTAATATTTGCTTGGTGCATATAAATTTTTATCTATCGAAGCATTCTTAATTAGTATAAAATGTTACATGTACTTAATATGTACCAATGCTGAACAGTTAGCTATATACAGTGTATATAGTTTTATATACTACACCTGTGGTTGAGATCTAAAGCGCCGCACTGTGGTATATAACTGATATACCATGGCAAACTGGTATATAAGTGATATACCACGTTTTGTGGCTACGCTTACCATATATGATGTAACTTCACAAATTCCGCGAAATCCTTGTCTAAACAGTAAACAATTAGCACCTAGAATTATTCATCTGAGCAAGGAGACAAATTTTCCATGAGCTGTTGTCTCCTTTGTGGATAACTCACTAATCGTGAGTAGATGGGTGTGGCAACGTTAAAGAGTCTAAAACATCTAATCCATCAAGGATTTCTACTAATTTTGATCTTAATCAGGTGCTGTTTCACTATAAATTGCTATCTGTAATCGTTGCATCTACTGGGGTGTAGAATATATATGTAAATAGACAATGGATAAAATTTTGGGCATGATGGACCAAAGTGCATGTCAGCTGGTGATTTCACAGTACCAAACAATATCAAGAGTAAATAATGGAGAAGAGAGTTTTTAACTCAGTATTAGTCCATCAAATATGAGCCCGTAAAGTCCACAGTGCTAATTGTCCTGTATGACCACATTTTAACAATATTCATTTCAAAAAGCAGGTGTTAAAGGATCAAAGTATAACAACACCAGTTGATTGTTCTTCGCATACAGCTTCGATCTATCCAACAATAGGCTGTGAAGAATACCATGCTGTGGTCACCATTGTGTGTGTGTGTGTATATGGCTTCTAATATATACCCCTGTGCACATGTATAGCTCTGTGATCTCAGTGGTATACGCAACAACATTGCTGCACTGTGGTTAAAATATAGGTAATGATATATATATATAGGGTTTCCAAATGAACTTGTTAAGTTGAATATATTGTATACTACATAATAGGATTCCTTCCAGCGAATAAGGCTTCACTTGTCAGATCAATGGCAAAGTGAACTGCAAATCTGCTTGAGAATGGGTGTTCTTGTTGCAATATGCGTATAAAATAACTTATAGATGTGTAGAATGACATAGGAAGGAAGGTTATGAAGTTTGTATCCCCAAACAGTGCCCAGATTTTCTTAGGGCCTGTGGAAAGAAAAAAGTTAATTACATGTATATGTTTCTGGTTCCCTACCTAGTCATTTTTTTGCTGAATGAAGTGTACAATCACCATAAAATATTTGTGAAAATTTTATAATTTTTATACTTTAATGTCTTATAAACACTTTTCTTATGTACTAACTTTTCAGATCAACCATAGTTGCCCTGTAATTCTATGTATATCAAATATAGCAAAAAATATATGAACAAAAAGTTATAAAAGGAAGCCTGGTCACCTGGTCAATTTTGGGACATTGATAGCACCAGAAATATGTAATTTATTTCAGAAAAAGATGAACTAAGTGGTATATTTCAAGATTCACTTTTTGGGCTCCTTTTGACTTCACGTTTACTAAAGGACTTATACATTCTCCAAATCAACTTCTAAGACTTCTTTTGTGGTTGGAAATCTTTCTAAGGTGGTGTTTAGGTTAGGCCTGAGCGATAATGGCAATTACAACATCACAATTATTTAAAACAAAACATCAAGACTATTTGATTATTTGATTATTTTGATAGTGATTAGTTGGATTATCAAATTTTAAGAATCGAATATTCTTCAAATTAATGAATGAATTAATGAATTATTCTTGAATTTTCTGTATAACTAGGTGCTCAAAATAAACCAAACACCAACAAACAAAATAACTAAAGGTAACTACGTGCTGGCAATAGCTGCCCACCACCAACTATATTTCCTTATTAATAACTACATACGTAGCTTGCTACTCTGCTTCTCTGAATATTATGACTGCTCTATCAGAGTATCTCGAATTATTGAGGCTCTTCCAAAAGAGGGTTCCATGGAACCCTTTGAACCCCCCCCCTGGATCCACCCCTGATGTGGCTGGCACAAATAAATACTTCCTTGCCATTCTAGCTAGCGCAGGAAACCTTGACTCATTCTGCTTTCCACCACAGAAGTGGGCTAACCTCACGTGCCTCTTCATCCACATACTTATCTCTGCTTTTGCTCTTTCAAAGATTTACTGCATACATTTCCAAACAAGTACAAAAGCTGTATTTCCAAAAGTGTTATCTGGTACTTCTTGTTCTAGGTGCTTAAGTAATGGAGCCTTCTCTTCATTACCTAGATAAGATGGCAATTTAAACCTTGGCTCAAAGAAATGTTGAAACATTGAGAAACGTTAAAGTAGCTTAAGTGTATTGCTCATGAAGATTATTAATCATAGCAATTTTCATTGCCTTCACCAGCCTTGAATTTTGATCAGAGCAAGCACACCAAATGATCATCTAATCGTGTGCAACAGTGACCTAACTGGATATAGTCACCCAGTTTTCACCTTCAACTGCTTCAGTTATTTGTGTTACGGGTTTTATAATTTCAATGAACCACTCAAGGATAGAAAATTCACTGTCAGTGGGCATTAGGTCTCCCTTCCAAACAGCACACAAAGCAGCACTTAATGGCTCTCGCATTACTATTAGCCATATAGTATATATATATATGCTGAATTCCACCTAGTTGGAACATCTCATACTAAACACAACTCATCGTAATTTAGGTCAATTTGCTATTGACATAGCATATATGTGGACTCTGAAGAGTGATGAAAATGGCTCACTAGTCATCAACATCTTGCTAAAGCATTAAAGACTGCTGGTAACTTTAGTGCAGTCTCTATACTGCTAACTGTAGGCTATGTGAAAAGCATGGAATTCTCATCCACTCCATTGCAAGAACCATATTAGATGCATTGTCAGTAGTTGCTGCAGATACATTGTCAGGAAAGAGATTCCATTCAGCAAGTACATACTATACATTCCGAATTTCTTCAGCTGGTGAATGCTGACAATTAATCTGTCCCTGCAGATTTTTGGACATCCTGCCAAAACCGATCTTATGGAACAGTTACTGTTCATTACATCAGTCATGCTTTTGATCTCCAAAGCCTTTTGTTAGGAACAAAGGATTTTGTGCAATCCCACATGGGAGTGAATATTGCTTGTACAGTACACATTCGTACATCTTGCACATGGAATTGCTGGCCAGTGTTTTCCTATCTGGGGGCTCATATCTTACATTGATTCCAGCAAGTGCAACAGTCTATGAAAACCAGGTTCATTCACTGTTTGAAAAGGGTAAATACCTTTCACAATGAAATAGCACACCGAATCAGTGATTGTTTTCCAGCGTGTAGAAGTATGGGAAGGGGTTATTGACACTTGAAAAATACAGGAATTCTTGGTTTCTGGCTAGAACTACTTACAAACTGTTCAGTCTCAGCTGTCTCCCTGGTCATCTCAGCAGTTCCAGGAACATTAGAAGTGGTAGCACTAGCAGAGCTTGGTGAACTCTCATCAAGTTTAGCTTTCCTGAAGTGACCAGGATGGGTGGGACTCTTTAAGATGTTGCCACATATGGTGTTTCCAATGTATGAAGAATCTAGAACGAAAAGCTTGCAATTCGCTCACTTTCGTTTCTTCTTATTGGCTCTAGAAACTTTCCATTTTTAGCTGGGAAGCCAAAACAATTCCACACTCTGTTGATGACTCTTTCGAGCCTTAACAATTTGAGCGATTCACCTTGTGATAGACTAGGCGATTCATCCAGTAGCATGACCACGTTGTCTGTCGTCATTTTTATTAATCAGGTGATGAAATTTCATGAAAATTATATGCACATGATCGTGAGGCATATTTAATTAACCGGCATTTGTTGTAGAATTGATTGTGTTGCTATCATCACAATTATTGTGATGATTGATCGCTCAAGCCTAGTTTACGTAGGTGAGTGTTCTATTAAGATTTTAGTGAAAACATAGGTGATCTCTATTATGGACCACTACCATGGTTCATGATAACATGGCATCCTCTAAAGTAACAACCACAGGTTTCTGGTTCATTTCAGATGTACCTACATATAGTTGTTATTTATGATAGTTCACTGAGTTAAACTCAAGGTTCAACTTCTCACTCGTAAGATTGCAAACACTACAAGTACACAAAAAAAATTGGAATTTTCAACTAGAGTAGGGACCATAGCACTTCAATAAAAAGTACTGAAACAAGCTGGAGTAGTGCACGATATTAAATCACAGTAAAACAATAAGAAGTGTTATATCCCTACTGTGCATTGTCCAATTAAGATACCATAACGGAAATGCACAGTAGGGATATATCACTTCTGATTGTTTTACTGTGATTTAATATCGTGCACTACTCCAGCTTGTTTCAGTACTTTTTATCGATGTGCTATGGTACCTACTCTAGTTGAAAATTCCAAATTTTTTTGTGTACATGTTTGTTAACTTTTTTTGTAAATAATTATTATTATGAACCCACACATAGAGCATATAACACACACACACACACACACACACACACACATACACACACACACACACAATTAGCTAAAAAAATCGGACTTATAGAACGAAAGAGTTTAAATTGCCCTTCGCATATAAGGTCCGCATCTGAAATAGCACTGCGTGCCCCAGCTATATCAATTAAAAAGTAGAGTATCCATTGTCAGCTATGTTCAACCCGTTACACAGCATTTCAAATCAAGAACTTGTTCGAAAAGCAACTCTGCAATCCACGCATACTGAAATAGTGCTGCGCACCCCATTTATATCAATTAGTGTCTGAAAAGTGATGTATCCGTTGCGCTTTGTTGTCGGCTATGTTCAACCCGCTACACAGCAGTACGAATCAAGAACTGTTCGAAAAGCACCTCTGCAATCAATATAGCCACTATGAAAAATACGGACGATTTCCGTTATGAAAGGAAACCATCACGTTTGCTGTCAACAAAGATGAATGGGACACAAAGGAGGACACTGGTAAGTCCATGAAGAATGCATTGTATGTACTGCGGTTTGCCAAAAAGCACCTCTCGGGCCGAAGCGATGTCGAACAGTGAAAAATTCAAGCCCGTAGCCTTAGCCGTTATCAAGTTACACTTGTCTGAAGGCATCAGTTACTCAGTTAGTCAGTAGAAAATTCTGCTAAATTTTTTTAAAATTCCGTATTAATTTGTTGAAAACATTTCGGGCCAATCTGAAGGCTTGTTTGGGCTTAGTTTTGCCTAACCAATACTGCCTCATCGTCATCAAGGAAAATTGCGGCTAGTTTTTGGGTGATGTTATTTCGTGAGCCACGCCTACTCCTTTGTGGTCCCTACTATACAGTACTATCATACTGTATGATAATATCACAGAGTTCACTGCACAAATATTTCAATTCTCTTGGTTACAATGCATGAGGTAACTACTGTATGAGTGTAGCAATTTTTGAAAACCGAACTGCACATGTTCAACATGTTTTTAATCAGATGAAATAATGGTTAAATCTTGGGAAACACGTACAGCAGTGAAAATATATTTGGGAGCTGATGAAATACAGAAAATCATTAAATAGTGGCCTTATAGCAGGATGAATACATTTCAGATTAATTTTATGTATGAACTACATGTGGGATTAAATAATGGAGATCTTCTAAACACCAGAAAATTCTTGACATGTATTATACTCTTGGAAATACAGGGCCAGAATCCAGATATTTTGAGTGGTCCAACCATTTATGGACTACAATGGAGTTATGCACACTAGTTTAATTATGATCTTTAAATCAGAGATTGCCCACTTTTATGTGATAGTCAACTGCATCTGCTAAGCACATGCAGCATGCCAAGCTAGGGGGTCTGGAGGCATCCTTCCCCAGGGAAATTTTTGAAAACAGATGCTCTGAAGTTTGGCATCTAGAGGCTATTTTACATGCAAAGCCTCTTTCTTTATTTTGTTAACATCCTGGTAATTTTTGTGCTACAGTACCAATTAATCTAGCTAGTAGCTAATTTATTTTCATGATATAAAAATTCAGAGAAAGCTTAGTATATAAGGAAACCATTGGGATTGTAATTGCTAATGAATGAAATGTGTGATCATTTAGCCTGATGCAGTGCCTTTCAGATGACTCACTGGAACTTTGGAGTAATTTGACGACAATTAACAGAGATTCAAGAGATATATTATACTGAATGCTCTATTTATAGAGTATTGCGATGACTGTTCTATTAGAGTATATTCTGATGACTGCTCTATTAGAGTATCTTGATCTTTTTACAAATTAAAGTAGCTAAAAAGTGGTCCGGCCAATCTGGTGGCTCCGGCCCTGATTATTAAATATGTATATGGTAGCTACATTTAGTGTGTTCTTACATATTGCATGCTACAATTCTGTGTATAAAATACAGACCCGTAACCAGAATTTTTACTGGGCTAGTGTCTGTAACAACACACTTTAAATGCGAAGCATGCTAGGAGTCTGTTGGGATGTCCCCTTGCCTGAGTAAAAGTTTTAAAAAGATACAATGTAATTTGGATATGAAAATTGTAATTTTAGTGCTTAGAATAAACAACTGCTCTACTAGAGTAATTGACTGCTCTATTAGAGTAACATTGGGGTGATGCACTAGTGAATTGTGGATCTTATTAGAAGACTGCGGTTCATCCATGCCTGCCAAGTCCTCCTAGATACAGGCCTCTATTATGAACTGCATTTGTATACTATAGAATGTCCATTCCACAGAGTGCTTCCCGTCAATGCTAAATACATTGATTTGTTGTATTCCTGCATGCGTATGCAAATTGTATAATATAAAACTGCCTACAAGACATGTCTCACCATACTAATTGCAATACACACTCTGCTAAGTTGAATTTTCCCACTTTGAATTAGGGTTTACACCATAAGGCTTCTTGGTAACCCCAACACTCAGTCTGGGTATCACACTGTATACATTCTAGTATTGTACTTTACAATTGCAAACTTGTGTACCATAAGTACAAGGTACTAATGGCTAGCAGGTTATATTAATGTGTTTAACTTTAGTTGGATAAGACTCTTATAGTTACTGTATATACAGAGTAATAGTTGAATGTCTTCATCATGAACAATGACCAGAAGCATGGATATGTGTAAATGATGTATAGTACAGTGAAGCCTATGTAAGCTAGTCACCTTCGGGTCAAGGCCAGGTGGGGTGGATTAATGTATAAAACTTCTCATCTGCAGAATTTAAAATTTTCCTTTTTATGGAGGTGGTCTTTACCAGATGGCCGATAAGATAGGTTCCATACAGGGTAACATTGAATACCATGATAACAGGATATTTTCTCAACACTGGATACCAGGGAATCAAATATACTTTACCATCCAGCATTACTCCACACAGTGTAGCTGCTAGCACACTATTATTAAATTTAATACAGGAGGTTTTAGCATCAGCCATTGGCATGTAGTTGCATTACAATCATATGCTGAAATATAGGCCGGGACCTGCAATGCCTGTACTAACAACAAGAACTTATAAAATTCAATTTGCTATCAGCTAATAGAAAAATCAATCTAGAACATTACTTCTTAATTTAAGTGCTGGAAACAAGTGTTAAAGTTTTGTACATAGACTTCTCTATTACAGTATCTCAATCTGAACTGTTGTATGTACTATCCTACTAGAGACCTGTAGGGAGGCTATAGCCTGGTATATTCAGAGAGAATGTGGGTCTTGAAACTAAAATTCTCTGAAATGGACCCAAGCACAGGCTAGTTTTTTGGTCAATATTTTTTTCATGAGAAACACAGTGCTACTGTTCTGTATGACCATAAGAAACTTGATTAGCAGTTTTGCATCACTACCCGCATGTTTATATGCATCTGGATGAAATTTCACAAAACTGATACCTTAGCCTAAAAGTGCCTACAGTGCTACCAAGAGTGGACAGAGTATCCGACTACATATCATATTTGGTTATCATAGAAGCAAGAATTCATACTAATAAGTAGTAACGATTTAATATTATGAACTGTTGATAAAAGTGTTGACACCTAACAAGGGCAGAGGAGACACCTTTATTTAAGGGAGACTGGGGGTCTAGCTTGGTGATGCTATGGCCTAGCTGTGAGTTGAAGACCAAAAAAAAAAGAAACAAAAGGTCACAACCTGCTGGCAATAGTTTCCCTCCACCAACTATATCTCCTGAATTGTAACTACATACATAGCTTGCTACATTGCTGCTTTAAGAATGCTGTGACTACTTTATTAGAGTATCTCAATCTTGACTGCTCTATTAGAATATCTCGAATAATTGATGCTATTGAGCTAGGCGTTCCATCACAGCTTTAGGGGGGCTAAGCCCCCCATTAATTTTTTTCACAGAGGCTACAGCCCCCTTCTCCGCTGCCCCTGAATCATCATCACCTTTATACTTATGCACAATGCCTCAAAGACTGTGTGCAGTATTTAACACATTCTTTGAGGACGTTTAACAGACGCAATGTACTTAACAGGTTGATTCATTTTTGACCTGTTAGATATTCTATTTAATTATCTATAATTTACTCTTGCTGATACTAGAAATGCTTCCCATAAATTGCTATAATTTTAAGTGAATGTTTCTACTGACCGACCTACCAGCAGACTGGCTGGCTGACTGACTGACTGACTGACTGAGACTGATTGACTGAATGACTTACTGACTGATGCCTTCAGTCAAACATGCGTACTTAAATAAACGTGATTTTATTCACTGTTAAGATGCTGCTTCAAACAACAGATGCCTTTTGGCACAATAGAGTACATACTTTGCATGCATCATGAACTTTCCGTTGTCCTCCTTTACGTCCCATTTCATTTTGCAGCAGTACAAAGATGTTGATTCGACATAACATGTCAATGGTTTGTATGTTATATCTATCATGTAAAAATTGTCCATACTGTTTTGCACCACAGTCAAAGTAAACTAGGCTGACTTCATGTATCATTGTCTGTGTTTAGGGCTGTTTAATGGGCACATCATACTTGCTTTTATTTATTAATATTTAGCAGAGAGAGACACACACTTTGTTATGTAATTCTAGCCTTATATGTTTGACACTTTGATGCGGTATTTTAAAATTGCAATATGTTGCAAACAAAAGTTAATTAAGCATAAGGGATTAATTATGAATTTTACCAGCTAGTATTAGTACACCAGCTACATCTGCTATGTTAACTTGTACATACTCAACTTTGAGGGAGGAATGATCCTTCATCCTCACAGAAAATTTTTTTTGAAGATTTATGTACTTGACATGGTGAGAGCAGTTCCACCCATTGACTGCTCTATGAGAGCAAGTAACTACTTATTTAGGATATCTTGATTGTTTTTATTACAAATAGAAGTGTATACAGTATGGTGATCTTATTATTGACTGTTGTGACAATAACTGAATGTGTTTATGTCTACAGATGTAAAAAAATTAATGGATGCAGATTCTTGTTGGTGTAGCAATACATTTTCATCTCTACTACAAGACACCAGTACACATGATGTGACATTCAAGACATCTGATGGTGGTAGTGTCAGTGCTCATAGGGTAATAGTAGCAGCTAGTTCACCAGTGTTCCATGCTATGTTGTATGGTAACATGAAAGAGAGTAATCAGAAGGAGATTGAACTACCTAATTATACCCTCCACTGCCGGCAAAATAGCCGGCAAAACAGTGTAACCGGTACCGGCTCTATATAACCTGCCAAAAAAGTAACCATCGCAAAATAAAAAATAGGCGTATTTCACTGTATTTCTCTACCTTATGTTACAACTACTGTCACGTTATACCAGTCAACATAGTCGTGTTTGTATAGTCCATCTAGCACTGACATTATCCAATCCTGGTTTGCCTATATGCGTATTTTCTTCAATCAAACCTCTAATCCCTACAATAACTTTTAAAGGCACGACGTGGACACAAACTCTAATGCCTGATAAACAAGTTGTGACAGCGTGCTGAACCGTAAGTTCCCTAGGGATGGCGTTTTAAGCAGAAATCTTTAAAATTCCATTTAGTGCCACACCCCATGCGAGCGTTTATAAATCGCCAGTTGTCTTATGGTGTGAAGAACAAAATCACTAGCGAAGGTGCTTTAAGCATACTTTTCAATTCTCTATTTACATGTAATTTTTAATAGATTAACCACAAAGGCCGACAAGGTGAATACAAAAGGTAACAAGCCTTTAGGGGTTACCACCTCTATGTAGTGTGTACCATGTAGCTTGTGTTGTGGCTTTCATTAAGTATTATGCACACACAATTCAAATGGTGCAACAAAATTTTGTAATGGATTGCTCGAATGTGGTTGGTGGTGTTGTGGCTCGAATGTGGTTCGTGGTTTGCCAGTGACCATGTATGAGTTGGGGTTGTTCCACACAACTTACACAATATTCAAATTTCATGATGGCCATGAAAATTTCTTGCCATATGGTAAACATACAACAATGTGTAACAATGTTAATCAACATCACATCAAGACTTGACTAAAAATAGTTCCAACAATAGTGATGATTTCTAGTATGTCAGCATGACGATACTGAGACCTGTAAAAGAATAAGCAGGCACTGAAGTTAACCTTAAATTAAACGCTCATGTAACTGACCTGGAACATCGGTCACAACACCAAAAACACTTGTTTCGATATCTGATGACACAATCCAACAGGCACTGAATTAAAAGAGAATGTACAAAAAATCAATATGCCGGGCTATATCAATAATAGCGTGGATAATCAAAATGAACAAAAATTATTTCCCAGGCTAAGTGAATGAATAACATAACTGTTGGGTAAGCATGTCAAACCTGAACATTAAGACATTAGTCAAACAAAAGTACGCTATCACAACTTGGTCATAATACAATGTTTATACTTCACACTGGTTGCCCAAAAATTGTGCCATTCCAGGACAACAGCATAATTATGAAACAAATAGTTACTACAACACAGAAGGCTTACTGTTGCACTGTCTACACTGATATACCGTAATTTAAAAACATAACAGGTGGGCATTAAATACAATACACTTAACATCTGGGTACTAGGAAAAAATCACTAACATCACAACATGTAAACTGACCTAGAAATTAACACCCTTGATGCCACTCACAGTCTACACTGGATATTTGTTTGAACCCATCAACACTATACCCAATACATCTGAGTAGACTGACCTGCAAATTCACATCACTAGTATACAGTGATAATTGATAACTACAAAAACAATTGCAATAATACAATTCTTCTGTATGTCAACTGACCTGAAATTCATAACACTCGATACCGAGACCTGTAAAAGAATAAGCAGGCACTGAAGTCAACCTTAAAGTAAACACACATGCAAACTGACCTGGAACATCGGTCACAACACCAGACACCTGTTTCGATATCTGACGAAACAATCCAGCAGGCACTGAATTAAAAAGAGAATGTGCAAAAAAATCAATATGCCAGGCTGTACCAATAAAGGATGGATAATCAAAATGAACTAAAAAATATATATCCCATATGCAGGTTAAGTGAGTAACATAACTGTTGGGTAAGCATCTAAACCAGAACATTAGGTCATTGGTCAAACAAAAGTACGCTATCACAAACTGGTCACTGATAATTGATAACTACAAAAAGAACAGTTGCAATAATACAATTCCTCTGAACGTTAACTGACCTAAAATTCATGACACCTGTATCTTTGTTCTTGCATGGTCTCAACTTACATATGTACCATGATCACATTCAACTGCTAGTGGATAAACCAGTATGACCAGATGGCCTGCAAAAACCAACAAACAGGTGTTAAATACAATACACCTAAAGCCTGGAATATGAAAAATATTATATAAGCATTATTCCACACTGATATAGTAATAGATTATAGGACATTGTGGAACTTGCCTAAACGTGTAAACTTGAACATGAGGACAACTGCATAATCTGGACAATTGGAATTGTCCAATACCTGATGAACAAGTTAGTACTAATGACATTTACTTCAACATAGAGATGGGCGGTATTCCTTTTTTGAAGAACTGTACGGTATTAGGAAAAATACCTCGGTATCACTAAATACCTTTTATATTGTACACTTTTTAAAAACCTGGGTAAGCTGTGATTTATACCTATACTCACATTGTGCTAGTAGTGAAAGTTATCTTTAAAAGGAACAAATGAAATGACAAATTGTACCACAAAATAAGGTTTGAATATCTCAAAAAGTAAATCCCATCCAAAAACAGCTTATAGCTGTAAAAAAAGTGCGCGTCCAAGTAAAGCAGAGTTAACTGCGACAAAAAGTAATGATATCATAATGCGGCCATGTGCGAGGTGTGCAAGTTGTAAAATTAATATTAGCTAATCAGATAATACAATGTTATTGTTAAAGTGTTAATGAGAACTAGATGCTGCTAGTTTATAAGTGTGTGAGCATCTTCATAAATGCCACATAAATTTAATTCTCAATAAAGCAATGTGTATAGATTCTCTGATAGTAATAAATAGTTTGAGTTTGGCCGCCTTTCCTTTGTTCGTAGCATTGCTGTATACAGGAAAGGCGGCCAAACTCAAACTATTTATTACTATCAGAGAATCTATACACATTGCTTTATTGAGAATTAAATTTATGTGGCATTTATGAAGATGCTCACACACTTATAAACTAGCAGCATCTAGTTCTCATTAACACTTTAACAATAACATTGTATTATCTGATTAGCTAATATTAATTTTACAACTTGCACACCTCGCACATGGCCGCATTATGATATCATTACTTTTTGTCGCAGTTAACTCTGCTTTACTTGGACGCGCACTTTTTTTACAGCTATAAGCTGTTTTTGGATGGGATTTCAATACTTTTTGTTAGAATAAGCAATGTACTGTTGATAACAGTAGGTGAGTTTCCATGGTTTTGACAGAAACCCCAGATTACAGTGACAGAATATTGAAATATAACTGTAATTTTAGTGGCCAGGGCCGCCCACATTGAGGGTAACTGGGGTATTTTGCCCCCTGCCACAGCCCGAAAGGGGCCACTTGAATACCTGTTTAAAGAATGATCGATATACTCTAATAGAGCAGTCAGGATCTAGACCCTTCCTTGCCCCTGGGCCCCTCTTTAACTCTTTTCCCTGGGCCCTCTAATTCTCAGGACGGCCCTGTTAGTGGCATGCAACTGCAGTCAACTAACACCCATTTTAACTATTAAACCCTTAACAACGCTTTGCCTTTCATCTTGTACTGCATTGAAACGATCAAAATACTCTATTAGAGCAGTCACAAAACAGCTGTAACACAGCAATCAATATTTAGCATAGTTACAACTTTTGCTTAGCATCGGATTGTATAGTTTAAATTACTAGCTACTTACAGACTTTACAATATAAAAATATGGCACTTGTAGAAATGTGACTGTTCTATTAGAGTATCTCGATCTACTTCAAGTATTGACTAATTCAAGTGAAGAAGCTACGCCCCTGCCAAGAGATCTTGTGAAATGAAATGAGAATAGTAAAGAAAAGGCAAGTATGTACAGAGACAATAGAGGGGCGCGTAATTATGTCCTGTTGTAAATAAACGCCTTTAAAATTTATATTACTACTAAATAAATGCACCAGAATAGGTTTGTGTGGCTGTTGTCTCCAAGATTGTCTCATTACTTGTCTTTTCGTGTTGAAGGGATTTAGTCGCAATTGGTGAGTGTAACTATACATGTATTTGTGTTGTAAAACTTAATTGTAAAAAGGCGATTAGCACATATCATGATAAACATGTATTTGTCACAGTAGAGTCTCTCACGAAGTCACGATTATTACGAGACATTGGACCAGGGTAAAAATTTACTGCTATATTTAGAGGTTGTAGCGTTTGTATATCTTAGTATCTTAATAAATAATCCCCCATGATCACTAATCACTAATAGTACAGTGAAAACTGGTCATTATTCAGGCCGTAGGGACAAAATTTTCTGACCTTGCCTTTTAAAGAGGTGGCTGCATTATGCGGCCTTAAAAAAAGGTAAGAAGCATGCTGTTCTAACTGGCTATGGAGATGGATTTAGTGTATGACAGCATATGAGACAGTGAGTGCTGGTAGCAAGGGGGCAGCCAATCTGTTAGAGCACCAAAAGCACTGCTTCAGACATAGGCAGTTGACTGTCAGCCCCAAGTGTAAAAAGTTTCACTATTGGTCCTTATAAGTTCCTGATGAAGTCATTATCCATAAGATATATTTTTCAGAGTATCCATTTCAGTTCTACAATATAGTAGCCAAGCATAAGATGATCATAACACAGCATTCCAGTAGTTTAGTGGTGACCACAACACTGCCTGAGTTAAACTGTGGTGAGATTTGAGACTACCAGAAGCCCTGGAATGTCTTCAACACATGAAATACCAAATATCTAATGCCTGGCTTTCATCCACAGTGGACCTGTCTTGGTGGCCACTTGTACAGAAGGGAAACAGCTGCCACACAGTCTTGCGAGTGAAACAGCTAGTTGCCACACCCCTTAATTATCAATTTGTAAAATCTTTAGCAAAATTGTGTGTGCGAGCAAGTGCGATGTGGCAGTGCCGTGTATATGGTTGCTGCCTAGCAGTGACACATCACGAGTATTGAAGTCACAATGCATTACTGTATCATCCATCTAAATACAATCTCTGAATGTGTCATTTTGTGTAGAGAGCAATCTTCCTGACCTGCAGGTTTTAGTGTATATTGGTAACCATTAATATTGTTCGCAATATTGTGAACTATATGTACAGTGAAACCTCACTTAGTGGCCACCTCTTTAATAAGACCACCTCATTATATTGGCCACCTCTAGTAGGTCCCAAATATAGCTAAGCATTACTTATGACCTCATTAATAAGGCCACCTTGTTATTCAGGCCAAATTTTTTGGTCCCACAGCCTGCCATATTAATGAGGTTTCATTGTACTTATGTGAATTATTATTTTTCGTAACTTTTCTTCAGGTTTACTGATGGGCACTATGAAGCATTGTTGACTGGTACGTGTATAATGTGGTGACTTGAAATTCTAAAACAGTACGTAGCATGTCTTGTATGTACATGTAATGTGTTGTAATGTGTCCACACATCCACACATCTTAGAAATAAATATAATTGTATTCTCTATAAATAGTCAGTTCCATTGTGCCACTGGGTCATAAGTTGGTTGAGTATGGATCATCCAGGGTACTTGAGTCACATTTTGTCCTGGCCAAGTGGATCTCATCCACTGACAGAATATACAGGATCAGATCACGTGTATAAATTACGGTGGAACTTGTTTATTGCCACCTTCACTCATTCAGCAGGTAACAGTGTATAAATTCTCAATTGGAATTGGCTTTTCAAGAGTGGTTGTCTTTCTATACTAGTGGCCATTAAGACAGGTTGTACTGATAGAGTGTACATACTAGAGATGCAACAATATCCTCCACTTAGTGTCGTTTGATAGTGATGCAATGGAGACTATGTATTATTGCATTTAAATACTATACTATTATATTGCAACTCTAGCACGTATTTATAACAGGAATGTTTGTTAACCGTTTAGACATGCTGGAGCCACACCCACTCATCTGGATTCTACAAATGAAGTCATACCAACTTGTTGTCATCATACTTACTCGTTACTCCCTTGGATGAATATACATGCCGTCATGTGAGACTTGCTACCATGGCGGGCCACTGGAAAACATTTGCATAGCAGTTATATTACAGTCATTATTGTACAATTCTTACATTATTGTTGTGAAAAGTGTTTGGTATTCATGTGTCTCCTCTGTATGTTGTAATGGCATGTGTAATTTTGTGTGGGGGTGCTATAAAGTGCAATAATGCATGGTGACAATTGTATTAGGCGATTTTGCACACTTCCTTTTAAGCTAGCTACATGTGCTAATTACTCACAGCTTGTGTCAACAACTGATAACCGCAGTTGTACTCTTGTGTCATTCTTTAAGCCGCGCCCTTAGAGGACAAATTATGTGGGGGCGACTAATTTCAAAACGAAGGATGGTATGCAGCACCATAGATTATATCCATGGACTATAATCGGCTATGGCAGCACACTTCTTGGTGGCTATATGTACTGATTAACTACATAGAGCGCCAGTTCATCAATACCCAGTGACCGCAGTTATGCTCTGCGTCATTCTTTAAATTCCGAGTAAAATTCTTAGAGAGCAAATGACGTGGGGGCGACTAAATTCAAATTTCAAACTAGCCATTCTCGAAAACAAATGTTTCAATCTGAACGAAACTTTTAGAACAGTTTAAAGACACATTGCCCTACATGCCAAGCGAGTATTGCGGAAAACAACAATCTGGGATTTGTATTTGGCCTCTAGGTCGACTGAGGACGACTGAAACTTCGTTTGGTGCTGAAATCACGACTGTAGAGTAATCATGTATGGTGAAATCGATGATGTGAATCTTGAGGTGATTGAGTGAATACTGAAGCGATAACAGGGCGATCAATGTTCGGAATGCACAAAGGAACGCAAGGTATACACCTGCGGTTGCGTCTAACCGCATGCGATAAAAGTAAAAATAAAATAAAATGAAACTTCACCTTTGATGTCGGCAACCTCGATCACGAAACAATCGGCATGGATTTGCTTCACTGCTTGTGTGGTAGTTACTAGTGACACGATGAGTTCAACTCCAGAGTTTCAGAGGGATAGCGTAAGTGACGGGTGGATTACAGGAAGGCCGAATTTGACAACGTTCGTTCTTGTAAAATCCTCACGTAGTGGTCGCGTCATTTATTGTCTGCGGCGCGCGTTTCTGCTTTACTGGCCGCGCGACTCACTACCGTGAGTCTTGATTATTGTGTTTGTCTTGCCCATAGCATAAACACATGGTTGTGTGGGGCTTGACTTCATGTGTAGCCACCACTAAACCACCAAAAATTTAATTAATGCATTAAATTCGGTATTCGGTAATTTTAGAAAGCCACAACGGTATCTGAAAAATACCATTTTAACCAGTGGCGATTCTAGACCTGGCCTACAGGGGGGGCCCAGTAGGGAACAACATAACTATTGTTGTTTGGCTATAGTATAAAGTAGAATTTTCAGGGGAGTCTGGGGGTTGCACCCCCAGAAGCTGCAGGATTTTTGCAATTTAAAGGCTTGAAAACAGCCTAAAATTTGTTCTAAAAACATGAAAAATGCTAAAAATAACAATGCCAATCTATACAGCAACTTTTCCCCAAGATGTTTTAAAAGTTATTTTTTAACAGGGGGGGGGCTTAGAATCGCCTATGATTTTAACTACTAATACCTAAATACCTCCCAACCCTACTTCAACATTTTATCCCAGCTGGGTGAATCTCTTGTAACTGAGTAAAAATGTGTTTATTTTCCACCTGCAACCAAAGTTCTACATTTCTGTGGTTGAGTGTACAAAAACTGACCAGGAAAATCAGTATGCCATAGGGGTATGGAAATGGTTCCTTTCCTTCTGTTGTGACATTACTTACAGCTGACTGGTAAATGATGATCGATGTCCCCATGGACCCCAACAATGACTATATCAATAACTTCACAAGTTGGAATGAATTTCCTTTCACCATGTGGTGGAATGAATTTCCTTTCAGCATCTGGTGGACAGGTCCATAAACCCTATCGCACAAACACGGTGAATCAGTGTTTGGCGATGTGACACGTTGCACAAACTTCACTCCTCGTTTCGTTAGCATTCAAGACCGGCATATATCATAGAGTACCTCAGTATTCTTGACTCTTAATTCTTCAAGCGTTGCTCAAGCGATGTAGTCTCTCACGAGGGGCTCGAGTTTCTCATTAAAGTCGAGCCGATTAAAGTACGCCTCACCATCTAGTTACATTCTTAAACCATTCAATTTAAAACCACGTATCACGAGTGTCCACTTAAGGTAATTAGGGACTTTCCACGAGATTTCCCCTAAATAGATCACGTGTTAGTTGTCAATCCGGTGGATTCTGGTGGTATACATGGTTCAACAATGCGGTAAGTGTACTTTAATATAGTATAAGCTGTCAATAAGTTTGTGCACTGCTAAACTAAGTTATTTTTGTGTGATAAGCATGCTTGAGGAAGGGTCTGGGGGACGACACTAATGTTTTGACAGCAGTTGATGATGGCCAGGCAAAGAACTGCGAGAAGAACTACTGTGATAGTAGGGAAAAATTCCCACCCCTATAGCTCTGCCTAGCGGCATTAACTAGCATTATCTACAGCTACTGTATTATGTTGCCGATATGTACATCCGGGCCAAGAATAAAGGTGAAAGTGGTAGTAAGGCTCAATCCTATTATTCTGCTGAACAGGCAGGGAGTCTGGGACTCTGGGGGCATGCTCCCTCAGGAAAGTATGAGTACTACAACTTTTTTGTTTTAATTGCTTCATCAAGTATAAAGATTTCAGTCAAAAGGTGATGATCGAGGCTCTGGTCTTATGCACTGGTTGGAGTGGTTGTATCGATACTGCACTGTGACATCCTTGAGGGGTTAGTGCTGGCATTGTCCTTCAAAAGGTGACGATCGAGGCTCTGGTCTTGCATCTATACTGTACTGCAACACCCTTGAGGGGTTAGTACCGGCATTGTCCATTGCAATACTGTTCCATCTCCCATATACAAATCTTGATGGTTGAGTCCTCTATTCCTTTCTCTGCTGCTCTAATCCTGACGTTGTGACCAAAATATTTAAAAAATGGTTATAACATGATAAATGATTATGGTGATAAAAATTACAAATGTATTTATAGCTGTGTAGCAACTGTGAACTAATTAGTCACTTGCAAGTTTAATTAGGTGTCTGAAGCATTTAACATGCACAGATATGAGATATATTCGTCACATGCAGGCAGTAAAGATAGATTTACTCTAATAGAACAGTCATACTAACCGTAAATTCATACTTCCGAATTTAATTTACGGTGTTATGAAACAATCATTATTATGTGTGGATTTTACTGACTCTCCAAGATAATATTCTGCATTAATGTTAATTGCTCATTTCCAAAAAAAATTTCCTTTTAAACCAAATGTAGAGTCTATCACTGACAAAAATGAGTGATATCCACCCCAAAAACACCTTCGCTGTAAAAAAGGCGCGCCCAAGAAACTACAAGTACCTGGAACCCAATGTAAAAAACAAAAAGAAAAAACAGCTCAGCTGAAGTGAAAAGTAACTGGTAACTTAAAGAGCTGATATCTGAAGCGGCCAAGAATACAATTACTAAAGTTTAATCCATGCAAGAATACCTTGGCTATAAAACAGGTGTGTACATGAAAGTAACTGGTAACTGAAATGGCTGATATCTGAAGCGGCCAAGAATGAATGGTCATATACAACTAATTCAAAAATTTAACACTGAACCTTTATAATTCAGCTGTGTTCCATATTCACTCTTGCTGCATCGTAAAATAATTTCTTTTAACTCTAATTGGCTGGTAATTTGTCCGCCTTTTTTAATAGTCAGTATAATAGAGCAAAAAAAGGCGGCCAAATTACCAGCCAATTAGAGTTAAAAGAAATTATTTTACGTTGCAGCAAGAGTGAATATGGAACACAGCTGAATTATAAAGGTTCAGTGTTAAATTTTTGAATTAGTTGTATATGACCATTCATTCTTGGCCGCTTCAGATATCAGCCATTTCAGTTGCCAGTTACTTTCATGTACACACCTGTTTTATAGCCAAGGTATTCTTGCATGGATTAAACTTTAGTAATTGTATTCTTGGCCGCTTCAGATATCAGCTCTTTAAGTTACCAGTTACTTTTCACTTCAGCTGAGCTGTTTTTTCTTTTTGTTTTTTTTACATTGGGTTCCAGGTACTTGTAGTTTCTTGGGCGCGCCTTTTTTACAGCGAAGGTGTTTTTGGGGTGGTAATATTTACCATAGTCGAAGCCAGCATGCATGTGTTGGACCAACTCAGTAAAAATTTACCTTTAGATGACATTATAATCTATGATCATCATAAGTGTTCTAAATTATATTATAGTTTGAAGTTAATATTCAAAAATATAAAATTAGGAAAAATGCATATTTCTGGGCTTGAATGGCTTCCTAGAAGGCACGCATGAGGCAGCTCGTATCAAAACTTTAAATTTAGCATCAAAAGGAACTCACAGAAAAAAAAAAAATTGGTGCTTTTATCGGTCATGTGCACATTTTCATAAATGTTATGAGCCTAAAGCACAAGTACAAGTCTATATGAGGTCATAGATGATCTGATCCTAGACAACCTGTTTATAGACACTGTCTTACTTTCCACTGCAACTCACACGATGGAGGAAGATCAAACCCATCCCCATCGGCCCACCGAGGAGCAACCCTTTCTTAACACCATTTCCCCTATAGAGGCAAGCAAATATTGCCTCAGTGTTCTTACTGAACTAAAGATCCCGATCATCCACTCCAGGTTAGAGGCCACCAGACCCCTTACTCAACAAAAATCATGGTGTGGGCCTTAAAAAGCTTGGAAAAGTTGTGAATCAAAGGTGGTGGCCAAGAAATGGCTGCAAAAATGTTTATGAAAATAAATTTTAATGATATCTGTAGCTATATATGATTTATTTTTGTAATGCTATAAATGGTGAGAAGACAAAGCGTAATGACCACATAACTTTTAGTGATGGTAATTGTAGCATGCATTCAGTCATGCAGTATAATGTGTCTAGTGCTGTTCTTCTTTATTGGTATATATTTCTAATACTACAATATCTGTAGTATAACATACTAATATAACATCAATATCATGTCCAGTGCAAAAACTCCAATACCAGCTTGTTGTTTATGTTTGAGTTTAGACTATTACCACACTGTCCAACCTTGAGACCACCCTAGCTGCTCACAGTACACCCATAGGGTGTACAGTAAGAGTTCCACTTGAACTCAAGGACCCCAGAGGAAATCAAGACCCTTTGGAATACAACCCAGCTCAAATGCAGGCACCATCTTAACAAAGATATTAATCAAACATTACAAGAAACTAGAGAAAGATTTAGAGAAACAAGCTGAAACCCTCACGGACACAGCTTGCAATGACATCATTGCCATATTCAAAGAGAAACCTGTTGTGACTATCATGAATGGTGACTATCATGAATGTTATGAGCCTAAAGTAAATATGAAAGACTATGTTCATTTCATTTCAGCTATAAATGTGCTCATGGGATGGTGTTGCAGATGCAAGTTTTCAATTTTCATTCTCAGCTACATTGACTGTTCTATTAGATTATTTGACTCTGCTCTTTTAGAGTATCTTAGTTTGTTTGTAGTTTATCATTTTTTGTGGGGGAGTTGCTCACATACTCCCTATTCCCTCCTTGAATCCACCACTGGCATGTCATTGAGCCAGTTTGCATGACAGTAGTGCATACCTGTATGTGTATATAGAAAACATTGAAGTTTGTAAACTCCCACAAGAACTCAGTTACGGTGTATATTAAACCCTTCACCTTGGAGTGATTAGAACTAATCTTATTATATTATATGAACTAATTTACTGGAATGTCAGTAAATATGTAGTCGAAAGGGCTATCATTCTCAGAATTTTAGTTTATTACTCCAGTATCTGATCTTTTAGCAACAGTGATTTATAGCCACCTGTTTTCATGTGACAGTCATATTGATAGTAAATCTATTGCTAGCAGCTATACCAGTTCCCAAATTTCTTGTTAGTTACTGAGGTGCTGCACTGCTGCTCTTCCTCATAAATTTGTGCTAGAATTTATGCTTACAAATGTTGTCAACAGCTGAGTTAAGCCCAAAGTTAAGCCAGTAGGATAGTAGCTATTCCCAGAAGTTGAGCCATAAACAGCTGCAGCTTATAATTATTTCATGTTTCTAACTACCAATTTGAGATGGGACACTAGTTTATGAGTGAGTCTAGCCTACAGTACATTGCTTCAATGAATCTTACTTTGTCTATTCCACTCTACTAATAGCTAATGGTACTTACTGGCTTCTTTACCAGCTATTGCTGCATTCTTGAAATAGTCTTCCAATTTTTATAAGGTTTATGAACTGGGTTTATATTCCTTGCAGTTTTTCTACAGTGTAAACACCAGGAAAATAAGCTACGAAAATTCTAATGACATCAAGTCAGCTTGAGCTAATGGATTCCCTTAATAATGAATCATGCTAAAGAAAATCAAGAAAAGGCTTACTGTCACATGCTACCATTTAGGCCTGCAACAAATGTGCCAGTATAATAAAAAGCATAATAGACTGGAGTGCTAGGCCAGCATACTGCTAGCATTATTATTAGGTGAATATGGAGCTTAATTTCATGAAACAGCAGCAGCCTAATAAAGCAGTTAGTGGAAGCACTCAGATGCTCCATAGAGTGATATTCTCTAATAGAGCAGTCACTTTGAAATACTCTAATAGAGCATTCACTGATTGAAATGTTCCAAGATAATCGTAAGAAATGTTACTAACCTAAGAACACAATGCAAGCATAATGGGGAACACTGAAGAGCACTAGAACAGAGTAGGTGAAAATTTTGGGAAATTCCTGAAAGCATTTTGGGTAAAATTTTGAGCATATTTGACTCAGACTTACTAGTTACCATTTGAATACATTATATAATTTGCATCATATGCATTTCATTGGTTACTAAAGATGTCTGTATATGTACACATCAATATACTTTTCTGATTTGGCTGCTAGTTCATGCACATAATTATGCACAATGCAATGTTAGGCCATTGATATGCAAGTATAACTCATCAAATATTTGTAAGGGTAGCTGCTATATATAGCTAGGGTGCTAAGACCTTAATTTTTTTGAATAAAAGCATGAAACTTTCCACACAGTTTGTATGTGTCATAAAGGTTAATTTTTGATAAGGAGCCACCTCAGATTTGACTTTTGGTGACCTTTACGCCCAATTTACTGCTTCAAAAATGGTCAGTTTTTCATCTGTCTCACCTATAAATGGTTCAAAATTCACAAACGTGGTGTCAAATTAATTCTCTTGCTCTGAAGAGTACACTAACATTTAAAGAAAGTCCATAGTTTTTACTATTCCAAAGTTATAGCCATTTATAAGAGTAAAAAGTAGCCTTATTTTCCCCTGCCCAAGCACATTATGTAATATGGTACTTATACATAGTACAGATTGTATTTCCAACATAATTATTAGATGCTGGGTTTTATCAAGAGTTCATAATTTATATATATATATATATATATTATGAACTCTTGGTTTTATGTGATATCATTTACAATTGTGAGGTAGAACCTGTCTAATAGTGGCCACCTGTGTTAAGAGACCACATCTCTATAAACATTAACTTCAAGACATAGAACGTACATTGTACAGTAAAA
This sequence comes from Dysidea avara, assembly GCF_963678975.1. Classification (NCBI taxonomy): domain Eukaryota; kingdom Metazoa; phylum Porifera; class Demospongiae; order Dictyoceratida; family Dysideidae; genus Dysidea; species Dysidea avara. The sequence goes on along the minus strand of NC_089283.1, from coordinate 7,317,215 downwards.
TGCACTGCATGCTTATCTAAATAAAATAGACATATAGCTAAAATGGTGCTAATGCGTATGGAATATTAAATTGCTAGTATCTATACACTTAAGCATGCAGTATATTTTAGTTGTCACCCTTCTCCATTGTTATAACAATGCCCCCATTTTATGTGTATTCTTAATTGCTGTATATACAGAACATCAAGGATTACGTTAATGTGTCATGAAGGAACTAGCATTAAACAGTACTTACTGGCCAGGTGATTAATATGTGCAGATATTATTAGGCTAAAATTGAGTATTTGGCTAGTGGTATTTATATACTATTGTAAATAAACTGCCAATTCCTTTACAATCTTATTGTGACATTACACAGTAAACTATACAACAAAATACAAATAAGAATTAAGAAAACCTTTACTGTATAAGTCACAATATAGTTTAATTTTGGACAGATATCATATTACAGAGATATTCTGTATTAGAACTACGGGTGTTGAATTAGAGTGGTTTCACTGTAGTAGCTTTAACAAAAAGCACAATGGTTAATATAGTGTGATATACTGAGTTGCTATTGTATACGGTGGTTTCAAATAATAGGTACTAAACATTATATTTGCGAGTTCATATAAATTTAATATAGGAATCTAAATAGTCTACATCAGAAATTTCTGCAGTTGTGCAAACTACAGAACACAAGCAATTGTCTTCTATGATGATTCAGTAAAAATAGAATCCAGCATAGGCGTAGCAACCTGGGGGGGGGAGGTCAAGGGGGGCTGGAGTCCCCCTTGTGATTGCAAATTCAAAAAAGATCAAGATACTCTAATAGAGCATGTAGTCAGTTACTCTAATAAAGCAGTCACAGTATTCAGAGAAGCAGTGTAGCAAACTATGAAGTTGTGAATAAGGATTTGTATGTACTTTATATCAGTAATACAATAATATTTAGTGGAGGGCAGCCATTCTTAACAGGTGTTGAGTCTGTTGACCTTTTTTTTCTTTCTTCACTTCAACACCAAACCAGCTAGAGCCCCCTATCTAGAAATATCTTACTACGCCTGTGTCCAGAAAACTTAGTCGCATACAAAAACAACTAAAATTTAGTGAATCAAGTTTCAATTTGCAAATTCACACAAATTGTACCTTGTACGTAAACCCGCCATTCAGAATAGGTAGCTACCTGGGTATGTAACCAATGGTAATCCATTGATCTATCCCTAAGTATCATGCCTATTTGACACAACAAATTGTTATACAGAATAATTATTGAAAAAGTAAACCTTCTACTGTACATATTTGTGTGGGCGGGAGAAGATAGTGGCATATTTTACCAATCACTAACTTTAGAACAGAGTAAGCTTTAGACTTTATGTAAAATTCTTTAGGGCAAAAGCATCAATTTGACACCAAGTTTGTGGATTTTGGATCATACAAACATGAAAGAGACAAAACTAACAGTTTTAAAACCTTAAATTTCCTGTAAAGGTCAAATCTGAGGTGACTCCCTATTGAAAAATAATCATTATCATACACACAAACTTTATGCCAAGTTACATACTTTTATCCAAAACTGCACAAAAAGGCCTTTTTTAAAGGCATACAACCCTGACTAATAGATGCAGGATAAAATCAATGCAGTATTTCTGCAGAGTCAGGCTCTGTAGCTAATAAGATTCCAGCGTGCAGGATAGAGAAGTACGGTTCTAGGAGGGTTCACCAGTTTCCAGAATAGACAGTAGTGTGGGAAGTATTGCGAATGCATGGCTTGGTATTTTTGGGTTAGAGTAAGGGGGTGCACTTGCTCCCTCCCTGATTCATTATAGGCTGTATCTGGTTGCCACGCCATGTGTCCGTGTCTTCAAAGTCACCTATAGGGTTGATATTATGGCTTGCTATAATAACGACTTTGTACAGTGCTACTTTGGAGATAGAAGTTGGAAACCAGTATTATACTGGTTCCCAACTTCCAACTCCAAAGTATAGCATCTTCAGACCTACCGACAGCCTCACCCTTGGCTTTTTATGCCATGGCCACAGCTGCAGATTTTAGGCATTTTACATTAATTTTAGCCCTTGCCGGAATCCAAGGGTGGTTCTAGAGATTGCTATGTCATAATTCCATCATTAAAAGCTGCTACTTTGCCATGTACCATCATTAAAGTTGCTACTTAATTAGCTGCACTGCCTGCATGCTATAAGCTATACTCAGGCTAGCTAACTGAAAGCTGTTTGCTTGACAAGTATCATAGCTATACAGAACTGCAGTGTAGTTAGCTAACTTAAATACTGGATTTACTCTGAGTAAGGCCATGCCAGTAGAACCATGCTGCAGAGATAATAGAAGGGCACGTAGCCGGGTTGTTTATTTGATCTCTGGTGAAGCTGGCATATAACTCAATCCTGGGCTTGTTCTCATGAGCCTGTCTTGCCTATCATGCAGTGTACCAATGTAGTGTCCACTACACACAGAACCAACAGTATCTGTGATGTCTTTAGTTTGATTAGCTATAGCTACTGAGCTTCTAGCTAGCAATGCGGCTAGCTGTGTACTAGCTTTTTATTGCCAGGGCATGCCAGCACAGTGATAATCATGCAATAATGATAACAAATAGACTGTAGGATCAGGCCCGGTGTCCTATGGACCTTCTGCATCAGCACTTGTGCTGGTATTAAAACCTTCAGTAATAAATAGCTAAATAAATGCCAAATGCACCACTGGGTCTGGCTGCATTCTTCACAGTTTAGATACATGTTTCTGACTCCCTGTATTTACAGGCCTAGCCTTCTCACAGGTCCCTAGTGGGATAGGTCATAGATATTTAACCCCCCGGGATTGGAAACCGCAAGCCGCTTTCTTTGTGTCAAAGGAAACACTCCGCGTTGCCTTGTTAACACGTTCTTTTGATCCCCGCTGTCTTCTTGTCAAAACGTGAAAAGGAATGGTAGCGTTGCTGTAGCAGTGGACGTAGCTGGCCAACTTTATTGCTTCCTTGTAGCAGCTCGTTTCTGTCGGCTGGCCTCGCGGTTCGTAGTAGGAAGGTCAGTCCGTCTAATTTTTGTCACACTTCCCTCGTGTATTTGTTTGGGGTTCTGAGGGAAGGTGTTCTAGCTTTTACAGCAACATTTCAAGGTGTGCTTGAAGCGTTCTTCTACTGGGAATCGTTCACAGCAAGTTTTGGTTCATAGCTACAACCTATCGCTTTTTATAATGAAAAGATCAGTTATGAAGGAGGTGAAAAGACTAAAAGTTTGAGGCTTGTATTTGTATTTTGAAGGGACATACAACACTTTTTTCATCATAAAATAATATCTTTGTATCTACAAAATGGTTTCCATGTGTTTGTACACATCTATTGGTAATAATGTGTCTATTTTAGGCCACTGATCTGTTGCTGGTGGAATGCCAAGGTTCGCTGCTTGTTTTCAACTGGAGTACTTGCTGCAATGGTATTTTGAAGGCTGTTTATATAATTTTGAATCAAATGGTTTTGTTTACAAATAGTTCAATGATAGGAGGGGACACAGAAGGCTGAGGCTGACTAGTCGTAAGCATTTTAAGCCAAAACTTAAATTGCCCAAGAGTTTGCGGGTCTCCATTTCCAAGCAGAAAGTCTCTGAACTTAAAGTGTCACTACCGATTGAACTAGTGAACTTTCATGTATCTGTCCCTATTTCATCATTTCTGGATGGACCAGTTCCTAATATCTGTGTTCTACAAAGGAGGCTGCAATCGCTGAATAAGATACCACAAGGTACGTATGAATTGTTGCAATGGAATTGTGTGCACAAATTTTGTTCCAAGGGTGGAGCACCAGTATTCAAGATCACTTGCTTACTCTCTTTGAGGTTTCGTGCTCAGAGAAAGCTGCTGGACCTGCAGTGGTTAAAGCTATCAAGGTAAACAGTGATTTTACCTGGACTGCTTCATACCGAGGGCATCCAATATCCCATGAATGTCAAGTACTACAAGGGTCACCAGCATTGGTTAATACCGGTAAGGCTTTGCTGGTTTGATGTGGTGCATGCATGTTGACGTCTATTGGTAATTGCAGCTCAAAGACTTGTAGATTTACTTGATACAGTTTGTAAGAGTGAAGTATGCAAGGGAAACTTTGAAGAGAAGTACACTTCATTGCCCAATATCCACGATGACGTTTTAATGAACCAGTCTAGTAAGTTTATTTTCTCTTTTGGTGCAACAAATTATGATGTTAATACAACAGGAACTGAAGTTGTTGGCATATTGGACTCTAGCAGAACTGGTGTTCCATCAATTCACCATGCCAAGTGCGAAATATTGGTGAACTGTGCACAAGAACGGTGTGGATATTGTGGAAAGCATCGTAAGTCACTGACAGCCATGGCTTCCCGTGCATCTCGCTCAGATGTGCCGATAGACGATCGTACCTCTCCTACCAGCCACACAACTTATCTTTGCTTGACAAGTAAAGAAAAGAGTGAACGCCTTCACCGCTTGCACAGTGACAAAAGAGCATGCCAGCAGCAGGTCAGAAGATTGCAAGAGGCAATAGATGAATCGATCTTGATTGATGGGGTGACTGTGGATGAAGAACTGAATGGTGACCTATTGCAACTGATGAAAAACTGTACAGAAAACGTTTATTCTTCTCACAAGGAAGGCACCTTTGAACGATTGTTTTGGGATCAGCAGCAGAAGGCAAACTCCTTGGAGAACAGCAAATCTATGCGTTGGCACCCTCTGGTCATCAAATGGTGTCTGTACCTAAGACACTTGTCTGGAAAAGCTTATGAGCTTTTGCGCAGTTCTGGGTGTATAAAACTACCTTCCCAAAGAACATTAAGGGATTACACCCACTATATCAAGAGCCAGGTGGGATTCTCTGCTGAAGTAGATCAGGCAATTGTTGATGCTGCTGACCTTACCAAAGATCTTCACAAATATGTGACTTTGATTATGGATGAAATGTACATCAAAAGCGATTTGGTATATGACAAGCATGATGGCACTCTAATTGGCTTTGTCAACATCGGTGATGTAAACAATCAGCTACTTGATTTTCAGGCTTTCATTGACAATGGGGAGTCAAAATCTTCTCTGGCTACAACGATGATGGTGTTCATGGTTAAGGGGCTGCTCCATAAGTTTGAATACCCATATGCTCAGTTTGCCTGTGGAAGTATGTCGGGTGACCTGATCTTTGATCCCATCTGGGAAGCTATTGCAAGGCTTGAAAGAATTGGCTTTTTTGTGTTAGCTCTGTGCTGTGATGGAGCTTCGTCCAACCGTAAGCTCTGGAAATTGCACAGCAAGGGAAAGGAGCTAGTGTACAGAGTGCCTAATGTTTTTGCTGCTGAAGGGAAGAGATTTCTGTATTTTATTTCAGATCCCCCACACCTCATAAAGACGATACGAAACAGCTGGTACAACAAGAAGAGGAAGTTATGGGTAATAAATATTTCATTTAGCAAGTACCACCTTATTTTTGTGTATGTTATTCCTAGTGCAATGGGCAAAACATTGAGTGGCAGCACTTGGTGGATTTATATAATGTGGAGACAGAGAAGGAAGAAGGGACACGTCTTGTGACAAAGTTGAAGTTTGAGCACATAAACCTGACTTCTTATTCCAAGATGAGGGTTGATTTAGCAGCACAAGTATGTTTCATTGTATTGCCTGCCATGTGTATTATATGTTTTACAGGCGCTTAGTGAGCAAGTGGCTCATGCCCTGGAACAAACAAGAGGAGACGAAGTTTTAGAGACCATTAAGTTCATTCGATACATGGACAAATTTTTTGACTGTCTAAATGTCACTAACCTAGAGGTTGGATACCACAGAAATAAACGTTTCCAGGAACCATACATGTCAAGCAACGATTTTCGTTTGAAGGTTTGTTGCATGTGAACATGTACTTTCTGCAAAGGTCTCTTTATTTGTTTACTCTCATACTACTTGTAGTGGCTGCAAGACAATTTCATGGGATACCTGAAAAGCTGGGAAGCCTCCGTTAAAAAGCGGAAAGGTTATACACCCAAGGAGAAGAAGATGATGCTTATGCCAGATGAGACACTCCAGGGAATTGCTGTGACAGGTAATAAATTGTACTGTGATGCAAGATTGTAATATTTGTTGTCAATTTGTATGCAGTCAAATCATTTGTGGAGATTGTTCAATACCTTTTCACTGTTCCTGGTGTTAAGTGCTTTCTGAGTGGGTGGCTGTCACAAGACTGCTTGGAAAAAATTTTTGGCTGTCAAAGACAGCGGGGAAAGAGCAGTGAAAATCCCAATGAGTATGAATTCTGCAAGAACTCCCAAGCTCTACGTGTCATCAATTCTGTCTGTGGGCATGTGCCCAGAGGGAATTGCAGGGGTAGCAAAACTTCTATTGACTGGGAAGAGGAAAGTAAACCTTTGCCAAAACGTAAAAAGAAAAGATCAGAAAATCACCCGCCATTACCTGAGAAGTGTGACCTAGCAAAATCACAGTCCCAGCCTTCATCCACCTTACTAGTTGTAAAGTCGCAGTGCCAGCCTTCACCCATGTTGCCAGCCACAATTGTGAAGTCACAGTGCCAGCCTTCATCCATGTTGCCAACTACAATTGTGAAGTCGCAGTACCAGCCTTCACCAGCCACAATTGTGCCAGCCTTCACCTGCCACAATTGTAAAGTCGCAGTACCAGCCTTCACCCATGTTGCCAACTACAATTGTAAGTCTCAGTGCCAGTCTTCACCCATGTTGCCAGCCACAATTGTAAAGTCTCAGTGCCAGTCTTCACCCATGTTGCCAACTACAATTGTGAAGTCGCAGTGCCAGCCTTCACCCATGTTGCCAGCCACAATTGTAAAGTCTCAGTGCCAGCCTTCACCCATTTTGCCAACCCCAATTGTGAAATCACAGCATCAACCAATGAGGGATTGTCAAAATCCTGAAGTTGTGGTCACCATTAATAAGTACAGTTTGAAGCAATGTGACCTTTCAACACTACAGGACAATGAATGGCTGAATGACATGGTATGTACATTTGTACATATGGTAATAATTTATTGTAATTACAGGTGCTCAACAGCTACATGAGTTTGATTATGGATAGATGTGATGATGTTTATATCTTCAGTACATTCTTCTATACCAAGTTTTCAACTTCGGGATACCAAGGAGTACAAAACTGGACTAATAGGGTAATAATATTTGACAAGAGGGTGTTACTGTTTCCAGTACATCTTACTAATCACTGGTGCCTTGTTGCTGTTTACATGACTACTGGTAGAATTACTCTACATGACTCACTGCCAAGCAGCAACAGTGCACACTGTATGGATGTTGTTGAACGTTATTTAGTTATAGAAGCAGCTGAACGGAAATTTACTTTAGGAAGTTTCAGCAAGGAGGCTTACACAATTCCTCAACAGAGTAATTTTAACGATTGTGGTATTTTCGTTTGTATGAATGGGCGCAGCATTGCAGAGAAGTTGGACTATAAATATTACTTGAACATTCCAAGAACAAGGCAACATACTAAGAATGAATTGTTATGTTCCAAACTTTTAACTGTGTGGACATATAATGGTACATTTTTAAAAAAATTAAAAGGTACTTAATTCATTAATCAGTGCTATCATGTAGTTCTCTGTGTAAAGCTTTAGCTCGTTGTGTGCCTTTTGCTGTTGCTTGCTTATGCTTTTCCATCAGGTTACTTGCGTAGGAATAACCTCTCACTGTTACAAACAATTCCACAATTTTATGTAGCAACAATTTGTAAGTCTCTTCATCGCCAACATCAAAATCAGCCTGTGCTATTAGCCAGTGGAATTCCACCTCCTCACTTTCCACTACATGCTTGATTATGGCTGACTTATGGCCTGAGCCTTTGAGTAACTGCTTCAGGCACTTTCTCACTTCTTCAATTGCTACAAACAGCAAGTATGTTGTGTTTTTTACATACCACAAACCACCCCTGTCTACCCGTTGTGTCCATTCTTCATCAGTGTTGGTAGTATCAGAATCTTTGTCTGCTGTCAACTCCATCAAGCAGAGTACAAGTTCCTCCTTCATGTCATGGTTACTACGCTCTAACTGCTTACGGAGATGACGACAAATGTATCCAGCTGTGTAGCGTAAAGCATTCCCTTCATTATTAGTTAGTGGCTCAACAGCTTGTGAAGAACTGCTTTCAATTTTTGTCGCTTTCCTTATGTCTTCATTGAACATCAAGGTTGTGAGCTGCTGATATAGAGTGGGTGTTGGGTTCACTTTTGCTTCTGAAAGTAACTTTTCCCACAGCTTTGTAAATTCTTCTGATGAGCGAAGTATGAATAATGATTGCCACAGTCGATCTCTGTTAATACTACTTGGATTGAGGTACTTTATACAACCTTGAAATCGTTCTTGAAGCTGCTGCAAAAACGTAAGAATCGTTGGAAAGTTTTCATCTTTAGTTGCCCAGTCCAGCAACACAACTGCTGCCTCACGTGCTTCCCTTGCAGCCTTTGAGTCAAACTTGAAAGTTTGGTCCTCTAAAACATTATAAATCGCTGTCACGAGTTGCTCGTTTGAGGATAACGTCGAGGATTGCTGGCTCGATGATGACGACATCTTCTTGCCCGACTTGGGTCGGCCTCGACCTTTGGGTGCCACTATTTAAAACTGGGTAATATTTCTCTACTACACACTTTAACGTACCTATGACTGCAGGCGTGTCTGGTGACCCGGAAGTTTCGTTCAAAGTGGGCTCCATCATCCGTGATCCATGCCCTGCCATGCCTTTGACTCTAGTAAATTACAGTAAACTAGTATTTGAATATGCGGAGAAAGTACAACAGGGACTGTATGTGTTAATATGTGTTGATAAGCCCGTTTCCAATCCCGGGTAGGTATAACATAATGAATTTGTATCCTAAGATATTTGTGCACTACTAATATAAACGATTCCACAATCGAAGTCACAAGTTAAATTTTACCTCGTGGACGGCTTTCGTTGTCTACCGTGTGATGGAAGAGGGACCAGAGTTGAAGCGGATGAAGTTTGAAGATGGTTCTTCAGAAGGTAGTATGTTGTAAGCACTCCACTCGGTCTTGCGGCAGACCAACTAGATTTTCGCCTGGGTACAGGGCATATCAAAAAGTTGAGAACTTTTATCGTACTTTACTATTGAAAAGCCTACGCCCCCAAAAATACGTAAAATGCATAAAATTAATAATTATTAATGGTGAAACTGACCATGATTCTAGATTAGTTTCGAAACGCCAGCAACATTGCGAAGGGATAACCAACTAATACGGATGGATAATTATTCACATATCTTTTGGGAATGCTCCACATGAATTTCACGTTTGTAGCAGCAGTGGCTGCTTTTTCACAGTTTCCTCCATTGATTCATCAATTTTTCCAATGCGCAATGTATTGTGGGATTCACCTGTTACCAAGACTATGGGAATTCACCTTAAACTAATAAAGTTTATAACCTAATACGGTTGAGTATACCGTGTATATTGATTAATCATCAATATTTCGTAGGAATTGGACCAAGGTCTATTTCCCAGGGTCTGCTTTTTAAGTTTGTTTACAAGATTTACGACCGAGTCACATATTGAAGCTATTGCGTGAGATAAATTGTTCATGAAGATGTTGTTCTTGGTTGTTGTAGCCTATTTTATTATGATTTATGTTTCCTAGAGTTCAGTTTAGTACGCTTTTTTTAGCCTTGTCGTGTGCTAAAATGCGGCAACCCGTTAAAATACGTAAATTTATCATTCGTAAATCAATGGCTATTTTTGATATGGTGGAGAACGTGGTACTCAAAGTGGGATGGGTTGGGGGAGGGGAGGGAGGCAAGTCATGTGGGGTGGCTGTAATTAGATACAGTAAATGTAAGCATTTCAGATATACTCTCGTGCTCTTGATTAGGCCATCATTATTATATTGTTTGTTTCCTGTCACCTAGTAAAACTGATGCAGTTGGGAGCTGATTAATGATTATTAATTATAGAGTTGACTCTTGTTATTTCAGTATGTGACTGCTCTATTAGAGTATTTTGATCCATGACAGGCGTAAAGACTGTGTACCCATGCATCCTGTTGAACAAGAGTGGAAGGTCTCCAACCCTTTAGTTACACTTTATATGCACAGCCAATGCATTTACCGTAACACTTGGTCATCCTGTGCCTCCCTCTGTCATGAAATAGTGCATTCACGTGATCTACATATAATCAAATAATTAAAATTTGATGCAGGTCCTTAAGGGTGCTAGCGGGTTTTTGAAGCCACACAAATGCTGTTCTTTTTACCTTTGATACAGGCAAAAAGAAAGCTACAGTAATCTAAACTACTGCTTCGAAGATTGACCTAACTTTCTACTATACAGAGACCAAAATATAAGATTGTACCTTGTTTCATTCACGCATTATAGTTCTTCAAAGTTAACCCGTACATTTTTCTTATTCTGAGATACTGGCTGCTTGCACAGGCATCAAATTCGCTGTGAAGATTCTTCAATAAACTTGTGGAAACTTAGCGCATGGATTTGTCTTTGCACTTCTTCTTTCTTGAGTTATAAAACAAAGAGTGAGTGCCCGCGAGCGAACTTCGACTTCCAGGCCTTGTAACTTCGTGTTGGATCACAACAATTATAATTCCATGCACTAAAAGTTTGCAAATTTATCACTGATGGTCCACCAAAAGTTTGGTAGAGATCTGTCTATCGTGTATTCCAGAATATCGCCTTTTACAATGCAGTGTAGAACATGCGCACGCCGACCAGTTATTACAACAAATTCCAATAAACTACAAATGCCAACTTTATCAAATAACAAGTTATAAATGAAGTTCTGAATGAAAGAAAAGCTCTAGTTCCTTTCTTTACACACTGGGACACCTTCCTGTTGCTTGTGGAATCGCCAAGCCTGCTCTTCGATAGGTAATGCCTTGTAACGCCTCATAATGTACAGTCAGTGTCTTGCAATGGGTGATAAATCCAGTTGGAACATCATCACTACCTAAAAACAGGTGTACAATTACACAATGTAACTTACCAGCATACACTATCACTCAATAAAATACAGGAAGAACGTGTGTTGGCTACAAACAAGCTTGCGTTCGCACGTGTCTTCAAAACTAACAATTATTTTCAGGCTAATTCACTCTACCATCACTCTTGGGCACCCAGACGATCATTTTCGTGATGATTTTTGAATGAAACAAGTTATTTCTTGGCCAATTTTTTTGGTGCAAAACACAGCCGCCTAACACGGATACTTTGAGTATGCGTAATATTGCCAATTATGATGTAACAGCCGCATGTGGTTATGTGGGTTGTTCCCTTGAATGGCTTCAAAAACCTGCTAGCACCCTTAAAAAATTGATGTGGCTGGTGACAGGAAACAAGGAATAAAATAATCATGGCCTTATGTATAGATATATGTGTTAATGGAGACAGATTGAAGTAATTGCATAACGAATCAACTTAATAGTGATTCCACTGAATGCTCTATTAGAGTAGTTAGGTGACAGTATCTCGATCTTGTGCACTCCCAGCACCGATTTCATTCTTGCATAACCTTTAGCACTAATCCTAGTAAATCAAGGCGATTGCAAAGTAAGTTGGCCATTGACTAAAAATAGGTACAATAGTTGTTTTACTTTAGCAACTGGACATTGGTAAAAGTAAGGGAGCATTGCTCTTCACTCTTCTTGAAGGGTATCCCTTTGGTGGTAAGCAGCGAGGACTGGCTACTCGGACCGTCCTTCCAGAGACCCTTGACTCCTAGCTTAACATTTGTAAGGTCTGGACCACATATGGAACAACAAATTCTCACTCTTTTTATAGAGACGAGAAACCACAAGCTACAAAAACAAATTGCCAAAAATTGTAAAAACAGGATGTGACTTACATTAATTCATGAGATGTTACAAGAACATAGTGCCAATATGAAATCAAAGTTTATGTCTTGAGGTAACAATCCCCTCGGTATTCCATCACTGGCAGAAGTACTTTATATCAATAGGCGGCTGTCTCCGGGATCTAGTCCACCTTTTCCCGCTGGTTCCATCCCCAATTCTCTACTGTTCTAGCCTCCAGCGTGCATCAGCAGTATGGCACAGGATAACAATATGCAACACTGGCATCTTGAATTTCAATATACAATCTAATAGTGTCTCTTTCTTCTGTATGGTTGTGTCTACCATGTCGATATGAAGTCTCTAGTAAACTGGTCCTAGGGGATATCATCTTCCTGTGTCAACACTCCACAGTACATTGTTTCTTCTTGGTACAAAAATCATTATTAAATATGCTAGGTATCACATCCATCCATAATCTATTCCTGGCAGTATATTCTTCAGATAGCAGTGCATCTCTACAGGAATGGTCAGCCTTTGCTTAGATTCTATACTCTAATTGAGGAGCGTCACAGCCTCTCTGTAGCAGTCAATGTTACTCCACTCTTCAAAGTGGAGGGCAGTTGCCCCTGCAACCCCCCCCCCCCCCCCCCTCCCCCCAAACCCATCCTTATTTCTCCGCCCGTGCCTGGGTACATGTTGGAAGGGCCTACAACTCTTGAATCTCAGCATATTTCAAAATCTTGTGATATTTCCATGTGCTTTAAAATCATGTTAGTCAAATATTCTGGGTATTCTGCTTTGAAATTTTGCTGTAAAATCTTTGAAGTCTTGAAGATTTATCTTCCCACACACACTTGCACAGGATATTTTCAAGTTGTGGGTGGGTCTTAAAAGTAGTGTACTACCCCACCAAAATGGAATATTGGCTTTTATTCGATGCAATAGTATTGTATTACAGAGTTTATTTGTAATGAATAGATCACACCTTTTTGAGGATTTCTAAAAGACCACACATAGAATGTTCTAGAACAATCTAGCTGGATTTTCCATTGGTATAGATCTATCATTTATAAAGTAGAAATTAAAATGAGGTGATCAGCTGTGATAGCAGCGACTCAGTGGTTGAGGATTTGGGTGTTCAGTGTGGAGGTCCCTGGTTCGAACACCGGTATTAAAGTTTTTTAAAAAGCATTTTCATGCACCTTTTTAACCCCACAATGACTGTTCTATTAGAGTATTTCAACAACTCTGCAATTTAGTTGTTTGATATTTGCCTTGTAACTCTATAGCTATCAATGCGATAAACCACAAAAGGTTTGAGCTATGATGGTTAACCTATACACATACCAATTTTTAAGTTACTCCCATAAGTAGTTTACCCTGTAAGCGTGACAACAAGTCGGCTTTTTTAAACACAATCGTCCAAAGCTCTATGACTATCAATCTGATTAGTTTGCTACATGATTGTGCCACAATACGTTCTTAAGTGTACCAAAGTTCAAGACAACCTAGCTACCCATTTAAAGTTTATAATGATTTTTGTAAAGTGTGGGAAGAATAATCTAGCTCCATGTTCCCTTCTTGAATAATTGTTTTTAAACTGCAAACGCCATCTCCCCCCCCCCCAAAAAAAACCAAATTTCAATCGTGAAATCTAAGCCTTCAAAATCTGGCTTAATTTCTTCATTCTTTTTTATATATTTTATTTAGGGGGCTTGGGAGGGAGGGGGCTTACGTCTGCGTGAAATTGTGTTTTGTTTGTAGAGGTGCACTGATATGGAAATTTCCAATATTTGGCTACAACAATTACCAATTCCGATACCAATATCTGGAACATAAAAGGTTTTCAGTATGGACACTACAATAAATGTTAAAAAAATATGGCAAAAAGCTTAAGAGGGTGGTCACTAAAACAAAGAATTGTGAAACAGTGATGATAAAAAAGGTGTGTAAAAAAGGAGACCCACTTAGGATTTGAACCCTGCATGGCCATCATGAAACCTTTGCAACTTGAAACTCATCTTTTAACCATTGTACTACCATGTCAACTACAGCATGTTTTGTACAAGTATAGTACTTATATGTAATATCTGCTAATATCTGCTAAAAAGTCAACTTTTCACCGATATTGATATCGGTGCACCTCTATTTGTTTCTTCCTATAAATATATACTCATGATGTGGCGCACCAGCTTTCCTGACCGCATGACTCACAGCAATGTGTCTTGATTTAGCTAAGCTATACATGTGTAATCATGAGTTTGTATTTTCTTGTATATAGCAGATAAATCTTCAAAAGATGTAGATTCTTGGTGGTGTGAATCCAAGTTTTCATCTCTACTCGAAGACCCCAGTACACATGATGTAACATTCAAGACATCTGATGGTGGTAGTGTGAGTGCTCATAGGGTAATAGTAGCAGCTGGTTCACCAGTGTTCCATGCTATGTTGTACGGTAACATGAGAGAGAGTACACAGAATGAGATTGAACTACCCAATATACACAGCAATACACTGAAAAAGTTGTTTTATTTCATCTACACTGGTCATGTAAAAGCAGGCTTAATTTCATGCTTAAAATTGTTACAAGCTGCCGATTATTTTGTAGTTAGTGAATTGACAACTGTTTGTGTTCGCATCGTTGATAATAAATTGTCTATTGAAAACTGCCGTCATGTTGCCATCTTTGCAGTTGCACATCAGATTAATTCTCTGTTAACTGCTTGTGTGAATTTCATGGAAGACTGGGCTAGTTTTCTAGTTTATTGTGATTTTGAAGTGCCTCATGATGACCCATTTCCACTACCAGTTCTAATCGCATTCTTAAAGTCTTCCAATCTTGCTGTTTGTGAACTGGATTTATTCCTCGCAATCATTCAATGGTGTGATCTCCAGAAGGATAAGCTGAATTCTGATGATATAAAATCAATTTTTGAACTGATACGATACCCACTAATACAGAAAAATGATTTAATTGAGAAAGTGCATCCAACAAATATGGCTGATCCTGATCTTTACAAAGCTGCTTTAGAATATCACAGCACTAACACATTTGATGGACCTGAAGAACAAATCACGATGAGAAAATTCTATTTTGATTTTGATCCTGTTGATGGCTTGATGATTGAACACACACCTAAGAGCACTCTGATTACAAACTCTGAGCTGCCTACCCAAAAGCGTACTTGCATTGTCCAGATAGATTGTGACACAACAATTCGTTTCATGTTTTGTCTCAAGAACTGCAGTAACAAACGCAAAACAAAGCTGTTCTTATCATGTGGAGAAAGTGATAGTACTGAATCACCTTACTGTACTTGCAAAACTGTTGAAGAAATTCCTGTAGGTGAAGAACTAGAGGGAAGTTTCTATTGGTTTGAAGGTGATCTTTATGTGGAAATAGGAGAAGTAGTGCTGTTTCTTAGCAATGAGTACTGTGCCACATTTTATTTTGGCATTACATTGTACAGTGAAGGTGATCAGATCAGCATCTTTAAAACATATCATAGTTAACAACCTAACACTCATCCACACTTTATTAACCTACAGAATATTACCTTGAATAATGCATATGAGTACACTTAATTATTTCTAAAATTTGTACATGCTTTTGTGGTATATGTGTTAAATGATATACATGTTTCAAAATGGGCAAGGGCCATATAAACGCAAGTAGTAAGTACCACGTCAAATTGCTACACAAATGGAAGCTCTTAATGCCGAGTGTGAAATACACATTGTCACATGCATAACATAGGTTGCCAGGTAGATTAAGCCAATTACAATGCAGTTGCTTACAATGGTCAGTGGTGTGTACACTTTCACATGTATAAAAGGCTGGCTCAAGGCCTCCAGAAAGTAGACCCAAGACTCAGTTATAGACTAGTATCTGTGGTTCCACTGCACTGATATAGGCCACACTCAGAATCTGGCCACTATGAAAACTGAGCCTGTATCATTGATAATGGTAGGGGTGTGTACATAGGCGGCGGAAAGGGGGGGGCTAGGGGGATAAAGCCCCCCCTAGGTCTGCTGAGGGGGGGCTTAGCCCCCCCTCAGAATGATATCACACCAAAATTATCTTTCTTGGAGTGGGGCTGAAAACCGTGATAAAGATCGAGATACTCTAATAGAGCAGTCACTCTAATAAAGTAGTCAGTTAGTAGCGAGCTATGTAAGGATTTTTATGTAGTTTATCAGCTAGAAATGGTAGCTGGTGAGGTGGAAAGCTCTTGTGAGTTGGTTGTGACCTTTTTTTTTTTTTTTTTTTTTGTTTTTGGTCTCACCTTACCAAACTATAGAAATAAGTCTGGGTCAGCCCAGCCCCCCCTCATATCAACTACTTCCTCCGCCGCTGGCAGTGTGTATTATGTATGGGTCTAATAATTTACAACTGTTGATTTGTAAATTTCAGGGTGTGTCGGAACAACGCGCGCCTCTACGCACCAGCTGAGCACGTGCGATATTCCACAATCGAAAGTAAGTCAAGTAACTACTAGCGCGCGAACCACGTTTCGTCAGTTTCTCGGGGATCGCTAAGTTCACTCGATTGGATGCCCCGGTATGTAAGGGGGCCACTGGCAGCTAGCGCATGTGCTAGACTTTAAAGACGTGGAACCCTTCACACGCCCTCATCACGGTTAGATCACGTGATAGTCTAACACAGCGCCGCTCTAGCCTAATAAAAAAATTTAGATGGTCCTTCTCATTCTTATATATAAGGACTTGCGATAATCGATTATGGTGTTTGGTGGACGACCTACTGACGTTCAGGAGTTATGGCTTTGAAGATGATTGTGGTAGCATAGATATACTAACCCCAGGTACCTGCATGGGGTTAGTATATCTATGGTGGTAGCAAGTTTAGTGACGAAGGCATTAACAGCTAGCTCTGCTGAATACTTGTGGATTGCACACCAACATATAAAGTGTTTACAGCATATAGCTACACGCGAAGGATTGGTGAAGAATTTCTCTGTGACTGGTTGAAAGTAACAAGCGAGGTAACGAGTTACGAGTAAATGAACTTGATTATTAGACTGGAGCTCGAGATTTGTGAACATCAATGTTTTATAGTATGTTGAACTTATTGCTTTGTACATATGTAAAATATGAACTGTTGACAGAAGTTAATTCAAGTATCACAAACCATTCAATTGAGGTGTAACTAGAGGCACCACACTAGTCTCTGTGGACACAATCACATCACATCGTAAATGGAAAATGCTGGGTTAAATTTTGAACAAGCAAAGTTGGTAGCTGAATGGTTTCAAGGGTAAATAATTTCCCGATCTTCAGTGTCATTTGCATACAATAAAGTACTGGCATCTGAAAGAGTATAGCTGTTCCCTTGATGTAATGTGGGCATCAAATCGAGTGAACTTATTAAACCGCTAGCTGGGAGGGTGTGTGGCATAGTCTTCAGTATAGCTTATAATGACCTCACTGACAGACTCTGTGGCTGTGCAGCATAGTGCAAAGCAGTGATGCACCATTCGAAAAGTGTAAGTAGTAAATGGTGTTGTCTTTAGTTGACAAACAACTGCACCACCGGATCTCAAATGCACAGTGTCAAGCATCCAGTCAACTGGTTGAGCTAGTGCCCCCCCCTACATATACATATATAGTTGTCAGGTAAAATGAGACACACACAATAAAATTATTACATTTTGCATATTGTTGGTTACACTAGTCAAGCATTACATACTCCTCGATACCAATTAATTTGGGAGTGACTACAGACACTTTACCAGTTTCGCTGGATATAACTGCATCATAGTGCAAGTTACGAGCAATGCTCTAGTTGGGTTAGATTTTTTGTCACGTCGCATTGCTCGAATTAGTATAGTAGACTACCCATGGATGATTCTAAACTGCACAAGAAGGCTACAGATGATTATTCTTGGATGAATGGATTGGTGATGAAAAATCCCTAAAAGGGGTTTACTAAGTTCACTGTGCTTGTATGTATTATAGCGCTGGTGCTTTTATCCCAGTACAGTGATGTAATGTGGCATGGAATCGAGTGAACTTAGTAAACCCCTGCAACCCCCAGTTTCTCGGGATATACGGTATCACGCGGAATTATGGTTACCATTATTCCACGGAACGGAATGGCATATTCCGTGACATTATTCTCCGGAACGGAACAGATACACGTTACCCCCAGCGCATCAACTAGTATATGTGACCGGGCCTGCGAAAACAGGGCATGTGGGCACAAACTACACCCCATCACTATGCAGGTCGTATCTCAGTATTGGAATAGAACATTTGCATTCTGTAACTTGCATCCTAAAGCCAATTAAATGCTTACTCAGAGATGAAAAATTGCATATCCATAGCATTATGGTACAAAAAGTTATGAGTGAAGAAAGTGTGAAAAAGTAGGCAAAAATCATGTGCCCACATGCCCTATTTTCGCAGGCCCAGTCACATATTATTTGGTGGCCATGGGCGTCCTAGAACATCTAAGGGAAGTTCTATACACTACATTCAGCTTTATAGCTATCATGTCTGCAAAGCTATAGTAGCTATATCTGATTTATTAGCTACTAATAAACTTAAAATTCAGTCTCTCAACTTGGACCATTCCCTAAGTCTCAGCTATGTACGTAGCTATATAGCATGTCTGATTTAACCTTGCTATATATAGCACAGTAAAAAAAATCTTATAGGAAGCAAGAATACAGTTAGCAGCAAAAATTGAATAAAATATTTATGTTTATAACACCAACATTATCGAGTAAAGTAAGTGACAAAGTAACAGCATATATAGTAAATTAACACAATTAAATTAAAAGCAGTACAGCAAATAAATGGTACAGCGATAGACTACACTGCAACAGTTACTAAACACTAACTAGTTTCAACACAGCTTTGACAACTCCAGCATACATTCTTTGCCTAAGGCGCTTCAATAGAAACTGGAGAAATGCATACATCCCCATGGTACCATTCTGAACACTCCAAACAGCATGTCATTGGAGGTTGCCAGGCATCCAGTAAACCTTCGGTATATTTAACATTCAGATTTTTCTTCTTTTTCCTCTGATTGATAACATAGAAAAACATTGCTGTTCAATAAAAGATGAGAGATGGCTACACATCTTAGGTTGGTCAAATACTAGTGCGCCAGGGTTTTCACCTAAACACAGTAACAACTGCATATGCAATGCTGAACAAACCACAATCATTAGATCCAGTCTGTTTATGAACATCTACAAAGTTCAGGTTAAATTTTGATTTGCTGGTGTGCAGTAAAACAGGCCAATTGTGTTAGCTGCCATAAGAAAACATACTATCAAAAACCAACACATCTTTTCAGATTGACTACTAGCAAGGTTACTAATTGTCACCCAGTGATTTCTGTTGCTGTCATGTATAACTTGAGTGAAAGCACTTTCAACAATCTAACAACTCATCGTCAACCCATACCCAACATCTTGAAATTTTGTTTGAACTATTTGTTCAATATTATATTGGCTAACATTGATAATTGCAACATTAATCCAATCACCCAACAATACCATAGCCTTGTCCACGTCCATCAAGTGTAATTCATCAATCCAGGAATGGGTGCCTTCATCTTTGGGCAATTCTCTGTATGTATCAGCAGTCTTTTATTTTGCAGGAGGATGCTGCTTCTTTTCACCAAGTCGTATACATTTGCACAAGTTTTTGGAAGCTTTATTGACAGGTTGACTCGATGGAGAGCTGTCCAAAAGGAGTGATCCACCGTGTGATGAGCCTTCCTCACTGCACACTAGAAGATCTGCATGTTGGAGCACACATATTAACTGTTAACATAATGATATTAATTACAAAACAAGTAAGGAAATGTTAATCCTTTTTTCCCGCTAAAAAATTCAATAATCAAAAATGTATGGTTAATTGTTAGTATACTATAAAATGGGTTCTAAATAGAGTAGAAACCTGGTCAGCATGTTCTATATAATTTCATTGGTGTGAATCAAGCAAACAAAGAACAGTATTGAGAGAGAAAGTGACAAAATGGGTGCTAGCATAGATTTAGCGTTAGATGTTTGTGTATCACCACCACAATGAGACACTAGTACTGCAGTGCATCACAAAGCTACTATCAATGCTATTCTTGTCCAGAAAGTAAGCAATGACATTTTGTAGTTGGCCTTGACATTTTGTTGTTGGCCTTGCCAATTTTTTCTATCTAGTAAATAGCTACAGGCTACCAACACTTCAGTAATCCCACCACAGGCTTCTATTGCATTTAACAAACCCATGCAGATATCAAAGAAAGAGATTTGATAAAATTTTAATTGGCACTTGTAAACTATAGAGGCTACAAGATATATGGAGGCTACCAAGTTCTACAATGGGCTGTTATATCCTCTAAAACATTTCTTAGAATCATTTTTATTGGGTAATTATTGTTGTTAAAGTGCTATACAAGCTATGCTGGTTAAGCATGGAATTGCATAAAAATAATTCTATATTGGAAATCAGTATGCTTTTATGTCTAACCTGAATACCTCTTGAATGAATGGCTGGCCTCACAAAGAACCAACGAGGTATTATGGAGTTACATACAAAATCGCACACTGCATGTGCCGATAATTGGTCAATCACGAAAGTACAGTTGTCGATAATAGGTATCCCATGACAATAATTGGCACAATAGGCATTGCAATTTTCCTTATAACAAGATGTCCACTCACGTGAGATAATTAAAATTTGGTGCGCTAAGAGATGAAGGACTGCTCTATTAACTGGTTCAAACTGGAAGTTCGTATGCCATTGAATTAAGGAATTACAACTGCGTGATGAAACGGTGCCGATAATTGGTGACTTAGGTTTGGAGCAGTCAGGCTGTTCCACTGAGAGACAACATATGTCAAACAAACACACACTCACCTCTTTTACCGACACCCAAAAGATCCTTGTCCACTCACATAAGTTTTCAAATTGTGTGTTAGGGCCATACTTATTGTAACATACAGCAGTACTAAATTTCTCTTTCATAAATCCAGCAAGCCAAAAGTTGAATGGCCTTTGTTTGTAAAACTCTGAATCTCTCAGTACACTCATCAAAAATCATGGCGATCTGCTAAAGTACCTAAAACGTAATTCTCAATCCTTCTTAGCTCTGATATACCACACTGGTTCTGCCGTCGGAATCCTTCCATTCTGGTTCTTCCTGCTATAAGCACCTTCTATAACTACAGCAATGAGATTGAATTCACCACAAAAGGACTTCTTTGCATTCGTCACCAACTCATCTTCTTCATCTTGTGTTCCTCGTCGTGTTGCCACCTCGGATGACAGATGCATGTCACGTGATAAAATCCTACATTAGCATAATTATAGCCTGAAGGCTAGTTATCAGCTACAAGAAACAGCCGGCTCGTTTTGTTTGTCACAAAAGTAACATAGTATAGTGTTTGAAAGTGATTTAGCTATCTAGGAACTTTAGGCGTTCCGTTCCGGAGAATAATGCCACGGAATATGCCATTCCGTTCCGTGGAATAATGGTAACCCGGAATTATCCTTCTTGGAGTGGGGCTGAAAATCGTGATCAAGATCGAGATACTCTAATAGAGCAGTTACTCTAATCTCATCTTACCAAACCAGAGACAATCAGTAGTTAGGGTCCGCAATCCGAAAAATCAACTTCTACAAATCAATCCCCCTACCATTGTGGGATGTTCATTGTAGTATCCCATTGCTTGATCCACCATGAAACCGGAGGCATGATTGTT
The DNA here is from genome assembly GCF_963678975.1 of Dysidea avara. Taxonomy (NCBI): domain Eukaryota; kingdom Metazoa; phylum Porifera; class Demospongiae; order Dictyoceratida; family Dysideidae; genus Dysidea; species Dysidea avara. The sequence goes on along the minus strand of NC_089283.1, from coordinate 7,295,668 downwards.
GTCTTCACAGAAATATCGTTTTCAGTATCTCGCAAGATGCAAAATTTATTTTTTAAATTTCGTGCTCCACACAAAGGACCGGATGAAACTTGCTACTTAGCCAAATCGTATCCAGAGTTGTTGTAGTTGAAAAGTACGCACAGAAACAAGTAAATGATCTGCTGGGTGCCCGGCACAGGGTTGTTTTCTTTGAAAAAACAGACAAAGAGATACGAAGTTTCGAATTCAAACTGCCCTACCACCCAGGGCAAGAAAAGCCAACTCTTCCTCATAGTGTTTCGATACGGTTGGGTGCATAGTCTGTCTATGCTGTTAGTTTGGAAAAGATCTGAGACTTCTCACCATCTGGGTGACGAGCGTCAAAATTTTCTGCAGCATCAAAGAGTTGTGTCGCGCTTTCTAGCCATTTCCAGGGCTTCTGCAGCCACAACAATCATCAATTACAAACTAAAACTATGGAAAAAGATGTCCCTGAACGTTTGGTAGCAGCGGTTGTCAATTATTATTCCATCCACGGCTTCCACGCCTCGCTCGAGATCTAAGCTATGCATCAAGGGAGGCAGCAAAATCGTCCAAATTTGACTTCACCCCTCACGCTCCACAGCAGCTTCAAGTTTTCACTAGATCACCCTACATCACCATTATGCTGCAAAACATCTAAAAACAAACCGGAAAAGGCATAAAATCTTTCATTTTTGATTCGAGCTGGGTGGAGCTCCTGGTGAGCTGCTGGTATACTGCATCATATGAAATCACAGAAACACCAACTACTACTACTACCAAACGTTTTGATCCATCATTTATCATCATTCTAAACAAAATTAAGTGACCAGTGTGGCATCAGAAGTACTGGAAAGCACTTTGGTACCATTGAGAGAATCCCTTGAAATGACGCACGAAAATTTTGACGTTCTTCACCCAGATGGTGAGAAGTCTCAGATCCTTTCCAGACTAACAGCATAGACAGACTATGCATCCAACCTTATCACATCACTATGAGGAAGAGTTGGCTTTTCTTGTCTTGGCTGGTAGGGTAGTTTGAATTCGAAAATTTGTGTTTCGTTTTCTGCTTTTTGAGAGAAAGCAACCCTGTGCCGGGAACCCAGTGAACCATTTGCTTATTACTGTGCGTACTTTTTAACTACATTAACTCTAGATAAAACCTAGCTAAGTAGCAAGTTCTATCATAGGCGGCGGAAAGGGGGGGGCTAGGGGGCTAAAGCCCCCCCTAGGTCTGCTGAGGGGGAGCTTAGCCCCCCCTCAGAATGATATCACACCAAAATTATCTTTCTTGGAGTGGGGCTGAAAACCGTGATAAAGATCGAGATACTCTAATAGAGCAGTCACTCTAATAAAATAGTCAGTGTGCAGCGAGCTATGAAAGGATTTTTATGTAGTTTATCAGCTAGAAATGGTAGCTGGTGAGGTGGAAAGCTCTTGTGAGTTGGTTGTGACCTTTTTTTTTTTTTTTTTTTTTTTTTTGGTCTCACCTTACCAAACTATAGAAATAAGTCTGGGTCAGCTCAGCGGAGCCCCCCCTCATATCAACTACTTCCTCCGCCGCTGAGTTCTATCCTGTTCTTTGTGTGGAGCACGAAGTTTTAAAAATAATTTTTGCATCTCACGAAATACTAAAATCAATATTTCTGTGAAGACAACAACCGTGCCTCCGGTTTCATGGTGGATCTAGCAATGGGATACTACAATGAACAACCCACAATGGTAGGGGGATCGATTTGTAAAAGTTGATTTTTCGGATTGCGGACCCTACAGTAGCGCCTCAGTTCATTTCCTCCCCTGGTCAGCCCCCCCTCATATGACTACTTCCTCCGCCACTAGCTCCACTGAAAGTGTTGACTCCTGTACGATACAATAGAGACGCACCTCTATGATCTAGCATAGATCCTTTATACCGATCTATGGATCTAGTATTATGGCGCCGCCCGCCCTTGCAAAGGGGCGGGCGGCGCCGGACTACTAAGCCAGCACATGCAGTATCCCACAATAGAAATTAACAAAGTAAATTGTACCACCCTGTGAAGCCGATCTTGTTTGTTGAATAATGGAACAAGGACCAGGACCGAAGCGAATAAAGTTAGAAGGTTCAACAGAAGGTATAATAATCATTATTCTGTTGACATGCCGCAATTCAATGTGATCCGTTTTTTTGTTTTCGCGGGTAAACATTGCGCCCTCCAGTAGATGGAGCTGGCTAAACGTTTAGAGTACTGATAATTTGTTGCACATGGATTGGAAACGCGCATTCAAAATGTATTACGAATAGTATAGACCATAGATAATAGACACCCCTATCTATGGTATAGACCTTATTCACTGAATTAATTTCATAGCGCTTATAACCCGTTGCGAAGGAGTTGTCCGCCATTTGCAGTACCAAAACCATAGTAACATCACAATTCTCCGCCAAATTCGCCATTTGCAATACCATAGCTATGGTAACATGATAGTAACCGTTGTGCTCGCTCAGTTTTAGAACTTTTTTATTTTTTAATTTATTCCGGCCCTAATGGCACTCCCATCCTCCCTGATCTCTAGCTAGAAGTTAAACCTAATTTAATTTATAAATGACAAAAAGCAGAAAAAAGAAAAAGCAGCTAAACCTACAGAGCCTACACAGACCTACAAAAACACCGCATGGACCGCCAGCATACACACAGCAAAAACCCCGGACAGGGGCCTTAAGAAGAAAACCCTGCAGACTACTGACCAAACTGCAGGGAGTGGGAGCATGAAACAGAGTTCAACTCCCACAAAGGACTGCCAGGCAACAGGCTAAATAGATGTAAAAGGCTCAGTTTTAGAACTCAAAATGGCGTCCGAAAAGCCATCACCATGGTAAATAGTAGTCTGGCAGCACCCACCCCTTCGCATAAAGATGAAGGGTCTGGTCACTCTAGCATTCAAAATTTGTAGCATGTTACCGAAAACAGGTAACACTGCGTTGTTGGTAATTACTAAATATTTCTGATGTTTGTTTTGGAGTTACCATAGATACCGTAATGCGTGTAAGAGTTTTCGTGAAGATGCGATATGATTGAGGCTGCTTGTAGTCGCCAATAGCATGTTCTTTAAAAGAACAAAAGATGGAGGTAGTGAAAGAGCCTTGTAGTTAGAATTGATGTACTCGTAAAGCTGCCTAATCAATATGGAAAGAATCTCGGTTATGTTAGCAGCCTTTCATTAATCTATCTCGCGAACTGCTTACTTTGTGTGGCTGTTAGACGTGCTATTCTTGCTGCCATTATTGTGACATCATTGTTTAATTACATTCCACTGTTACAACTCCGTAATGCTAGAGTGACCAGACCCTTCCTCTATATGCGAAGGGGCGGGCGCTGCCAGACTAGGTAAACAGGAACTCTTGTATGGCTTCGCGTGACATCAGAGGGCGCTTACTGTTCTAAATGAATAAGGTCTATACAGTCCTTGTGATACAATGTCACAATGTTTTACGAAATTAGTAGTGGAGACTAGTGCAGAATAAGGCGATTCTTTCACAGTTGCAGAACGTTGTTTAAAAGTATAGGGCCTTGTCGTCAAGTAGTAGCGTCTTGTTATCATTCCTAAAGTTGTTTCATCATTAGGCATTGCGTAGGTTAACAGTTAATTACGCTGTTTGTGGTAAGTATGTTGCTCTGCTATGTTTGTGTAGGGTAATCTCTGACTAGGTGATGGCAAAAGAAAGGATAGCCACTCAATTTAAAGAACATAACTATGTTTTATTTCTTTAGCTATTAAAACCTGACATAGCATAAGTTAATGCTGAATTATTGAGTGGATGAAGCCTGAATGTTACGGAATGTTTGTGTAGGCAAATCATGGCAGTGGGAACATGTACTTACACATGCTTGGCACATATGAAAGAGCAGTATCTGTTCTGTATCTTTAGCAACACAACGTGGTGAGTTGGCATCGTGTGAAGCTGGTAACGGAAATTACCGATACGCACTCACAGAAAATAAAGTGGGAGGTCTTTATTCTATCACTGTTCACTAGAAGAATAAGTACTAGCTTTCATATAAAACACTGTCTTCCTCTGTGTAAATGGCATGAAATAAGTTTTCCCTGTAAACTTTATTACAAGGAATGTTTCACTGTTTCGTGTAATTTACGGAGTCATTTCTAATCCATGTACAACATATATACATCTGTATTATCCGTGGTTTAGAGAGGCTTCATTCGAAGTTCAATAGTCCTCCATCTAGCACTGATCTTTCTTTGTGTGTGACCTTAACAGAACAAAGATGTGTTCATACAGCAATACAGGTATATAAACTATTACATAACTTGTCTATTATTATTGTTATTAGTATACAGGGGGAATACAGGGGATTTCATGAAGTCTAGTGTTAAATTCCCCAGTACTGGGGCTAAGAAGCTTGTCAAAACCGCACTATGTCCCCACCTCGGTAGCAGGGTTTCTATAGGTTATCTGATTTACCTATTAAAATAAATTTGGTTCAGCACACTGCTGCCGTCAAAAGCCCCAGGGATGGGGCAAGTGTAGATGTCAAATCCCCAGTAGTTGTATGGGGACCCTCGGGGTGGGGGGTGGGGCTTGACATTGATGGGTGCATTATGATTACTATTTAAAACCTCTGAAAGAGTTTACAAACACAAATAATCATACAGAGGGTGTGGGATATAAGTAGAGGTGCAAGTTCTTGTTTAAAATCATCAACATCATCAATTTTGATTAGTGATTGAGGTAGATCATTCCCTAATTTTACTGCTGAAGGTAAGAAAGAATGTAAATATGTTTCAGTTCTAATTGGTGGAATAGCATAACGACGAGAGTGACCGCGAGTACATGAGGTTAAGGGAGTTAGAGTAATTGATGAAACTTCAACAAGACCATGAATTACTTTAAAGAGCATAAGTAGCTTAAGGTACTTTCTTCTTTGTTCTAAAATTGGCCAGCTGGATATCTAAATGATACATTTCACATCACTGCATGTGCCAGCTGAAACGCTCACTGTTTGTTATTCGAAAAGTGCAAACTACTTTAGCCAAACATAGTTTTTATATCTGAGGAACACAGATCTGGAACTCATTAAATCCTCTTTTGTATGCAACGAGGAAGCTCCTAACTGTATGTGTGTACGTAGATGTAGTCTAATTAATTACTGTATATATGTATGTTGAGGGCACTGCCTGCCGAAAAGCAATATTTTTATACTGAAGTAGTCTCCCTTTAAACAAAAAGAAGAAAACCTATTGGATGTAGTCTCATGTACCCAGACCCTATTATCAATTTCAATTATAAGCGCCCCCTTGGAAAAGGGTCTGGCCCAGAATCAATATGCCAACTCGTTATCACACCCTGAGCTAGAGCTCGGGGTAATTTTCTTCATAAAACGTATGGCCATGTATGCACTGGAAATGCCATGTACGATTGCCAGTAGGGTGATGCAAGATGCATAGCCTATTTTTATTCCATATTTACATTATCCAGTTCACTACACATTACTACTAACTCTACCACATCATTTTAAGCCACTATTTTATGAAGTATATGTCCACTAGCATATCTTCAGGTGCAGGTGACCTCCCTTGTTTCACTACTTTTTATTTCTATGGTATCCCTATAAATTCCTAATTTCTCCTTGTAACTCGTTTGATTTGTAAGGTGAATCTACACATACCACATCAAAAGAAAGCTGAACTACCATTATCACTTCATAGACAAATGCACAGTATATAACACACAATTATGATGTCGTCTCCTACCCACTGATTACTATCCCATCATATAGTAGTGTAGTGTTCTTTCTTTAAGGACCCTAAAAGTTGGAAGGTACCTTTACAAAAATTCTATTAATCAGACTATTTCACAGTTGTCACAGTGTTGAGTGATAGTTAAGTTCACTGGTCTCTTATATATACCCACATACTAGAATTGATTGTGGGTTTAGTTTACTCCACACTGTTCACATTATCTAGCTCACTACACATTATGAAGTATATACAGTACACTCTGAGCTGATTCCTCAAAAATCAATTAATAACTCCTAATTAGTACATCATCATGGGGCGTCTGTATTTAGCGGATCACGGATCAACGGATCGCGGATCACGTGATATGCATGCTCAACTCGATTTTGAGCACTGGGAAATATTTATACCCTAGTGTAACATACAGCATACTATAGAATTTATATTTTATCCACAGGTAGGAAGCCTGAAGAGATTTCAATCGATACTATATAACTATAATAATTAGAGCGCGCGCGTATTAAAAATTTAACACACGTACAGAGTAAGATTATATTAATTCACCTTAAAACTGAATCACTGATGTATTCTTTACACCAACACAATACTCAATAGACTAGCTCTGTATTGCAAAAACAAACGACAAAGGATACACGCCAACATATTAGAAGCCTATTCACACGTGAGTGCGATAGCGTATCCTTTGTCGTTTGTTTTTGCAATACAGAGCTAGTCTATTGAGTATTGTGTTGGTGTAAAGAATACATCAGTGATTCAGTTTTAAGGTGAATTAAAATAATCTTACTCTGTACGTGTGTTAAATTTTTAATACGCCCGCGTTCTAATTATTATAGTTATATAGTATCGATTGAAATCTCTTCAGGCTTCCTACCTGTGGATAAAATATAAATTCTACAGTATGCTGTATGTTACACTAGGGTATAAATATTTCCCAGTGCTCAAAATCGAGTTGAGCATGCATATCACGTGATCAGCCGATCCGTGATCCGTTGATCCGTGATCCGCTAAATACAGACGCCCATCATCATGAAGTGTGTTCGTCCAGTCTCTTAGAAATACAAATTTTGGTAATTGGCAAGGAGCAAACTATGTAATTATTAGAGCTGTACCAATAATCAGATTGGCCAAAATACAATGTATCAGCCACCGATATGGCATTTTTACTAATTTTGGCATTGGCACAGAACAGTACGAGGACCGATATCACTACCAATATTTATACAGCAATAGTTTGTACATAAATGGTTTATAATATTGGTTTTCTACATTATCCATGTAGCTGTTCGGTGGCAGTGGCTTATTGGTCACTCTACAGCAAGTTTGTAATGCAAATATTGGATTGACTATCGGCTATCGGCTTCTTTTGGTGGTATCCATATCAGATATCGGTACATGCCAAAAACCCATATTGGTACAGCTCTAGTAATTATATAAAGTTCTAACATACAGCCAGGAACTCACCTGCTATGATGCATTGAATCATTTCATTTTCTTTCACCGTCATATTATCACTATTCTCATCAGCTATTTACTAGATCACGTGATGTCTATACACATTAACTGAATCACCATCACATGACAAACAACTTGAAGTCAAGGGAAAGTACAGCCAAGTTATGGCTATTTATTTATTGTTTTGTGAAGAGAAAAGACAAAGAGATAATTCTTTTGTACTTTCAAATTGCAGCATGACAGCTGTGAGTAAAATGGTGTGTTATAAAAGGTATCTGTTAAAACAAGTTTATTTCCTGCTTTGATAAAATCAGATTCTGTAAATTGTCTCTACCACGTATTTTAAAATATACTGTAACCTTAATTAGAAAATGGTATGCATAAAACCCTTTAATCTTTGGAAGATAATGAGGTCTTTAAAATCCCTAAGAGATTTCTTAAGAGGTTCTCTAAAATCTTTAGAGACCTCTGGAGAGGTTCTCTAAAATCAGATCAGTTGAAGGAGTCAACACACAACACACCTCACTGTTGATCACTGATATGCTGAGTATTATTGCAGATCTCATAATTGATCACTGATCTGCTCTGCCTCCTAAGGAAGGCATAGCTGGTCAGTGAGCTTCCTTTTATATGTTGAAAGTGATTGTGGGTTTACATTTTGTGCAAGGTATGATGACATGATGATGTTATACTCAACCCACAATCAATCTATCTATAGTACAAGTACACAAAAAAAATTGGAATTTTCAACTAGAATAGGGACCATAGCACATCGATAAAAAATTATTGAAACAAGCTGGAGTAGTGCATAATATTAAATATTTAATCACAGTAAAACAATATGAAGTGTGATATCCCTACTATGCTCAAGAACGGAATGCACAGTAGGGATACAGTGGAACCCCTCTAAGATGGACACCATTGGGGAAATGAACTATGTCCTTTATATGGAGGTGTCCTTATTTAAGGGGTTTCTAAAATTTTAAAATAATCAATTTTAATGCACGAGACTAGACCAAGTGGTGGGTGGGGAAAGATGGGTTATGGTACCAGATAAGATCAGTTTAATAGCAACAGAAGTGATGTTATTGAGCATGGGTTACCTATGGTGTGTGGCCTCTACACTACCCAGACAATTAGGCACCACAAAAATTCTATACATGCTCCCATAAAGACTTATCCGGGTTACTCCGTCTTTGGTTAGTTATCAAGATGGTTGGCTATACAAATTATGCAGTTTATCCTGTAGTGATTCTTAAAGTGCACCAGCTACTATTATCAGAAGACCTAGCTGGATAAGAAAATTAATGGCAGTACTTGTATCCGCATTCACTAGTATGGCTTCTCATAACTTCAGTGCTTTGTCTCGCACTTTCTGCATTAGCTAAATGATGTAGTTTGATTGATTGTTGTAACTGGCATTGAACCTTTGTTACTTGTGTCCGTGATTAGCGAGGTGTTGTACTGTAGTGCTTGACATGTCTGGGAATTGTGAGTGTCCACTTTACGAAATAAAGAGGTGTCCGCTATTGAGGGGGCATAACACACAGGTGTTTGCGTTTGGGACTTTATTAATTTTCAGCTATAAAGAGGCTGTCCGCCATTCAGGGGTGTCCGTTTAGAGGGGTTCCACTGTATAACACTTCTTGTTTTACTGTGATTTAATATTTTGCACTACTCCAGCTTATTTCAGTACTTTGTATCGATATGCTATGGTCCCTACTCTAGTTGAAAATTTTATTTCAATTTTTTTGTGTACTTATTTATTGACTTTTTTGCAAATAATTATTTTGACTGGTGTACCCATGTTTACCACATCAAAAGAAATAATTGGCACCACGCACCCCAACTATATCAAAAATTGTCTGAAAAATGAAGTATCCATTACACTTCATTGTCAGCTATGTTCAACCTGTAACACAACATTACGAATCAAGAACTGTTCAAAAAGCACCTCTGCAATCCACGTATACCGCATCAAAAGAAAAAAAAATTGGCACTGTGTGTCCCAGCTATATATGAAGTATCCATTACGCTTCATTGTCAACTATGTTCACGAAGGGAAGCCATGACGTGCTACCGCCAGATTGATACTTTTTGCTGTCTGAATGGGACACATGAAGAATGCATTGCACGTACTGCAGTATGCCAAAAGGTACCCCTTGGGCCGAAGCGACATCAAATAGTGAAAAAATCAAGACCGTAGCCTTAGTTGCTGTCTAGTTGTGTTTGTCTGAAGGCATCAGTTAGTCAGGCAGTGAATCAGTAGAAAATGCCATTTAATATATATATATATTTATTAAAAATTCCATTACAACTTGTTGAAAGCATTTCGTGTCAATCTGAAAACTTGTTTGGGCTAGTTTTACCTAACCAATACTGCCTCATTGCTGTCAGGGAAAATTTTTGGGTGATGTTGTTGCGTGGGCCATGCCTACTCCTTTGTGATCCCTACTATTCAGTGCTATTGTACTGTATGAAAGCAATGTAGAAAGTGATTATGGGTTTACATTTTGTGCAAGATATGTTGACATGATGATGTTTTACTAAACCCACAATCAATCAATCCATCTACTAGTATAAATATACCCACACCATTTTCTAAGTCAATTAGAGACTGTCCACTCAGATCTTCATGGCTTTAAAAAACCTTGGGTTTTTTAAAATCATGAAGATCCTCGTGGTAGGTCTCTAAACATTACATAGTGATCTATTGACAAAAGTACATTAGGATCTCGATTATCCGAACCCTCCGATTATCCAAACCCTTGATTATCCAAACAGTGTAAGTGACTGCTCTATTAGAGTATTTCACTGTTAGGTGACCATTCTATTAGAGTAAGTGTATGTTTTATTAGAGTAGTTGAATAGAGCTCTGTATATGTGACCGTCTCAGCGAAAACCCGTCTAGTTCGCACAAGCATGTGTATTGAGAAAAACGAAATTTAAAAAAATGGTGAAATTACATGTGTTACAAAAAAAATTTACACAAGTTTTTATCAAGCAGGAAAGGATTTGATTAAACCGATATACCATCTTATTCGCCTACTCATGGGGAGTTCAAAAAGCTTTGTTTCATTTCTGTAGCCCCATGGTTTATGTATCACGTGCGTTTGTTTACGATGCGGTAGACGTCAACAAAATTGTTGCCATTTCTTTAACAAAGTCACCTTCATACGTCTATGCACAAGTGACTGCAGGGTTAAAACTATACATTGGCTGATCTGCTAATCCATGGTGAACACTGTAAGCTAAATCCCAACTTTGTAGACTAATCCAAACGGAAGTTATGGCTGCTAATGTAAGCGTCTGTAGTTTATTTTTAGTATAGTCACTGTATAGATCAATTTCCTTGTTTTTCCTACTTTCTAGCACTGTAATTCCAAAACTACTCACCATAATCGACTGAAATTTTAGTGAACCATTCCTTGGCCTATGTAGATAATGCTGGGAAAATAAAAAGAAATTTGGAAGTTGTGCAAACTAGACGGGTTTTCGCTGAGATGGTCACATATAAATGAATGGGCTTCATTTATCCAAACAAATTTACTTATCTGAACACTTTTATGATTGAACTGGCACACAGATGTTCGGATAATGGAGGTCCTAATGTACCAGTTGCTGCTCTCTAATTAGAATATACAGTTGCTGTTCCCATCCTGATTATTATGAAACACGTTACTCTAGTCCCATACATCATCACAACAATCAATTATCTTTGGATCAACATTCCATCTGAATGGTCACATCTTCTAACAGCATACTTCTAAACCAATTCTTCACATGAGCTTTAACTGCGCATGCAAATATATAGGAATCAATTGTGGGCTCCCATTAGATGCATCACGTGATGCACCAAAGCCATATGTTGTGTATGTAAGTCAGTCAGCTGTCCAGTATGGAATAAATATCTGCAGATACACAGGGTAGACAACCTTTCCCGTTTCACTACTTTTTAGCTATTCCCATCCTTGAAATTCCTAATTTTAGATTCTGCTTGTTTGTAAACTTTTTTTTACAACTTTTGAAGCCACACATACCACTTCAAAAGACAAAATGACATCTGACATGCTACAAAATTAATTTCATGTCTGAACGTGCATCTCAGTAATCAATTACTGAAAAGTGAAGTGGCCATTACGCTTCATTGTCAGCTGTCAGTGTTACAAACGAAGAATAGTACGAGAAGTGTCTCTGCAATCAATCCATTCGCTATGAAAAGTATTGGCATTTAACATGGTAGCTAAATGGGCATTTACTCCCTGAAGTAAACGCCCATTAGTATATCTGCAAGTATAGGCAACCTGGAGTAAATACCCATTGGTATATCTGCAGGTATAGACAACCTCTCCTGTTTCACTACTTTTTAGCTATTCCATTTCACTACTTTTTTTCCCCTGATCCCTAATACAACTTGAAATTCCTAACTTTTCCTTCTACTTGTAGAAATATGTAAGCAAGAGGAAAAATCAGTGAGAAATGGTACAGATCATACATAGCTATGCTAGTGGACATTTGGTCCCTACTTAACTCATGGCTATACTATTTGCAGTGTGTATATAGGATATAAGTATAGCTGCACACAGGTGTAGATTTCCTTTCTGTTTCATTGCTTTATTTTTATGATTAGTAGCAAGGGTGTGGGTACTGCCATGATAAATAACAATGTACATACAGCGGAACCTCAGTTATCCGAGCCACTGGGGACCACCTAGTCTTCATTAAACTGAATAGTCCAAATTGTGATGCTGTGTATGAAATGATGTTTATGCAATGTTTACAAGGTTTCTGCTACTCTAAAATAAAGCAATCCTTTTTGGTGTTTGGTTACTACAAGTTCAGATAACTGGTGTTCTGTTAACTGAGGTTCTAATGTATAAATACCTATATTTGCAAACAGAGAAATGTTTAGAAGATGCAGATTGGTTTTGGTGTAACACTACTTTCACACCTCTGCTGGAAGACCCTAGTATACATGATGTGACATTCAAGACATCTGATGGTGGTAGTGTGAGTGCTCATAAGCTAATAGTAGCAGCTGGTTCACCAGTGTTCCATGCTATGTTGTATGGTAACATGAAAGAGAGTAGTCAGAAGGAGATTGAACTACCCAATATAGACAGTAGTACACTGAAGAAATTGTTTCGTTTCATTTACACTGGTCATGTATGAGCAAGTCTTACTAAGTGTTTTGACTTCTGACTACTTCTGTGTGGGTGCATTAACAACTGTTTGTGTTCGTATGGTTGAGAGAAACTTGAGAGTTAAAAATGCTGGTGATGTTGTTGCCTTTGCAATAGAACATCAGTTTGATTCTCTGCTGGAATCTTCTGTGTACTTTATGGAAGAGTATTCTCATGCTATTGTTAATTGTGGCATTCTTTCTAAACCTAAACCATATCCATTGCCAGCTGTTATTGAATTCTTGAGTTCCCCTGATCTTGAAGTCAGGGAATTTGATTTGTTTAATGAAATTGAGCAATGGTACAATGAGCAGAAGCATGTGTTAAGTGCAGACAACATCAAATCAGTGTTTTCACTGATCCGGTACCCACTTATTGCTAAAGACTGTTTGATGGATACAGTACATCCAACTAATTTGGCTGTTCCTGATCTTTACAAAGCTGCTTTAGAGTATCATGATACTGGTTCGTATGATGGACCTCAAAAACAAATCACTGTAAAGAAATTCTATTTTGATTTTGATCCTGTTGAAGGCTTGACAATTGATCACACACCCAAGGGCACCCTGATCACAAAATCTCAATCGCCTGTTGAAATCTGTACTTGCTTCGCTTCCATAGATAATCATCATGCATGGTTCCTATTTTGCCTCAAGTCCTGCACTGACAAAAGTAAAATAGCGATTCACCTATTAAACATAGACAACACGTTAGATTGTGACACTAAAGTGGTATATGATATTCCCATAGGAGAAGAATTTTATGGAGGATATCTTTTGAAGATGGTCAGTTGTGTGTTCACTTCGAGAATTGTTTAGAGCTTCATATTCCTGCAATAAATCGTAATGACTTGTGTGTTATTGGATTCACAATGTGCAGTGAAGGTGATCAGATCAGAATTTTGAGGGTTTAAGGGATTAAACGCATTGCTAGTCCATAGAACAACTATTTTAGCTTTATATGTATACATTCATTCTATACATATTTTTGTACACATGACTATATTAGAAATATTTGTAGTTTATTACAACCAACTGATGCAAAGCACTGTTCTATGTCTGTATTGAATATAGCTGGCCAGGTAGGTCTTGTGTAATAACAGAAATGGTATAGGAATTGTCGCCAAAAATCCAGCCTGACTTTACTCCTTACACTGACCTTAACTGTTTTCAACAAGGCATTATGGATTGTAGATTTATGTAGCTGGGTTTTCTTCTTGTAAAGTAACTACTGCCTTCATCTAAATGCAATTTAATTATGCAGGCTTGTTGTTTTGACATAAGACATTTGAAACCTTTCTAATCAGGTCACCTGTCTGATCTGGCTATTGTAATAATCCCCAAATGTGTGGTTTGTGTATAATTATAAAAGTGACCTGAATTGTGGCCCATGTGGCAACCAGAATAGACAGGTTTCACTGTATGACTTTTCAGTTACCATAGTAGTTGCAAAATTTGTGTTACCTTTCTTTCTCCACTACCATTGTGGCCGTCTATGGGTTGTTATGACAATCGTGTTTACACTGATTGTTTGTGATTTCTGTGGATGCCCAAAAATTTATGTTGTGGTAGTTGCTAATTTTGCATGCTAATTTAGGGGTGTCTGGGTAATTGCCCTCTCCCAGAATAATTTTAAAAATTGGGTACCAGCAGATTAAGTTTAAGGGCATTTACAGTGGTTTTAACAATTTCAATACATGCTTGGACTGTTCTATTAGAGTATCTCAATTAGTTTCTGGAACTGTTGCGACATAGACCCGACTACTGGGTTCACGTGACGACTATTGCACAATACAGCTTTAAATTGGGGGTGCTATGCACCCTCATACCTGAAAAAATGTACCATGTCCATTTCAGCTATTCATTAATGAGATACATTCACAAAAATATGTCTGGCAGGATTCTTCCCTTTGATGGGGTATGTCTAGCTAGTCATAAATTATAGTTAACAACAAGTACAGGGATTCAAATTTGAGAAGAGATTATAGAAATAGAAAAGGGAGATCGTCTGCACTGTAGCTATGCTATTATTACTCAACTATAGTAGGAATTAAATTTAATGTGCTCTAGTATAGCAAATGTAGATGACCTCTTGTTTAAATTCCTAGCTATTCAAATTTGTAGTTCCTTGTGTTGTTTAGTTAAGTGCTGTGTGCAACTGTTATTGCTCAGATATCAGTTATCCTTTCTGCATAATAATTGTTCTATTTGAGTTGTTTACTGTTCCTAGTTGGTCATTGTTTAAAACTCACTGTCCGTGCTTATTCCCGTTCCTGTATCATTTCCACTAACAATTTTCAATGTGTAAGGAATTTTGAATAACTGAGTTGTCATTGTAGCAAGTGAAATATTTTTACGACTCAAGATAGACAGAGAAGTTATATATCCTTGAGTGTATGATGTCCTACTAATAAGGTACATGTGTTGGCTAACTATTCTACATTGTTAGAAGTCATTGGATCATTGTTTCCAAATTGGGATGTAGCTTATATACCTGCTATAATTATACTAATATGCAAAAGTACGTAGCCGTGTATGAGCTCTTGTACTATATTGTATACAAGTTCCTCATTAACATTAGTAACTCGTTGATATAACTACACAAGTTCTTGAAATTTGGCTCATTTGTAGAGCTGCTTGACCTGCTAAAATCCTTTCAAAATCATTTTGTTCAAATGTCTGTCACTTTATGACCAGTCAAAGTTTTCACCATAATTTTTTTGTAGATATCACATGACCAGGTCCAGAAATGCTGATCTTTTTCTTATCATGAATACACCATTAAATTCCTTGTCCACAAAAGTAAGTGGTTTTTTTAAAATGTAGGACTGAAACAAGTGTATACTCGAGTACTTGTTAAAGATTTTGGTACTCAGGATAGTAAAATTGGTAATTGAGTACTTGTTAAGATCATATGACCCAGCTCACATGATGCCTTTCCATCAGGTAGTGATAAAAATGAAGGCTATAGAGTTTGATTGGCATAATTTCTTGTCAGAAATACTAAGATCAGTACTTTAATACAGTGTGTGTATCATTGTTGTTACTTGAAGAAACTGTTGTTACTTGAAAAAGCTGTAAGCTTCTTAAAGTCAGCATAATGGAAGGCAACAAGGTAGCTAGTATTCATGACTACTCAATCGTTAATTGTAGAGTGTTCGAATACAAAAAACCATGATTGTTTCAGCCCTATTTTATTGTTGGCTACCTGTGCTGAGACTTACGAGTAGTAAGAGGTCATGATGGAGCCATTGCCTATTTAGAGATGGCTGGATCCTGTTGTACAGTAAATTACCCCTATTTTGAACAATTGTGAGCTCATAACTTGGCCCTATTGTACCTCAGTTTTTTCTGTTGCATTATAATTGCAATACATTGCCCAGTCACCAGCCTGATTGGAGCTCACCTATTGGATGAAGCTTCACAAAAACTGTGTACAATGGTGGAAGAGTTAGCTGTTTGTAGCTATACAAACATGTAGAGAAATGATTACAATGAGTACCAAGATTTGGTCCAACTATTGGTAAGCTACAACACTGTAAAGAATTAAATCCAATGTTTCCTATTAGTTGGGAATATAATAGCTGTGTGATAGACTGATTTTCCAAGAGGTGGTCACATTTAAAGACATCCCATATTCAATATATATGGTATATTACGGTAACATTATTGGCTAAAAGAGTTTGGGCTTCCTCTCTTTAGTTGGTTGTTATATCAAAGTATTTCATCTCGTATTTGTACCTTGTCATTCTGTCTGACTACTTTGTTAGAGTAACAAAACTAATGTGACTGTTCTATTAAAATTTCTGGCTGCCCTATTGGAGTATTTTGATCATTTTAATTAAATTTACAAATTTTGATACTGGTAAAAGCCTTATAATCGCTTCAAAATGCCAGCATAATTCCTGACTCCTTCACATACCTAATTATGCTGACATAATTGCAGCAGTTTAAGGGTATACAAGTTGCCTAGCTGTGGGCATGTCCGATCAAGAATTTATATCCTCCAATATCAATCAAATTTTAGAGTAAAAGATGGCTTTTGGTTTTACTTTTCATTATAAGAGTTTGCTACATATAAGTAAGTGGTCTGAGGGCATGCATTATATGTAACAATGTCTGCTTTCTGGGTCATGGAGACCATAGACAAAGCATATCAGCAGAGCTTATTTTGGTAAACAGTAGCTAAAACTTGTCAATTCACTAAGGCAAAATCCTCACCAATCAAATGGCTTATATAGTGCAATTCAGTAACCACTTACATTGATGAGCAATTGTTGTGTAGTCATGCACAATATATTGTATTGTGGGGTAAATTTTCTGCTGTGTATTTGTAAATTTTCTGCTGTGTATTTGTAAATTTTAAATAGGTGTGCCAAAAATGTTGAGAGCTTCAGAATGGTGCAACACAACTTTCAGTGCCCTACTACAAGACCCCAGTACACATGATGTGATATTCAAGACATCTGATGGTGGTAGTGTGAGTGCTCATAGAGCAATAGTAGCAGCTGGTTCACCAGTGTTCCATGCTATGCTATATGGAAATACAAAGGAGAAAAATGAGAATGAAATTTCATTACCAGTAGTAGACTCTTACACATTACAACAAATGCTGACATTTATTTATACCGGGCAAGTCCAAACAAGCTGTGATGATTGCCTTAACCTGTTACATGCTGCCCATTACTTTGATGTTTCACTGTTGGAAATTAAGTGCGCTGAAATGATTGCAGCTTCACTCGACATGCACAACTACAGCAAATTAGCCACCATTGCATCACAACAGCAATTCGACTTCTTGCATAAGCAATGTCTACAATTCTTGGAAACTAATATCAGTAAAATAATCAACTTTGAAGAGTTTAATACACTTCCCGCAGATTACATATTACAGGTTTGCAACAGTTCAGAGCTTTACATTAAGGAATTAGATCTTTTCCTCGGAATCACAAAATGGTACAACCATCAGCAGTATGATTTGCCTCAGAATATTGCCAGGGATATTTTCAAAGCGATACGTTATCCACTTATATTTGCCAGTGATTTACTTGAGAAAGTTGGCCCAATGAATATGGCAGATGCAGATCTCTACAGAGCAGCTTTAGCTTATCGTCTGAATTTGGATGGCTATAATGGTCCACCCATTCAACTTCTACCAAGAAAATACTTCATATCATTTCGTTCTGACAATGATGATGTTGAGATACAGCAAACTGCAAAGGGAACTGTAATCACCAAATTAAGAAATACTGGGGAAATATCAACAATTGCTGGCACCATTTATCTACCTATACAGTTTAAGTTGCTTACCAGTAATTGTGATGGAGATCGTGAAAGTATCAGCATTAACATAGCTGATGGTAATAAGAACAGTGAAACTCTGAATGTTAACACCCTCCCTATGAAGAAAGAAGTCCTTTGTGTTGTTAGCACTGCCTGTTCAACGCATCACACAAGATATGTGGCCAATATTGGTGGTACAAGATTGTCATTTTCATCATATCAACCTCAGCAGGCTGAGAACGAAGGACCTTGTGTAATAGCACTTAACATTTATATGAAGCAAATTAACAACCAAGTACAGGTTACATTAATGTAGTTTGATGTATGTAAATATGTGTTAAAGCAATAGTGTAAATTTGTATAGGGTGTTTATTATGTAATGTTATGCTAGTTTACCAATGAAATATACTTAACTCATAATACTACTAGCTGTGCAATAACTGCATGTCTCAATTTGATAATCAAGATACCTGCGTATAGCCTCAATGATATACTGCTGTAACATAGTAATGATTGTATTGATTTAAACTCATTTTAATAGTGCATGCTGGAGGGGTCCTCCACTTTAAGGCTGAATAAACCCAAGGCACGACATGCATGTGTTACATAAATACCAGGTTTTATTTTTTATTCATCAACAAGTAACTGGACTGTATACCATGCAGCTGTGAACTCCCGGATTTGTTAAGAGCGGATTACATACAAGCATTTAACTGAAGCATTTCCCCCAGCTTTTTGGGTAATCATGTTATTGATTCGACAATTGGATAAAGCCATTGTATTGCAGGAGCACAGTTGAAAAGAAAAGCTAACATACACTACATTAAAAAGCCTAGAATGGAGTACACAAACTAGTTGGTATAGCTGAAGAACATAATTATACTATTTATTCTAAGACTCTCTCTCTCTCTATATATATATATATATATATTGTAAATTATTATAGGTTTGAATTTTTGAGTCTTGATAATTATTTAACACTGAAGTGTATGCTTTGCAAAGCATCTGAGATAAAACTGACCTGCAGCTGTTTGATGGTGTGTTGTCTCAGTCAGGCTTTCTGAGAGAGAAACCATCATTACTGTGAATGATGAAAATGTTGTACAAATATAAATGTGGGTGAGTCCTCAGACACATGCAACCACAATAAAAGGCCTGTTTGCATGGCAAGGGTGTGGCTATATATTGCATTTGACTGTGCAGTTAACTCAAGGTAGTTTGCTGGTTCTGTTACTCTTCACAATACAGCCCTTATTTAATAGTTATACCATTGCAGCCCTCGGGCTTGGGCATTTATATCAGGCAAATCCCTCGTGGCCATGGTATAAGTAATATATACCACTCTGGTATGTTCACCTAATAGGTAGGGGTGGGCAATACAAGTAATAAAAGATACCGATACCAGAATGTCCGATACTTTGGTATCGAGTACTATAAGAATCAGAAATTTCGATACTTGGTGATCCAGTCTAAATAGAATAATTTTACAAAACAGATACAAAATAAACACATTAAACAGATGAGTCAAGCTGAACCTATGCCAAGTGCAGTTCAGCAGAGGTAGTGGGGCACTCCACACGTCTCACGGTCCTACTGCCCCGGATAGCCAAGATGGCAGAACGGAGTAAAGAAAATGAGATGGAACATTGCATCAGTGAAAGTGTCTTGGTATAGGGTGTGCCATGTTTCTAAGTATCACGTGATATTTCTTACATTGTACATGCAAAACTTGCAATGGCTAGCTATGTGCTATGGATACAAAAACTACAAAATGAAGTGTTCCAGTAATTATGCTTCAACCCACCAGTCTTCGCTGAGAAATTTTCAGCACTGTAAGATTCACTACTATAGATCCTGAAAAATAGCTAAAAATTAAAAGTAGATTTTTTTTCAAGTGAGTAAACATTTTGGCTAACTAGCTATAGATGATTAATGGTGACAGCAAAGGTGTCAACAACAGACACGTGCAATTTGGCTCAAAAATCACAAGCACAAGTTTCAAGATCATGTGTAATTGCATCCATGAGTTATTAAATATTTTTGAGGATTCAGCTCAACACATACATACTATAAGCACAAAAATCACAAGTGCTCAGTATTGGTATCAATACTCATCAATACCATGACAAAAGTACTTGGAATCATATTGAAGTAAACTTTTCTGGTATCGCCCATCCCTACTAATAGGTGAAGAAAGACAAACCTGCATTCACCACATTACTTTTATACAGAGGTTTGCAAACATCATTTGTGGGTTTAAATTGTGGGCACAAAAGGATATGATTGTGGATTTCACTGGTTGTAGTGATACCATTTTAAACCAAATAACCACTTCATGGATTTATAAAGTAATCTAATGTGCTAAAATAAACACTTCGACATATAGGTTGTGAATGTTTGAGGCATCTTTTCATGCAGTTGAAATGTACTCTGTAGAAAAACAATTCCCACATTGTAAAAATTATTTAGTGATGCTTAGTAACTGAACTATGCAATGCTGACTCATTCGATTCTTTTTGCTTCACAACAATGCCCCTAACTAAACCAACATGTTTAACTCAAAAACACGATGAAAACTTTAAGCAGCTCTAATTCAAAGCCACAATGCAAAACTTTAAGCAGTTCTATATAAATAATCAAAGAGAACTGATGCTTTGTAACTGCCTCAGCATCAAAGGCAGTTGTGGCCAGGGCTATATCATTGTAGTACTGATATTATGCACACACCAATAGTTGTAATAGTTCGCATCTGTAATTAGAGAATAGATATGTATGGAACATTCGAGATTGTACACATGCTTGTGACTGTAGTGTGAGTGCTATTCAGTGTTATTAAAGATTGTTACATTGGTAACACGGCACTTTACAGTTGGAGATCATGTGTGGCTATCGGTACCCACAGCACGGAAGTTAGACCCTTGCTGGGATGTTAAATGGACTATAACAGCAGTGAAAGGACCACTTGTTA
This sequence comes from Dysidea avara, assembly GCF_963678975.1. Lineage (NCBI taxonomy): Eukaryota > Metazoa > Porifera > Demospongiae > Dictyoceratida > Dysideidae > Dysidea > Dysidea avara. The sequence continues at coordinate 7,275,026 of NC_089283.1, read as the reverse complement.
TGGAGATCTCTAATGGTACTACATCCAAGGTTGTTCATGTAAATAGACTCTGTCACAGACTTCAACCAAGTCCCAGCGATACTACTGTGCTGCACAATGACCACACTAGAATCTGGAGCCCTCCTGAAGTAGACCACTATATAGACAATAGTCCAGAACCAATCTCTCGAAGATATCCGGTGAGAACCAGACGGCCACCGTTAACATAGAACAGTCAACTTGAATTTAAGCTTGAGAACAAGCTTCTACTGAGGGGGACATGTGTGTAGTACTGATATTATGCACACATCAATATTTGTAATAGTTCACATCTATAATTAGAGAATAGATATGTATGGAACATTCGAAATTGTACACATGCTTGTGACTGTAGTGTGAGTGCTAGCTATTCAGTGTTATAAAGATTGTTACATCATGATATTGCTCTAACCACAGGGCGATATCGATATCTAGATATCACCCTGTGGTCAGGGCAATATGTGATATATATACTACTTTGACACCTCAGATCAAAGGAAATCACAGGGTTATATATCACATATTTCCCTGACCACAGGGCGATATCTAGATATCGCCCTGTGGTTAGGGAAATATCATGATATAGCCCTGACCACAACTGCCTTTGATGCTGAGGCAGCTACAAAGCATCAGTTCCCTTTGATTATTTATATAGAGATGCTTAAAGTTTTGCATTGTGGGTTTGAATTAAACATGTTGATTTAGTTAGGGGCATTGTTGTGAAGTAAAAAGAATTGAGCGAGTCAGCATTGCATAGTTCAGTTACTAAGCATCACTAAATAATCATTTTTGCAATGTGGGGATTGTTTTTCTACAGAGTACATTTCAACTGCATGAAAAGATGCCTCAAACATTCACAACCTATATGTCTAAGTGTTTATTTTAGCACCTTAGGTAACTTTATTCATCCACAAAGTGATTATTTGGTTTAAAATGGTATCAATACAACCAGTGAAACCCACAATCATTTCTTTTTTGTGCCCACAATTTAAACCCACAATCGATTTTTGCAAACCTCTGTATAAAAGTAATGTGGTGAATGCAGGTTTGTCTTCCTTCACCTATTAGGTGAGCATGCCAGAGTGGTATATATTACTTATACCATGGATATATGTCCACGCCCTCGGGCCTGCGGCCCTCGGGCTTGGGAATATATATCAGGCAAATCCCTCGTGGCCATGGTATAACTATTAAATAACCCTGTGGTTTCCTTTGACCGGAGCTGAGGTGTCAAAGTGGTATATATCATATCTGTTTCATCCTTTTCTCTACAAGTTTTAAGCTCAGTGTACAGCTTTTTGTTCTCTTTCCTTTCTTGCAAGTTGGGATAAATGAACCTTTTGGAAAGTACGTAGCTAACTTAAGTCTAGATCTGGGAGCATGTTTTAAATTTTCACCGTCAAGTGTAACTTGAAACAATTTCCCTATATTTTCCAAGCCTTAATACTTTACAAATCTTATATTAGCATCAGAAACTGACACTTAGCTTGTCTATAGTATTAACCCTCAACTGCTTTAATATCAGCAAATAGCTATACCCTTTCCTGAACAAAAGATGGACCGAACAAGTTCAGGAAGGTGATGAATGAAAAGGTTACATCTTCTCAGGGACATAGGAAGATATTTACCTTATGGGTGTCCTACCACTATATGATCAAGTTGATTTTTAATTATTAGTGACATTAAAAATGGTATTGAAAGGTGGGATCAGCAACATAATAAATGACTGCTTTAATAATGCAATGCTACTCTTGACTGTTTTATTAGGGTATATGACTGGTATCTTGCTCTTTGATGAATGGACTTGTATTCTGTTTTATTTTGTTAAGCCTGATCATGGTTGAAGCCAGCTGCAGATCAAAATCACTGGTAACTAGAAAGGATGATGTAGCTACTTCCTTTGTGATTTTGATTCTGTGTTATGAGTGCCCACTAGAAGCACTTATGCTTCCTATGCCCCTGCTTCTCCACATGTACAGTTTCATTCACCAATTTCAATAGCGATAGCTCACCATTACACAAACTTGATCATTTACAACAGATGAATACAACCCAAGTTTGGATACAACACTATAAACTTGAACCGTAGTACCAACAGGTGCTGGAGCCATTCTAGAACCTAACTCAAGTGTAGAACATTTGGTATGATCAGTCTTAATTTTTTTTTATAACTAGTTAGCTACAGGAATGGATTCAGGGTTTGGCAAGGGGGTGCACCAGAGCAGTAGGCATATGGAGCAGGGGGTCTGGGTAGGGGTGCAGTATAATAATTTTCAGCATAATGCCAGAAATCATTATTCTATAGCATTATGCTAGCATTTTGAAAGAATTATCAAAGATTTCATGAATGAACAATTGATATATTCTAATAGAACAATCACCAGATCGAGATACTCTAATAGAACACTCCAGCACCAGATCGAGATACTAGTATCTTGATCTGGTGCCGGAGTGTTCTATTATTGCACATAAAAAAAGATATTTGATTGTTTTAATAGAGTAGTATGGATCGATTGCTTTATTATATGGTAGTGGTTACTGAACCAAAAGGTGTTTTTATATTTGCGTCTAGTAGTTTTCCCGAGCATTCGACTTTAGGGGATGTGTCTAGTAGTTTCCCCGAGTATTCGACTTTAGGGGGATGCGAAAAGTAGCATTAGCTTTAGGGTTAGGCTCGGGTTCAGCTTTGGTTTCTTCTTCACCTTTAGGTTACGTTCTTCTTACTATATTATAGTGTATATAGTGAGACTACTACGTGAGTAGCATTTATAAGGTAGAAAAGTAGGGGTAGTGGTTAGCGAGCAGCGGTAGCACAATGGTAAGCCCACTGCCTACAGTTTCAATAGTTCAGGGTTCTAGCCCAGGTTGAGTTTTGTGGGTTTTTTTTTTTTCTTCGTTTACTGACCCTTTTTTGTCTAAGTTTTACTGTCAGTTCAATAGCGAGTCCGGCTTATTGAACCGACTTTTGGTTCAGTAACCACTACCTTTTTGGAATATCTCGATCCCACAATTTTAGACATGGTTCGAAATTTTGTTATAACTCCATGACTGTTAGTGCGATTTCTTTCAAACCATAAAAGGTTTGCACTACGATAGTTACTCCATGTACAGACCGATTTTCAAGTTAATCAGCCAAGTGGTTTACTCTGGAGGCGTGACATGAAAAATCGTGCATAACTCCTTTGTTCTTTGTCTGATTTGTACCACAATTGGGCTGTAAATGTACAGTATTACACTCTTACTGCCATCCAAATTTTAAGTAAATCGACCAAAGCACGCGCGAGTTATTACGATTTTTCTAAAGTGGGCAAGGAAGAAAAAGATTGAGAAGAAAAATACGAAGAATATAAGACGAACTGTGAAGGCGCGTATCTCAGTGATGGATGGGTGGATTCACTTCAAAATTGGACCGGGAAGTACCCTACCCCGAGGGAATTTCCACAGCAAAAATGGTTAATTTCCGTTCAGCTATTATCGAGCTATGAATGCGTGAAAACGGCGTTTTCTTGGTTCCTGTAAAATACACACTTGTCTGTCGCGCGCCCGCACTGGCTGTACTTGGCCGCACGACACACTATCGTGTGTCTTGATATATATATATCTAATCCAAAACAGCCAAGCTGTAAAAAAAGTCGGCCCTCAGAAAGGCTATGGTGAAAAAAGATGTGAAATCCAAGGTGGAGGCCAAGAAATGGCTGTGATGGTAGGTTAATGGTAAAAATTTTAATAACGACAATTCAGGTGAATTTTTGTGCCGCTTCACAAAATTTACCTAAATTGTGATTATTAAAATTTTTACCATTAACCTACCATCACAGCCATTTCTTGGCCGCCACCTTAGATTTCACATCTTTTTTCACCATAGCCTTTCTGAGGGCCGCACACTTTTTTTACAGCTTGGCTGTTTTGGATTAGATTTCATTTCTTTTTGTATTTGTATACCCCAAAGCCGGCCTATGGCCAGCTTTGGGACTTTTTTAACCTATGTTTTTTTTTCTTTACTACAGGAAGAAGAAAAGATGAAGTAGATGTACTTTAAATATTTTATCAGTAAATGTACAAATTATATATATATAATACATATGTGACCGGATTTGCGAAAAGGGGTCTTCGACACACATCCAATTTGCCAACTTTGACAATTGATAACTTCAGATTGGAAAGAGCTATTACCTTGAAATTTGGACAGTGGTGAGCACCACTATAGCTGAATACATGGTAAAATTTTCAGGTTAATATGTTACTTGAACACTGAGTTATGGTCTCCAACGTTTACGGAATTGGATGTGTGTGGAAGACCCCTTTTCGCAAATCCGGTCACATTATATTGATTACAGAAATCTCCATGGTGGTTTCTTTGTAACTGAACACTCTACAAGGTGACTTCTTCTAATTGCTCTCTCTACAGGGTGAATTGTTTGTAGCTGAACGATCTACAAGGTAACTTCTTCTAGCTGATCTCTCTACAGGGTGATGTGTTTGTAGCTGAATTCTGTATAGGTGATTTGTTTGCAGCTGAGCTCTTTACAGAATGGTTTCTTTGTAGCTGAACTCTCTAAAAGGTAACTTCTTCTAACTGATCTTTCTACAGGGCAATTTGTTTCTGGCAGAATTTTCTACAGGGTGATTTGTTTGCAGCTGAACTCTCTACATGGTGGTTTCTTTGTAGCTGAACTCTCTACAAGGTAATTTCTTCTAGCTGATCTCTCTACAGGGAGATTTGTTTGTAGCTGAACTATCTACAAGGTAACTTCTTATAGCTGATCTCTCTACAGGGTGATTTGTTCGTAGTTGAATTCTGTACAAGTGATTTGTTTGCAGCTGAGCTCTTTACAAAATGGTTTCTTTGTAGCTGAACTTTCTCCAAGGTAACTTCTTCTAACTGATCTTTCTACAGGGTGATTTGTTTGTAGCTGAACTATCTACAAGGTAATTTCTTCTAGCTGATCTCTCTACAGGGTGATTTGTTTGTAGCTGAATTCTGTACAGGTGATTTGTTTGCAGCTGAGCTCTTTACAGAATGGTTTCTTTGTAGCTGAACTCTCTACAGGGTGATTTGTTTGTAGCTGAAATCCCTACAAGGTAACTTCTTCTAGCTGATCTTTCTACAGGGCAATTTGTTTGTAGCTGAGTTCTCTACAGGGTGTTTGATTGCAGCTGAATTCTCTACATGGTGGTTTCTTTATAGCTGAACTCTCTACAAGGTGACTTCTTCTAGCTGATCTCTCTACAGGGTGATTTGTTTGTAGCTGAACTCTCTACAGGTGATTTGTTTGTAGCTGAACTCTCTACAAGGTGATACTTCTAGGTGATCTCTCTACAGGATTCCTTGTTTCTAACTGAACTCTCAACAGGGTGATCTGTTCATAGCTGAACTTTCTACTGGGTGATTTGTTTGCAGCTGAACTCTCTACAAGGTAATTTCTTCTAGCTGAACTCTCTACAGGGTGACTTGTTTCTAGCTGATCTCTCTACAGGGTGATCTGTTCATAGCTGAACTTTCTACAGGGTGATTTGTTTGCAGCTGAACTCTCTACATGGTAGTTTCTTTGTAGCTGAACTCTCTACAATGTGACTTCTTCTAGCTGAACTCTCTACAAGGTGACTTGTTTCTAGCTGATCTCTCTACAGGGTGACTTGTTTCTAGCTGAACTCTCTACAGGTGATTTGTTTGTAGCTGAACTCTCTACATGGTGGTTTCGTTGTAGCTGAACTCTCTACAAGATAACTTCTTTTAGCTGATCTTTTTACACTGCATATTTGTTTGTAGCTGAGTTCTCTACAGGGTGATTTGTTTGCAGCTGAACTCTCTACATGGGAGTTTCATTGTAGCTGAACTCTCTACAATGTGACTTCTTCTAGCTGAACTCTCTACAGGGTGACTTGTTTCTAGCTGAACTCTCTACAGGTGATTTGTTTGCAGCTGAACTCTCTACATGGTGGTTTCTTTGTAGCTGAACTCTCTACAAGGTAACTTCTTCTAGCCGATCTTTCTACAAGGTGATTGAGTTTTTTGCAGCTGAACTCTTTACATGGTGGTTGCTTTGTAGCTGAACTCTCTAAAAGGTGACTTCTTCTAGCTGATCTTTCTACAGGGCGATTTGTTTGTAGCTGAGTTCTCTACAGGGTGATTTTTTTGCAGCTGAACTCTCTACGTGGTAGTTTCTTTGTAGCTGAACTCTCTACAATGTGACTTCTTCTAGCTGAACTCTCTACAGGGTGACTTGTTTTTAGCTGATCTCTCTACAGGGTGACTTGTTTCTAGCTGAAGTCTCTACAGGTGATTTGTTTGCAGCTGAACTCTCTACATGGTGGTTTCTTTGTAGCTGAACTCTCTACAAGGTAACTTCTTCTAGCTGATCTTTCTACAGGGTGATTTGTTTGTAGCTGAATTCTCTACAGGGTGATTTATTTGCAGCTTAACTCTCTACAAGGTGACTTCTTCTAGCTGAACTCTCTACAGAGTGATTGATTTTTTTTGCAGCTGAACTCTCTACATGGTGGTTTCTTTGTAACTGAACTCTCTACAGGGTGATTTGTTTGTAGCTGAACTCTCTACAGGGTGATCTGTTCGTAGCTGAACTCCCTATAAGGTAACTTCTTCTAGCTAATCTTTCTACAGGGCGATTTGTTTGTAGCTGAGTTCTCTACAGGGTGATTTGTTTGCAGCTGAACTCTCTACAATGTGACTTCTTCTAGCTGAACTCTCTACAAGGTGACTTGTTTCTAGCTGAACTCTCTACAGGTGATTTGTTTGCAGCTGAACTCTCTACATGGTTTATTTCTTTGTAACTGAACTCCCTGCAAGGTGACTTCTTCTAGCTGATCTCTCTACAGGGAGATTTGTTTGTAGCTTAACTCTCTACAGGTGATTTGTTTGCAGCTGAACTCTCTACATGATGGTTTCTTTGTAGCTGAACTCTCTACAAGGTAATTTCTTCTAGCTGATCTCTCTACAGGCCGATTTGTTTGTAGCTGAACTCTCTACATGATGGTTTCTTTGTAGCTGAACTCTCTACAAGGTGATTTCTTCTATAGCTGATCTTTCTACACGGTGATTTGTTTGTACCTGAACTATCTACATGATGGTTTCTTTGTAGCTGAACTCTCTACAAGGTAACTTCTTCTAGCTGATCTCTCTACAGGGAGATTTGTTTGTAGCTGAATTCTCTACACGTGATTTGTTTGCGGCTGAATTCTCCACATGATGGTTTCTTTGTAGCTGAACTCTCTACAAGGTAACTTCTTCTAGCTGATCTCTTTACAAGGTGAATTGTTTGTAGCTGAACGATCTACAAGGTAACTTCTTCTAGCTGATCTCTCTACAGGGTGATTTGTCTGTAGCTGAACTCTCTACAAGGAAACCTCTTTTAAATGAGCTCTGTACAGGGTGAATTGTTTGTAGCTGAACTATCTACAAGGTAACTTCTTCTAACTGATCTCTCTACAGGGTGATTTGTTTGTAGCAGAACTCTCTACAAGGAAACTTCTTCTAGCTGATCTCTCTACAGGGAGATTTGTTTGTAGCTGAATTCTCTACACGTGATTTGTTTGCGGCTGAATTCTCCACATGATGGTTTCTTTGTAGCTGAACTCTCTACAAGGTAACTTCTTCTAGCTGATCTCTTTACAGGGTGAATTGTTTGTAGCTGAACGATCTACAAGGTAACTTCTTCTAGCTGATCTCTCTACAGGGTGATTTGTCTGTAGCTGAACTCTCTACAAGGAAACCTCTTTTAACTGAGCTCTGTACAGGGTGAATTGTTTGTAGCTGAACTATCTACAAGGTAACTTCTTCTAACTGATCTCTCTACAGGATGATTTGTTTGTAGCTGAACTATCTACAAGGTAACTTCTTCTAGCTGATCTCTCTACAGGGTGATTTGTTTGTAGCTGAATTCTGTATAGGTGATTTGTTTGCAGCTGAGCTCTTTACAGAATGGTTTCTTTGTAGCTGAACTCTCTACAAGGTAACTTCTTCTAGCTGATGTATCTACAGGGTCGCTAGTTTGTAGCTGAATTCTCTACATGGTGGTTTCTTTGTAACTGAACTATCTACAAGGTGACATCTTCTATAGCTGATCTTTCAACAGGGTGATTTGTTTGTAACTGAACTCTCTACAAGAAAACTTCTAACTGATGTCTGAACAGGGTGAATTGTTTGTAGCTGAACTCTCTACAGGGTGATTTGTTTGTAGCTGAACTCTCTACAGGGTGATTTGTTTGTAGCTGATCTCTATACAGGTTACTTATTTCTAACTGATCTCTTGAATTCTGTTCAGGGTGACTGCTCTATTAGGATGACTGCTCTATTAGAGTATCTCGATCTCGCACTTGCTACACCAAGTTGGATTTCGTGTTATAACTCCGTGGCTTTAAGTCTGATTCTTCTACACCATTGAAGAGCCTTTCTAAGATGATAACTCCATCTGTACAGCGATTTTCAAAGCATTACCCCAAGCGGTTTATCTGGTAGGCGTGGCAAGCAGTCGTTTTTTATTAGCTAATCTCGATTGCGTAATTGTTACACACTGCTGATTTTTTCGCTGTATCTTCCTGGTTTTTAGCTCGATTTCTTTCAAACCACAAAAGGTTTGAGGTTCAATAGTTAACCTATTCCCCCACCGATTTTCAGCTTCTTCCCATACGCGGTTTACCCTGTAGGCGTGACAACATATTGGTGTTATTTTTCGTGCATAATCGCTCATAACTCTTTGCCTTTTTATGGTATTCCAGCCAACGTTGGTACCGAGATGCGCCTTTATACCCCCCTTCTGTGTGCCAAATTTCAAGGCAATCGGATAACGCGTTCGCGTTTTATAGCAGTTTTTGGAAGTGTGCGAAAAGAGGAAGAAAAATAAGAAGAAAAAAAACGAAGAAACTAAGCCAATTTTTGAAGTCGCATATCTCAGGAATGCCTGAAGCGATTTCGCTCATATTTGGAATGTGGAGTACTGAAGTTGGAGGAAATGTACACAGCAAAATTTGTCTTGTTTCATCAAGGCAGCACAGAGCTACAGAGGTGCGAAAATTGCATTTTCTTTCTTCCTGTCAATATACTCACGGGGTTGCGCGCCGGCTTCTTGGGCCGCACGACACACTACCGTGTGTCTTGATATATATATATACTGAGGAGAATCATTAATCACATAGTTACTGTTTTTATACAACGCTGATACCAACCACATTATTTGATCAATATTTATTAAATACTCACTCTATAGCTAGTTCCTATAATTACAATTACATGCATAAGGAGTAATTACTACATCACGTATTTCTTCTTTAACCTTTTCCCTGTTTCTTGTGTGTCTTTAGGTCATGCCCTGAAAATGCTTATGTTGCAAAACTGAAAGCAGAAAATATGAAGCTTATCTGTGAATTTTGGAAATATGGTAAACTAGAAGATCAAAATCACATATTTAATTTGAAGGATTACGTGAAAAAGTTTGGATCAATTGGATTATTTCTCAAGGATAGCCCATCTCAACCTGTTTCATGGGCACTGTGTTCGAAGTTTGGACATATTAAGCATCTCTACACATTACCAGAACACTGAGGAAAAGGCTATGCTAAGATTACTGTCTTAAACATCATGAAGGATATGATGGAGATTGGTGTGACACCAGAGCTGGAGATGGTAGACATGAGAAATGTTGTGGCTGTGAAACTATTCTCTGAGTTAGGCTTTGTAGAATCACATAGTGCAAAGTGGAAATTACATTCGTACAACTGAATTTAAGAAACAATATTGCATGTGCATGTGGTTAAATAATATTCTTGCACACATATCTAGTCTGATTTTCATTTTAGGTCTACCCAGATCTTTGTGGTTTTAGAGACCTCAGCTTTACCTCACTTTCTAAGATCCTCATGGGTGGTTTCTAACTATAACTTTTGCGAACATGGCATGGCAAGCTTTTCAGTAATACTGTACTTATCTACAGCATTCGGTATGTTCGATCCTCCATGTTTGTGTGTCTTCCTCCCATTCATTACATTCCTGCATGCATGCATGATATGCAGTGTAGACACTTCCATTATCAGCAATGAAAGATGACACTACATGCATTATTTTACTTAACTTCCCTTTTCAGTATCTTTGCACTATAGACCCTTTTCTGTTAAGCTGCTACCATAGCAACATCCACCATTTTGGAGTACAACCCATTTTGAAACCCTGGTAGCATGGGAGAAAGCGTACGTTTAGCCAGGTCAACCTTTGCTGTGGAATGCAGAAGAAGCTCTACTTCCTGGGTATTGTTTTACTCTTATAGAAAGTAATGCTACCACGGTTGCAAAACGGGTTTTACTCCAGATGTTGCTATGGCAGCAGCTCACTTGAAAAGGGTCTATATGGGAGTGTTATATAGATGTAAGCTGTGAAAGAGGCATGTGATAAACAAATCCCTATTTGCATATTATGCACTTTTGACTTTTGTTTGTGCATGGATAGCACAGGTGACAGAAAACATGAATTACTCACAGGGTAGCAAACTATCTTGAAAGTACGAAGGTGCAGTGTATTTTTATGCTGCTGTAAACTATCATGCCAGTATAGCTGATCATCATGCACATTAACAAAGTCTACATGCAGCAAGTATACAAAGAACTTTCTTTATAATGTATGCAATTTCCACTGTCATGCACGTATAAACCAATGTGGTGTGCATGCTTGTATACAGCTGTACATATAGTACAAAAAATAAAAGTTCAGCCACTTGTTTCATTATGGATGACCACTCTTATAGCAGCAATGTTAGCACTGAGCATTTTAAAGAATAATTAAGTTACCAAGAATTATAGTAATGTTCTATATAATTTATAATTCATTATAGACCTCTCTAACCTTACACACATAGTGTGGGTACAATCATATATACTTAATGTTTTGAATAAACCTCTGTAGACTGACTCTTACCCCGCAGCATTTAATGCATTACCCCGTTCCTTCCACTTATTTTAAGCTTAAATCCTATCATTCATGATTTGTTAGGCTCATGTTACTGAAAAGGATGCATTAACAGGATATGCTATAGTTGTTTAATAGATCACTTATATATCTTCTAAGTGGTACAGCCATGCCATCTACTTTATGGTATCACAATGTTTACTATATGATGTGATCCAAATATGTGGTACTTGTAGTGCCATGTTGGTGCAAGCCAACAATAGGGAATTACATCATGCACATTATATGCTGTTGACACTACTGGAGATTTTGTCCATGAAAATCCAAGAAAAAAGTAAAGTTTTCATTGGTTAGCCCCAATGAAAAATTACCACTGAAAACTCTGTGAAACTGCTTTTCATGGAAGTTTCATTAATTTTCCCAATTAAAATGCTATGAAAATAAACTTTCATTGGTGCCACCCAATGAACTTTATTTTTCACAGGTTGTGACATTTTTTTCATTGGATTTTCATGGACAAAATGTCCAGTAGTGTGAGGAGGATATGGACTAGATCAATAGCCCATGCCCATTACTATTGTTCTACAAAACTGTCCAACCTTGCATGAGTGTACTGCAAATAGGTTACCCATACTCAGCATACCTTAGTCAGGTGGCCGGTAGCAGAATTGGAGTCTGTTGGATGAATGTTAAAGGAGGAAGAAGTGTCTCTTAGTGTGTATATAACTCTCTAAAATACAGCTTATAGCTGCCCCTCATAAAGTTACCCGTGTTTGCTATGGCATAGCTATACAGCTATAGTTCAAGAATTAGCATTCATTGAATATTCCTCATGCATGTCTTCAAGTTTTCTATAAATATGACAATAATTATGTATACATTTCATATAGGGAGCTGTTCATTTATCATATAGTTGTATACAGTTTCACATGCACCTGTACGGCTGGAGTTGGCTTCAAAGTATAATGTAAGCTAGTGTTTTCAGAATCTTAATGTAAATTGTATCTTTATATACCCTTTATGTATTTCAAAGTTTTTTTGCATGTTTATGTCATTGTGCATGTGCGTGTAATAATATGTGTGCATGTAAGAATTGGACATGCTGCCTCCTTACTTGGCCACTGAAAACTATTTTTCTCTTTGTGGACCACATGGGGTTGACTCTGGGCATGTGAATAGTGGCTTGCCATGTATGAGTAATGATATCTGCCAATGGAAATGTATAGTAGAGGCAGTCTGGAAAGCAGCAAGAATGATTCTCTTGGATGTTGATGCAATTAATAAGGTTTATACCAATACACTTACAGACCTGAATGAGGTGAGGTTTCTACATTCGACAAATATATCGGATGATGTGCACCGCATACGTGTGCCCAGTATAAGCTATATAGATAACCTTCCAAAAGCTGAATGTGTACCTATACTTGCACTTCTGGTACAATGCAGTCTCACAATAGATCAGCTGTGTCTGTATACAAAGGAGAATCAGTCACGTCACTATACAGTTAGCTAGGTGGTGTAAATCATAACATTATCATCACAAAATATTGATAGATGGTAGTCAAGCCTTAACAGCATGCCAAGACTGCTGTGTTGTCGGGGTTCAAGGCACCACTAAGTCTGGAATTTTTTTAGGGTTTAGCTGGCTAAATAAAAGCTTTATAAGTACAGTTTAGCTGGCTAAATAAAAGCTTTATAAGTACTGAGTTTTCTCTTGTGGGATAACATTTATGATGAAAGTTGCAAGGTGTCATGTGTCATGTGTCATGATGGTTTCTATTTAGCCAGCTACACTGTAAATTGATGGTAGCTATGACTACATCAGAAGTATGATCATGGCTAAGTAACCACATGAATCATAGCTACCATCAATTTACAGTCCTATAGGTATACCCAGCCTGGTCTCATCCTCCCAGACCCTATACCTCAAATGTGGTGCTTATCAATTAGAGATTACTGTATTATAAGCGCCTCTCTGAAAGAAGGAGCACTTATAATTTCTAACCAATAAATGCAGCCCAGAGAAAAGGATTTGCAAGTTCGAGGCTAAGCAACACCATGCACACCATTGTTTCTTGAATAGTAAAAAGGGGGCACTTTATATGTGTCCCCTTTATTATGCTTCAACTCTGCAGTAATCATACATCACATTGTGACACTTGACTTGTTGCACCCTATGAACTGATGTGCAACATGCATGCATATAATCATAGTAATTTCTGGGAATGCCTGGAATGCATTAATGATGAGAAATGGAGATAGTAGATCAAAAATATACTTGTTTATTTATTAAGGCTTTACAGCACAAGTGCTGAAGGTCTGTAGGACACCTGGTCCTACAGCCTGTCTAAAGTTGTTACAGAAAGTGTGTTTGAAAAGGTAGAGAAAGGAGAAAAAATCCATGACTGGGCCTAGGCAGCCTCAAACCTGCAGCCTCGAACCTGCAGCCATCCGATTAACGCTCAAACGTTTACAGGAGTCTGCCAGGCGGTCAGGATGTTTTCTCCTTGTCAATTTCATGTATACGTATCCAAGGAACTCTAGAGAATGACTTATTTAATGTTATGTGTTCTTTTGTATATCATGTTCTGGTTATTTTTTGTATTTTTCCTTGCCATGTTTGTACTGTGCATTTGCACGTATATAGTCACATGTGTCTGAGATATGTCATGTGTTTTAAACATCCTAATGATGATTTTTCTCTCTCCCTCTTAGAGAGATAGTATATTTTTGATATATGACCTCTATTTCTCATCAATACACTGTAATTTGCCGCTATGTGGCATTTGTACACATTCTCTATCCTTTTAAGTAAGATGTGAAAGTGGTACGGACTGCATTATACTTAATTTAGAGCTGCAATTATGTAATTCCACTACTATAGTATGTAAAAGATAGCCTATATAGCTATTCATGATTTGTTCGGCTCATGTTACTAATATGAAAGAAAAGGACATATTAGTAACAGGATATGTTAGTATAGAAGTGGTGTTTAATAGATCAGTTATCAATCCTCTGTCTAAGTGGTATACATGCCATCTATGGTATCACATTTTTTTCACACTGTTTACTATATCCTAGTGATGTGATCCATACATGAATTTCTATGTGGTGCAGTGGTGTTTTCACAATATTTGATGTCAGATTTTACAATGTGATTTGCATTGTGTGAATAGCATCATGTTGGCTTGCAAGCCAGAAATTATTACCACCACTGCATGATAATCTTGACTACTGCAGATTTACTATAGAGCTATATTTCTACCACATTGTAAACAAATGCACATGATATGTGTACTGATAGACTCTTTAGGAGCATGCAGGCATGAATAAGATGGTGTATTAATTGTTTCCTTGAGATGGGGATTAAAACTTGCATCTTTTGTCTTTCTAGTTACAGAGTAGTAGTTATACAAGTGGTCTAGCTATTGTGGCAAATGAAAAGCTTTCTGTCTCGCTTCTGTGAATGTTCATCAAATTACGGTACAGAAACCTTACATGAGGAATGATTTGATGATTTTTGAGGTAACTATATTAGGCAGACCAGGACTGGCTTTACTGTATAGTGCATGCATGCACAGTTATTTACACACGCAACACATGCAACACACATTTCTTTAACACTTGTCCGATAGTCTCCAACCCTCCATGGAGGCTTAGCTAAACACATGACCAAGGGATGCTGCACCAGTACCATACCTATTTACAAGACAGTATTCATGCAAGCAAGATGAGAATAAATCTCAAGGAGCTTGGCTAGTGTGGCCTGTGAGTTAATGATCTGGTCCAAATCTCCTGCAGTGAAAAGCTTTAGTATGTTTACATGATTATGATTATGATTATTTACTGGAAAGACAGCATAATACAGCTGGTTACACCCAGGAGGGGTAAACCCTCAGAAAGTAAAAGTTAGTTACAACAAATCTAAGCTAAGAATATAATTATTAAATTGTTCTAAAGATTGTGCTTCAATAATAGAGTTTGGTAGATTATTCCATTGCTTGATGGTCGCGAGGAAAGTAACTCTGTTGGTAAGCAGTACATATGCGGCGATTCCATATTGTTAAGGTTACGGAATAGTTTAAATTTAAAATGCGTGGGCGGAACAAATTACAAAACCTGCTTTAAACCAAGCAGGGATAAATAATTTCAACAACTGTGTTGTGTTAGCAATACAACTAATTGTGCTTGTTTGTTTTTACTACAGAACAACGACTGTCCTTAGGTGTGTGGTCTACAATAGAGCGATGTTTTATAAAAACGCGCCGCCAAAAACCAGACTAACAGATTACTGAATCCTTATAATTTCAACACAAGTGGTTAAACAACTAAAATATCTAGGTCCTGTGGAAGCGATTTTTTAAGTTACTGGTAGTATAGACGTTTTATTGAACTTTTAGTAGCTTTTTCGAGTGAAACAAGCTCTTTGAAGGCTTGTATCTGAGTCACTGGGGAGAAATGCGCCAAAAACGCTTCCACAGGACCTAATAAATTTAATATACATTATCACTATGCCCCAGAAAAGCCAATAGAGCCTACAGCTTTTGCTGTATTTGGCGGCGGAAAAACATGGTAGTGACAGCTGGAGCTGAGCGATGTACGGGCTGGCTTACTTGTGTTACTACAACAAATTGTAATGTTCCACCTGCCTCAAACTACACTATACATAAAACATTCAATATGAAGAGCTTCACCTTCATTTAAAACTTTTCACGCTGCTAGACTGGTTTTATGGGCTTCTCAAAAAGTATCGATAGGCATTCAAAATTTTGAATGATTGCCCGTGACTATACCGTAACCTTAATTTGCAATACACAAAATTTATTGCAATATTAATCATGTATAGCTAATTACTATTCAATAGCTAGCCCCATCGGCATGGCCTGAATATGTTTCGCGAGCGGTGTCTTTTTCGTCGACCATCTACCACCCCCAGCACAAAGAACGTCGACCATCTTGTAGTTTTGTGCCTTTAGCTATATAGCTATACCAGTTAGCTAGCTATAGGCACTCACTCTGGACAAGCCTAAGTTTATGTGAAGCGCTAGCTAGCTAGCTATCTAGCTATCTAAAATGCGCTGAGCCCCAGTCGTTGGCTGGTTTTGTACTACGATTTCGTACGACTGAATCATACATGTAAAGTGTGTTCAGTAGCTATGGTGAGATCTGAGATGGCTAATATGCAATTAAGGACAAGCGGCGCGCCTATGGTACTTCCTAGTAAATCATAAAAAGCGGCGACACGTATAGCTATAGCTATAATTATTATTAGGCTACGTGTAAAATGGATACATCTCCTGCACAGACGCAAGCTGGTTCAGTCAATGGCTCTGCTAATAACTTGATCAATAGTTCACAACCGAGACCGACCTCGCAACCAGTGGCACAAAGTGAAGAGAGAGAAGATGTTGGGGAACTCGAGGAAGGAAATATTCGCCAAGAATCGCAGCCATTCGAGGCAAAAATTGATGTGAACGTTCTAAAAAACGAAATACTGGTCGATGGAATGCAGGTATAGAACATTATTTTATTTGTCAAAAGACAGGGTGGCACAAAAAGACAGAGCCTGTACAAGGGTGTATGCTATATAGATAGACCATGTAGGCAAAGTTGATAGTATACATATATTGATCAAGATAATGATACAAATTAGAGTGGAAGGTCATTTTCATTGTATAGTTTGCGAGCTGCATGAAGACACTATCTGCATAGCAGTACTCACCAGTAACTATATATGGGATGCATACTTCAGTTTTGTTCAGCTATATCAAATATTAAATGCTGAATTGTATGCATTTATAATTAATGCTACTTTACATACGTGTACTATACTCTATACCCTTTCAGTCCCTTATACAAAAAGAGATAACTGATTTCTCGTCCCACTTTAATATAGCCAGTTGAAGTCCGACTCTCTGTGAGATGCTGACAAGTTACTGCACTATATGGCTATAGTTATAGGCTATATTTGTACACATTGTGATACAGGGTGTCAGAGTTAAAGTGAAAGTGGTTAGGACTCAGTCCTGCTCGGTCCTGCTAGTCTATAGGGTCTGGGGGCAAGAAAATACTACATGCAAGTCACTATAGTTTTAGTTTTGGCTTCATCAGGTTTGAAAGTTTTCTAATTTTAGTCAAAACTCTGGCCTCACTGCATGGTCACGCCTACTCTGACGGTCTTGTGATAAAGATTGCTATAGCTTTATGGTGCATGCATTCTTATTTCCATGTTTTATGTAAGTGCATGGCTGCAGTATCTCAATCTATACGTAGAAAAACTCCAGTGAAATCTAGGTATTAGCCCATTACATCTGCCTATAATAATTATAAGGTATGATCATGTGATAAAGTAATATAAATAATCATTTTGGTGCAACTTTGAAATTCCCACTGCTATAGCTAGTTGGCAGTGATGCTAAGCCATGAGTTAACTTTGCCTTGTCTATAGAGCTATGTATAGCTATAGCTACTTGACCTATATTATATATATATATATATATACCAATTCATGACTTTCATGAAATGCGATGGATGAGACTATAATTTTCATTAATATGGTGTGCAATAGATCTGCCATGAAAGTTTGACTCTTTGAGGCCACAGATTGTAGACTTGCTTAACAACGTTTCTAGTTGCAACTTGCAAGGTTGAGTCATTCTGGAAACCTTTGTAAGTACAAGGTCAATGGCTTCATTTACATTGCTTCATGTGCAAACATGGCTCCCTTTATAAAAGCTCTCTTGGAAACCTGACTGACTGTTTACGCAAGAGTATCAGATTAAACAGTACCATATAGAGGGAAACTTTGGCAGGCGGAAACTTTGGCGATTCACTATACAAATTCACCAAAGTTTTAATCTGCCAATTACTCATCTTTATAGCTATAGATTGAGTTTGAATTCACCAATGTTTATTTTGCCAAATGCAATTTAGCTTGTTATTCGCCAAAGTTTACCCCCGCCAGAGTTTCCCTCTATACGGTAACACAACTACCACACAGTTTACCATACAAGAATACCTTATGGTATGCTAATTGGTGTTGCAGTGCAAATACCGTAACCTCACATACTAGACATTCTTTGTATTTCTTTGCCCACACAAACATCTTGGATGCAAGACATCCCCATTTTATTTATAACCCTGGAAATTTAAAATGCACTTCTGAGAAAGCAATGAACTGGGAGGAGTAGCAGGAGATCAAATGCAAAATCCAACTCCTTGTGGCAAATCAATGTACTCCATTTTTTTTTTGGGGGGGGGGGGGTTGCTAATACTGTACATGTATGCATAGCTAATATAAAACTAAAAAGTTGACATTTTAGGACCACAGATAATATGCAGTTAACAATATAGCTTAAGATTTAGTCCAGCTTTAGTCATTCTCAGAAACCTTTCTCAGCTTCAAGCTCTATATGGTTTCATTTGCAAATATAATCGTGACTCCCTCTTTTGACACTTGCGCTGTTTCATAACCATGTATCTATATACTTAGGTTTAAAGGAAGAAAATTTGTCACTCCTGGAGGAGAATGAGTGTGGCACCTGACTAGACATTTGGTGGCCTGCAGTTGGAATCCCAGGGTTGGAAGAATTTTTTCCTTTCTTTGGCCCATTTCTGTTTCACTTTATTAGTTATACTGTAGGTTAGGTAATCAGTTGTTATCCATACTTCAGTATTAGGTCAAAGGCTGCAGCACAAGTAACATTTTTCTGTAGATCAGCTAATAGGGTAACAAAATGTCTGATTTTAGTTAAACTTAAAAACTGTGTATCTTTATATACAGCTCTAGTTGTCAGTAAGTAGAAATCTATAGTGTGATGCTTATACTGATCATGACCAGTCATCATCAATGACATTAAGGAATTACATATTTTCCCAACACTATTCTAGCTGTTCTGCAATCATATTGATGACTATAGATAATACCAGTACTTAAAAATAGAGCATGTAATAAATGACTTGTGATGTTTATGTGGTGAGCCACTGGGTTAGCTAGTAGTCCAATGGCTATAGTAGTACATTCACGCTGAAATAATTCCTTATAAACATTTTATAAGAATGAAATAACATTAAGGCTTGACATTTGGCTCACTTGATTGTCTCACTGAAAATGTCTTTAGGGTTCTAATAACAGTTAAGATGCAGCACTTTAAGCAAAAGCATATGCTTATCTTTGTTGCCTTGTTTACTCAGCTTCTTCAGTCATGATCATGTATATACTCAAGCTCATTTCACCGGTTGCAAGTCATTCATCACTATATAGAAATGTAATTGTTACTACATGGTGTTTACTTTATGGTCACATTTCAATTACTATAGTATTGTTTACTATATAGAATCACAATGGATATAAACAGAAAGGTGATCAGTATCTTGTTACCTATTAAAAGTCACTGGCACAGCCCACTAAAAAGAGTGCAGCCTTCAAAAAGCTGAGGCCTTCAAGAGGTTGTGACATCAAGGTGACAGCCAAGAATTGGCTATTTCTGGGCTGCCACCTTTGATTTCACAACTCATTAAACTGGGGCCTTATGAAGTCCAATTTTTTTCATCAGTTGGCTGTCTTGGGATGGTCATCATATTGAATTCTTTTGCCCTAAAGGCTTGTTTTCATTTTTTACATCATTCTGAAGTCTTGTCTTGACTTGCAGTGTGTAGAAAACTTTAAATTTTAAAAAATGCTACCAGACGGAAGATACTTACTAATACCTGTGGTAAAGCAGGTAGTTAGTAATTTTCGGCTACAGAGTAGCAATTTGCAATTGTGATCAGCTCAGAAGTGTAAACCACATCAAAGGTGGAATTACGATGACATAATTGAAATCTCAACTCCTCCTTGTTTACTATTACAAAGTATCAATCAGAATCATTACTATTCTGTGAATGTTATCCCACTATAGGGACCTGTGAGAAGGCTTTTTGATAGATATATACTCCAAACTTGGTGTTGGTTGCTTGATTATTCAGCTACTTTCATGTTTCATAGCAATAGCTATAGTAAAGTGTGTTTAAAAGACGATAAAGAAAAGCAAACTATTTGGTAGTGAGCATCTTGGAAATTGCTAGGACAATTTCACTCCAGCTTGAGCTCTATACATGATAGCAACTCCACTACAGCAATATTTCCATTTGGAGAAGAGATCACAGAACTAGGTACATGTCGTTCTTGTTGATGTGGCACATCAGTATTCTTGATCTCACGGCACATGGCTTAATCTGATTCGCTTAAAGGCATGGGTTACATGACCTTTCAAATAGAAAGGGATAGACAACAGCAAAGGTAGACTTTCATGCCATCAGTGCATGTCTGGCTTACTGGTAATTGTAATGACACAACCACATGAAAGACCCATTGGAGTTCCAGCAGCCTGACATTGTGACAAGCCCACCAAGCTATGTCTGTCTTAAGTGTAGATTTAGATTTTAGTGCCTAGGAGGCTTGCAAAACCTCTGCAGAGGCACCAGGTTGGTGTTTGCCAAGTCATACCATCAAACGGCAGCACACAGTAATCCAACCTCATGATCATTGTCAGTTTAGCCAGCTAATAGTCATTGCCTAGGGGTCACTGAGGAGGTGTTGAACCGGCTTTCATTATTCCAAGTATTGCTGTAATATACATACACACGCACATGCATACACTCATACACGCGTACATACACATGGTGTATGTGTGCATACATGTATGCATGTACATGCATGTGCGTACATGTGTGTGTGCAGATTACAGTAATACTTGGAATAATGAAGGTACCCTCGGCAAAATATATATATATATATAAGCCATTTAAGACTGCAAACTTAAATATTCCTAGGGTTACAGATCTATCTTTTATCGATTGCTGACTATCATGTTGTGCCTCAATTCTGAAATATCTGCTGTTCTTAATCACATAGCAACAAGAGTTGGATAATTTAAGCGATATATATATATAGCAGGATGCATCTCTTACTGATTTATCTGTATGAAATGCTGTGTGTATATAGTTGTATATAGAGTGCACATGTACACCATTTATTCAAACAGCACACAAGCATGGAGATGTACATGTGATATAATACAGAGGGTGGGGAGGGGTACCATATAAAAATAATGTATAGTTATTTTAAATATAGCAAGTTGAGCTGGATCCTGAAAAACAGCTAAAAATGGAAAGTGGATTTTTCTCAAGAAAATTGACATTTCAGCCAACCAGATGATTAGTGGTGACAGTAAAGTTGTCAACAACAAACATGTGTGGTTTGACTATGCTAAAAGTTCAGGAAAGGGTTGTAATGGATGCTACACTTTCATAGCTTCCCCGCAGGAAATGTATGGTGGAAATTTTGATTGACCATAAATGTTGTGTAACAAAAAAAATTTAGCAGGACAAGCAGTGTTACAAATGAGCCAAATTTCAAGATTACACAATAAGTTATCAAATGTTTTTGAGGATCCAGCTTATCACATACATACTATAGTGGACTACTGTATAAAACAACCTCAAATAAATGCACTGTAGTTATGAAGTTTCATAAGATCATGCCTCTAGTATCTTCATTATTTTTATATTCCTTCAGTGTAAACTGATAAACCACACACACTGTTATAAATGACATATATCACACATTATTATAGGCTGCTGCTGATGGAGACTTAGAGACACTGCAAGATTTGATTTTGAAATTTGGCAAAGTTCAAATACCTCATGATACTCTGATCAACATGCACAATTTACTTGGCTATACCATGTTACACTATGCAGTCATGTACAAGAGGATGAACAGTATTGAAGCCTTGATTGAGCTAGGAGCAGGTGCGTTATATATATAGAAAATGATGTTTCTGTATTTTTACATATATGCAGCTTGTTCATACAATGAAGTATAAAAATGCCTTCTCAATAACTTTGCTATCATTACTTGTATACACTACAGCTGCTGTTTAAGTACACTAAACTTAACCAGGACTCGTAGACACAGTATTGTGTCACAGCCAGCATCTTTCATTGCAAGTTGTGCAGTATATGCATGCACAAGTTATGCTGTTACATAACAGTCATAATAAAGTATGTGCATAAAGCATTTCATTAAAGAATGGAGCATATGATAATAGATTTGAAGGTGACTGCAATGTTATCTCCTTCTGCAAGTTGGTATATTAAGAGTATTGTTCCTTCTTACAGACTGGGCACTAGCACAAGTTCAAGCTGATATACAATAACCTGTTCTATGCTTTCTTTCACAAGTGATGGACAAATGCTTCCAATCCATCACCTCCGGAGTTTAGCAACAAAATAGGACTCCTGGGGCACATGTCAAGCAATTCAATAGAAATAGTGCAGTTCTTCAACCACAGCATGAAAAGATTATTGTGCATTTGTCCATCAAGATCATGCATATTCCCATGTTATTAGGACTTTGAGTTTCACATGAAGTATTTCATTATTTTACATAATCATAACCACATCTCTTATTATTTATTTATTTATTGAGGCTTTACAGCACAAGTGCTGATGGTCTGTTTATTCTAAGTACTTGGTTATATATTAATTGTATATAGTCATACAGGTTGCATGCACAAAACATAAACTTAGTTACTGGGAATTTGTTGGTAATTGAGAGAGAATCTGCATATCATGGAAATGCACTATACAGTGAAACCTCGTTAATAGGGCCACCTATGGGACCCATGATAAGTGGCCCTATTACTGAGGTGGCCCTATTACCGAAAACCTTATTGATGCAGCCATAAAACAAAATGACCTTATTATTGAGGTTTTCAACAAACCAGCAACTGTAACATCAGTATACAATTGATCTAACTAAACACACTATGTAGAGTTTATCACAGAGAAAGGTAGGAGCATACGATGTACCAATTATTCCAGCAATACTTGAGACATAATGGCTGGAAAAGCATGAAGTATACTGCCAGAATAATGGGTACCGCTTTCAGTAGTTACAATGTGCACTTAAGAGCAGCAACTTTTGCGCAGTGATACCTTGACTGCCTGCTCAGCTGGCCATTTTACTGAGGGAACATTGTATTAGTTTTACCAGTTTGGTCCAGTGGTATGTGGCCACTGGCCTTTATAATGAGGTGGCCCTATTAACGAAAATTAAATAAATGTAACATAATGGAAAATATGTTTGGACTTGCTGGACCTGGCCACTATAATGAGGGGGCCTCATTACTGAGGTGGCCACTAAGTTAGGTTTCACTGTACTTACTTTATGGCTCCATTACTGTTGTGTAAAAGTATTGCAAATGATTATAATCCATGTAGATATTGAACGTACCACCAACAATGAGGCCAGGGATACTCCATTGCTTCTTGCAATAAAATTTCTTGATTCATTTCCTCCAAGTTATGAGGAAGAAGATGAAAAGGTTTTGAATGAAAACAAAATGGAAGTTGTCAGATTTTTGATTGCTCAAGGATGCAAAGTACACTACACAAACAAGGCCAATGAATCACCAATTGTTCTTGCAACAAAACTGCAGAATGTTGAGCTGGTTGAAGAATTGGTGAAGAGGAGAGAATTAGATGTCAACACTGGAGATCACCAGGGAAAGACACCACTACACATGGTTGCAGCTACTGGCAATGATGAAATTGCACTAGTCCTGTTACATCATGGTGCTGATGTTCACCTTAAGGACACTGGTGGATCAACTCCATTACATATTGCATGTTACCGAGGAAATACCAACATTGTTGAGCTGATCTTCAAAGAACGACCACAGAGTAGAGATGTCCTATTGACTCAGGCTGATAGAGCAGGTAATATTCCATTAATGATTGCAAAGAAGTCTCCCAACAACAGTACTGCCATTATCAACTTCTTGATTTCACATGATGTGGACTTGCAGAGTACAAATGAAATGAGTGAGACACTACTCCATATGTTTGGTCCTACTGATAATGCAGAATCAACCATGCTTATTGTTAAAAGGGCACCTTCCCTTTTAAGTTCTCGAAACATTTATCGTCAAACTCCTTTACACATTGCTGCAATGATGGGACACAAAGAGAGTTTACTTGTCTTTATTAGAAGGTAAAGTTTAACAATGCTCTCAAAGCCTACACTCTGTTCAAATTGTAAAGCATAAGTCTATTATGCTCCAAAATCTTCCTATTATTCTTTCTGGCACTTCTTTTTTATTCACCTGTTATGCTCAAATTTATTCCTGAGTCTACCTATTATTCTCAAATTATTCCCAAATATGTGTGCCAAATTAGTATTTTTGTAGGGTTTTTAAGCAAGTGACTGCTCTATTAGAATTATGGACTCGAAGTTGACTGCTCTATTAGAGTGTAAGTGACTGCTCTATTAGAGTATCTCGATCGTTTTCACCGTTTTTATGGTTGCACTGTTTTGGTAGTAAATCTAAAAGATTTTTATACTACACCACAACAAAATCTTATAATTTTGTACCAATTATTCTTAGAATTCATCCGATTATTCCGGAATATTCCCCAATGCTTTTCAGTACCTATTATTCCCGAAATTATGCCGGCATAATAGACGCATGCCTATGCATGAATAACACACCAGCTGTATAAGATATATAAGTTTTCAGCTAATTTTATTAGTGTAATTAGCAATGGCATAAACATATTAATAATTTTCTGTGCTTTAAATAACAATTGAAAAGCTTCTAATGAAATTCAGTGTGAAACCTGTATAACATGGACAATCGAGGTCCTTATAGTTGATTTTCTGAGAACTCTATACATCTGTACATGTGTTATGGAGATGTCCTCATTTTTGAGTGTCTATGTAATGGATTCTATTGTTATTCCACTATTAATGTGATACATTTGTGTACTCTCTACAGTGGAGCTGACATTACTGCAAGAGATAATAATGAAATGATTCCTCTTATGTTGGCAATCCAAGCTGGAAAAGCTGAAATCATTTCTGTTATGCTTGACCTGGGACTTGACATTCACGCTGAAGCTACAAATGACAAGTCCATTATTGAATGGGCAATTGAAAAAGAGTACACCTCATTGGTGAAGGTATTATAATTATTACACACTACTTACTATTCAGGACATTTACTATTCTGTTAGGCCCTTATTGAGAGAGGTCAGGAAGCTGCTACCCAATTTGTGGATGATGAGGAAAACACATTTCTACATGTTGCAGCAAAGTCAGGTTCTTTGAGGACCATACATGTATGATAATTGGTTTAATGATGTCTTCTAGATAATCATTGTTTATCTTACACAGGTCTTACTAAGTAGCTCTGTAACTGAAGGACTGGTGTACTCTAAAAATAAAGATCACCATACTCCATTACATATAGCAGCACAGTATGGCAATCTCCAGTAAGGATATACTAATGTGGTTACAACAGTATATATCCATTTGTACTTGTAGGTGTCTTAAAGAACTACTAGATGGTGGTGCTGATGTCACTAAAGTGGATAAAGACAATAACAATATTCTACACATTGCCTGCATCCATGGACAACTCAATACTGTTCAGTTCCTCCTACAGAGTGGATTAATATCACCAGAACTCAGGTATCAGGTTATCATATGCATGCTTACTATTTAGTGTATATACTTCGTAGAGTATAGAATTGCAGTTATCAGTAGTAGATACATACATCATACAGAGTTTTCACAGTCTTTGGTGATGGTATAACTGAATTGACGTAGTTAAAAGGGGCTATGGCTGCCAATTAGACCTATGCCTTTGACAGTGAATAATATTGTTGTTGTTTGGACAGACAGAATTTGTGTCAAATGGAAATAAGTTTGTCCAGAAAACTTGTTTATTGCATGCAGATTTGAACCTTTTATAGAGGTAAAAATGTACAGTGGAGCCACAGTTGTCTGAATTCAAAAGTTTCAATTAACCAAACTCAGATAATGGTTTTTGTATTAGAATAGTGAGTGTTCTAATACATTAGTCAAAATTCAAGAAGTGCTGTTTTAAGTTGATGTTGTTCACAACTTCAGAGTTATGGACTTTTTAATCATCTGAAGATCAGGTGGTCCCTAGAAGGATTGAAGTTGCGCTATATAGAGCCAGACCTGTTGGGGCTAACATCT
Source organism: Dysidea avara (assembly GCF_963678975.1). Lineage (NCBI taxonomy): Eukaryota > Metazoa > Porifera > Demospongiae > Dictyoceratida > Dysideidae > Dysidea > Dysidea avara. The sequence goes on along the minus strand of NC_089283.1, from coordinate 7,249,044 downwards.
TTTTCTATGCTATGGAGGATTTTTTCTATATTTTTGTGTCTAGACTGCAGTACATACATAGTTCAGTGACCCAGTCACATTATTATACCTGAGACCATGGCTATGCCTGTAATGGCTAGTATAATTTGTAAAGAAAAAAATATGTTGTGCTTTAAAATACCTCACTTCAAATCAGTTTTAGCAATGTTTGTGTGTATGTATGTTTATTAATGTGTGCTAGGCACTTTTGGTTATTAGTTCCTCTCTCACTTCATGTAGCAATGGAAAGTTAGGCACACCATTGTCATGTGCTGCCTACCATGGTCATGATCACATTGTGAGCTGCTTACTTGGTCGAGATGTGTCTTGTAATGGAAGTTATGCTGATTTGAAGGTAACTGTAAATTATTGTTTGTGCGCAATCTATATCCTCTATGCAAAAACACCTTGGCTGTAAAAAAGGAGTGTCCATGAAAGTAAAAGTAACCGGCAACTGAAGGAGTTGATATCTGGAGTGGCCAAGAATGAATGCTAATACTAATATTCATGTTCTACATCCAGTCTTGCTGCATTCCCAATTAATTCTGATTTTTTTTTTAATATTGATAGTCATTGTAGAAAAAATGGCCAGCCAATCAGAATTAATTATAATGTCAATCACATTACACATAATTATATAGCTAATGTCATTGCAACTATTTCTTGGTCACCACCTTTGATTTTTTTCATACTAGCAAGGCTCAGGCCTGTAAGCAAGCAGGTTCAGGGAGTTCTGAAGAACCATGCACTCTCTTGAAGAAAAGGTCCACAATTTCGGTAAACAGGTCAAGAAAAGGGTCAGTATAAAAGTCCATTTTTTAAGCAGCAAAAGTCTGTTAGCTACAGTTTCAATTAAATTGCAACATTAAGTGCTCCAAGTCACTTATTCAATGCTTACAAGGTAAAATCAAGATACTCTAATAGAGCAGTCAACCACTCTAATAGAACAATCACTCTAATAGAACAGTTATTTTACATTTCTTTAAAAGCTAGTTAATTTATTAACAAATACACTGAGAGCATGAAAACTTTCCTGCAGACCCCATGAATTACTTCCATTTCTTCTTCTTCTTCTTTCAACCCCATGCAATGTGTAAATTTAATTGTCAAGGCGCTCTTTGGCCTGCTCCACTGCCCCTGGCAGCCCCCTGCTGAGAAGCTTTCCCATCCATATTCCCGTGACATCACTGTGACATTCCAATACATTTAGACACAGATGGCATAATTACAGTAGCAGTACAGGTAGTTATTTTTGCCAGGTGTAATCCATACAGCTAGTCTTGAGCTTGCATTTGCTTCCTAAAAAATGTATTGTTTTATTGACTGAAATGTCACCAAAGCAAACCTTTTAGTATGAGGGCATTCCCCCAGACCCCCTAGCTTCAGCATGTTTTGCACACCTTGATGTAATCCTGCATCACACCACACAAAAACAACCTACCCAGATAAAAGTCTGGCTACAGCCCTGCAAGACTGCACCCCTTTTTCACAGTTTGGCTGTTTTGGATTAGATAATTGTATTTGTATGCTGCCCACTATTATGTCTCACCACTGTTTTTATCTATAGGTTTCTCCTCTGTTGTTGGCTACACAACAAGGTCACATTAAAGTTGTGAAGGTGTTATTAGACTATCCCAGAATTGATGTAACACTGACCAATGACGCAGGTCATAATGCATTGGCTGAAGTCATTGTAAAAGGCTACAAGTAAGTGTACAACTACATCATCAACACTATTATGTAACATAACTCGTTAGGGAGATTGCTCTAGAAATTATCACTAGTGATCACTGGGACAAAGCCATGAGAATGTGCACTAAGGATAACATCACTCCAATGAGACTGCTTATTATGCATATGCCAGGTATGAATATTGTGTTTCTGGTATACTAAGAAGATATACAAGCATCCATACATAATTATTCTAAATATATCTGTCTGCACATATTTCAAATGTACATGGTTCTAAACATTGATTAAGCCACAGGGGTGGACCGAGACCTTTGAAAAAGGAGGGGAAGGGTGTCAATATATGTGTAAGACTTTAAAGACAGTATCTGTTAAAATCAACAGCTAGCTGCTTGTTCATGTCTGATATATGCAAGGATTTAGGTTCTTCAGTAGAAAATATTAGTAGTACCTCCAATGTGATGGATTTAGTGATGGGAGTGAAACATAGTATTCCTCACTTTTATGTAACTGAAACATTGTGATACTTTAATATGTGAGCATTCTATTATAGTCTGTTCATGTTCACCTGAGCCCTCGTTTCTTGTTAATAACCCTTGTTACATGGGCCAGCTGCCCAAACATTTAGTAGTGCTGTACGTGAAGCCCATTAAGCACTGGAACTGCTAATCAAAAAAGGGCTTTGATTCTGGCAAGAACAAGTGAGTTATGAGGCTTTAAAAATATCCCATACATTTAGTATGGATGATTCAGGCATGCAAACATGTTTACAACATGAAAACATGCTTGTTCCAGTACAAAACCATTGGGAGTGAACACATGTTCACCTCTTTGATATTACTATATTTGGCGGGAGCTCAGGTGAATGCATACTGACTATAGAACAGTAATGTTCGTACATCATAATTTTACTATTTGATTGTGGGTTTTAGTTAGCACATGGGCTTGCCACTGTAGCTATGACATCAATGATAGAGTCACCCATGCTAAGTAATGTATTCCACAACTGTATGTCACAAATATGGTGATAAAACACCACTGGATAAAGTTTTCATACTGTTTACAGCTCAACTAAAGAAATTTCAGAAATAAGGGGTGAAGGGGTCAAGACCCCCCCCCCCCCCCCCCCCCTTTGAGCCACCATTAAATCCACCCCTGGAGCCTGCATGCTTGCATCATAGAACCAGAACCAAGGACCATGCGTATATATACTTAACAGCTTCCTTGTGTGTTTTGCCATATAACCAAAAATAGCTTGTAATAAGTGTTGATATAACTCTGTGTGGTATATCATACAATACAATATATAGTACTGTATAGTAGGGGTTATGAAGGTTTGGGATTTTCTGGCCAAAAATATCACCATATAACCAGCCTCACAATATCTTAATGATGCCTTGACAGTATTGGTTAGGTATAACCAAGCCAAAAAGTGCTTTCAGTATGACCTGAAACATTTCCAATATGAATATTCAACCAACTGCCTAACGACTGCCTGCCTAACTGACTGACTGACTGATGCCTTCAGACAAGCATAACTCAATAACGGCTACGGTTATAGGCTTGATTTTTTCATTGTTTGAAATTGCTTCAGCCTGAGGTGCCTTTTCACATACCGTAGTACATAGAATGCATGTTACCTGTGTCCTCCTTTGTGTTCCACTTATCTTTCTGACAGTGCAGGGTGTCAATTCACAGTATAGCTGCATGATGGCTTCCCAATATGTTTGTATTGGTAGGTTTTCCGTTGTGAATGGATTGATCGCAGAGGTCCTTCTTGTAGTGTTCTTTGTTTGTAATGCTGTATAATAGCCTGAACACAGCTGAAAACGAAGCGAAATGGCCACTTCACTATTTCAATAATGATAGTTGGGGTGCATGCTCAGACTAAACAATAATCCTGGCACCACTCTTTCTTCTAATGCAGGTATGTGCAGGTTCACTAGTCATAATAATGTAACGTAAAAGTAAAACTAACAAGTACACGTAAAATTAGGAATTTTAAGTTCGATTAGGGATCAAAGAAATGAAGAAGTAGTGAAACAAGGGAGGTCGCTATGTTCACTAGTATATCGGTGTAGGCAACCTCCCTTGTTTCACTACATTTTATTTCTTTGATCCCTAATTCAACTAACTTTTACTTGTACTTGCTAACATAGATTTGGCCAAAGTTATCATGGACAAGTGCATTGTGGTTAATGAAGGAGCCAGTGGAGTTACACACATAACATACAACTATGAGTTCATTGATGACTTTGATGATCCAAAACTTGGAACAGTGGGAAAATTCATGCTAGAAAAGGTTCTACCATTTAAATCAAAGCAGCGACAGGATGACGTTCCTCTGGTGGTGATGAACAAGCAATTACAAAATGATTTGTTTGTGTCTGAACAACCAAGCTCTTCATTTGAGTATAGCTCCAGCTGGAAACCCCGTGTCTATGACAAGAGTAACCACACTTTGGCCTTAATGGTAATGAAATAATTATACATGTATATTTATACATATGTTTTTCTTAGGTCGAGTCAGAAAGAATTGAATTACTACAACATCCTCTAGTAACTGAGTTGATGAATCACAAATGGAATAGAATAACACTACCATCTTTTCTGCTACAAATTGGATTATATACTGTGTTCCTGGGGTTCCTTACCTCCTATGTGTTGTTACTACCTAACCCAAGAGGTAGCATTTGCAGAAGAAGAAGTAAGAAACAGCTAATGAAATGATTTTGTTTAGTGTTAACATTCTGTACAGGAACATTATCTATATTATGGACTTGTTAGTTATATAGTTAACAGTGGATGAAATGTTTGTAATTAGGGCTGCAACAAATAATTATTCAATTTGTTTGGATATTTGTTAGAATTTTGACATCCAAATATTTACCAATCAGATTTTTTTTTACTAGTAAATTACAGTCTCATGCAGTGAAGATGGCTTAGGTGACCTGTTCTACTATTTTCAACTGGCTATAAAGACAATTATAATCAATTTTACATGTGTTTTAGGAGCAAAGTGGTATGTATGTGGCAACATACGGCTGAATTCTAGAACTTTTGTATTATTCATAAGAGCTTGGTATTAAGACATTCAAATGTCCAGATACTAAAATTGACATTGGTTGCAGCCCTATGTTAATAGCATGCATTCCGTTTATGTTCTTACTTTTTTGTCTTGTTACATAGATCTTACTGAAGATTGTCCTGGTATGTTTCTTTATGTGTGTTCTGTGCTTACACTTCATTAATCACACTATGGCCAGAGCTAGTAGATATATGCTAGGTTATTACATTTACTTGCATTCTTCTAGTTGAGCATCTTTCATACATGCATGCACGATGTATGCATTTACTATCACTAAGGACACTGAACATTTTGGCATGTAAAGAAGCATTTAAATAGTCAGTACAAAATGGCTGCACTCTTACTTGGACTTCTGTAAAGGCACTAAAGTGACTGAATTACTGGCTTGGAGTGTCACACAAAGCAAAACCTGTTAATCTTGCATGTACGTCCAGAGCTGCATGTGACCAGGTCCAGAGGTGTGTGTAATTGGGCCTGGAGTTTTCCATTACTACCTTCATCCATTTTGAGCTTAAGCTACGTATTGCACCTGCTCTACCACCCAACCTCCACCCCTATGTGAGTACCAGTAATACAGTGGCCATGCTTATCAGGTACATATGTAACTTGGATATTTTCAGAAGTGTGGCTGTATTGAAATACCCAAGTATATATTATGTGGAAAAAGTCGAGATGAAAAGTTTTAAGATTACAAGGATAGTGAGCACACACTCATAAATTTACACAAGTGATGCATCAAATTTTTTACCTTTCAGACCACCTCTAGTATTTGTAGCTTCTTGTAGAGTTTCCTGCTAGAAATCTGATCAGTTCAAACAAAGTAGTGTGAGTGCTCACAAAGGGGTGGAGAGTCACGTGGTGGAAGGTAGGGATGGTGAGGTGGGCAAGAGATAGACTTCAAAATAGAGGTAGAGTTCAGACACATGAATACAGAGCTGTGCTGGCTTCTTAGTGACTGATATGCAGCAAAATCAACACAGAAAATGTTTGGCCAACTATACGAGTCAGGCCATCCACCAGTACACCACTAATTCTTAGGTCCTTCACAAGGCCAGAATCCACCATTCGATCTTGCCACGCTACCAGAAAAAGATGTTTCTTAAAGCCATCCTCGAGTGGTGGTATTAGTTTGATTTTGTCTGACACGCTACGATTTGGATTGGTTTTGTAAAATCTAGTCACATAAGTTAGGTCACATTTATGGTATGAAAACTGCAGAAACACATGTTGTTGTTGTTGTTGTTGTTTTTTTACAGAATTATCAACTAGAAAAACAGAGTTCCTTTTTGCATCCACGATCATCTTGTTGCTATTTTCTGTTGTAAATTTAATAGTGGAGGGACTGCAGGCTTTAAGTAGAAGACTGGACTATCTGAAAGAATGGGATAATTATATGCAATTAACTATCCCTGCATTGACAATCACCTTTGTGATCAGTAACAAATTGCATGATTGCTTCTGTCCAAGTGGTCCTCAATGGCAACTTGGAAGTCTTGTTATATTCCTGGCATGGTTTAATTTCATTTTGCTGATGAGAAGTGTTCCTTTTACTGCCATCCCTATCAATATGCTATTTGGCATCACTCGTTCATTTTTGAAAGTAATTGTTCTTCCTGTACTTCTGATTGCTTCATTTGGGATCCCTTTGTTCTTATTGCTTCATCAACCAGTAAGTTATACCATTTGTATCCTTTTAGCTACTGCATAATAACATATCATCATTACTATGTGAATATCCCATATGCATAATTAATATCAACAGTACAGTGGTGGCAATAGTCCCCCCCCTCCCCACCCCACCCCACTCTACACACACACACACAAACACACAAAGCAAAAGTTTAGTAGATGGTCACACCTACCCAGTGAACCAGCACTGGGACACCTGTGCTCTCACTACTCATGTGCTAGAAGTCAGCATAAGCAAACCTGCTGGGGCAGGACTGGTAAACTGTACCATGTCTCACAGGTGAAGGTGTAGGCACCCTAAGTAGTCTGGACCTTCACCCACTGTGTGAGGCATGGACAGCTGGCATTTACTTTCCCTGTTAACACCAGGTGTCCATTGATGCTACAGCTGGGTGGGCTGCTTCTCCAGTTGTCACAAGATCCCCAATTAAACAGCTAGGTAGACTGGAGCAAGTTTCTTGCTCAAGGAAACAACATGCAACAATGGCAACTAGCCACTTGGCCATGCTGCCTCATACACACGTGCGCGCGTGTGCACACACACACACACACACACACACACACACACACATACAGTGGCTGCTGCTGTCACCAGACTTTTCCTCCAACTGTTCCTTGCTCAGGGATTTAAATTGTTCTCATCCCAATTACAAGACCAAAAAAGCCCAACATTGACACTACCTTCCCACACACGCACAAACATTTTTTTCTACAAAAATTGAGTACTCTAATAGATCAGTCACATATAAGCAGTTAGGTGTTATGTATAAACGTCTTGTTAAATTTTTTAAAAAACTGAATCCAAAAGCCTATTTTTTTAAAACTTATCTATGGCACATGCCTTCTACCTGCTGAAGCACTTCAACAAAACACATTTGTACCCACAACTTTTCACCTCTGCCTCTGCAGTAAAGGTGTTGTTCTTTATGGCCAGTTTTCACTACACAGGGTGAACATGATCCATTTGAAACAATTTTCACCACGTTTCTTAAATCCATGGCAATGACAACTGGGGAACTTGAGTTTGTTGACAACTTCATTGATCGAGATGTGTTTTATCCCTTTGTATACTACTTCTGGATTGTGTTTGTCATTATAATGCCAGTACTGTTCAACAACCTACTGGTGAGTTATGGTGATACTAAGTTATGTAAAGTGATGTGCTTCATCCACAGGTTGGTTTGGCTGTTGGTGATACCAGAGAAGAGCTGCAAAAAGCAAACCTCACAAAACTTGCACTGCAGGTAACCCCCCACTACATTCCATTTACATAGTTCAGTTTTACTTTTTATGTCAGATTAGCTCAGTTCTAGAACTCGAGGAAAGATTACCATCAGTTCGGCTTTATTTCTCAGAAAAGTTCATAGTAGTAACAAGAAATCGCAGACATTTATCCAGCAAGATACCTTTTCTGCAATTCAGTTCTTTTGATAGCAAAGTGAAGGCAATTAATGAGTCAAATGAAACAAACTCAAATCTTATGGAAGAGTATCAAGTAAGACTAACTGTAGGCATGTATAGAATACATTATACATAACGCAATGAGATTGAGCCAATTCTGATATTCGTCAATATTATTGACTTGTTATATAGAAACAAGCTTCTGTCCTTTTGTGTAAAATGATGTACTATCAAATTGTTTTCGCAATAGCTTAAACATGCAAGCTAATGCCACATGGCAACCATATTGCATTCCATCCTCATGCACATATAGTTAAACATGCATTGGGTGATTGCAAGTTTACAATTGTTTGCAGAAAAAGAATCCTTTGGTAGAGATTAGCGAAGAGCTCAAGCAACACAAAAAAGAAATGCACCTTCTAAGAGAGTTTGTTGTCAAAGCAATTGAGAACTTGCCTTTACAACTGGGCAAGCTTAGTAACAGTGCAGTGGTTGCTACTGAAGATAGTGAGATAAACAAGAATGAGATGATATGTGATGAGAACACAGAGATTATGGATAATCAGGGACTAGAATTACCCTTACCAGTACCAGATCTCCTTTAAGCCATGCACCGCTTGAACCAATTCATATTTACAATTTTATTTTGCTACAATTGTTGTCATATAACATGCTGCATTATTTTTCTGAGAAATATACATATAGCTTTTAGCTACTGATTTTGATATACAGTACAAATTTGAGGTAAAATGTACGTAGTTTTGGTATGAGTGTGTTAATAGTGTGTATGTCAGTATCAGTACCTGAATCACATATTATGCATTCATCAATAATTGTTTCATGCTATACATTAACATACGAGTTTACAATTTTATAAATTAACTATCTGCAACAGTCCCAAGTTCAGAGTACTATCATAATAGCCAAATGTTTGTGGCCACTGACAAGTTTATAGTGCAGAACATCATAAACCTCCATATATAAACTAGTTTTGTTGTTAGGCTGCTGTAACAAAGTCGGATTCGTACTTTATGTCATATCAGAATTCTTGTAAATGTGAAGTTTACTAATGATGTCCTATGCTATAGCAATAATGGTAACAAGCTGTGACTTGCAACTACTATGGCCAGCTTACCTGATATTATTCAGTACACTTTTGCTGCGGCTGCATGTCATCAGGTGTTATTTTATGCATCTTTATAAGTCACACAGACCAGGGCAGTAACATAGCACTAACATAGTAAAGTATTTCAGGATCTGTATTATAATTAGCCACTATATTGAGCAGTAAGGATCAGGACATTCAAGTACAAGCATTGAGTATAAGAAATTCTTACTGGATTTCTCCTCATCAGTTTGTACCAACACATAATATAACTGAGCGGCATTGTTAAATTTGAAAAATTCTAATGGTGAAAATCTATCAGCATCAAGTATGTGGTCAGACTCACAAGAATAAGTTAGATGGCATCTGATGGCACAGAAACCACTGATGAGATGATGACAAGGATCCACTATATGGCTATAGTATCAGATGATCATACTGCACATTGCTATGAAATTTATAAAAAGTATTTAGTCAGGGGAAAAGCAGCTCCATCCAATCTTCACACACATGCTCCACAATTAAACCCCAAAGAGCTACTTGTCACCTCAGTCATGCAGCTTTGCCTGAATGATGAACATAAATACCATCTACTGCAAGGTTTCACAAACGTTTGTTGTGGATTGAAGCAATGCAGAAGATGGAATTGCAGTAAACATGTGCACTGAGTAGGTCATATTGGTACTGAAGTATTGGAATTGTTATCCCACATGAGAAGACTATATAGCTTGTAAATACATGAAGTCAGAATCTTGGCACTAAATTTGCTGAATGCAGAAAACATCTCAGCTAGTGACTTGATCTTCTAGTAGTGTGAAGTCTAAGCACGTGCTGAACAGCCAAACAGCTGGAATCCTAAACATCTTACTAAGCTCAAACCCACTGACTCCTCACCATTATTATTTTGTAGTGATGTCATCTTACAGTGCTGTGGCTCCCTTCATTCCCCAGTATAAAGCCACAGATGTGACACCATGCAGTGTTTATTGTGTTGCTTGCACAACTATTGCAACTGTATGCATGTCTTTCCTTCTTTTCTGTTAATGTGGAATGTTGTATGCCATTGACATGAATATCTCCATTAGCACATCTAGATTAAAACATGTATTGATAGCAATTGGTACTGTGTCACTTATCGAGGAATAGTTACCTCTATCTATATCAACAGCTTTAACATAAAGTGGGCATGTGACTGCAAATGGACAACCGGCCTTTTCTTGGAATTGTTACTGAACCGAATGGTTTTTTATTTTCGTGTCTAGTAGTTAGGGACCCGCCGATTATGCTCATAATTTTACCTATTATGCTATGCTGCACTGCTCAAAAATTTACCTATTATGCTTAAATTTATGCTCAATACTTACCTAATATGCTCAAATTATGCCCAATTAGTTATGCCTCAGTTCTCATGTTCTGCTAATAATTTCCAGTTTATGAATAAATTATAGTGGCTGAAGCACAAACTTACTTGTTAAAACGCATATCACAGAAAAGATCGATATACTCTAATAGAACAGTCAGCTATGTGATTGTTCTATTAGAGTTACTGACTGTTCTATTAGAGTATATCTATCTTTCTGTGATAGCTATTTTTATAAGCAAGAATTCATACTATTACAAAATATTCTACCTATTATGCTAGAATTATGCTCAATGCTTTCAGGCACCTATCATGCTCATAATTATGCCAGCATAATCGGCGGGTCCCTACTAGTAGTTTCCCCGAGCATTCAACTTTAGGGGACGTGTCTAGTAGTTTCCCCGAGCATTCAAATTTAGGAGATGCTAAAAGTAGCATTAGTGTTAGGGTTAGGCTCGGGTTCAGCTTTGGTTTCTTCTTCACCTTTAGGTTACGTTCTTCTTACTGTATTATAGTGTATATAGTGAGACTACTAGCTACGTGAGTAGCATTTATAAGGTATACGTAGTTTTACTGTCGGCTCAAAAGCGAGTCCGGCTTATTGAACCAACTTTCGATTCAGTAACCACTGCCAAATATTATAGCAATCAATCCTATGCTTTACATACTATATTAGAACAATCAAATATCTTTTTTATGTGCAATGATTAACCAAATAATTTTAAATATATAAACAGTCAGTCAATTCTACATTTCTATTTCAATTCAGTTACTGGAATAGCTAATGCATAAGTTTCGGAGCATAATGCAAGCTTTTTCCAGAAAATTCTGAATAGAATAATGCAAAGAATCATGAGCATAATTACCTCAGCCCTAGGTCTGAGGGTGCAGCCCCCAGAAACTAAAACTATTTTAGGACAAATAAATTGATGTAGAGTGGTTTTATGTACAAAGCTTTCTAGGTGGACTACATTGAAGTAGTATAGCCGCCACTATAGGGTCATTATAGGTTCAGCTAACTGCAACTAGCATGGACCATGTACATTTCATCAATGTGCCCATGCATGTGGGATAGTGCTGCTATATACGAGTCACTGAGCATTCTCAATAGTGTTACATGTGATATGGTGACTGCATGTTCTATTAGAGTCAATGGCGGATCCAGGATGGAGCATTTGGGGCAAATGCCCCCTCCCCCCCAAAAAAAATTCTTCACCTTGTGGAGGAGCCAGTCATACATCTGAATAAAATAGCTACTAAACTTTATCAGGCCAAGAAACTCATGAAAATATGCACATTCTACTAGCATTTATTACAAATTCACCTGAAACCAAAGCAAACCAAAGTCAAACTAGCTGTGAAATTGTCACCCGGCACCTTCATACGTACTAAGCGCCTCTAAAATAATTATCGTGTTGCATTTGTTTAAGAAATTCAGAGCCTAAACAGCCTTTAAGACTTTACAACCATCTGAAAAGGTAAAAAAGGCAAAAATCAACAGTAAGACACTACTAAGAGGTGATTATTTGTTGCTTCAAAAATGCAGCACTGAACTGGCTCTCCAACCATTTACAACTTAGCCTGTTTGTGCCCCTCCCCTTGCCAACTCCTGGATCCGCCCCTGAGAGTATAGCTATATTTGACTTTTGACTGACTATACTATTTAGTATTTCAATCTTGGAAAGGGGGTGGGGAGAAAGAGACGTACCTCCTGTGCCCCCCTGGATCCATCACTGAACCATAGTGAGTAGGAGAGAAGAGAGAAAGGCCAGGGAGAACAAAGCCCACTCCCCCTCAGATTATAAACGCCAGCGCTTTTTGTTGGGGTGAAACTGGCTTTCTCTACCTACCACTACTTTGTCGATTAAGGGAAGGAGGAGAAAAAACAAACAAAACAAGTTGATATTGTGCTACTTCTAAAAACCAGGCGCCATGCAGCTAGCTAACTCATCTATGCTACTATAAATTGACCAACTATGTATTACTACTTTACAATAGGGTAATTTTGGGTTATGCAATAACATTATTAGCTAATTTTCGTACTTCGTAATTCATGAAATATTCATAATTCGTTCAATTACGTTGCTATGCACTGCTAAGGAAGCGTTTGTTAAACAAACCGCTTTTACCAACATATTACGCACAGAAGTATCTTCTAAACTGTTTTATAGTTTGACTAACGTGTTTTTTCCCACAAATTCTCTCGACAAAGCCTCAAAGCATCATTTTCAACTACAAGCTAAACAATCACAACTTGGGTACATCAAACCAACACTCCTACCTTGGTGTTATATTGGACAACAAACTATCATGGTCTCCACATATTAGTAATATAGCTGCTAAGGCCAATAGAACATTAAACTTTTTGAAACGCAATCTGAGTTGCTGCTCGTCTAACATCAAAGCAACAGCCTACCTTACGATAGTACGACCGTCAATGGAATACGCTGCAGTCATCTGGGACCCATACCACCATAACAATATTCAACAGCTAGAGAAAGTACAGCGTAGGGCAGCTAGATGGGTCCTAAATGATTTCAATCGAATCAGCTCAGTCACAGCTATGTTACAGCATCTTTCTTGGCCAAGCCTTCAGCTGAGACGTAAAATATCCAGATTACAAGCACTTTTTAAAATTATACATCAAGATTATTTACTGTCAATTCCTCCTCATTTTATTTCAATGACAAGATCCACCAGACTATATCACCCACATCGTTTTATTCTACCAAACTCATCCACCTATTCATACCAACAGAGCTTTTTCTCCAGATCAATTAAGGATTGGAACAACTTACCATCTTCCATCATTGAGAGCAACAATATTGACTCTTTTTCAGCGGAACTGCAAACATTGTATAGAACTCAATAACTGTAATCTTTGTAACTACGTAGCTAAATTCATTTTATGATTGCTTTTCTTTTCCTGAGCATATCAGCTGCGCTGTCTGCTCAGTAACAATAATAATTAAAGCTGCTCTTCATTTTCGTTCGCGTACGTAAGGGATACGCCCCCTTTCAACTCGAAGCGATAGGCTATTCCTGGCAGTGTACGAGGCCTGCACCGTTGTTTTTCAGTTGCTAAACGCCTGAAAACCTCAAGGAGAAGGTAGTCTGAGGAAAGTCGCCACATCCGTATTTCAGTCCGCCGAAAAGAAACCACCTCAGAGCCAAGTTCACCTGTGCAGAAGTTTAATACAGATTTCATTTCACTTTAACTTCTAACGTAAAAGCTGCTTTTACCATTATTAAATGATTTTGCTCACGTGGGTGCGTACGGACAAACATAGGTAGATAGGTAGATAGGTACACACGCACACACTTTTACGAAAACAATTACAGTAAACCAGGCGCACGCCCACAGCCGGCCTTCGGCCGGCTGTGGGCGTGCGCCTGGTTAAAAAATAACAGCAATAATTATATTAATACACGTGACTTATGGCCTACCAAGGCGGGACCGGGACTTTGAGGCACAACGAGCAGAACGAGGCGAGCTCGCAACGAGGAAGATGGAAGGACCTTCAGCGAAAAGGGCAAGAAGTGAAACAACATCGACAGAAGGTAAAATGTGTAGACTATTTTGGTTTAGTATATTGGCGCATCTAGGTGTGGGCCTGCCAAAGAATTTTGGTGCCATCTGATAGCGGTACTAAAGATGTTTGTATGTGAGACCGAGATACTCTAATACAGCAGTCAATCACTCTAATAAAGCAGTCAATCACTCTAATAAAGCAGTCAATCACTCTAATAAAGCAGTCAATCACTCTAATAAAGCTGGCACACTAGCAGTGTAGCTAACTGTACAGTTACAAATAAGGATTCATTTATGTAGTTTATCAATGATATGATGTATAGAGGTTATCTGTTTGCATCATTTTAAGTTAGTAAAGGCTAATAGACACCATGTTTTTTGAAGCAAAAATCAATGGGACCCATGTGAGAAAATGAAACTTTGTGCACAATTGAAGAAAGACGGGGAAAATCGCTATGCTGAGTGAGTTACTTATATTAATAGCCAATTCAAAAGCGGGAACAAAGGGGACTGGGTTAATTCTCCTGTACAAGCTAATGAGCAGCTGGAGTTTAATGACCCTGTTTCTTCCAGCTGCGAAGCGATATTACTAAGCAACAAATAACAACAAATGTATCACAGCTTTCTTATTTTCGCCAGTGCTCTTTGGCTTGTATATCACTCTTGCCTCACACATTAACAAAGATAACCTGTGATTATACGGAAAATATTTAGTGTGACATCAAATGGATATCCTCTATAGTTGGTGGAGGGCCGCCATTGTGAGGAGGCTGTTACCTGGAACAGTGGCGTAACTAAACCCGGGCCTAGCAGCAAATTATTAGATTGAAAACAGACATTTTGTATACCGCGACACCAAGATAGGCTTGGCCAACCATCACGGACCGTGGACGATGTATCAAAAATTCGAACAAAACAGCGAAGAAGACTTACTGGTCTTAGGTCTATACTCTAGAGTATCTCTTACTGAGCAATAGTGGACCATTGGTCAATTTGATTGGGGCACAAACTACCACGCCCCTTAAATTAAATTTCACGTGCATAAATTAGGCTGTGGCGTTAGACCATGTAAACAATGTTGAGCACGTGTCCTAGCACATGGTAACAGTTGTGCTAAATGGCCAGCTTCTTCAGTGCTATTCTCTTCAACACTTCCACTCACTCCATTTAGTGAACGTGCGATGCAACAGTTAACAAAAGGATCGTCCATGCTAAGTAACGAAAATATTAGTTACTCACACTAATTATTGTTTTATTTTTAGACTAGCTTACTCACGTGATAATGCATTTAAACAAAGGCAGGTGACGTTCTGCAATTGAGGCTTGAGATAACAGTGATAAACTGCACTACGAGGCAATGAATTGTTGAGAGAGTTGGTCTGCTATATATTAAAGTAGAGGGGATTACTTGGAACTAGAGATAAAGAGTCAAACTGGAATCTGGAGTGGTAATTCACTAAATTCAGTGGACAAAATCAGTGTGGCCAGGAGTGTCTAACCTAAATAGCTATAACGCAGTATATCTATACTGCCAGTGATGTATAGCTCTACTTGATTGTGGACGAATATGTTGGAATACAGTTGAGACACGTGAGAGTGAGATGAGGCTCAATCTGCAGTGGTTACATTATACTTACATAGATAGTAATTTGTAATAAAGCAGCTACTTGGATATAAGTTAGCTAAATTAATACTACACCGTATGTTGGCTAGCCCATCATGAGGCATGAGCCTTTTGTACAATCATGACATTACATGTTCTGTGGGGGTGTGTCACCCCATCACCTTCCGGTTAGCTACGCCACTGATTGCAGTAGGCCCTGGTGTCAGTCTGGTTCTAGTTACGCCACTGACCTGGAAGTTAATAGGACATTTTTACTTGTGAATTTAAGGCTAGCTAGCAGCTACCGGTGCTGCAAAACACCCTTAGTCGGGTACAGCACGGCACAGCTTGAAATAAACTGTAGTGTGAACCATCCTAAACTGGGTCCAGCACAGCACGACAAGGAGAGGTGGGCACGGGATAGAATACAGTGTGAATGCATTCTGGGCTGGCCAACTTGAGTTGAAAATAATGTTTTGCTTCTGTTTGCCACACAGCAAATATATTAAAATTGTTCTACAAAATGGTTACAACGTACTGTACTTTTGGTAGACTATTTGACAGTTATGCTCTGACAATGCATTGATATTCTTGGTGAAAGGAATACTCAATAGTTAAAACATGGTGGCTATTACATTGTGTGACTTATTTCAGCTGGTTTTATGCTCCAGTGCATTTTCTTATGATATCTAGTAGGTTAAGTCACTAGCAAAGCCTATGACCAAGTCTGCATGTAGGCCATGTGGTGCCCCACTGGCTGTCCCCTGTATCTATGACCGAATCACTGAAAATATTCTAAGGCTGCAAAAGATTGATATACTCTAATAGAATGCTCAAATACCCTAATAGAGCTGTCAAAAGCACTTCATAAAACAGGTGTATGTTCTTTCTCCATGGAGGGATTTGGCTACAGCTACTGCTTGCATATCCTTTCTAGCTCTCTCTCAGTGCCCAACTCTTCACCAAGAGCGATCACCTTGTATATATGGAATCCACAGATCACATCGTCTGTACAACAAAGCTCATCCTCACGGCATGCAAGTCCATGAAGTGATGTCAGATGCTTGCAACGATGACCTTTTCATCGAGCTTTTCATTCACTGCAGCAATGGTGGGCGACGGTAGCTATCACCTTACATAATGGTCCATTGGGTTAGATTCTCTTGATGGAGTACGACTGCTCGGTTTTCTTAACTCGAAAATACTTCAAGATTCCCAAGATGTGTGTTTATTCCAGTTCACGTGATATTAAAAGTACACAAGTGGAAAAGTTTGGATGGTTTTAGTTTGGCAAATAGCTGGTCATTTGCCAAATTTGCCAAACTTTATCTCCTCCAAACTTTCCCACTATACGGTAGTCAAAAACGAAAAAGATCTTTCCCTATAGCAGGAATCAAACTACTGACCTCTTACTTTGTAAGTTGATATATTACCACTGTATCAAGTGTAACTAAAGGCTGTTTTGTACTGCTTATAAATGCTGTATGTTGATTAACACTGTATTCAACAGCTAAAAACTTTACCAAAAGAGGTTTTTATTATGAAAATAGCCTGTTTAGATACTTTTAACTAAGAAAGTTGTAATTCTGGTGAACTTTTAGACATCATGAAAGCTAAAACGGCTGCAGCTTGTAGTCCCCAGACCCCCTGGTACCAGATATTCTATACCCTGGTCAGCCCCCCTCACATCAACTACAGGGATATACTTCCTCTTCCTCTCCACCAATGAAATGATTTAGTGCTAGGTAGTTATTAAAGTTTGCTTGAAACTTCAGTTAGATATATACATATAGTCTGGAAATAAAGTCACAAAGCTGAACTATACACAACATCTCAGAACCCTTTGAGGCATAATTTTAGATGTATACTAGTGGAATTCTAGCCAACCCTAAATAGCTTATTGTTGCACCGATATCAAGACTCACGGTAGTGAGTCGCGCGGCCAATAAAGCAGAAATGCGCGCCGCAGACAATAAATGACGCGACCACTACGTGAGGATTTTACAAGAACGAATGTTGTCAAATTCGGCCTTCCTGTAATCCACCCGTCACTTACGCTATCCCTCTGAAACTCTGGAGTTGAACTCATCGTGTCACTAGTAACTACCACACAAGCAGTGAAGCAAATCCACGCCTATTGTTTCATGATTGAGGTTGCCGACATCAAAGGGGAAGTTTCATTTTTTTTTTTATCGCATGCGGTTAGACACAACCGCAGGTGTATGCCTTGCGTTCCTTTGTGCATTCCGAACATTGATCGCCCTGTTATCGCTTCAGTATTCACTCAATCACCTCAAGATTCACATCATCGATTTCACCATACATGATATACCCTACAGTCGTGATTTCAGCACCAAACGAAGTTTCAGTCGTCCTCAGTCGACCTAGAGGCCAAATACAAATCCCAGATTGTTGTTTTCCGCAATACTCGCTTGGCATGTAGGGCAATGTGTCTTTAAACTGTTCTGAAAGTTTCGTTCAGATTGAAACATTTGTTTTCGAGAATGCCTAGTTTGAAATTTGAATTTAGTCGCCCCCACGTCATTTGCTCTCAGAATTTTACTCGGAATTTAAAGAATGACGCAGAGCACAACTGCGGTCACTGGGTATTGATGAACTGGCGCTCTATGTAGTTAATCAGTACATATAGCCACCAAGAAGTGTGCTGCCATAGATTATAGTCCATAGATATAATCTATGGTGCTGCATACCATCCTTCGTTTTGAAATTAGTCGCCCCCACATAATTTGTCTTCTAAGGGTGCGGCTTAAAGAATGACACAAGAGTACAACTGCGGTTACCAGTTGTTGACACAAGCTGTGAGTAATTAGCACATGTAGCTAGCTTAAAAGGAAATGTGCAAAATCGCCTAATACAATTGTCACCATGCATTATTGCATTTTATAACACCCCCACACAAAATTACACATGTAATTACAACATACAGAGGAGACACATGAATACCAAACACCATAGGCGGCGGAAGGGGGGGGGGGGGGGGCTAAACCCCCCCTCAGAATGATATCACACCGAAATTATCTTTCTTGAAGTGGGGCTGAAAACCGTGATAAAGATCGAGATACTCTAATAGAGCAGTCACTCTAATAAAGTATTCAGTGTGTAGCGAGCTATGAAAGGATTTTTATGTAGTTTATCAGCTAGAAATGGTAGCTAGTGAGGCGAAAAGCTCTTGTCAGTTGGTTGCGACCTTTTTTTTTTTTTTTTTTTTGGTCTCACCTTACCAAACTATAGAAATAAGTCTGGGTCAGCCCAGCCCCCACTCATATCAACTACTTCCTCCGCCGCTGCCAAACACTTTTCACAACAATAATGTAAGAATTGTACAATAATGACTGTAATATAACTGCTATGCAAATATAACTGCTATGCAAATGTTTTCCAGTGGCCCGCCATGGTAGCAAGTCTCACATGACGGCATGTATATTCATCCAAACACAATGGGAGTAACGAGTAAGCGTGATGACAACAAGTTGGTATGACTCCATTTGTAGAATCCAGATGAGTGGGTGTGGCTCCAGTATGTCTAAACAGTTAACAAACATTCCTGTTATAAATACGTGCTAGAGTTGCAATATAATAGTATAGTATTTAAATGCAATAATACATAGTCTCCATTGCATCACTATCAAACGACACTAAGTGGAGGATATTATTGCATCTCTAGTATGTACACTCTATCAGAACAACCTATCTTAATGGCCACTAGTATAGAAAGACAACCACTCTTGAAAAGCCAATTCCAATTGAGAATTTATACACTGTTACCTGCTGAATGAGTGAAGGTGGCAATAAACAAGTTCCACCGTAATTTATACACGTGATCTGATCCTGTATATGTGACTGGATTTGCGAAAAGGTACCTTTTTCACACACAAAATTTGACCCATTTTTTGAACTTTGAATCTTCATAACTTTTATATCATGGCATATAATTGCCTGAAATTTTCCATGAGTGTAGCTACAGTATCTGGCTGCATTGTGATACTAAGAGCAAGTTAATCAGTATAAGGAGTCAAGTGTTACGTCATTTTGTTTGCTGGTATGTAAAATGCGTGGAAAAGGTACCTTTTTGCAAATCCGGTCACATATTCTGTCAGTGGATGAGATCCACTTGGCCAGGACAAAATGTGACTCAAGTGCCCTGGATGATCCATACTCAACCAACTTATGACCCAGTGGCACAATGGAACTGACTATTTATAGAGAATACAATTATATTTATTTCTAAGATGTGTGGATGTGTGGACACATTACAACACATTACATGTACATACAAGACATGCTACGTACTGTTTTAGCATTTCAAGTCACCACATTATACACGTACCAGTCAACAATGCTTCATAGTGCCCATCAGTAAACCTGAAGAAAAGTTACGAAAAATAAAAATTCACATAAGTACAATGAAACCTCATTAATATGGCAGGCTGTGGGACCAAAAAATTTGGCCTGAATAACAAGGTGGCCTTATTAATGAGGTCATAAGTAATGCTTAGCTATATTTGGGACCTACTAGAGGTGGCCAATATAATGAGGTGGTCTTATTAAAGAGGTGGCCACTAAGTGAGGTTTCACTGTACATATAGTTCACAATATTGTGAACAATATTAATGGTTAACAATATACACTGAAACCTGCAGGTCACTTCTTGTGGAAGATTGCTCTCTACACAAAATGACACATTCAGAGATTGTATTTAGATGGATGATACAGTAACGCATTGTGACTTCAATACTCGTGATGTGTCACTGCTAGGCAGCAACCATATACACGGCACTGCCACATCGCACTTGCTCGCACACACAATTTTTCTAAAGATTTTACAAATTGATAATTAAGGGGTGTGGCAACTAGATTAAGGGGTGTGGCAACTAGCTGTTTCGCTCGCAAGACTGTGTGGCAGCTGTTTCCCTTCTGTACAAGTGGCCACCAAGACAGGTCCACTGTGGATGAAAGCCAGGCATTAGATATTTGGTATTTCATGTGTTGAAGACATTCCAGGGCTTCTGGTAGTCTCAAATCTCACCACAGTTTAACTCAGGCAGTGTTGTGGTCACCACTAAACTACTGGAATGCTGTGTTATGTTCATCTTATGCTTGGCTACTATATTGTAGAACTGAAATGGATACTCTGAAAAATATATCCTATGGATAATGACTTCATCACTTTCTTCATCAGGAGCTTATAAGGACCAATAGTGAAACTTTTTACACTTGGGGCTGACAGTCAACTGCCTATGTCTGAAGCAGTGCTTTTGGTGCTCTAACAGATTGGCTGCCCCCTTGCTGCCAGCACTCACTGTCTCAAACGCTGTCATACACTAAATCCATCTCTATAGCCAGTTAGAACAGCATGCTTCTTACCTTTTTTTAAAGCCGCATAATGCAGCCACCTCTATAAAAGGCAAGGTTAGAAAATTTTGTCCCTACGGCCTGAATAATGACCAGTTTTCACTGTACTATTAGTGATCATGGGGGATTATTTATTAAGATACTAAGATATACAAACGCTACAACCTCTAAATATAGCAGTAATTTTTTTACCCTGGTCCAATGTCTCGTAATAATCGTGACTTCGTGAGAGACTCTACTGTGACAAATACATGTTTATCATGATATGTGCTAATCGCCTTTTTACAATTAAGTTTTACAACACAAATACATGTATAGTTAGACTCACCAATTGCGACTAAATCCCTTCAACACGAAAAGAGACAACCTTGGAGACAACAGCCACACAAGCCTATTCTGGTGCGTTTATTTAGTAGTAATATAAATTTTAAAGGCGTTTATTTACAACAGGATATAATTACGCGCCCCTCTATTGTCTCTGTACATACTTGCCTTTTCTTTACTATTCTCATTTCATTTCACAAGATCTCTTGGCAGGGGCGTAGCTTCTTCACTTGAATTAGTCAATGCTTGAAGTAGATCGAGATACTCTAATAGAACAGTCACATTTCTACAAGTGCCATATTTTTATATTGTAAAGTCTGTAAGTAGCTAGTAATTTAAACTATACAATCCGATGTTAAGCAGAAGTTGTAACTATGCTAAATATTGATTGCTGTGTTACAGCTGTTTTGTGACTGCTCTAATAGAGTATCTTGATCGTTTCAATGCAGTACAAGATGAAAGGCAAAGTGTTGTTAAGCGTTTACTAGTTAAAATGGGTGTTAGTTGACTGCAGTTGCATGCCACTAACAGGGCCATCCAGAGAAATTAGAGGGCCCAGGGAATAGAGTTAAAGAGGGACCCAGGGGCAAGGAAGGGTCTAGATCCTGATTGCTCTATTAGAGTATATCGATCTTTCTTTAAACAGGATTTCAAGTGACCCCTTTCGGGCTGTGGTAGGGGACAAAATACCCCAATGTGGGCGGCCCTGGCCACTAAAATTACAGTTATATTTTAATATTCTGTCACTGTAATCTGGGGTTTCTGTCAAAACCATGGAACTCACCTACTGTTATCAACAGTGCATTGCTTATTCTAACAAAAAGTATTGAAATCCCATCCAAAAACAGCTTATAGCTGTAAAAAAAGTGCGCGTCCAAGTAAAACAGAGTTAACTGCGACAAAAAGTAATGATATCATAATGCGGCCATGTGCAAGGTGTGCAAGTTGTAAAATTAATATTAGCTAATCAGATAATACAATGTTATTGTTAAAGTGTTAATGAGAACTATGTGATGCTGCTAGTTTTTAAGTGTGTGAGCATCTTCATAAATGCCACATAAATTTAATTCTCAATAAAGCAATGTGTATAGATTCTCTGATAGTAATAAATAGTTTGAGTTTGGCCACCTTTCCTTTGTTCGTAGCATTGCTGTATACAGGAAAGGTGGCCAAACTCAAACTATTTATTACTATCAGAGAATCTATACACATTGCTTTATTGAGAATTAAATTTATGTGGCATTTATGAAGATGCTCACACACTTAAAAACTAGCAGCATCACATAGTTCTCATTAACACTTTAACAATAACATTGTATTATCTGATTAGCTAATATTAATTTTACAACTTGCACACCTCGCACATGGCCGCATTATGTTATCATTACTTTTTGTCGCAGTTAACTCTGCTTTACTTGGACTCGCACTTTTTTTACAGCTATAAGCTGTTTTTGGATGGGTAACATTTTGTTCAAGACAGCTGATATATAATGCTGAATAAGCTGGTTTACATAGAATTTCAGATATAATACTGCATGTCTATATTAGTATAGTGGCGTGGCCCCCAAAATTGGCAACATTGTGCATTTTTTCATAAAACCATGAAACTTTCCACATAAGTAGTACTCCTCATGACATGTAATTTTAGATATAGTGCCATCGCTGAGTTGACTTTTATGGCCATTTTTGTATAGAAAAGTGATCATTTTTGTCTTTAACTCCCTGAGGCAGTAATTAACTTGTTAAAACATGGTACCAAACAAAAGATCTTGCTGATAGAAACAGGTTGGTTTTTATTTGAAGTCAATAAGTGATTTCATTACAAAGCTATGATCATTTTCACTAGCTGCAAAATTTGATAAATTTACCTGCCCTCGAGGTGTGAATTACCTGTGGGCAGATAATTATGCATAAATTTATCAGATTTTGCAGCTAATAAACATACTCATAACTTAAGAATGAAATCACCTATTGACTTCAAATAGTTGTTTAGATCTTTTGTTTGGTACCATGTTTTAACAAGTTAATTACTGCCTCAGGGAATTAAAGACAAAAATGATCACTTTTGTGTACAAAAATGGCCATAAAAGTCAACTCAGCGATGGCACTATATCTAAAATTACATGTCATGAGGAGTACTATTTATGTGGAAAGTTTCATGGTTTTATGAAAAACAAAAAAACTGTTTCCAGACTGGGAATCATCCATACGCCATGGCTCACCAACTTCTGCTACTCGTACTGTACCTCGTACTGTACAGCTGTACAAATCAGACATCAACCACTCGGGTCGCAACCACTAACACTGTCTCGAGTACTGTCTATGCAAGTCACGTGCAAAGTGAGACAACCTTTCTAATCAGGTCACCTGTCTGATCTGGCTATTGTAATAATCCCCAAATGTATGGTTTGTGTATAATTATAAAAGTGACCTGAATTGTGGCCCATGTGGCAACCAGAATAGACAGGTTTCACTGTACGCCTTTTCAGTTACCATAGTAGTTGCAAAATTTTGTGTTATATTTCTTTCTCCACTACCATTGTGGCTGTCTATGGGTTGTTATGACAATCATGTTTACACTCATTGTTTGTGATTTCTGTGGATACCCAAAAATTTATGTTGTAGTAGTTGCTAATTTCACATTCTAATTTAGGGGTGTCTGGGTAAATGCCCTTTCCCAGAATAATTTTAAAAATTAGGTGCCAGCTGATTGAGTTTAAGGGTATTTACAGTGGTTTTAATAATTTCAATACATGCTAGGACTGTTCTATTATAGTATCTCAATCAGTTTCTGGAACTGTTGTGACATAAACCCGACTACTGGGTTCACGTGACGACTATTGCACAATACAGCTTTAAATTGGGGGTGCTATGCACCCTCATACCTGAAAAAATGTACCATGTCCATTTCTGCTATTAATTAATAAGATACATTCACAAAAATATGTCTGGCAGGATTCTTCCCTTTGATGGGGTATGTCTAGCTAGTCATAAATTATAGTTAACAACAAGTACAGGGATTCAAATTTGAGAAGAGATTATAGAAATAGAAAAGGGAGATCGTCTGCACTGTAGCTATGCTATTATTACTCAACTATAGTAGGAATTAAATTTAATGTGCTCTAGTATAGCAAATGTAGATGACCTTTTGTTTAAATTCCTAGCTATTCAAATTTGTAGTTCCTTGTGTTGTTTAGTTAAGTGCTGTGTGCAACTGTTATTGCTCAGATATCAGTTATCCTTTCTGCATAATAATTGTTCTATTTGAGTTGTTTACTGTTCCTAGTTGGTCATTGTTTAAAACTCACTGTCCGTGCTCATTCCCGTTCCTGTATCATTTCCACTAACAATTTTCAATGTGTAAGGAATTTTGAATAACTGAGTTGTCATTGTAGCAAGTGAAATATTTTTTACGACTCAAGGTAGACAGAGAAGTTATATATCCTTGAATGTATGATGTCCTACTAATAAGGTACATGTGTTGGCTAACTATTCTGCATTGTTAGAAGTCATTGGATCATTGTTTCCAAATTGGGATGTAGCTTATATACCTGCTATAATTATACTAATATGCAAAAGTACGTAGCCGTGTATGAGCTCTTGTACTATAATGTATACAAGTTCCTCATTAACATTAGTAACTCGTTGATATAACTACACAAGTTCTTGAAATTTGGCTCATTTGTAGAGCTGCTTGACCTGCTAAAATCCTTTCAAAATCTTTTTGTTCAAATGTCTGTCACTTTATGACCAGTCAAAGTTTTCACCATAATTTTTTTGTAGATATCACATGACCAGGTCCAGAAATGCTGATCTTTTTCTTATCATGAATACACCATTAAATTCCTTGTCCACAAAAGTAAGTGGTTTTTTTAAAATGTAGGACTGAAACAAGTGTATACTCGAGTACTTGTTAAAGATTTTGGTACTCAGGATAGTAAAATTGGTAATTGAGTACTTGTTAAGATCACATGACCCAGCTCACATGATGCCTTTCCATCAGGTAGTGATAAAAATGAAGGCTATAGAGTTTGATTGGCATAATTTCTTGTCAGAAATACTAAGATCAGTACTTTAATACAGTGTGTGTATCATTGTTGTTACTTGAAGAAACTGTTGTTACTTGAAAAGCTGTAAGCTTCTTAAAGTCAGCATAATGGAAGGCAACAAGGTAGCTAGTATTCATGACTACTCAATCATTAATTGTGACCAGATTTTACAGAACCGAACCAAATCGCACATCAGGCAAAATCAAACTAACACCATCAGTGGATAGCTACACTATCGTACTACAAGTTTTGACCCTCAGCACTACTCAAACTACACGAGGCTGGTTTTAATATACGTCTTTTCTGGGTGGTGTGGAGTGCCCAAATGGTGGTTTCAGGCCTTGTGAAGGACATGGCTTGGCAAGAATCAGTGGTTTACTGGTGGACAGCCTTATAATGTTGGCCAGACGTGTTCTCTGTAGATTTTGCTACATATCAGCCAGCACAGCCCTGAAATCTCGTGTCTGGACTCCAATCGTGGTCTGCCTCCATTTTGAGGCCTACTTTTTGCCCTCCCCGCCACCCCCCAGCCTCCACCCCCCAGCCTCCACCCCCCAGCCTCCACCCCCCAGCCTCCACCCCCCAGCCTCCACCCCCCAGCCTCCACCCCCCAGCCTCCACCCCCCAGCCTCCACCCCCCAGCCTCCACCCCCCAGCCTCCACCCCTTTGTGAGCACTCGTGATACTACTTCGCTCGTCCAACTGCTCAGATTTTCTATCTTATTTGGCGGGAAACTGTACAAGCAGCTACAAGTACTGGAAGTGACTTGAAAGGTAACAGATTGATGCATCTTTTGTGTAAATGTCATACGCGTGCTTGCTATCCTTGGAGAGTTATGCTGGCTTCAATTCTTTAAAACCGTTTATCTCGAAACTTCTAATGTGCGATTTGGATCGTTTTTCCAAAATCCAGTCACAATTGTAGAGTGTTCGAATACAAAAAACCATGATTGTTTCAGCCCTATTTTATTGTTGGCTACCTGTGCTGAGACTTACGAGTAGTAAGAGGTCATGATGGAGCCATTGCCTATTTAGAGATGGCTGGATCCTGTTGTACAGTAAATTACCCCTATTTTGAAGCTCATAAACTTGGCCCTATTGTACCTCAGTTTTTTCTGTTGCATTATAATTGCACTACATTGCCCAGTCACCAGCCTGATTGGAGCTCACCTATTGGATGAAGCTTCACAAAAACTGTATACAATGGTGGAAGAGTTGGCTGTTTGTAGCTATACAAACATGTAGAGAAATGATTACAATGAGTATCAAGATTTGGTCCAACTATTGGTAAGCTACAGCACTGTAAAGAATTAAATCCAATGTTTCCTTTTAGTTGGGAATATAATAGCTGTGTGATAGACTGGTTTCCAAGAGGTGGTCACATTTAAAGACATCCCATATTCAATATATATGGTATATTACGGTAACATTATTGGCTAAAAGAGTTTGGGCTTCCTCTCTTTAGTTGGTGCCAGAGTATTTCATCTCGTATTTGTATCTTGTCCATCTGTCTGACTACTTTATTAGAGTAACAAAACTAGTGTGACTGTTCTATTAAAATTTCTGGCTGCTCTATTAAAGTATCTTGATCGTTTTAACTAATTTACAAATTTTGTTACTGGTAAAAGCCTTATAATCGCTTCAAAATGCCAGCATAATTCCTGACTTCTTCACATACCTAATTATACTGACATAATTGCAGCAGTTTAAGGGTATGCAAGTTGCCTAGCTGTTGGCATGTCCAATCAAGAATTTATATCCTCCAATATCAATCAAATTCTAGAGTAAAAGATGGCTTTTGGTTTTACTTTTCATTATAAGGGTTTGCTACATAAGTAAGTGGTCTGGGGGCATGCATTATATGTAGCAATATCTGCTTTGAGACCATAGACAAAGCATATCAACAGAGCTTATTTTGGTAAACAATAACTAAAACTTGTCAATTTATTAAGGTAAAATCCTCACCAATCAAATGACTTATATAGTGCAATTCAGTAACCACTTACATTGATGAATAATTGTTGTGTAGTCATACAAAATATATTGTATTGTGGGGTAAATCTGCTGCTGTGTATTTGTAAATTTTAACTAGGTGTGCCAAACATGTTGAGAGCCTCAGAATGGTGCAACACAACTTTCAGTGCCCTACTACAAGACCCCAGTACACATGATGTGACATTCAAGACATCTGATGGTGGTAGTGTGAGTGCTCACAGGGCAATAGTAGCAGCTGGTTCACCAGTGTTCCATGCTATGCTATATGGAAATACAAAGGAGAAAAATGAGAATGAAATTTCATTACCAGTAGTAGACTCTTACACATTACAACAAATGCTGACATTTATTTATACCGGGCAAGTCCAAACAAGCTGTGATGATTGCCTTAACCTGTTACATGCTGCCCATTACTTTGATGTTTCACTGTTGGAAATTAAGTGCACTGAAATGATTGCAGCTTCACTCGACATGCACAACTACAGCAAATTAGCCACCATTGCATCACAACAGCAATTCGACTTCTTGCATAAGCAATGTCTGCAATTCTTGGAAACTAATATCAGTAAAATAATCAACTTTGAAGAATTTAATACACTTCCCGCAGATTACATGTTACAGGTTTGCAACAGTTCAGAGCTTTACATTAAGGAATTAGATCTTTTCCTCGGAATCACAAAATGGTACAACCATCAGCAGTATGATTTGCCTCAGAATATTGCCAGGGATATTTTCAAAGTGATACGTTATCCACTTATATTTGCCAGTGATTTACTTGAGAAAGTTGGCCCAATGAATATGGCAGATGCAGATCTCTACAGAGCAGCTTTAGCTTATCGTCTGAATTTGGATGGCTATAATGGTCCACCCATTCAACTTCAACCAAGAAAATACTTCATAACATTTCGTTCTGACAATGATGATGTTGAGATACAGCAAACTGCAAAGGGAACTGTAATCACCAAATTAAGAAATACTGGGGAAATATTGACAATTGCTGGCACCATTTATCTACCTATGCAGTTTAAGTTGCTTACCAGTAATTGTGATGGAGATCGTGAAAGTATCAGCATTAACATAGCTGATGGTAATAAGAACAGTGAAACACTGAATGTTAACACCCTCCCTATGAAGAAAGAAGTCCTTTGTGTTGTAAGTGCTGCCTGTTCAACAGATCACACAAGATATGTGGCCAATATTGGTGGTACAAGATTGTCATTTACATCATATCAACCTCAGCAGGCTGAGAGTGAAGTACCTTGTGTAATAGCACTTAACATTAATATGAAGCAAATTAACAACCAAGTACAGGTTACATTAATGTAGTTTAATGTATGTAAATGTGTGTATAAAGTAATAGTGTAACTTTGTATAGGGTGTTTATTATGTAATGTTATGCTATATAGTTTACCAATGAAATATACCTAACTTGGAATACTAGTAGCTGTGCAATAACTGAAGATACCTTTGTATAGTAATGATACAGCTGTAACACAGTAATGATTGTTTAATTTGTATACATGTATTGATTTAAACTCATTTTAATAGTGCATGCTGGTGGGGTCCTCCACTTTAAAGCTGAGCAAACTCAAGGCACGACACGTGTTACATGTGCATAAATACCAGGTTTTATTTTTATATTCATCAACAAGTAACTGGACTGTATACCATGCAGCTGTGAACTCCCAGATTTATTAAGAGCGGATTACATACAAGCATTGAACTGAAGCATTTCCCCCAGCTTTTGGGATTTTGGGTAATCATGTTATTGATTCGGCAATTGGGTAAAGTCATTCTAGCTCTCTGTATTGCAGGAGCACAGTTGAAAAGAAAAGCTAACATATACACTACATTAAAAAGCCTAGAATGGAGTACACAAACTAGTTGGTATAGCTGGATGAATTAAGAACATAATTATATATTTTATTCTTATAGACTCTCTCTCTCTCTCTATATATATATATATATATTAAATTATAGGCCTCCTAGGTTTGAATTCTTGATCATTATTTAACACTGAAGTGTATGCTTTGCAAAGCATCTGAGATAAAACTGACTTATTTGATGGTAAAGTGTTGTCTCAGACAGGCTTTCTGAGAGAAACCATCACTACTGGAATGATGAAAATGTTGTAGAAATATATAAATGTGGGTGAGTCCTCAGACACATGATGTGACCACAATAAAAAGCCTGTTTGCAAGGGTGTGGCTATATATTGCATTTGACTGTGCAGTTAATTCAAGGTAGTTTGCTGGTTCTGTAACTCTTCACAATGCACCCCTTGTATATATATATATATATATATATATATATTATACATATTATCTTTTTCACCCTTTTCTTAAGTTCAGTATATATACAGCTTATTGTTCTCTTTCCTTTCTTGTAAGTTTGGGATAAATGAACCTTTTGGAAAGTACGTAGCTAACTACGTATTCTTAAGTCTAGATCTGGGAGCACGTTTTAAATTTTCACCGTCAAGTGTAACTCGGAACAATTTCCCTACATTTACCAAGTCTTATAATACTTTACAAATCTTATGTTAGCATCAGAAACTGATACCTTAGCCTGCATGTCTAGTATTAAACCCTCAACTGTTTTAATATCAGCAAATAGCAACCCTTTCCTGAACAAAAGATGACCGAAAAAGTTCAGGAAGGCGATGAATGAAAAGGTTACATCTTCTCAGGGACATAGGAATTAAGATATTTACCTTATGGGTGCCCTACCACTATAAGTTGATTTTCAATTATTTTAAGCCTATGGATTATGGTTGAAGCCAGCTGCAGATCAGAATCACTGGCAAATAGGAAGGATGATGTAGCTACTTCCTTTGTGATTTTGATTGTGTTATGAGTGCCCACTCACTTCAGTATAGAAGCATCCATGCTTCCTATGCCCCTGCTTCTCCACATGTACAGTTTCATTCACCAATTTCAATAGCGATAGCTCACCATTATACACAAACTTGATCATTTACGGTGGGGACTATTCTACGGAACGGAACGGAACGATGGGCTAAACTGCGGAACGGAATGCTTTCTCAGATTGAAGCTTGCAGCTTACCATTGCTGTACAAGTTATCAGTGGCACTTCCAGCAGGTAATCAAACGTACCCCAAGAAAGATAAAACGAATTTAAGGATCGATTGTGGGTTCTTGTTGGTTGTCATTAGTAACGAAGTACTAATTGTGGGAATAGCTGACTCAGTGTGTTCATCTTCGGATATATCAAGTAGGGAACTAAATGCATGACTTGTTTTTACTAGTATGTGAGTTATTTTTACTTACTTGACTTTAGAATGTACAGTCTGAGGCCCAGCCTTTCTAATCGGCATAAATCAGTATGTGTATAGCTACACTACAAAGGAAACAAGTATGGTGACAAGCTGAATCAACTCAGTCTAAGCAGAATCTAAAGGAATTTTGTGCAGTGTGTGAGGAGCAAACATTCTGATACCTCAAGGAGGCTATATTGTGTGAACATCAATGATTCATTAACAGAGTAGTGGACTATTGTCAGATATCTCAGCCTGAGTACTGAGTTGAATTCTGGATGGGGTCTATTTTACAGAATGGAATGCTTTCTGAATCAACTTGCAGCTTGGCTAGCTGCTATCATTGCATTTTATCAGTGGAACCTCCAGGAAAATGGAATAGGATAATTATAAAACATTAATTAAGTGATTGTTTAGGTAATCATGACTTTATTCAGTCTAATAAACAGAATATATGGTTGATTGAGTGAGGTATCACTTTCAGAATGTTCAGACGACCAGTGATGAGATGCATGGATTCATCGAATTTTTGTTGTGGTTGGAGACATTAAATATCCAAAAGCAAACTGACTGTATAATATTAATTCACTTTATATTTTCTCAATTTTGAGCCTGTATACAAATAATTGAATTTTCCTTGTCAATAGAAATCCTAGAATAAGATGGGAGAGAAACTTATCTTTGTTTACCTATACTGTACAACCAAGAGTTCGTAATACTGATTTGTATGGGGGAGAGTGTCTAACTCTCAGTATGGCCTGTACAAACACCCTGCGTAAAGTTCACCTTTCACCAAATCAACACCTTTACTGGGGGGTAGAAAACTGTTGATTAGTGTTGCTGAAGAAGGTAAAGCCTTTGTTCTGAAATAAGGCCAAGGTGTTACTTTAAGCAGGGTGTTTGGTGAATGCATTCAAGTTAGACTCTCTCCACCTTATTATGAACTCTTGGTACAACTTCAAAGGAAAATGAAGAAAACATACAGATGAATCAATAAAATCACTACAGTAAGGTGAATTACAGACTAGTGAGATCTTGGTTAATTAATGACAGTGGTTGGAGATTAAGTGTGGTAGCTTCTTGTTCTTGAATATGTTGCAAAGTAGAAGTACAAATCAAAATGGGATATCAATTTCATTATGAAAAATTTGTATACATAAATAATCTAGCATTACTATTTCATTTGTCCTCCACTTAAACATGCTACAACAGTACTAGTGTCAGTACATTGGCAGTGAGTCTACCTTGAAATCTCAACTCTAGAGTAGATCCAATACAGGACAGCCCGCACTGTAACAAATACATGTGATCCCATTGTAATTTCATGGACCAGCTGGACTGGGAATCACTTGAAAATAGACAAACAAATTTAACCTATTTTGTTTGAAGTGAAGCATGTGAAATGTTACACTTAAGAAATCCTAGGATTCTTAGGTGGTATGTAATTAATGTGTGTTCCATTTCAGGTCTGACTAGATACATTGAAATTACACACACATCCTGGTCCAAATCACGTTTGCCTGGTGGCTACGGGCATGGTTTCACATGCGGCTTATAATAGAGATTTGGCTGATATTGGAGTTTGGCATTTAGCCTGATTCAAGGCTAGCAGTCAGACACATCCTTGAATTGTGTAACAGATAAAATCAGCTCACTATTGAATACGGCATTAGTCCACTGCACCAGCTGTTAATATATAAATAACTCCATGCATACACTTCAGTGATGTTTGCAGAATATACCCTCCTTGCGGTCTGCCAAAATATTTGCTTGCACAAAATTCTTCAAGTTTTAATTCAGCTGGCTCTTTCCTGTTACCAGTATCTTCCTGCTTGCTTTATTTATACACTGACTTACGACTTGAAAGACCGGCCCAGACTGTTTTCTAAAGTAATAAGAAAAACAGCTCACATAAAGTTCCCTTCCGTATGGATGAACATCACTGATACAGCTCATCCCACAATAATACTTCGTTACTAATGACAACCAACAAAAACCCACAATCGATCAGTTAATTCTTTTTGTCTTATGTTTAATCACCCACTGGAGATACCACTGCTAACTTATAAGGGAAGTTTCAGCAATGGTAAGTTGCAAGCTTCAATTTGAGAAAGCGTTCCGTGGTTTAGTCCATCATTCCGTTCCGTTCCGTTCCGTTCCGTTCCGTTCCGTTCCGTTCCGTTCCGTAGAATAGTCCCCACCATCATTTACAACAGATGAATACAACCCAAGTTTGGATACAACACTATATATAAACTTGAACTGCAGCACCAACAGGTGCTGGAGCCATTCTAGAACACTCAAGTGTAGAACATTAATTTAGCTAGTATGATAATTTTTTTTTAATAACTAGCTATAGTTAGCTACAGTGGCGGATTCAGGGTTTGGAAAGAATCCACCCCTGTATAGCTAAGGGAATTAAGGAGGAGAAAAAACAACAACACCAAAAAACAGCAATATGTTAAGGGAGCATCTCCAAACTGATTTTGGTACGCTTAACGTCATAATGACGTTGAGGGGGGGTTCAGCCAGTGACGTTTTAATTTTTTATTAATGCAGTTATAGTGTAAACAGCTAGGACTGAACAGAGAAAGTGACGTGATTAAGCAGCAATACTGTTTGCAGACTATGTTTTCAGGTAACGTTTTGTGCTTCTATTGCCAATACATTGTTTTCATAGTGTGACAGGGGTCTCAAGGTAGCGTCACTATGACGTTAAGCGTACCAAAATCAGTTTGGAGATGCCCCGGCCCTAATATACACTTGACTTATGTCCTACCAAGGCGGGATCAGCAAAAAGGCGGGACCGGGACTTTGAGGCGCAACGAGCAGAACTAGGCGGCGAGCTCGCAACAAGCCCGAATTTTCTACCTGAAGATGGAAGGACCTTCAGCGAAAAGGGCAAGAAGTGAAACAACATCAACACAAGGTAAAATATACGTAAAATGTGTAGACTATTGTGGTTTAGTACTTAAGAATTTTGGTGCCATAGTGATACAAAGCGGGTGTTTGTATGTGAGACCGAGATACTCTAATAGAGCAGTCATCACTCCAATAAAGTCACACTAGTGACTATTCAGAGAAGCAGTGTAGTAAACTATGCAGTTACAAAATAAGGATTCATTTATGTAGTTTATCAATGATATGATGTATAGAGGTTATCTGTTTACATCATTTTATATTAGTAAAGGCTACTAGACACCATGTTTTTTGAGGCAAAAATCAATGGGACCCAGGTAAGAAAATGAAACTTAGTGCACAATTGAAGAAAGACGGAAAAATTGCTATGCTGAGTAAGTTACTTATAGTAATAGCCAATTCAAAAGCAGGAACAAAGGGGACTGGGCTAATTCTGCTGTACAAGCTAACGAGCAGCTGGAGTTTGATGACCCTGTTTCTTCCAGCTGCGAATTATTTTTGCCAGCGCTCTTTGGCTTGTATATCACTCTTGCCTCACACATTAACAAAGATAACCTGTGATTATATGGAAAATATTTAGTGTGACATCAAACGGATATCCTCTATAGTTGGTGGAGGGCCGCCATTGTGAGGAGGCTGTTACCTGGAAATTAATATATGTAGGACATTTTGACTTATGAATTTAAGACTAGCTAGGACTTGCAAATGTGGCAGGTAGCTAGCAGCTACTGGTGCTGTGAAACACCCCATTTACATTAGTCGGGTACAGCACGGTGCAGCTTGAAATAAACTAGTTTGAACCATCAAGAACTGGGTCCAGCACAGCACGACAAGGAGCTGGAGGTGGGCATGGGATAGAATACAGCGTGAATGCATTCTGGGCTGGCCGACTCGAGCTGAAATTACTGTTTTGCTTCTGTTTGCCACACAGCAAATATTTTAACATTGTTATAGTCTTGAAATAAAGTCACAAAGCTGAACTACACAGAACATCTCAGAACCCTTTGAGGCATAGATTTAGATGTATGCTAGTGGAGTTCTAGGCAACCCTAAATAGCTTATTGTTGCACAGATATGAGATTTTGTTCAAGACAGCTGATATATAATGCTTAATCCAACAAGTGAATGTATTATAATATAATACTCTCAATAGCACCTTGACGCATTATTTTGAAATATGTCAAGCGATTAGCCAATACAATCAGTATTACACTTGTTTGTCAAGGTCCCTTGACGAAAACCTGTAATACTAATTTGATTGGCTAAAATAGTGTGGTGTGTTTCTATTAGAAGTGAATGTCCGACTTGACAACTAATGTTGCCATAGTGATAGATGCCCCACGGCATAGTAACAATACGGTTGCTAAGTGTGATTGGTTTTTTGCAGTGGTTATTTTTGAATTCTGTTGCCTAGTAACAGTTGCTATGGTTGTTGGATTAATTTGCAATAGGACGGATGGCTATGGTATTCGGGATTAATAGTTCTCGCATTGTAAACAGGAAGGAAACAGTGCTTGGGTTTGCCTCGCACTATTTTACTCCTTCCTGTTTACAATGCTCACACTATTAATCCCGAATACCACAGCCATCCATCCTATTACATATACGAATAAGCTGGTATACGTAGAATGTCAGATATAATACTGCATGTCTATCATGTCTTCCCGCAAATTTTATAATATGAAGGACCAATTTAGCTTGTTTATAGTGGCAGTAATACACTACAACCATATCAATGTAGTAATAATTAGGGCTGAGTGATACTGCCATTTTAGTATCACAGTCGATACTAAAGCTACTATTCATGATACTGAATAGTTCACGATACTTAAATCATAGCTGGTGCTACATGGTATATTGCTCAGCATTCCTGTAGGAAGTCTTTAAAGGTAGCATCAAACTATCATCCTTGTTTACAGTAACAGTTATTGTAACACATGCTTTGAGGTTATGTTATAGTGTTCATACCTCTCTGCAGGGGTATCCAGGTTATGACTTACAAGGATTGTTAGCCTATAATAGTACTGCATAACAAATGGATTTTTTTAATGACAGTAATGTACAGGCATGGTATCACGATAGTTAATAACAAAACCTCACAATATCGATACTTTCAAAATATCGCGATATATCGCTAAAACAATAATATTGCTCAGCCCTAGTAATAATGATCTAGTCCAAAACAGCCAAGTTGTGTGGCCTTCCAAAAAGGCTAGTATAAAAATTGTGATGTCAAAGGTGGCAGATGATATTGTAATGTCACATTACATATTAATTAACATAACATATTAATTGATATAATAAGGCCATACCTATTTGATCTTATGTTGCGCAGGCTACATATTAATTAACATAACATATTAATTGATATAATAAGGCCATACCTATTTGATCTTATGTTGCGCGGGCAAAATTATTTTAAATTTGGGTAGGTAGGTCGGTTTGAAAATGAAAATGATAAACATTTTAAACTCAAGTATATAAAATGCAAATAATGAATGTAGCTATAATAGTACATACACAGTTAAAAATCTAGGTTTCATACTCTTCTAGTAGCATCAGATATCTTCAAAAGAGCTTTCCATCGTATTCTACAATTTTAGAGCATTGGACGATCTTCAATGGTCCCTTTTGGACTATATTACGAGGGTGCTGATGATGTGTTGTCTTAATTAAGTACACGTGATCGGAACACGTGATTTTCAAAATTATTTCATTTGAAGAAAAATGCAGTCGGTCGGGCCCGCGCAACATAAGATCAAATAGGTATGGCCTAATCATTGCAGCTATTTTCTGATATCAATTGCTGTATACCCTTTTTCACAGCTTGGCTGTTTTGGATTAGATATCATTAATTATCTTTTTGTATAAGCTGGCTTTTGTCTATATTTTTGAGTACGCAATTTGATACATTGTTTGTGCACATGAGCATGTAACAAAATACATCTGCTTTTTGCTGATCCAATACTGATATATACAAAAATAATAAATCCGTTATATGTATGGTTTTCCAATAACTAATCTTATTACTGGTGCAAGACTATTACATGTGGGTTGTAACAAATTTGCTTTTGTGGTTGGACTTTCGTTCAGTGCCACCTTAAAAAGAATAGTACTGTAGCCATCACACACTGGAGATTTACTGTTGAGCATGCTAAGAATTTGACTGTAAGTGGGTTTAATTTAAACAGTAACGTATAGCCAACATACAGTGTATATATTTCATTCTACGCAAATTTCTCATAGCCCATTCAAACTGGTAATTTTGTATGGGCCTCAAATATGAACAGGCTATGCAAAGTTGGCAAGTCCACTTGCATATTCTCTACATCCAGTGCAGCAATAACTACAGGTCTGTAAGAAGGAAAGAACATGGGTCGAGTAATCCAGTCCAGTCTAAAAATAGCATACTGTGTCTTAGTTAGAATGCAAGGCCTGGATGCCCAAAGTCATATGCTCTTGTCCAAATTGTCCTACACTTTTGAGCACTTTCCTAATATGCTCACAATTATGCTCAGAAAATTATATCCATTCTTGACTGCTCTTATATAGTATCTATCAAAATATCCATGACCATTCCATTGGGACGCTTCATACAGTAGTAACTTGCAGTAACTTTTCTTAAGAATCAAGTTGCAAGTCTGCTATTTTAATTTTATACGGAATCCATAACAAAACAGGATGCATTTGTCTCACTTTATTTAACACAACGTTGTTGTGGTACCTCACAGCTAAACACGTACATTTTCTATAATTATGTTCATTTATTATTACAGAGTCAATACGGACATTGCAAGACTCGACATGGTGTGTGACCACATTTTCATCTCTACTGGAAGACCCCAGTACACATGATGAGACATTCAAGACATCTGATGGTGGTAGTGTGAGTGCTCATAGGGTAATAGTAGCAGCTGGTTCACTAGTATTCCATGCTATGTTGTATGGTGGTACAAAGGAGAGTAACGAAAAGGAGATTGAATTACCAACTGTCAATTTTGTGGTGCTGCAGATGCTGGTTAATTTTGTGTACACTGGCAAGGTGCAAACAAGTTTGGATGATTGTCTTGACCTGTTACAAGCTGCTCATTACTTTGACATTACTTCATTAGAAAGTCTATGTGTTGATATGATGGTGGCTTCTTTGGATCTTCATAACTGCAGCAACATCATTACAATTGCATTCCACCAACAGTTTGACTTGCTATTTAAGCGCTGCTTAGAAGTGATGGAAGCTAAGGCCAGTGAAATAATTTACACATCAGAGTTTCTTAGCTTGCCACTACCAGTCTTGACTACTTTTATGGATTCATCTAACCCGGACGTCAAGGAAATTGACCAGTTCCTTGCACTTGTGAAATGGCATAATCATCAGGGTGATCTGTTGGCTGAAGATGAAATAAAAAATATTTTTCAGAAAATACGTTACCCACTAATATCTGTGGTTGACTTGCTTGACAAGGTGCGTGTTACCAATTTAGCTGATCCTGATCTTTACAAAGCAGCTTTGGAGTATCATCACATACCAGAGAAGTTTAGTGGGCCTGAGAAGCAAATTAAACTAAAAAAGTTTCATTTAAAGTTTTTACGCTCTGAAGGATTGCTGATTGAACATACTGCTAAGGGGACACTGATCACTAAAACTGATACCGCTGTTAGATTTACTAGATGTTTAACTAAGATCAATACCAAAGCATCTAAAGCTGTCCAATTTAAAATATACATAAAGAAGTGTACGCAACACATCAGACTTCGATTACTTTAAGCGACATCGTCAAGCAGTAGGGTATCATGCTACATTGAGCATGATTCTCAGGAAGTTGATGGGTCTATTATCATGGATGATGACAGAGTGTGCTTTACTGTTGGATCCAAAATTATGTATGTTACTAAGGAGCAGTTTGTAGGCAAACTGTGGATGAGCATTGCTTTGTTCCATCCAAGTGACAAAGTTCACATTTGTAGGGTTTGAGTCTGTATTTATTGTAGCAATAGTGTTGCATAATAGTGGTACGTTAGCTATACTATATTTACTGTATATAGCTGGGACTAATTTAAATGCCATATTATGTGTGTGTATGCTGCTCATACAGTTTTTGTAGCTGCTGTTCATTGAACTTGTAATTTCACATTAGAATAATATACGTATGGAATGGGCAAAAGATTGTTAGGAACAGAAGTGAAAATAATGTATTACTGAAAACTGCAGTATGTACAGGAATCATACCCAGCCCCATCTCTTTTAACAGTCAAATACTCTAATAGAACAATCACCATCTGTAATAAACATTCTGCAAGTGGATACAAAATTTGATCACATATGTTCTCCTATATAGTTGAGTGACTGTCTTGCATACTTTAGATAACTCTAGATGTCAATCATAAATAAACACTGGAACAGATCAATGTGACTTGCGTTTAATGAAGACTATATACTCAGAAAGCTATTATAAACCCGTTATAGTATTGAATTGAATAGAATTACCACAACTGGAGCTTCTTGGGACTGCCGACTCTCTGCTGCAAATTTCTACTGCCACTGATACACTTCCTCTCCCTACAGTGGTTACACTGAACTGATGGAACTAAGTATAGTTATCTGGTATATAGTTGGACATTTGTTAAGTCTTGATTGGCATAATTATATAACAAATTACAGCATCGTAGCCACAGACTATATGCTATGTGCTCCCTTGATTATCCGAACCTCTATTATCCAAACAGTAGAAATGACTGCTCTATTAGATTATTTTGTCTAAGATGTATGTTCTATTAGAGTATTTGAACAGGTTCTGTTATATTATAAATGGGCTTTGATTATCAATTATCTGAACATGTCTTGGTCCCAAGGGGGTTGGATAATCAAGTAAGACATGGTGGTCTCCACTGTCCACCAGTGTGGAGAATTACTGATGATAGTTTCAAATCTATACCATACCTAGCCACTATACCGACTTGTATTGTTTCATTTAGCTGTAAACCATGCAGCAGTAAAAATATTGAAATTGTAGCACATCAATACATCAAAATCTTGTACAGAAATAACTTATGCTGTAGTATTACAGGTATGTGCTACAAATTTATGTTGTTGCCTGAGCCGTGCTCTGAAGTTGCAATCATAATTAGTCAGACTCAGCTACAAGACATGCCAAACCGTCTGTGTAGTGCATACATACAATTATTCTGTAATTCACATCAGTTCTGTAATGTAATATATCCACTGGTGTCCACTGGCGAGAAATATGCTGGTAGTCAAATAACAATATCTCTAAAGTGATTGTGGACTCTCGCACTTTCCCACAGTATTCAATATTGTAACTTATTGTTGGATTACAACCTATATTATAGTAGCTGTATTATACACTCTTCATTTGCATGAAACATGTACAGCTGTATTATTATGATGTGATTTATGAAAGGGGGTTATGGACACAAATGCAATTCAATTCTCCTTACGAAGCCTGGAATTATACATATTCATGTTGCAATGTGTCTGACCGAATTTCACGTAATAATAAAAAGTAATGATTTACAAAGGTATAAATACTCAAGAGAGCATAGTCCATTATGGGTTCCTGCTGCAGTTGTATCACAGCATAATTCATATATACAAATACTGCCTCTGTTTATTCCATCTGTTTTGGTGTTGGAACTGTGCTCAGACAAAATCAGTCCACATGCCCCAATACTGAATAACATTGGAGTCATTTATAGGGCATTTCTCTCATTATAGGGAATTTTTTGAATCAGTTGTTCCAATACTGACTAAAGATGGAGTTCGTATAGGTAGTGGAACACTATTTTTTGCTGTGTGTACAATACTGAAAATAACAATTGTGTGGTAGGTGTGCTAACCTACTGAAGTAGTAGTGTTGTTATCATCATAATAATGTGACTGGGCCTGTGAAAATAGGGCATGAGGCACAAACTACATCCCACCACAGAATATCTCATATCTCAGTACTGGGATAGAATATTTTCATTCTGTATAACTTGTATTTTAAAGCCAACTAAATGTTTAATAAGCACTGAAAATTTCATGGCCAACAACAATGGAATGCAAAGTTATGACACATCAAAGTTTGAAAAAGTAGGCAATTTTTATGTTCCCACATGCCCTATTTTCGCAAGCTGCAATTACTATATGGGGGTAACA
Source organism: Dysidea avara (assembly GCF_963678975.1). NCBI lineage: Eukaryota > Metazoa > Porifera > Demospongiae > Dictyoceratida > Dysideidae > Dysidea > Dysidea avara. Next base: position 7,208,466 of record NC_089283.1, on the reverse strand, counting down.
TACATCTTATGAACAGTTTGTTACATGTATATACATAGTTTATATAGGTGTAGGATGCATACATCAACCATCATAGAGTATATTAAAAGTTTGTTGTACATTGGGAAGTGAATCAAGTGATACACATTGATGTAAGCAATACCACTAGGCAAACTGATCCAGAATAGACCTCAACTTATAAAATAATATGTACCAGTTAAAACAAGGTTAATCATGACTCACAGATTCGGTAAAACTGTGTGGTCAATTTTCTGAAGTTTTTGCAGCCATATTCTAATCCCCTCCTCCTCTAGATAGTTTGCCAATGAACACAACCTACATGCCATACAGTACAATAGTAACTGTATAGTAGGGACCACAAAGGAGTAGGCGTGGCCCACGAAATAACATCACCCAAAAACCAGCCTCAATTTTACCATTGCTGAACGAACCACCCCCCCGTAGTGGTGTTCCTCCCAAGTTGGCATGAAAGAATCTCCTCCAACAACTGTCTGTTGCCTTATGGACTTACAATGCAAGGATGATCCTTAGATATTAGGCTCTACAGGGGTCTGATGATGACAATCCCTTTTACCCTTAGTTAGTAGTAGTAGTAGTTGTAGTGGTACTGTAATTGTAGTAGTAGAGTTAATTTTACTATTTTACTTGTAATTTGTGTTATATAGTGGAACTATGGATAAAAACAGGTAATATATTTTATTTTCTCAGACGACTTTAAGGCATTATTGGTGTAACATATTAGAATATACGCATGCGCATATGTAACACGTGACACAATTGTTGTATTCGAAGTATTTCGTGTAGCGTCTATCACATGGTGTCAGAATGGACAAGCTAACGCCACCAGATCCGCTAGACTTGGATGGCAGTAACGTTTCTGATGCTTGGAGGAAGTGGAAACAACGTTTCGAACTCTTCTCACTTGCCAGTGGCCTCAGCTCGAAAGACGAAGGAATCCAAGCTGCGACTCTACTACACGTGGTCGGACCCGATGCTCTAGAAGTCTACAATACGTTCTCGTGGGAAGATGGAAGTGACAAAAATAAAGCAGCAAAAATACTGGAGAAATTCGAAGCATATTGTGTGCCGCGGAGAAACATCACGTGGGAAAGACATATGTTCAATACGCGCGACCAACATGACGGAGAAACAATCGACCAGTATGTCACAGACCTCAAGACCAAAGCCCAAACATGCGAGTTTAAAGATCTTAAGGACAGCTTAATAAGAGACAGAATAGTGTGTGGCATACACTGTGACAAAACACGCAGCAGACTCCTCAGAGAACCTGATTTAACTTTGCAGAAGGCAGTTGACATATGTAGGGCAAATGAAACGACATCATCCCAAATGAAGCTGTTCACCGGTGACCAAACTAATGGTCTACCTGCCATTCATGGAATACGGTCTCAGAGCAAACAAGTTCAAAAGGTATCTTGTGACCGATGTGGAGGTTGGCACACCAAGCAACAAATCTGTCCTGCATTTGGAGCAGAATGTCGAAAATGTGGCCGAAGAAACCATTTTGCCAAAGTATGCCGCACAAGGGTAACTCAACCACTACACAACTACAGTATCCAAAGAGAGACACCTGACAGTGATGATCTGTTTATCGGCACACTCGGACAGGCTCACGGAGTAAAGGACTGGTCGGTTACTATCTTAATGAACCAACAGAAAACCACTTTCAAGATTGACACTGGCGCCCAATGCAATGTGATACCTCAGTGGCTATATTACCAAGTGTGCAAGGACCCACTCAAACCATCCTCGGCTAGCCTAGTAGCATTTGGTGGCCATAAGTTACACACTTGTGGCAAGGCTAAAATACCATGCCAATACAAAGACCTGAATTACCTTGTCGAATTTGAAGTCATGGACCATAACGTTCCAAACATTCTAGGACTCATTACATGCATTGAAATGAACCTTGTACAACGCATAGACACTGTTGGTAACAGTCGTGCTAATTTGTTTGAACAGTACTATGATGTGTTTGAGGGACTGGGGTGTGTCACAGATGTGCGTTACCACATAAGGATTGACCCAATAAAAACACCAGTAATCCATCCACCACGCCGTGTGCCCATTACACTCCGTCCAAAGATCCAAGAAGAGCTTGCACGTATGGAAAGCCTTGACGTAATAGAGAAGGTCACTGAACCTACAAGCTGGGTGAACAGCATGGTGACAATAATCAAACCTAATGGCTCTTTACGTATCTGCATTGACCCTCGTAATCTTAATGAAGCCATTCAGCGGGAGCACTACCCCATGCAAACTATAGAAGAAGTAACTACGCGGATGCCAAATGCCACCTACTTCTCAGTTCTGGATGCCAGTTCAGGCTATTGGCAAATCAGCCTTGACCAAGAAAGTGCCAAGCTCTGCACATTCAACAGCCCATTTGGTCGCTACATGTTCAAACGCCTTCCATTTGGCTTATCATCTGCACAAGATGTATTCCAAAAAGTGATGACAGAAATGTTTGAAGACATTGATGGCGTGGAGGTTGTGGTTGACGACATTCTTGTATGGGGAGCAACTGAGGCTGAGCATGATGCTGGGCTGATTAAAGTCCTCGACAGAGCTCGCCTACGAAACCTGAAATTGAACAAAGCTAAGTGCCAATTCAAGAAACAAGAAATCACTTACCTGGGACATGTCCTGACTAAAGATGGATTGAAGCCAGACCCCAAGAAAACACAGGCGATTAATGATATGACACCTCCAACAAGCAAAGAGGCCCTACAACGTTTCCTTGGCATGATCACATACTTATCCAAATTCATTCCTAACCTCTCACAAACTGCAGCACCTCTTAGAGCACTGCTAGAAAAGGATGCAAAATGGCAGTGGCATCCGGAACACCTACAAAGCTTTTCGACATTAAAACGCCTAGCCAGCAGTGCTCCTGTTCTTGCATACTTCAATCCCAGGCAACCAGTCAAACTCTCAGTTGATGCCAGCTCCAAGGGTCTAGGTGCTGTCCTTCTCCAAAATGACCACCCTATAGCGTATGCTTCAAGAGCCCTTACAGACACTCAACAACGGTATGCTCAGATTGAGAAAGAGATGCTCGCTATAGTATTTGGCTGCACAAAATTCCATGACTACATCTATGGCATGCCTGATGTTGAGGTAGAAAGCGACCACAAACCACTTGAAGCAATCCTAAGAAAACCTCTCCACCAAGCCCCATTAAGGCTACAGAAGATGATAATGACTACACAAAAGTATTCACTCAACGTTACTTACCGACCAGGCAAGCAACTTGTATTAGCTGACACACTATCACGAGCTTTCCTACCAGAATGTGGAGAATCAATAGAAGAGAAATTTGACATCAACATTTTACAAACTTTGCCTATCTCCGAAACAAAGCTAGACCAACTAAGAGAGGAAACCATAAAGGACCCACACTTGCAACAACTAGCATCAGTGATTGCCACAGGTTGGCCAGAGACAAAGCAAGAAGTGCCAGAAAACTGTTTACCCTACTGGAACTACCGTGATGAACTATCAATTTGCAATGACATCATATTCAAAGGTGAGAAAGTCATAATTCCCAATAATTTGAGGCATGAGATGCTGCACAATATTCACAGTTCACATCTAGGGATGGAGAAATGCAAAAGAAGAGCAAGGGATGTTATGTTCTGGCCTGGGATGGCCGCCCAGATTCAAGACATTGTTGCAAACTGCCATATCTGTAGTACACACCAGCGAAACAATATGAAGGAACCAATGATATCGCATGAGATTCCAACCAGGCCATGGTCTCAGGTTGGTGCCGACCTGTTTGAAATCAACAACCAAAAGTATCTAGTTATGGTTGATTATTACTCGGGTTTCATTGAAGTGAATTTGCTCCAAAATGGAACCACCAGTAAGCACATTGTTACACATTGTAAATCACAGTTCTCCAGGCATGGAATCCCAGACAAATTGATAACAGACAACGGTCCACAATTTTCTAGTGCCGTTTTCAAGCAGTTCGCACAAGATTATGGATTCCAGCACCTAACATCAAGTCCACACTACCCACAGTCTAATGGCATGGCAGAGAAAGCTGTCCAAACAACTAAGAACCTTATTAAGAAAGCCATTCTAAGCAAAAGAGATCCATACTTAGCTCTACTTGAATATCGAAATACACCTATCTCCGATACATTAGGATCACCAGCACAGAGGCTCATGGGCCGAAGGACAAAGACTCTACTTCCAACCACTGCCAAACTCCTGCAACCTAAACTCATCAACCCACAGACTGTTCGTAAGGAACTCAGACAAAGGAAAACACGACAAAAAATTTACTATGACCGCCACACAGCCACTCTCAAACCATTAACAGTAGGAGACACAGTCATGATGAGAGCAAAAGGGAAATGGGAACCAGCAACAGTTATTGCCATTAGTGCAGATGGACCTCGCTCCTACATAGTCAATACTCCAAGTGGACAAAAGTACCGTCGGAACAGACGCCATCTAAAACCAGCACCGCGCAGTCTGGATGCATCTCACCACTACACAGCTAATCAGAGCTATGATAACTGGCTGGATGAGGACAGTATTGCTGATTACAATGACACTGCTGAGATGGAAATACCAGCAGAACAAGACAGTAACCCATCACCCCATTTACAACTTCGCAGATCACAGAGAACAATTCGGAAGCCATCAAGATACACCGACACAGATTATTGAACTCTAATATGCAAACACCATAATGCACAATTTGTTGTAACCGTATGAGTGCACACTCAAACAACAAGGGAGATGTAACATATTAGAATATACGCATGCGCATATGTAACACGTGACACAATTGTTGTATTCGAAGTGTTTCGTGTAGCGTCTATCACAATTGGTTATGTAAAACTAAGTCCAAACAAGCTTTCAGATTGACCCAAAACGCTTTCAACAAGTTGCTACAGAATTTAAAAAAAAATTTATCCAATGAAATTTTCTAGTGACTGACTAACTGATGCCTTCAGACAAGCGTAACTGACTTGATAATGGGCTAAGAGAACGGGCTTGATTTTTTCACTGTTTGACGTTGCTTTAGCCCGAGAGCATGCGCAGTGGCATAGCCAAGAAAAAAATTTTACTGCGGCAAAGTTTATACATTGACCAAATTGAGAGGGTCTGCTTCTGGCTCAACTGATTCACAGATACTTTCAAGTACGGGTGGTACAGCATTTGCAGGTTGACTATCTGGTTGGATGGAGGAAACTGTTTCAGAAGACTCTGAGCATTTTTCTACATGTTATAAGTAAACTAAACCAAAAAAGCCAAGCTGTAAAAAAAAGAGTGCGGCCCCGAAAAAGGCCAGGATGAAAAAAGATGTGAAATCCAAGGTGGCGGCCAAGAAATGGCTGTGATGGTAGGTTAATGTCAAAAATTTTTTTAATTACAACAATTCAGGTGAATTTGGTGCTGAATCCTAGTGGAGCAGGCAACGCAAATTCACCCGAATTGTCGTAATTAAATTTTTTGCCATTAACCTACCATCATAGCCATTTATTGGCTGCCACCTTGCATTTCACATCTTTTTTCATCCTGGCCTTTTTGAGGGCCACACTCTTTTTTTACAGCTTGGCTGTTTTGGTTTAGATATCACTTCTTTTTGTATTGCAAGCCACAAAGCCGGCCATTAACTGGCTTTGGTGCTTCCTTCGAACTTGTTTTTTCATTTTTTTTCTGCAGGAATTGAGGAACAAAGGAAGAAATTTTGTGTACAGCTTTTTGTCTGATTAAAAATATTTGTATATTTAACAATGAAGGATAATCACATACTGTAGGTAATAAGGTGACTTCTTATACATAACCGAACTGTAGCTGAAATTCCTATTGTTTGTAACTGAACTCTTTTCAGAGCGACTCGTTTCTAGCTGAACTCTTTACATGGTGATTTGTTTCCAACGCATATTTCTACAGGGCGATTAGTTTTTAGCTGATCCATAAGGGTAACTTGTATCTAGCTGATATCTCTACAGGGTGACTTGTTTATAGCTAATCTCTCTACAGGGTGATTTGTTTGTAGCTGAATTCTCTACAGGGCGATTTGTTTGCAACTGAACTCTACATGATGGTTTCTTTGTAGCTGAACTCTCTACAGGGTAACTTCTTCTAGCTGATCTTTCTACAGGGCAACTTGTTTGTAGCTGAACTCTCTATAGGATGGTTTCTTTGTAGCTGAACTCTCTGCAAGGTGATTTCTTCTAGCTGAACTCTCTACAATGCAACTTCTTCTAGCTGATCTCTCTACTGGGTGGCTTGTGTCTAGTACGAGGTGATTTATTTTGTAGCTGAATACTCTACAGGGTGATTTTTTGTAGCCAAACTCTCTGTAGGGTGATTTGTTTGTAGCTGAACTCTCTACAGGGTGGTTTCTTTGTAACTGATCTCTCTACAGGATGGTTTCTTTGTAGCTGAACTCTCTACAAGGTAATTTTTTTCTAGCTGAACTCTCTATAGGGTGATCACTTCACAGCTGAACCCTCTACAAGGTGGCTTCTTCTATCTGATCTCTCTACAGTGTGATTTGTTTGTAGCTGAATTCTCTACAAGGTGACGTTTTCTAGCTGAGCTCTCTCTTGTTTCTAGCTGATCTCTCTACGGAGTAACTTGTTAGTAAAGCTGAACTCTTTACATGGTGGATTTTGGTTGTTAAACTCTGTACATGAAGACTTGTTTGTAGCAGAATTTCTACAGAACGAGTTGTTTGTAGCTGAACTCTCTACAGGGTGCATGATTTGTTGATAGCTGAACTCTCTTCAGTGTGACTTTTTTTTTTGTAATTGTAATTGTAATTTTTAAGCAGGGAGTCCACTCAGTAAAACTGATTTTCAGTGGAGCCCTGAACAAACATACAATAGACACATACAATAACTAATAATATACAAAAAAAAACAAACAAACATACATACACAACTAAGGATACATAGACAAAATTACACAGGAATTAAGAATTAAGATAATAATTACGAAATGACGACAAAGTGGCAGCCCCAGTAACAGTGGACTTAAGGTTGTTCCATAAAACAGTTCCTCGGTTTATTAATTATACAGCGATATATTTGTAACTGAACTCTCTACAGGATGACTTGCTCGTAGCTGGACTGTCTACAATATTAACTGGTTGCTGCTGAACAGTGGGGACTATTCTACAGAACGGAACGGAACGGAACGGAACGGAATGATGGACTAAACTGCGGAACGGAATGCTTTCTCAGATTGAAGCTTGCAGCTTACCATTGCTGTACAAGTTATCAGTGGCACTTCCAGCAGGTAATTAAACGTACCCCAAGAAAGATAAAACGAATTTAAGGATCGATTGTGGGTTCTTGTTGGTTGTCATTAGTAACGTAGTACTAATTGTGGGAATAGCTGACTCAGTGATTTCATCTTCGGATATATCAGGTAGGGAACTTAATGCATGACTTGTTTTTACTAGTATGTGAGTTATTTTTACTTACTTGACTTTAGAATGTACAGTCTGAGGCCCAGCCTTTCTAATCGGCATAAATCAGTATGTGTATAGCTACACTACAAAGGAAACAAGTATGGTGACAAGCTGAATCAACTCAGTCTAAGCAGAATCTAAAGGAATTTTGTGCAGTGTGTGAGGAGCAAACATTCAGATACCTCAAGGAGGCTATATTGTGTGAACATCAATGATTCATTAACAGAGTAGTGGACTATTGTCAGATATCTCAGCCTGAGTACTGAGTTGAATTCTGGATGGGGTCTATTTTACAGAATGGAATGCTTTCTGAATCAACTTGCAGCTTGGCTAGCTTCTATCATTGCTGAAATTGCATTTTATCAGTGGAACCTCCAGGAAAATGGAATAGGATAATTATAAAACATTAATTGATTGTTTAGGTAATCATGACTTTATTCAGTCTAATAAACAGAATATATGGTTGATTGAGTGAGGTATCACTTTCAGAATGTTCAGACGACCAGTGATGAGATGCATGGATTCATTGAATTTTTGTTGTGGTTGGAGACATTAAATATCCAAAAGCAAACTGACTGTATAATATCAAGAGTTAATAATAGTAGGGAGGGAGAGTGTCTAACACTCAATAGGCCTGTATAAAATGAGCGCGTAGAGCACCCCGCTTATTATCGTATACCTTTGTAATTTCCTATAGTGTTGATGACCGCAATAAACACGTTATGTCACATTTTGTATGGCCTTGCAAAATCGATAGTTGGTGAGAAAGCAGTGATGCGAAGGTGGCTACTCCAGTGAGTGATGGGAGAACCAGAGAGAAATCGTTCATAACTTTCATCTGGCGCTTTTTCTTAGGTTGGGATTCTCCAGGCTGTGTTTCATCGGCGCCGCTTCTTTTCCTTGCCATTGCTTTCGTTTGACACTTCTTGGTTACTTCCGGCTCATCACTCCTTGACTGACGCCTCTTCTTGGGCGTTACCTCGGGACGTGGCTGAACGGTAGATTCGTGATGCAATTCTACCTGTGCTTCCGAGCGTGCTTCATCTCCGCTTTTCCTCATTGATCTTCTCTGACGCTTCTTCTTGCTAGGCTGAACTGTTTCTGCTTCAATTTCGGCCAGTACCGAGGGCTGTTCATCACAAATCGACATGTTTGATTGCACACGCTACCTCGCACGTTGCTCACGAGACTGATTCGTGAACAGCTAGTAGTATCGATAACGTCCTTCTGCGGCGTGCCTCATTTCACATCTCCCTTCATGCAATCAACATGTCTGGCCAAGAAGCCAGATTGTCTTACGCGCTCATTTTATACAGGCCTATTGAGCGTTAGACACTCTCCCTCCCTACTATTATTAACTCTTGATAATATTAATTCACTTTCTTTATATTTTCTCAATTTTGAGCCTGTATACAAATAATTGAATTTTCCTTGTCAATAGAAATCCTAGAATAAGATGGGAGAGAAACTTATCTTTGTTTACCTATACTGTACAACCAAGAGTTCGTAATACTGATTTGTATGGGGGAGAGTGTCTAACTCTCAGTATGGCCTGTACAAACACCCTGTGTAAAGTTCACCTTTCATCAAATCAACACCTTTACTGGGGGATAGAAAACTGTTGATTAGAGTTGCTGAAGAAGGTAAAGCCTTTGTTCTGAAATAAGGCCGAGGTGTTACTTTAAGCAGGGTGTTTGGTGAATGCATTCAAGTTAGACTCTCTCCACCTTATTATGAACTCTTGGTACAACTTCAAAGGAAAATGAAGAAAACATACAGATGAATCAATAAAATCACTACAGTAAGGTGAATTACAGACTAGTGAGATCTTGGTTAATTAATGACAGTGGTTGGAGATTAAGTGTGGTAGCTTCTTGTTCTTGAATATGTTGCAAAGTAGAAGTACAAATCAAAATGGGATATCAATTTCATTATGAAAAATTTGTATACATAAATAATCTAGCATTACTATTTCATTTGTCCTCCACTTAAACATGCTACAACAGTACTAGTGTCAGTATATTGGCAGTGAGTCTACCTTGAAATCTCAACTATAGAGTAGATCCAACACAGGACAGCCCGCACTGTAACAAATACATGTGATCCCATTGTAATTTCATGGACCAGCTGGACTGGGAATCACTTGAAAATAGACGAACAAATTTAACCTGTTTTGTTTGAAGTGAAGCATGTGAAATGTTACACTTAAGAAATCCTAGGATTCTTAGGTGGTATGTAATTAATGTAAGTGTTCCATTTTAGGTCTGACTAGATACATTGAAATTACACACACATCCTGGTCCAAATCACGTTTGCCTGGTGGCTACAGGCATGGTTTCACATGCGGCTTATAATAGAGATTTGGCTGATATTGGAGTTTTGACATTTAGCCTGATTCAAGGCTAGCAGTCAGACACATCCTTGAATTGTGCAACAGATAAAATCAGCTCACTATTGAATACGGCATTAGTCCACTGCACCAGCTGTTAATATATAAATAACTCCATGCATACACTTCAGTGATGTTTGCAGAATATACCCTCCTTGCGGTCTGTCAAAATATTTGCTCCTCACACACTGCACAAAATTCTTCAAGTTTTAATTCAGCTGGCTCTTTCCTGTTACCAGTATCTTCCTGCTTGCTTTATTTATACACTGATTTATGACTTGAAAGACCGACCCAGACTGTTTTCTAAAGTCTAAATAAGAAAAACAGCTCACATAAAGTTCCCTTCCGTATGGATGAACATCACTGATACAGCTCATCCCACAATAATACTTCGTTACTAATGACAACCAACAAAAACCCACAATCGATCCGTTAATTCTTTTTATCTTATGTTTAACCACCCACTGGAGATGCCACTGCTAACTTATAAGGGAAGTTTCAGCAATGGTAAGTTGCAAGCTTCAGTTTGAGAAAGCGTTCCGTTCCGTGGTTTAGTCTATCATTCCGATCCGTTCCGTTCCGTTCCGTAGAATAGTCCCCACCCTGCTGAACTCCCTACAGCATAACTTGCAATGTAATAGAAATCTATAATGGAGTAAGTCATGAAGTAGCTGAATGCTCTATTAGGGTGACTGTTCTATTAGAATATCTCGATCTCGCATTTGCCACACGGAGTTGGCTTTGGAATCATAAGTCAGTGGTTTGTAACCGATTGTTCTGAGGATTTTCTACGATGACTATTCCAGCTACATACCTTTTCAGCTCACTGCTCTAAGCGGTTTGCTTGGTAGGCGTGAAAATTTTTGGTATTTTTATTCACGAATCTCGATCGCGCAATTGTTACACACCTTCGGTTTCGTGCCATATCTCCATGATCTTTATTTCGATTGCTTTCAAACCACCAAAAGGCACTCCTGCAATGGTTGATCTATCCACAAAACGAATTTCAACTCATTCCATGAAGCGGGTTACCCTGTAGGCGTGACAACAAATCGATCTTGTTTTACGCGAATAATTGGTCATAAATCCTTAACCGTTCATCCGATTTACACCAACTTTGATACTAAGATTCACCGTTGGACTCCCTTATTGTGTACCAAATTTCAAGGCGATCGGAGTACGCGTTTGCGTTTTGTAGCAATTTTTGCAAGTGTGCGAAAACAATAATAATAATAATAATAAAACCGAAACTTTGGCTGTTCGTATCTCGGAAATGGCTTGAACGATTTCCTTTAAATTTGGAATGTGGACTCCCCTACTTGGCGGGCAACTCTGTAGCAAATTTGGTTCCAATCGGTTAAGGTATCACCGAGATACAAAGGTGTAAAAAGTACGTTCTCTTTCTTCCTGTCAATATACCCACGGACATGGTGTGGCGTGCCGGCTTCTTGGGTGTGTCTTGATGCTCCAGCATATATAGTTAATGCTTTATTAGACTAGTTTAATTGCATGCAACACAACTATTTTGAATGGTCAGGCCATCCATGGACTGCAATGAAGGTCAGTCATGTGCATTGATCTGATCAGGAGTGATGTTTAAATCAGAGATAACCATCTCTTTCATGTGATACTCAACTGCATGTGCTAAGCTTGTCAAGCTAGGGAGTCTGGGGGAATGCTCCCTCAACCAGGGGCGGATCCAGGGGGGGTGGGGGGGGGGGGGTTTTGGGGGCTGAAGCCCCCCCCCCTTCACTTTTAGGCTTTACTTGATCAATATACTGAGTATTATAATGAAATTTTGTCTTAGCATATAATTATATGATCACTAATAACACAAATACTCATAAAACCACCTTATAAACATCTTTCCAAGGTATAATCAGTGGATTTATGCTAAAGTTTATGCAACAAGGACCCAGATCAGCATTGGAGGTGTACAAGATCGAGATACTCTAATAGAGCAGTCAGCTAACTACTCTAATAGAACATTCACTGGAAGCATATAGTTAGTTCTGTTATGGCATTTTTCCAAATCTGCCTGCACCTATACATACACTGAAGTGCATTGGTCTGTTTAAAGGGCTTCATTCATCTACTTGTGTAGATAATATGTATGGCAATACTTAAATTAGGCACACAATTTCCATTGAAAAGGCTCTCAGATTCAATCTTGTATTGTTCAAATTTCAAAATTTTCCACTATCAGCATTATTATTCTAACATGCACCTATTCAGTGATGTGCAATTGTGAGAGGGTGCATCATGTATTTGGTTGTCTGTACCTACCCAAACTTTTCCATTAACAAAATGCTTCAGAGAGCCATGCCTATAATCTAAAGGCAGTATATATAATATCTACAGGCAGAAAATATTATGAATTTTATGTGGAAATGTTTCCAAATTGCAGTATTTTAGCATCTATTTTTCAAAAATTTCCTGGGGGGGGGGCATGCCCCTAGACCCCCCTAGTTCCTCTACCCAAGAGATTATAGTACCTTGAGTTAGCCCCCCCCCTTTTATAAATCCTAGAACCGCCCCTGCTCAAGGGAAATTTTGGAAATGTATGCTTTGAAATGGCATGTGGAGCAGGCTATTAAATTTTTATGATTGTAACTGCTAATGCATGATATGCATGATTAATTAGCTCAATGTAATGACATGCAGTTGACTTATTGAACTTTTGAAAAGTAATGTAAAGACAATTAACATTGATCAAGGATCAAGCAGTGTAATGAGAACAGTGGCTATAATCTGTATTGAATGCTCTATTAGAGTATATTACGATGACTGTTCTATTAGAGTATCTCGATCTTTCACATATTCAATCCACACAAAGGTGCATGGGGTCTATTCTACGGAACGGAATGATGCATGGACTAAACCATGTTTTCTCAAATTGAAGCTAGCAACTTACCATTGCTGAACAGAGGCGTAGCCAAGGAGGGGCAAGGGGAGGCATTTGTCCTCCATCACTGTAGTGGTTATTTTATTTTTTAATCTCTGTCACAAGCTTACCAGTATTACACTGACGGGCAAATGACTATAAATGTGAACTGATCTTGGAAAACCTACCTTTTTGGCACATTGGTCAATTTTTTGTTTTGTAGCTTAAATGAGGTGCTGGGTGCTCATCTATCTTGTGTTAAAATTTCAGTTTAATATCTTTAAGCATTCCTGATCGAGATATGGCCAATTTTCTGTCCTATACATTACAAACTAACTTTTATGGTGATGTATTGAGTTCTGTGAGTGATTAAGGGTGACAAATGGTAACAAATCACTTTGTTTACCAATAATTCCATTCTTACCATCTAAAATACTTTAAAAGACATTTCTGATAGATTAATGAAGTATTCTTAGTACTTTTCTGCAATTAAATGCCATGTATCATTGTCTAAGACTAAGTTTTAGCCATTCCATGCAGCAGCTGAATAAATCATCCAGTTTGTAAGTTAATTATCTGTTTCCCGTCCTGGACTCAAGCATATTTGCATGCGAGCGGGCGGTCCATTTCCATTATTCATTATAAGATTGGCAGCTTTTCAAACCATTATTTGCCTGGCACAACCATAAAAATCTGCATAAATGCATGTTTAAGCTTGTTCCTTCCTTTTTAAGTTGTAAAAATGGCAGAAACGTGAAGTTTGTGCCGACTTGATAGCACTGCTGACACGTGAACTGACATGGTTTCAAGTGACCCTGTCAGTATGCAACAATAATGGAAGAATACGGAATAATGGAATATTTAGAGCTGACACTGCACAGTTCAGGGGCGTACGTAGGAATTTTGAAAAGGGGTTTTCACTACAGCTAAGTGACTGTTATATCAGAGTAGTATTGCCTGACTGCTCTATTAGAGTATCTCGATCTTTTCACCAAAATCACAATTCAGAACAATGCTATAAGTGTTGCTATCATGTTAGAAACTATTATTTAACTAAGATAAAAGTTTAAACTGTGTCCTGTTCCATGACAGATTCCAGATTCTGGAAACCTAAAGTATCAATTTCTTAATGTTTCAAGTACTGTGTAAAATCCAAAGGGGTTTCCTGAAAACCCTGGAAACCCCCTCCGTACGCCTCTGCAGTTACTAGATGCGGGCGGTGGGCGGAAAACAGAGAATTTATTTGGAGTGGCCTAATCTAGTGCTCTCAAATAGAGCGGTTGCATGTGACATCACAGGTGCGGCGTTCAACTGAAACGTGTGGCATTTGTACAGCCAGGTGCTGGGAAAATTGCGTGTTTCATTTTCCTGTTATTGCAGAGTGCCTAACAGCCAAACTACGTCGGTGTTGATAATCATCTGTTACCAGGTACTAACATACTAGAGTAGTGAGAGCAAAGCCGGTCTGCTTTGTGACTACATGGCGAAAATAGTGTATATTCGCCCACGAATTTTCGAACCAGGGCCACCCGTAAGTTGGAATGGTGAGACTAAACTGCTTTCTTTCTTCATAATTGCTTCAGATAAACTCTTTTAACACATTGGTAAATGTGAATAGGCATCTGGCTTCGTGAGCGTACTAGCAAAAAGCGGAATTTTATCGTAATGTCAGAAACCAGAGCAGTTACGCTCTCATCCTTCTAGTATATTAATACCTTATAATGGGTGAATGTAACACTGTAGTATCTAAGCTATCCGTACTTGCGTTGTGGCAGTAGAATCGAATACGCAATTTTCATGCATTGTGGCGATGTATTCTTGCCACGTTTTTTAAAGCGCGTCTAATGTAATTATTTGTGCAACCGCTCTATACCTTGCCGTAGCTTCGTCATTCTCTTCTAATTCATTATTAATCATAGTTAACATTTCTGCGGGAGTAAACTTCTTATCACGCGCTCTTCGTTGCAAATCAGTGTAGCTCAGTACACTCCCTTTTCTTTGAATTTCTTAATCAGATGATACCGGCTCCTCTTCGTGGTTTTAATCTTTTCATCCTTCAGTCGTTGTTCTATATTTACCACGGAATATCCTGCATTGAAAATGCTGACAGCGCTTCGTCTTGCACTCAATGTGAGCTGCCATCGCCAACCTTCGATCGCGAGTACGCAGGTTCACACGCGAGTGAATTTATGACTACATGCATACATAAATTTATTTTATTTATTATTTGCTTTACAATTACCAATACAGAGTTGCTGTTCCATAATTCAAGTTCTTGCATGGTGTTCTTGCAACAAGCACATGCATGCATGCACTTAATGTAATTATTCCAAGAATCCTAAAGGGTATTACAAGCATGACATCATCATAATTAAACAATACTGATTTCTGAGAATTACCACTAAGTTTGTTCTATTTAATCACTCCATTCATAGAAATATTCAAAGAAGGAAAAGCTTAAGAAAACAAAAAAGACAATTATTTTGTGGACCTGAAGAGTAGAAATCATTCATACATTTTACTACTGAAATATGTCTAACTTCTGGTAAAATTATTACAAGTGATGTTGATGCTAGCTATATAACATGTTTAGGTAATGTAAGTTCCAAGAATTTTCATAGAAAATTTTTAAAGAAAGTATAGTCCCTTTTTGTCTATTAAAGTCATCAGTAATCAATATTGGTTAACCACAACAACGATTTCTTCAAATTATAACTAAATAATAAAACTTCACCACATCATAGAATTCGGGCTTTTGCATGTCTCTTGATAAAACAGCAATAATGATAATACAAGCACAATTGCAAGGCATATATATATATATATATATATATATATATATGACCGGATTTCACATAACAAGGCTTCCACACACACAAAGTCAAACTTAAGTTTTTACCAGAAATGGATTGCTGGCCTAATACACTATCATATTCCACACTGTACTTCCTTCAGGACTGGCATGTCTGGTTTCTGTGGCAGCTTTCTTCCGACCCTGTCAAAGCCACTGACGAGTGGAAGATTGGTGCCATTGAATGGCCATGGCTTTGTGATAATGGTGTGTAGTGAGCGAGGTAGTGAGCTGGGACTTCACAGAGAACTCGCCAATAGTGTTCTCAGTCAATTTGGAGTGATTTCAGGGCCATGGAGGGCCATGGAGAGCCCAAACTTGGCCTCTGGATTCCAATCGTCTTCTTGCTTCATTTTATACCCCTATATTAAGCCCAGTCACCGCCTCCCACCCTCCCACTCTATTACTACCACCCTATTACTACGACCTGTGATATTATTCGGCATTGGTAAAACCGGGAGGGGAGCGGGAGCGGGAGCGGGAGATTGCATGGTAAAATCAGGAACCGGGAATCGGGAGATCACGTGCGACTTCTCCTAAATATCTCACTTGTAATCACGTGCAAATTTTGTACATGCAAATTTTATTAGGTCCAACAACCCTTGTACATCAGACAGATTCAAGTCCACCTCAAGAGGCCTGTGTACCAAATCATCCACTAACTCAGTTTCTGCTAGAATTAAAGGAAAAGGCCAGCAGTAGTGCTAAAATAAGGAGATGTGAAAGAAGAGTCAAGTTTTTAAATGAAGAATTTTGTTGGGACCGATTCTTATCTGAGTTAAATGTTGTCTGTCAAGATATTCTCCTGTACAATTATGTTTTGCAACCAAGCATTGACAAGGTAGGTAATTATATCTTCATTCATATAATATGTAGCCTCTGTTAAAATTTATCATTCCTTTAGGAAGTTACTGATCTTGACATTGGAAAGATTGCAGTACTTCAGACGAAAAGGAGTAATCAAATAGCCTTTTTGAGACGTTTAAACGATAAGGAAGATAAAACACCAAGAGTAGAGGTATTATATAACAATATCCATGCATAGATAGCGTTTACTGCAATATATTTTTGTAGGTTGTATCAAGTTACAGTGACCCTGATTATGCAGAACTAAACTATCATGCAGGAACTGCCACTCGTTCAAACATTGGAGTTGTGAATACCAAACAATACTAACAAATAATTTGTTTACATTAAGAGATCATTTTAAAGCAGCAGTAAAATATGGTACATATTTATGCATAACTGGACAAGGTACACTACATAAAGTGTACATACAATTCTAGTCCTTCACATTTTTGGGGCAACTGAGTTGAATTTGTTCATTTTCAAACATCTCTTCACATTCCTCATCATTGGTTCACGGACTTGCTTGAAGTACATCCCATAGACCAGCACATCAAAAAATTGTGTCACAAGCGGATTGTTTGGAAAAAATATGTAATTGAGAAAGTCTTGATATCCTTGGGAAGTGATGAGAAGCCTACCTAAAATCAATAAAGGTGTAAAGAAGAGATTAATTAATACATGACTAGAAATGACCACAAGCAATGTCATTATGAGCTTTCTGTTCTGTCTGATGTTCTGTTGTTTCTTCTTCAAGGTTTTAAGGTTTTCAGACTGGGAGTTGTGTCCCGATAACTTTGTCTCCTCCTCGATTTGTTTGTGCACCTGGTAAGCCTTAATGGCTAAGAAGACATTGAGAGATATAGTAAGAATGGATGCCAGAAACAGTGGTGCAAAGACAAGCAAAACCAATTCAGTGAAGCCATTTCCTTCAAACAGACAAATTCCAAACTCTGGCACCTCGGTAACACCATCCACATCATTGATGAAAACATAAATGGCAGGTATGGCAGCTAGCAACCACACTACACAGATAACAGCAGCTACAACACGTGGTGTCATCATTCTTCTATGCTTGAAAGGAAATCTTATTGCTACCACCTTGTCAGCTGCTATCATCACGAATGATATCTGGTAGACGATAAAGAAGAGCACTTGAATCTTTGAAGGATAACAGCTGATGGGAGACTCTACTCCTAACTGGTAAGAAATCATCATGGTGCTAGTAATGAGGCTGCCAACTCCGGTAAACATCACACCAGATACCAGCAAGTTAGCAAGAAATAAATTATGAGGCTTGTGTAAGCTCCTTGTGGTTTTGATAGTGTAGACCACCCAGCCAGACAGTAGAAGGTTGACAGTAGTAGCAATCATCTTGAACAACAAGGATAGGTAGGCAACATATCCTGGGAGAACAGAGCCTCGATCCTGATCTAATCCTGAACCAGAGTAATCCATGTCACTCCTGCTGTACACAAGCTCAAATACTTAGACACGCAACTACTGTGGTACTGTTTACACCTATTACTGTTTTATAAGTGATGTTGGAAGCCCTTAACATCCACACTCAGCAAGGTGATGGTTTGCTCAATTTCATTGTAAAGTCATTAATATGAAATTCATAGCTATACTGAAGCCTATGCCCTACCATTTGTATACTGCCAGACTATATCCACTAGCTGTCAATGAATTTGTAACTTGTATGATCTTAAACCATTGCCAGTGATTTCTCAAAGGAATACCCCCATTTACTATTAATGCAATGACAATACTAGCTACATGCAGTTGTGTTGGCGGTAACTTTGTACATAAGGTATACTGTTGAATTAAAAATCTTATACTAACAACTTCCATTCCAGCAAAATGTGATTATGAGGGCCAACCTTCTTGATAAAAGAATTAATGAATTAAAGGTTGTCAATATTTAACATCCTCTACAGTATAGACCATGCATGTACATGTATGTATGAGTACTTATGAACCAGATGGTTTTGTATATGTATGCATTGTAAACTATATACAGCACACGTATTCTGTTGTAAAGTCAGTACCATAAGTCCAGTGCAAGAATTAGCTATAGTGTCATGCACCACTGGGAAGTTAATAATTATGTTCTATAATCAAATACGTATAAATAAAATAATTTCAAATTCGTTGTAGCTAGTTAAACACTGTAGTTTATATAGCTTACAGAAACTGATTTGGTCTGACAAAAACAGTCTTATAACCCATCAAATATTTTGAAGTTCTCTCTGAACAAGTAACATTTTCACAACTTATGATAATCCCTGGAGATTTTCCTGAATATTAGCTGTTCCATACAGTAAAGGAGATACACAATCTTAAGCCAACATACAGTATGTATTTTTGGGCTATAAGACTGGTTTTGTCAGACTCAATCACATACATGCTCCCAGTCCTATGGCTCCTATACAGTAGCTTAGTATGCTATACAATGTATAGTAATGTTTAGCCAAGAAGCTATATTAACAATGTCAACCATACATGTGTATATACACCCATCTTCTTTCTTTTCAGTGATTTTTCAACCATTTCATTTCTTCAGGCTAGGGGCAGATGTGGGGAATTGGGGGGGGGGAGGGGTGGGGTTAGAATTTCGGAAGAGCAGTCAACTACCCTGTAAACGTTTGAGCGTAAATTGGATGGCTGCAGGTTCGAGGCTACCTAGATCCAGTCATGGATTTTTTCTCCTTTCTCCAACGGCTTTTCAAACACACCTTCTGTAGCTAAAGTCTTAGAGCAGGCTGTAGGACCAGGTGTCCTACAGACCTTCAGTACTTGTGCTGTAAAGCATTAATAAAAAATTAAAAAACAGTCACATTTGATTTAGTTAGCAAATTAAAAAAATTGTCTGAAATCTTATCTCAGGGTATTTAAGAGCTGAAAATTTTCTGGGGACATGGCCCCAGATCCCCAGAATGCCATCCATGTCTGCCTGTTGTATGCTTTAAACTTCACAGTTCCACCTCTTAACTCTTTATAGCGTGCTCCTAATTCTCAGAGGTTATATTTATTTTATGATTACTGACCAGACAGTCTAGCTGATGTGGTCATGCAGGATAGTGCACAATCAGTACAGAACATTAACAAATTAAAAATGTTGTGTAAACCTTGTTCAGGGTTATCAATTTCTATGATTCCTACTGGTAGGAACAACCTGAGACCGGGAGTAACATAGTGTTTGAAATGAGTAACATATTGCCATGATTGTCCAAACAATTAAAGTAAAGACATGAACAAAACAACCATCCTACATCCACATTCTCATTGACAAGCTCTCAAGAAGTTTCTGCACTGTATTCTTCAACATCACAGACACTAATACCATTAAGCACAAAGGACTCTGCTCAGACTGCATGCTCTGTAGTATCACATAAGGGATTGCATTTGTACGTTTCTTAAATGGATACGTAGCTACATAACTGTATGCTAGGTTCAATGGCGGATCCAGTGTGGAGGAACCATGCAGCCATATGACATGTCAGTACTTCTGATTAAATAGCTACTAAACTTTGTCAAGCCAAGAAACTCATGAAAATATGAACATTTTACTAGCATTTAATTTACAAATTCACTTGCAAACCAAAGTCAAACTAATTGTGAAATTCTCATCCAGACCCTTCGTGCGTACTAAGTGCCTTTAAAAATAATTATCGTGTTGCTGTTGTTTAAGGCATCAGTTCAGAACCTTTTAAACAGCTTTTAAGACTTCACAACCATCTGAAAAGACCAAAATGGCTAAAATCAAACAGTGAGAGACCACTAAGAGGTGATTATTTGCTTCTCAAAAATGCAGCACTGAACTAGAGATCTAGCTGGCTCTCCCCAACCACTTACAACTTAACCTGTCTGTGCCCCTCCCCTTGCTAGCTCCTGGATCCGCCCCTGGGGTTTGACAGCAAAGATTGACACGTGATCTCCCGATTCCCGGTTCCTGATTTTACCAAGCAATCTCCCGCTCCCGCTCCCGCTCCCCTCCCGGTTTTACCAATTCCCATATTATTACCCGCTCGAGAAAAGCTGCCCAAGACAGGGCTAATTTTGGATGTCAGAAATGTATACACTCACTCAGTGATAGCTAGTAAATAGATGCATACTAGGTGCAAGTTTTGTTTGCACAGCTGTAGGCACTGGGAAGTTATTACACAATGATTACTTAAAATCGCCATATCTCCTAACGAAACTTTGTGCGTCGAAGCCGGGTTTTGTCAAATTCAGTCACATATATGGTCCAAAGAACATGCATTGATGTTGTTTATAGACTTTTCCAGTTTTCAAAAAGTATCTCTTGTAGCTACTTTTCCAATAAATTTAGTTCATTTTATATGATAATTCACCTATTGGGCTGATTCCAACATGATCGATGCATTGATTATCCACTCTATCTTCTCATGAGCATTTTCAGGTTATCAGGACATTAAGGCTTTCATTTCACATCATCCATCTATCCTACTATCCCCTCACCCCCGTGGCACTATGGTTGGGATTTGAAATAATGCCAATGGTAGAGTGATTCTCGCATGTGAAATCCTCCCCACACCTTTCCAAAATGGCAGCAGGGGTGGTGGGTGGAATAATATAAAGAAACTTGCATATAGACGATGTTGACATATTTGCTGATGCATGTGGATGAAAAACATGCATCAGATTTACTTTCTAACTCGTTTCCACTCACTATACTATAATGTTAGCCTAACATTGTTGTTTATAATGAAGAACTCAAAAACTGTCCCATATTACTCACTTGCCCATCCAATCATCATGCTGACCTTACTGCTGCAGGTAAACATAAAGCTGAATATATCAACAAATAACTGCTGAACTTTATCACTTGAGCTTCTCATGTCAGTATAGTACTACACCTGAAATTGGTTGCCTTGGCCACTACCTTGATGAGAGTCACTACTATGAAGATATTTGCAGACCAAAATTTCTCATACTGCATGTAAAAAGTTCAGCTGCAATTGCCATCCCCACATCTCAAAAGGATATTTTAAATTTTCTTACATTAACTTTACTTTGTGTAATTACAATTAATTGAATTGTGTTTGTATTCATCCTATACTATGGTTTTGGCTTTGTATTAACACATGACTGAGGAATTGTATTGTATTGTATAATTATTTTAACAATCACCAGATGTTGATGGTTTCAAAAAAAAATGCTTATAGCTAGCTATATTCTATAAAGAGTTTTAAAGTTACAGTTAAGAGTTAAGACAATGTACGGTGTATGACAGCACCAGTTATTTCTCCAGCTCCCCAAGTTACAAATCCTCCCAGTGCACCAACAGCAAATCCTACTGGTCCACCAACCATAGCACCAGCAACAGCACCAGTACTAACATTTCCCCACATACCAACAGTTTTCCCAGCTTTTTCATATCCAGCATATTCCATTCCTGCTTGGGCAATATCAGCTACTATACTTACTGGATTAGCAACTTTCAGAGCACGTTGGACAACTTGTTGACCAGCTTCAGCTACGCCATACTTAATGGCCTGCTTGACACCACATCTTAATATGACTTCTCTTGATACAACTTTAACATTTAATTTTGTAAGCTCAGTCATAAGAGTCTCATTCTTCTTGCAAAATGTGACAACTTCATCTTTGATTGTGCGTAGAAGGTTTAAAGCCATTTCCAATCCTTTCTCCACAGCAGTTTTTACAACTTCCATAAATGGTTCTGAATACTGCAAGCAATTGTACACTAGCTGTTCAGCCTTATCCAGCGCTTTTGGTGTCTGTTCTGCCAACCATTTGACCACTTCTTTAAGTATGGGCTCCAAAAGGTCTCCTGTATTGTAGAACTATAGCATGATGTTTTTACATGAATCTTCCTGCCTACCGTGGTTATAATCACTCGACATTTTAGCGACACAATTACCAATCAAGAGCTATACACAATGTCGTAACGACGGACTGGAGGTTCGATAACTGGTAAGAACCACTCGTACCAGCGTGATTGATCGAATAATAAAGGACACGCTACAACATACACAGCAACGATTGGTACACGTGATCATACACTATATTAAGAACACTCTAATTAAAGTTACATTCTATTAAATGTCTAAGTCGTTCACTACATTCTCCGGGGGCGGGCCAAGTGCTCCATTCCACTCCTTCATTCTCTGGAGTGCTCTTGCGGCAGCAGCTCTCACTGTATACACACGAACTGTTTCAGCAGCAGCTGCACTCTGTTGGGATTCAGTACTAGCACTAGGCTGATCAGCGTCTTCTGGAGTAGCCTCACTGTGCATTTTCAATGGGAATAACTTGGCAACAGGTCGTGTTGTCTTGTGGTTACTTGTTCTGATGTGTGCAGCACTTACTTGACCATCATTCCCCTTGATAAGGTTTTCCACTACAGCTAATCTCCAATGAAGTCTTGACTTATTATCATCACAACATCTCCTGTTCTAATCAGTTGTTTACTGCTTTGTTTCGATGTCTTGTAAAATTCTCTCAAGGAAGTCAAGTACTCTCTCTTCCATTGTGATGAAAAGTGTTCCATTAACTGTGTAAACTTGTCCACTCTGTTCCTAAGGTCTGTACCATATACAACAGTCAGTTCTTCTGGGTAAACGAGGGGATGGGGAACTTGTTGAATCCTTCTGCCATATAGCAAGTGAGAGGGTGTCAACGGCTGAGGATCTTGTAGATCAGAGTTCACATAGGTAAGAGGTCTGTCATTAAGCATACTCTCAATCTTTATCACGACAGTTTGTAGCTGATCAAGAGAGATGAATGTTCTACCAAGAGTCTTTCTGATGGCCTGCTTGATCAACCCTATCAACCACTCCCAAAATACCCCATACCACGGAGCATGTTTTGGTATGAATTGCCAATCAACACCTTGACGTCCCAATGCTTCTTTGATGACATCAGACTCAAACAATAGATAGATCTGTCACAATCTCCAAATGAATTGCCCTAGTGCTTGCGCACGTGAAAAGGCAGATGTATGCTTTCTGCTCACCATTGGACTCCTTGACGTAGAGTGCCCCAATGAAGTCCACCCCTGTGACAGCAAATGGTCTTGGTTCTCCAACACGTATCTTGGGTAATGGTGGTGGATCAGGAGTTCTATACGCTTTTCCCGATGTCTTGGCACATGTGACACATCTTCTAAGGACACTTCTTACTCGGTGTCTGATAGAGGGGATCCAATAAACTTCTTGTAAAGTGGTTACAGTGATAGCTACACCCCATGGTGGAGCTTCCTATGAGTGTCTTCAATGATTAGATCTGTCAAGCGGTGCTTGGAAGGTAGTAGCACGGGAAATTTAGTAGCATCACTGACCAGGGCATTGTGGATTCTGCCACTGCATCTCAGGAGTTGTTTCCCAACCAAGTACAGTCTAAGTTTCCTGACAAGGTT